>NC_092788.1:45232759-45832759 GCF_047496795.1 Chiloscyllium punctatum
TCTCTCTCCCCTTCCTTCCCCCTTCCCCCTTCCTTCCCCTTCTCCTTCCCCCTTCCTTCCCCTTTCCTTCCCCCCCTCATCTGCTTCCCCCTTCCTTCCCCCCTTCTTTTCCCCATCTCCTTCCCCCTTCCTTCTCTCCTCCTTCCCCCCAACTCCTTCCCCCCATCGCCTTCCCCCATCTCCTCCTTCCCCATCTCCTTCCCCCCTCTTTCCCCCCATTCACCCCGATCACCTTCCTTCCCCAATCTCCTTACCTCCTCTCCTTCCCCCTCCTTCCCCCTCTCTCCTCCACCTTACCTCCTTCCCCCCACTCTCCTTCTCCCTTCCTTCTCCCCCTCTCCTTCATCACACTCTCCTTCCCCCTTCTTTCCCCCACTCCTTCCCCCCATCCTCTTACTTCCCCCTTCGTTCCCCTCTCCTTCCCACCATCTCCTTTCCCCCATCTCCTTCCTTCCCCCTTCCTTCTCCCCTCCTTCCCCCCCTCCTTCCCCATCTCCTTCCTTCCCTCCTATCTCCTTCCTCCCCCCTTCTTCACCCCTCTCTCCCTCCTTTCCCCCATCCTTCCCATCCCCCTCCTTCCTCCCCCTCCTTCCTTCCACCCCTTCCTTCCTCCCCCCCCCTCCTTCCCCATCTCCTTCCTTCCCCCCTCCTCCCTCCTCCCCTCCTTCCCCCTCTCATTTTCCCCTCACTTTCCTTGCCCCCTCCTTCCCCCCTCTCTTTCCCCCTCTCCTTCCCCAACTCCTTCCTTCCATCCCATCTCCTTCCTCCCCCCCCTCTCCTTCCCCCCCATCTCCTTCTCCCCCCCTCCTCCCCCATCCTTTCCCGCCATCTCCTTCCTTCCACCCATCTCCTTCGTTCCCCCATCTACTTCCTCCCCTTCCTCTCCTAACCCCTTCCTTCCACATCCCCTTCCTTTCCCATCTCCTTTCTCCCCCCCTCCTTCCTCCCCATCTCCTTCCTTCCCCATCCTTCCTTTCCCCCTCCTTACCCCAAAGCCTTCCTTCCCCATCTCCTTCCTCCCAACCCCTTTCAACCCACTCTCCTTCCTTCTCCCCTTCTCCTTCCCCCCTCTCCTTCCACCCCTTCCTTCCACCACTCCTTCCCCCCTCTCTTCCCCTCTCCTACCCCCCATCTGCTTCCTTCCGCCCCCTCTCCTTACCCCCCTCTCCTTCCCCATCTTCCTTCCCCCATCTCCTTCCCTCACCCCCTGACCTTCCTCCCCCCTCTCCTTCCTTCCCCCTCTCCTTCCTCCCCTCCTTTCCCCATCTCCTTCCTTCCCCCTCTCCTTCCTCCCCTCCATCCCTCAATCTCATTCCACCCTTCCCCCAATCTCCTTCCTTCCCCCCTCTTCTTCTCCCCCTCCTTCCCCACCTTTCCTTCGCCCTCTCTCCTTTCCCCTTCCTTGCACCGCCTCCTTCCCCCTCTCTCCTTCCCCCTTCCTTCCCCTCCTCTCTTTCTCCCCTCTCTCCTTCCCCCCTCTCTCCTTCCCCCTTCCTTCCCCCCTCCATCCCCCCTCTCTCCTTCCCCCTTCCTTCCACCCTCTTCCTTCCCCACTCTCTCCTTCACCCTTCCTTCCCCCCTCTCCTTCCCCCCCATCTCCTTCCCCCGATCTCCTTCCCCCACTCTCCTTTCCCCCCTTCGTTCCCCCATCTCCTTCCCCCGATCTCCTTCCCCCGGCTCTCCTTCCCCCTTTCTCCTTCCCCCTCTCTCCTTCCCCCTTTCTCCTTCCCCCTCTCTCCTTCCCCCTCTCTCCTTCCCCCTCTCCTTCCCCCATCCCCCCCTTTCCTTCGCCCTTCCTTCCCCCTTCCTTCCCCCTCTCCTTCCCCCTCTCTCCTTCCCCCTTCTTTCCCCCTTCCTTCACCCTCTCTCCTTCTTCCTACCTTCCCCCCTTCTCCTTCTCCCCTATCTCCTTCCCCCTTCCTTCCCCCTTCCCCTTCCTTCCCCCATTTCATTCCCCCTTCCTTCCCCCTCTCCTTACCCCCTCTCTCCTTCCCCCTTCCTTCCCCTCTCTCCTTCCCCCCTCGCTCATTCCCCCTTCCTTCCCCATCTCCTTCCCCCTCTCTCCTTCCCCCTGTCCTTCCCCCTTCATTCCCCCACTCCTTCCCCCTTCCTTCCCCCCTCTCCTTCTCCTCTCTCTCTTTCCCCTCTCTCTCTTTCCCCCTTCCTTCCCCCTTCCTTCCCCCTTCTCCTTCCCACTTCCTTCCCCTTTCCTTCCCCCCCTCATCTGCTTCCCCCTTCCTTCCCCCCTTCTTTCCCCATCTCCTTCCCCTTCCTTCTCTCCTCCTTCCCCATCTCCTTCCCCCCATCGCCATCCCCCCATCTCATTCCTTCCCCCATCTCCTTCCCCCCCTCCCCCCATTCACCCCCATCGCCTTCCTTCCCCCATCTCCTTCCCTCCTCTCCTTCTCCCCTCTCTCCTCCACCACCCCTCCTTCCCCCACTCTCCTTCTCCCTTCCTTCTCCCCCTCTCCTTCATCACTCTCTACTTCCCCCTTCTTTCCCCACTCCTTACCCCCATCCTCTTACTTCCCCCTTCCTTCCCCTCTCCTTTCCACCATCTCCTTCCCCCATCTCCTTCCTTCCCTCCTATCTCCTTCCTCCCCCCCTCCTTCACCCCTCTCTCTCTCCTTTCCCCCATCCTTCCCATCCCCCTCCTTCCTCCCCCTCCTCCTTCCACCCCTTCCTTCCCCCCCGCCCCCTCCTTCCCCATCTCCTTCCTTCCCCCCTCCCTCCCTCCTCCCCTCCTTCCCCCTCTCTTTTCCCCTCACCTTCCTTGCCCCCTCCTTCCCCCCTCTCTTTCCCCCTCTCCCTTCCCATCTCCTTCCCCCCCAATCTCCTTCCTCCCCCCCTCTCCTCCCCCATCCTTTCCCGCCATCTCTTTCCTTCCACCCATCCCCTTCGTTCCCCCATCTACTTCCTCCCCTTCCTCTCCTAACCCCCTCCTTCCCCATCCCTTCCTTTCCCCATCTCCTTCCTCCCCCTCCTTCCTCCCCATCTCCTTCCTTCCCCATCTCCTTGCTCCCAACCCCTTTCAACCCCCTCTCCTTCCTTCTCCAAATCTCCTTCCCCCCTCTCGTTCCACCCCTTCCTTCCCCCCACGTCCTTCCCCCCTCTCTACACCCTCTCCTACCCCCCATCTGCTTCCTTCCGCCCCCTCTCCTTACCCCCCTCTCCTTCCCCATCTCCTTCATTTCCCCATCTCCTTCCCTCACCCCCTGTCCTTCCTCCCCCCTCTCCTTCCTTCCCCCCTCTCCTTCCTCCCCTCCATCCCTCAATCTCATTCCCCCCTTCCCCCAATCTCCTTCCTTCCCCCCCTCTCCTTCTCCCCCTCCTTCCCCACCTCTCCTTCCCCACCTCCTTCCTTCCCCCTCCTTCCCCACCCTTTCCCCCTCTCCTTCCCCGCCATCTCCTTCCTTCTGCCCCTCTCCTTCACCCTCCTTCCCCCATCTCCTTCCTCCCCCTCTCCTTCCTCCCCCTCTCCTTCCCCCCTCCTTCCTGCCAATCTCCTTCCTTCCCTCCCTCTCCTTCCCCCCTTCTTCACCCCCTCCTTCCCTCCCATCATCTTCCTTCCCCTATTTCCTTCCTTCCCCCACATCTCCTTCCTTCCCCCATCTCCTTCCCCCCTCCTTCCCCCCTTCCCCCCATCTCCTTCCTCTCACCATCCCCTTCTCCCCCTCCTTCCCCTCTCTCCTTCCCCCCCTCTCCTTACCCCTTCCTTCCCCCTTCCTACCCCCCTCCTTTCCCCTCCTTTCCCCTCTCCTTCCCCCCATCCTCTTCCCCCATCCCCTTCCCCCTCTCCGTCCCCCTTCCTTCCCCCTTCCTTCCCCCCTTCTCCTTCCCACCCACTCTTTCCCCCTTCCGTCCCCCCTCTCCTTCCCCCCTCTCTCCTTCCCCCTTCCTTGCCCCGCCTCCTTCCCCTCTCTCCTTCCTCTTACCTTCCCCCCTTCTCCTTCCCGCTCTCTCCTTCCCCCTTCCTTCCCCTCCTCTCTTTCTCCCCTCTCACCTTCCCCCTCACTCCTTCCCCCTTCCTTCCCCCCTCTCCATCCCCCCTCTCTCCTTCCCCCTCCCTTCCACCCTCTCCTTCCTCCCTCTCTCCTTACCCCTTCCTTCCCCCTCTCCTTCCCCCTCTCGTCCTTCCCCCTTCCTTCCCTCCTCTTTCCCCCCTCTCTCCTTCCCCCTTCCTTCCCCCTTCTCCTTCCCCACTCTCTCCTTCACCCTTCCTTCCCCCTCTCCTTCCCCCCCATCTACTTCCCCATCTCCTTCCCCTTCCTTCCCCATCTCCTTCCCCAGCTCTCCTTCCCCGCTCTCCTTCCCCCTCTCTCCTTCCCCCCTCTCCTTCCCCCTCTCCTTCCCCCCATCCCCCCCTCTCCTTCGCCCTTCCTTCCCCCTCCCTTCCCCCCTCTCCTTCCCCACTCTCACCTTCCCCCTTCCTTCCCCCTCTCCTTCCCCCTCTCTCCTTCCCCCTTCTTTCCCCCTTCCTTCACCCTCTCTGCTTCTTCCTACCTTCCCCCCTTCTCCTTCCCCCTCTCTCCTTCCCCCTTCCTTACTCCCTCTCCTTCCCCGCTCTCTCCTGCCCCTCTCCTTCCCATCTCCTTCCCCCCTCTCTCCTTCCCCCTTCCTTCCCCAATCTCCTTCCCCTTCGCTCCTTCCCCTCTCCTTCCCCCTCTCCTTCCCCCTTCCTTCCCCCCTCTCCTTTCCCCTTCCTTCCCCCCTCTCCTTCCCCCCTCTCCTTCCCCTCTCTCTTTCCCCCTTCCTTCCCCCCTTTCCCTTCCTTCCCCCTTTTCCTTCCCCCTTCCTTCCCCCTCTCCTTCCCCCTCTCTCCTTCCCCTTCCTTCCCCCTTCCCCCTTCCTTCCCCCTTCTCCTTCCCCCTTCCTTCCCCTTTCCTTCCCCCCCTCATCTGCTTCCCTCTTCCTTCCCCCTTCTTTCCCCATCTCCTTCCCCCTTCCTTCTCTCCTCCTTCCCCCCATCTCTTCCCCCCATCGCCTTCCCCCATCTCCTTCCTTCCCCCATCTCCTTCCCCCCTCCTTCCCCCCATTCACCCCCATCGCCTTCCTTCCCCCATCTCCTTCCCTCCTCTCCTTCCCCCCTCCTTCCCCCTCTCTCCTCCCACCACCCCTCCTTCCCCCCACTTTCCTTCTCCCTTCCTTCGCCCCCTGTCCTTCTTTCCCCCACTCCTTCCCCCATCCTCTTACTTCCCCCTTCCTTCCCCTCTCCTTCCCACCATTTCCTTCCCCCCATCTCCGTCCTTCCCTCCTATCTCTTTCCTCCCCCCTCCTTCACCCCTCTCTCCCTCCTTTCCCCATCCTTCCCATCCCCCTCCTTTTTACCCCTCTTTCCATCCACCCCTTCCTTCCCCCTCCCCTTTCCTTCCCCCCTCTCCTTTCCCCCTCTCCTTCCCCCTCTCCTTCTCCCCCCTCTCCTTCCCCTTTCCTTCCCCCACTCCTTTCCCCCTCTCCTTCCCCCATCTCCTTCCTCCCCCCTCCCTCCCTCATTCCTTCCCCCTTCCTTCCCCCCACCATCCCCTCTCTCTCCTTCCCCCCACTCTCCTTCCCCCCTCTCTCCTTCCCCCTCTCTCCTTCCTCCTTCCTTCGCCCTATCTCCTTCTCCCCGATCTCCTTCCCCACCTCTCCTTCCCCCCATCTCCTTGCCCCCATCGCCTCCCCCATCTCCTTCCTTCCCCCATCTCCTTCCCCCCTCCTTCCCCCCATTCACCCCCATCTCCTTCCTTCCCCCATCTTCTTCCCTCCTTTCCTTCCCCCCTCCTTCCCCCCTCTCTCCTCCCACCACCCCTCCTTCCCCCCACTCTCCTTCTCCCTTCCTTCTCCCCCTCTCCTTCATCACTCTCTCCTTCCCCCTTTTTTCCCCCACTCCTTCCCCCATCCCCTTACTTCCCCCTTCCTTCCCCCTCTCCTTCCGTCCTCCTTCCTTCCCCTCTCCTTCCCATCATCTCCTTCCCCCATCTCCTTCCTTCCACCTTCCTTCCCCCCTCCTTCCTTCCCACTTCCTTCCCCCCTCCTTCCCCCTCCTTCCCCCATCTCCTTCCTTCCCTCCTATCTCCTTCCTCCCCCCCTCCTTAACCCCCCTCTCCCTCCTTCCCCCCATCCTTCCTGTAGGGGGTAGTGTAATTTTTAAACGGTTAGCTGCCTTTTAGTCTTTTCTACCTTATAGTAAACACAAGCAGACACTCGAAACTGTTGCCGGACCTCCCCCACGTTTATATGAATGAAACAGTTGTGACAGCTTTCCTCGATAGTTGAGAGACCGCCCTTAACCACAGTTGTACAACATCATCCATATAAGGGAAGAACGGGAAGCTCGAGCACTGATTGGCCAAGTGAATGATAAAAGAATCCCAGGCACCAGAACCCAAATAAGGAAAACAGTGGGGAATCCTAGCACTCGTTGGTCAAGGCAGCAGTAGTAGACCCAGCCCACATATACATGTATATAATGCGTGGAGATTACTATGCTTGTGTGTGTGTACCTTTGGGAACAGCACCCGACTTTGCAAAGTTGAATGAAAAAGTTTTGGACAGACTCCTCCGTGTCTTTGTTCCTGGGAAGGGAAATAAAAAGTGCCGTAGATGGGGCTGGATAGCCACTTATCTCGCACAATTGGGGGCTCCTCCGGAATGAAATAATTATTGCCGGGGGGGCAGTCTCTTCGGCTCACGGATCAAGCCTGATTACAACAAAGACGCATCTAGTATATATTTATACTTCTCACTGATCGGCTTGGTCCGTTGGCCGTCGGCCAAGAGACGATGTGACCCGGCTCATTTAAAAATAATTTTGAATCCTGGAAAAGGAACACACGGACGAGTGCTGGGACGACCGGTTAGTGACTATACACGGGGGTACACACATTTAAAAAGGACAGACAACTCCGTGCACGGATCAAGGTAAGAGATTCTTTTGTTCTTCCTTGTTGGCCGCGTGGTTTTGACGGTCATCTGTGAAAACGCTTTGGGCGTTTAAGACCAGGACTGAAGATAAACCACGGGAAATTGTGGTTTTGACGGTCATCTGTGAAAACGCTTTGGGCGTTTAAGACCAGGACCGAAGATAAACCATGGGAAATCAGACTTCTAAGTCAAAGTCAGGGAAGACTGCAAATGGGAAAGAAATACCCCCCGATAGTCCATTAGGTCGGAAGTTAAGTCTATGGACGGACAGTAGTAGAACGAAGGACTTAAAGAAAGAGACCATGATAAAATATTGTTGTTTTATATGGACCAAAGAACCTATCCGCGCCCCCTCGGTAGTTTGACCCGAGTATGGGTCTGATGAAGACTGGGTGTGTCAAATCCTAAATGTATATGTTAACAGAAAACAACCGTTTGACCCAGAGGAGAGCAAATATGCCGCCGCCTGGTTGGCGGGAGACGGCGAGAGTCCCACGCGTCTCTATCCTCTGATTCCCCAAACAGACCCGAGGAAGCCCCAGAAGTCTTGGGACATCCTCACCGACGGTTTGCCACCGTCTTCCCCGCCCCCGTATATACCACCCGCGCACGACCAGGCGTCCAGCGCGGACCTCCCTCCTGCGACGGATAAATCCGAGTCCCAGCAGGCTACGACCAGTGAGGAAGGGACTGCTGAGCGGGGGGGGGGCACAGGAGGGGGCGCAGAACTCACCCCAGGCACTAGGAAATCAGTCCGACTCGAGATGCAGAAAGGTCGAGAAGAGGGATTGAGAGCTGGGAGGAGTGACAATATTGAACAGCTGAACCCCTTACGAGAGGTGCCGTTTGGGAACGAACGGACCGGTTTCGTAGTACAACCTTTAAATTCTGGGGATATCCAGCAACTCCGTAATGAACTACCCTGTCTACTGGACGACCCCGTCAGTGTTGGAATACAACTGGACCAATTTCTGGGGCCCAGTATATACACATGGGCTGAACTGCAGGCCATGATGAGAATACTATTTAATTACGATGAAATTGTTATGATCCGGAATAGTGCAATGGCCATTTGGGATAGGGAGCATCAGGACGGCCCTCAGCGTGGAGAGCAGAAGTACCCCTTAGAGGACCCCCGGTGGGATCATAACGACGCGGGGGGACGGGCCAATATGACAGATCTCAGAAGCCTTATAATCGAGGGATCCAAACCTGCGTGCCCAAACAGCGGAATTTAGCGAAAGCATTCGAAGTTGGACAGAAAAAGGATGAATCCCCGAGTGAGTTTTTAGACCGTTTGCGGGAGTCCATGCGAAAGTATTCAGGTTTAGACCCCGATGGGGAAATAGGCAAGAGCATGCTTAAGGTGCACTTTGTGACGAAGTCATGGCTTGACATTCAGAAGAAATTACAGAAAGTGGAGGATTGGGCTGAAAAGGATGTTGCAGAATTATTACGGGAAGCACAGAAGGTCTACGTTCAGAGGGATGTAATAAGGGAGAAACATAAGACAAAAATGATGGTGGCAGCCGTCCGGGAAGCTTGTAAGTCCACCGGAATGGGGGAGGGAGGTTATGGGGTGGAAAGAGGAACGTCGAAGAAAAGTTGGAGAGGGAGAGAAGCGAGACGGGGCAGAAGTGAGAGAGGAGGATCTTATGGAATTGAGCGGCCTCAGAAGGCCGGATGTTACCATTGTGGGAAACTGGGACACTTCAAAAGGGATTGTCCCGAGTTTAAAAAGGAAAGAGAAGGGATGTATGAAATGGAGCGTGAACAAATGGATTTGGGAAGTCGGGGAGGATCGGAACACGGGCCTACCAAGAACCCCTGGTAAATTTACGGGTGGGCCCATTTAGACAAGATGTTACCTTCTTAGTTGACACAGGCGCCGGCAGATCCTCAATTCCCCTCCATCCTAGGGGGGTTGGCTTCCAAGCTAAAACATTAATCATTTCAGGCGTTAAGTGTGGGGTTTTTAGTGCGAAAATATTCGAACCACAACCCTTGCGGCTGGAGGAGTAGGAGCTCCAGGTGGAACTCTTTCACCTCCCCCATCTTCCCTATGGGTTGTTGGGACGGGATTTGATAGTCCGTTTCGGATTGCGAATAGAAGTGAGAGAAGAGGAAGAATTAGCCGTTACCATGTCAGACCTTCAGTGAGTTCCGATTGACAGAGATAGACCCTAGGGTTTGGGTCGCCAAAGGGAACCGGGGGGGACTCGCAATTCGACCTGTGGAGGTAAAATTAAAGCCCCAGAGCCCCGACCTCAGAGTGCGCCAATACCCCATCTCTTGGGAAGGGAGGCAGGGCCTGAAGACAGTTATGGAAGACCTAATAAAAGATGGATTGGTAGAGCCCTGTATGTCACGATACAATTCCCCCATCCTGCCGGTCCGGAAGTCGGACGGGAGCTACCGAATTGTCCAAGACCTAAGGGAAGTAAATAAAATTGTCCAAGTATGGTACCCTGTGGTTCCGAACCCATACACTATTCTGGGGCGAATACCACCGGACCACGGCTGGTTTAGTGTTATAGACTTAAAGGATGCCTTCTGGGCGTGTCCCCTGGACAAGGACAGTAGGGATCTTTTTGCTTTTGAATGGGAGGATCCTGATACTGGCAGAAAACAGCAATACAGGTAGACCGTGCTCCCCCAAGGATTCACTGAGTCCCCGACTCTGTTCGGGCAGATTCTGGAACAATTATTGGAGGGACTAACCTTGTCCCCGGCCCTTAAGCTTATACAATACGTGGACGATCTCTTTTTATCCGGACCCGCGGAGGAGGACGTCCTTCTTGGGACTAATGCCCTGTTAAATTACCTAGCTGAGAAGGGGTTAAGAGTGAGTCAGAAGAAGCTCCAATATGTCGAGAAAGAGGTTAAGTACCTGGGACACTTGATAAGCCAGGGACAGAAACGAATAAGTCTGGAAAGAGTGCGGGCAATAATCGAACTCGGCCTCCCAACGACCAAGAGGGAGTTGCGGAGGTTCTTGGGACTCTTAGGCTATTGTCGGTTATGGATAGACGACTATTCCCCCCTTACTAAAGACTTGTACCTAAAACTCATTGAGGAGGCACCCAACAGAATTAAATGGGAGGAGGAGGAGAAAAAGTTAATTGAAATCCTAAAAGGAAAATTGATGGCCGCACCTGTTTTAAGCTTGCCGGATTTTAGTAAGACATTTCGTCTCTTTGTGAACTCCAGAAAGGGAACCGCACTTGGAGTATTGACCCAGGACTGGGGGGGAAAAAGGAAGCCCGTGGCTTTCCTGTCAAAAATTCTGGATCCAGTCTCCCGAGGGTGGCCGGAGTGTGTCCAAGCGGTGGCAGCCACGGCAAAGCTGGTAGAGGAAAGCAGGAAGTTGACTTTTGGGGCCCCCTTGACAGTCACTACTCCCCACCAGGTTAGATCTATCCTGAATCAGAAGGCCGGGAGGTGGCTGACTGACTCGAGGATTCTGAAATATGAAGCCATATTGTTAGACCGAGAAGACCTCCGAATAGAAGTCGGGGGCTGCCAGAACCCGGCGGACTTTCTTTGGAAAGGGGAAGGGGAGGAGGAACTGGAACACTGCTGTTCAGACATAATAGAGTACCAGAGTAAAGTGAGGGAAGATCTGAGGGATACCCCCTTACATGCAGGTAGGCGGTGGTACATTGATGGGTCCTCTCGAGTGATAGATGGGAAGAGACACAACGCTTATGCAGTCATTAGTGAGACTGGTTGGGAATTAGTGGAAAGTGGACGGCTACAGAATGCCTGGTCCGCACAAACGTGCGAATTGTACGCCTTGCACCGGGCCCTGAGGAATTTAGAGGGAATAGCCGGGACAATCTACACTGACTCTAAGTATGCCTTTGGTGTAGTACACACTTTTGGGAAGATCTGGAAAGAAAGGGGAATGATAAATAGTAGAGGAAAGGAGTTGGTCCACGAGGAACTAGTAGCCATGATCTTGGAGGATTTGTTGCTGCCACAAGAGATTGCTGTAGTACATGTGAAAGGACACCAGAAAGACGATAAAATAGAGACCCTGGGGAATCAATTGGCAGATAAACAGGCAAAATTGGCTGGGATGGGGAAGGAAGTAATAAACTGCCTGCTAAGGATTCCCCAGATATCCGAAATTACCGAAGTGCCCACGTTTACTGACAAAGAAGAAACTCTTCTCGCGTCTCTGGGGGGTACAAAGGATAGGGAAGGCAAGTGGACCTTACCCGATGGCCGCCAGCTACTAAATCGACCGTTGACGCGGGGCATTATTGCCCGTCTACACCAAGGGGGTCACTGGGGCGCCCAGGCACTGTGTGATGCCTTCCTGCGCCGATATGCTCACCCTGGTCTGTACACGGTAGCCAAGCAGGTCACAGGAGATTGCATAACGTGTCGAAAGATTAACAAAAGGGGGCTGCGGCAGCATGCAAGACAAGGGGGTAGGAGTCCGGCCTATACGCTGTTTGAGTATGTTCAGGTAGATTACACTGAGCTCCCCCCCATAGGTCGCCTGAAGTATCTATTAGCAGTGGTAGATCACCTGACAGGATGGGTGGAAGCTTTCCCCACTACCACGGCAACGGCAACTCAGGTTAGCAAGATTCTACTCGAGCAAATCATCCCACGATTTGGGCTACCCCGCGCTATTGACTCTGACCAGGGGAGCCACTTCACCTCGACCGTCCTCCAGAACGTAGTGCAAGCAATGGGGATTGTCTGGGATTTGCACACCCCCTGGCATCCCCCCTCCTCGGGCAAGGTCGAAAGAATGAACCAGACCATCAAAAAGCAGCTAACCAAACTCACTCGTGAAATCGGCCTGCCTTGGACCAAATGCCTACCCCTTGCCCTATTGCAAATTCTTACCCTGCCAAGGCGGGATTTGGGCGTCTCCCCTTTCAAAATGCTGCTTGGCCACCCGTTCCATGGGCCGAAGGGGGAACCTCCTGTATTCGAGTCTCGGGATATGTTTGTGCAAAAATATTAGTGGCTCTGGGGTCTGCTCTATCTCGTTTACGCCAACAGGGACTTTTGGCACAGACGCCGCCCCTCGAGTTTGCGGTGCACACCGTCAAGCCGGGTCAGTGGGTCCTGATTAAAAGCTGGAAGCAACGTACCCTCGAACCAACTTGGGGCGGTCCCTTCCTGGTACTTTTGACGACCGAAACGGCTGTCCGTACGGCCGAAAAGGGCTGGACACATTACACTCGAGTCAAGGGACCAGTGCCACAACCGACGGAGGACAAACGAATCTCTCTGACAAAGGCATCTAAGGAACAGAGACCCTGAGAACGAAATAATCGGACTTTGGCGAGTCTAAAGGAACTGTGCCCTCGGGGTACGGGTGTCGCGAAAAAAAACGCGGTCAATTGTATTGTTAACTTGCTATCCCATTATCCTTGGGCTGGGTCATAGTGTGCGTGTTACCCAATTTGGCCTCTGGAAAAAACAAGCAGAGGACCGTCAGTGCTTCACCAACCAATCAACACAGACATTTAGCTTAGACCTATGTGAGTTGGTGCCCTGTAGGACTAAAAGTCAACTGAATCAAACTAAGCGGAACCTAGAGAGAGAAAGGGGATTCCAGGGTCAGATGTTAGTATTACAATTGCATGGTAGGGAAGGCCTAAGTAGGCCTCTAGCCCCCGGGGTCCAGGCTATGGTGTCAGTTGTCCGTGATCCCATCACCCCTGGACGGGATTGTGGGCAGAATCAGTGCAATCCGCTTTATCTGACCATAAAGAACTTGGAAAAGAACGAGGCGAGCCTTAATAGACCAATACTGGGTATTAGAGTTGGGGGCCAGGCAGGATGGGGGGGGAGGGGGGATGCAGCTGTGCTGCACGTATATCACGGTCATTGAAGCTGAGTCTGGGGGCTCATCCGCCACTGATAAGCAGGAAAAGATTAGAATAATTGAGACGACGGATTTGGAAAAGACCTTTGAAATAGAAACGGGATACGGGGAGGCGAATGCCTGGATGGAATGGGTCAAATATACTGTGAGGAGCATGAAAAAGAGTGATTGCTACGCATGCACGAGTGCCCGCCCTAACCCTCAGGTGGTCCCATTCCCGCTGGGATGGGAGAAACACCCACGAGCCATGGACTGCATGATAAGGCTGTACCAGGACCGAGAGGCCTGGAACGACCCCACTTGTCGACCCTTGAGTTTGAAGTTTCCCCCCGTCAGGTCTGAGGGGGCGCCCCGCCCGCCATCTCAGGGGTAACGGGTACGCACCAGGCCTGCGTCTCTCGGACGGGACTACAGTTGGACGACGATGTGGGGACATTTGACAAGTGCAGCGGATCAATTCGGCTGGTCAATGAAACTACCGGGGGCGGGAATTACTCCCACATTCAAGTGCCGAGGGCAGACCTCTGGTGGTACTGTGGTGGGAGGGTTCTGCGACCGACCCTGCCCCAAAAATGGACGGGCACTTGTGCGATCGTTCAATTGGCCATCCCATTCACCCTGGCATTCGAAAAACAAGAGCAACCCCATTCTAGTGGAAGAACGGAGAGAGCTTTGGAGACCTCTTTCGATGATAACATATATTTAGATGCCATAGGGGTCCCCAGGGGTGTTCCTGACGAATACAAGGCGAGGAACCAGATAGCGGCGGGTTTTGAGTCGTCACTGTTCTGGTGGGTGACCATCAATAAGAATGTGGATTGGATTAATTATATTTACTACAATCAGCAGAGGTTCATTAATTATACCCGGGATGCAGTGAAAGGAATAGCAGAACAACTGGACGCCACTAGTAGGATGGCGTGGGAAAATAGGTTGGCCTTAGACATGATGTTGGCAGAGAAGGGGGGTGTTTGTGTCATGATAGGCACTCAGTGCTGCACTTTCATCCCCAACAACACAGCCCCTGATGGGTCCATCACCCGCGCCCTGGATGGACGCACCACATTGGCGGACGAACTGGCTGAAAACTCGGGCATCGACTCTGGCCTCACGGACTGATTGGAAGCTTGGTTCGGTAAATGGACGGGGGTGGTCGTTCCCTTTCTTGTCTCATATATACTGGTGGCAGGGGTACTCACTGCCCTTGGGTGTTGCGTTATTCCCTGTGTCCGGGGATTAACTCAACGACTGATCGAAACCGCCCTTACGAAGAGGGATGTTCCCTATGGGCAGGTTGAACGAATAAATCTCGAGATGGAACAACGTGAATCCCTCTTGGGCGGGGGTAGTATTAGAGAAGGGCAGTTTGATGAACAAGCTCGGGAGTTATTAAATGCCCTGGAGAAGAAACTTACGGTTGAAAAATTACAGGCCATAAGAAAAGACACGGGGGATTTGTAGGGGGTAGTGTAATCTTTAAACGGTTAGCTGCCTTTTAGTCTTTTCTACCTTAAAGTAAACACAAGCAGACACTCGAAACTGTTGCCGGACCTCCCCCATGTTTATATGAATGAAACAGTTGTAACAGCTTTCCTCGATAGTTGAGAGACCGCCCTTAACCACAGTTGTACAACATCATCTATTTCAGGAAAGAACGGGGAGCTCAAACACTGATTGGCCAAATGAATAACAAAATAATCGCAGGCACCAGAACCCAAATAAGGAAAACAGTGGGGAATCCTAGCACTCGTTGGTCAAGGCAGCAGTAGTAGACCCAGCCCACATATACATGTATATAATGCGTGGAGATTACTATGCTTGTGTGTGTGTACCTTTGGGAACAACACCCGACTTTGCAAAGTTGAATGAAAAAGTTTTGGACAGACTCCTCCGTGTCTTTGTTCCTGGGAAGGGAAATAAAAAGTGTCGTAGATGGGGCTGGACAGCCACTTATCTCGCACATCACTAGCCCCCTCTCTCTCACTCTCCCCCCGTCTCTCACAAACTCTCTCCCTCATTCCCGCTCTCTCATCCCCTCTCTCTCGCTCTCGCAACCTCTTCTCCTCAGTCACCCCTCTCCCTGTCGCTCTCTCTCGCCCGTCTCTCTCTCTCTCTCACCCGCCTCGATCTTTCTCTTGCTCACTCTCTCCCTCTCTCTCTCACCCATTTTCTCCATCCCTCCCTCTCGCTCTGTCTCGTCCGCTCTTGCCCCTCACGCTCGCTCTCACCCTGTCTCTCTCCTGCCCTTCTCTCTCTCGACCAGCCCCCACACACTTCCATCTCCTTCTTGCCCTTGCTCTCTCTCACCATTTCTCTCTCTCGTCCCGTCTCTCTCTCTCTCCCTTTCTCTCTTGCCCCCTCCCTCACCCCTCTCTCAGTCTCACCCTTTCTCTCGCCCACTCTCTCTCTCCCAACCCTCACTCTCATTGTCTCCTCCCATGTATCTCTCTTTCTTTTCCTCACCCGATCTCTCTCTTGCCCCTCTCTCTCCCTGCCCCTCACTCTCTCTCCACCTTCTCCCACTCTCGATCCCGCTTCCTCGGTGACTCTCTCTCTCTCCACCTCCTTCCGTTTCTCTTCGGCTGAATCTCTCTCCCTCCCTCCCTGTCTATCTGCCACACACTGTCTCCCTGGTCCTTCCGTTCCCCTCTGACCCAGAGACGAGAGTGTTGGTGGTGATGCTGCGTGTGCGATGGTGGGGATGGGATATGGGAGGGGGGGGGGGGAAATGTGGTAGAGATGGAATTGCAGAAGGGAGACAGAGGCGGCAAGAGAGAGAGAGAGTGAGGGGGAGGGGAGAGGGAAGAATGGAGGCAGGTGGAGAAACCAATTTTGTGTGTGTGTGTGAGAGAGGGGGATGAGGGAGAATAAAGAGGAGAGGTGGTGGAAAAGAGAGAGGGTCAGAATTGAGGAGGAAGAGTGGGGGATAGGAAATGGGGAGGCCAGATTGGAGTGGGGGGGCAGAGGGAGTTAAACCCAGCTCCTGAGCTCAGGGCGCGGTGCCTTCCCCTTCCCTGAGGACCAGGACTTGGGGCTGAGTCTGTCTCTCTCCAGCTCAGCTTCTCCAACACAAAGACACACAACAACATCGGTCACCCTGTTGCTCGGCATGCTTTAATCAACATTTTTATTGGTTACAAATGGAAGTGATGGATACAGTCAGTGGGATGGTGCCTTTTCTCACTGGCCCCTGAGTTGTGAGAAACATTGAAATGTTTCCCTGTAACCCACCTGTGGGATAAGGATGGACAAACCAGCGCTACCCTCAGTCTGTTACCATAGCGACAGGCTGCTCCATCGCTGAAACACTGAACTGAAATGAGAAAATCCCGGATGGATTGATTAATGAGGGAATTTGATGGATGGATGGATTTGGGTGAAGGGATATTTCAGCACATTCTTCAGCTGCTGCCTGAACTTAGTCTGGGTCACGGCATAAATCGCGGTGTTTGTGCAGCAACTGAGAAGCTGCAGCATGAAGCCCAATTCCTGCACAAAGTCATCGAGATACAGAGGGGAATACACAACATTAATCATCCGGTTCCATATAGAATACAGCATGAACGTTGACCATAACAGGATGAAATTGGCCGAGATCACAAACAGTAAAATGATGGATTTTTTTCGGTTTCTCATTTCAGTGTCAGACTGAGCGTCCCCATTGGTGTGAGCGCGGAGTCTCCTGCGGGCTCTGCTGGTCACTAAAATGTGTCTGACGGTGAGAACATTGAGCAGCAGAATCAGGAGAAATGGGACACACGGGGTTAGAATGTGGTGGAGGAACTCGATTGTGACCCAGACACTGGATGATTGAACAGCGAATGTTACATCACAAAACCAGGGGAGGTTCAACAGCCAATACCGAGCCTTGAGCATAAAATACCAGGAAATGTTCTTTAAACAGCTCAGCACAGTCACTGCTCCCAGAACCACAGCCGCCGTTTTCTCACTGCAATATTTACTTTTCAGCTTCTGGCAACAAATGGCCACAAACCGATCAAAGGTGAAAGTGACGGTGAACCAGACAGAGCAGTCAGTGGCTGCATAAAGCAGGACGGCGTGGATATTACACACGCGGACGGAGTACACCAGGAAATAAAACTGTTCCTCATAAACAATGGGAATGTGTCTCAGGATCAGGTCGAGGATAATGACCAGGAGATCTGCCGCTGCCATGGCCCCCAGGTAACGTCTAACACATGGAGACAATCCACAATCTTTATAAAGCAGGACGTAGATGGTCACTACGTTAACTGTGAGGAAGGAAAACAAACCCATTATCCATCAGCCTGGAGGCAAAGGGACCCGTTTGATCGGGGACCCAGTGAGATTTTCAAATGTGTCCCTGTATTCAGGGATTTATTAAAATAATTGGAGCTGGAATAACAAATGGGAAGGTCGGAATTACTGACAAAAATGCGACATAAACCACAAGAAACCCTCCCTCCCCAAACACACAGAGACACATCCATAAGGACAGATGTTTTCTAGAACATTCCCACACACTCGATCACTCGAGAGCAGACACAGGTCACTCCTTCCCAGTTCCTAATACGGAGGGTGGGAACGTTGCTGTCCTGAAGGATTCTCTCCCAGTTTCCTGAAGACAAACGGAGTTTGGGAATTCCTGTATTTTGGTCTAAATTGTGGTCGATCCTGTGTCGGGAAGAAATGTAAACTCAGGGAAAACGTATTCACCCCTTTAACTGCCTGAGGGGCCTTTGGAACAGTGTCTCCTTCTCCCTGGAACGGGATCTCTTCCCTCGGGATCTTATCATTTGTTCAATTCACTGATGTCCAGCCGTTCACAAACAATGTCAGGGACAGAACGTTCCTGGGAATGTCAGTTATACAATGTCAGTGACAGAACGTTCCGGGGAATGTCAGTTATAGAATGTCGGGGACAGAACTTTCCGGGGAATGGCAGTTAAAGAATGTCGGGGACAGAACATTCCAGGGAATGTCAGTTATAGAATGTTGGGCACAGAACGTTCCGGGGAATGTCAGTTATAGAATGTCGGGGACAGAACGTACCGGGGAATGTCAGTTTTAGAATGTCGGGGACACAACATTCCGGGGAATGGCAGTTATAGAATGTCGGGGACAGAACGTTCCGGGGAATGGCAGTTATAGAATATTGGGGACAGAACGTTCCGGGGAACTCCTTGACCTGTCCATGACCTTTCCCCCCTACCCACCCACCAACATGATGTACTGTACCTGGACACACTGTAACATTAATTGGGTGAGAGACGGAGGGTCCAATCACAGGAATGGGAACTAAAGGCTTTGCCAGATCAGCTGAAATGGTTAGATATACCACATTCTCAATCCACCTCACAGAACCAGCCCAGACACCATTCACCCAGAGGAGATATCTGTTCACCGTGGAACACTGTACAGACCAGGCCAGTATCCTGCTCAGTACAACCCAGCAATCTGTCCAGATTCATCCATTTCACTGGACAATACAATCCAGCAATCTGTGCAGGGTGAAACACTGCATAGATCAGTTCAGGGCATTGATCTATAAACCCAGACTAGATATCTGTCCAGGACGGGGAGCTGTGCAGACCACAGCAGTGCATTTATCTATAAACCCGGACTAGATATCTGTCCAGGAAGGGGAGCTGTGCAGACCACAGCAGTGCATTGATCTATAACCCCGGACTAGATATCTGTCCAGGAAGGGGAGCTGTGCAGACCACAGCAGTGCATTGATCTATAACCCCGGACAAGATACCTGTCCAGCACCGGGAGCTGTGCATACCACAGCAGGGCACTAATGTGTGAACCTGAAACAAATATCCATCCAGCGTGGGGAGCTGCACAGACCACATCATTGCATTATCTATAAACCTCAACCAGATAGTCTGACCAGCACAGCGACCTGTGCAGTGATCACCCGTGAATTAATCTGTAAACCAGGAGCAGTTACCCTCCCCGCATGTAGGGGTGTGTACACCACCCCAGTACATTGATCTGTAACCCAGGAGCAGTTACCCTCCCAGCATGTAGGACTGTGTACCCCACCCCTGTACATTGATCTGTAACCCAGGGGCAGTTACCCTCCCAGCATGTAGGACTGTGTACCCCACCCCAGTGCATTGATCTGTAACCCAGGGGCAGTTACCCTCCCAGCATGTGGGACTGTGTACTCCACCCCAGTGCATTGATCTGTCACCCAGGAGCAGTTGCCCTCCCAGCATGTGGGACTGTGTACCCCACCCCAGTGCATTGATCTGTAACCCAGGAGCAGTTACCCTCCCAGCATGTAGGACTGTGTACTCCACCCCAGTGCATTGATCTGTAAACCAGGAGCAGTTACCCTCCCAGCATGTAGGACTGTGTACACCACCCCACTGCATTCTTCAGTAACACTGTATTAGATCCCTGCCCAGTGTGGGGAAAGTTTCAGCCCAGGCTGGAAGTGACATGATGTGCAGCTCCCACCCATTTACAGCTCCATCTCTCCATTGTTGCCCTGACAAGGGTGTGCTGTGGGTGTGAACATCACTGCCAGAGAGACCAGGCGGGGGAATCATTTTAGATATCACCACATGGGAGGGGCTTGGGGTATAGACAGAGAGGGAGAGACTGAGAGACAGTATCATGGAAGGATGTGTTCCCAGGTTGCAGAATACTGAAATGGAGACACTTCGATAACATCCTGTAACATGAGCCTGTCTTCCCAGGAAAAATGGGAAAATGGGATATTGGTGTGTGGTCAGATGATGGAGAGTTTTGGATGAGCATTTGTTCTCCAGTTTTGTAAATGGAGTCCTTCATGGCTGGAGGTACTCACCATCACCCAGATACTCCTGGATATTCCGTGATCCCTGACACTGGGGCCATCTTTAAACGCTCATTGGGCACACGATTGAGCTTTCTCAGTTTGGAGCTGCCCTGCACAGTTTACCCCGAGCCTGGCAGATAAGGGGCAATTACACCATGGTTTGTCAACAGGGGCACGGAGGGCCTGGTGATTGGGCTAGTACAGAGGGGGACCATTCTATTCCCAGAGGGGGCGACACCACCAGACCCACCGAGCATGGTCTGAGCTCACCACCCAGCTGAGTGCAGTATCTGCGGTCTGAAGAAATGTCCAGAAATACAGGACAAGCATCAATAACCTTCCCCACTCTGACAAGATAAGGGACACTGTATTCTCTCTGCTCCCTCACACTCACTGTATATCTGTTACAGCACCGACTCCCGAACAAGGCTCATGGTCCAACACTGTCATTGCTGCATGAAGCACCTTCCCTCTCTCTCTCTGTCTCTCTCTCTCTGTCTCTCTGTCTCTCTCTCTCTCTCTCTCCTTCTCTCTCTCCCCCCTCCCTCCACTTCACCCACACACTAATAACACTGCATGGATACAACACTGTGGACTGACTCCCTCCAGACACCTCACCATGCCCCCCTCCCCACCTACGCCAGCACTAACAGCAGGGCCACCCACTCCCACCCACACTCCCTCCCTCCCATTCCAGGAGAATCAGCCTGGAATAGGACAGAAAGGGCCACGCCGGGTGGTGGAGTGCCGATATCCGTTCCCTCACCCCGTCCCCCCTCCATGTGGGGAGGACCCTGGTAGGAGCCAGAGAGGACCAGGACGCCTCGTGTGGAGATTCTGAAACATCCACGTCCCACAGACCGAGTAAGGAGCAATGTTCAGTGAAGGGCAATTCTCACTTTAAACCCACTGGCAGCTCCGTTTCCCCCCGGCACAACTTAGAAGCCATGGCCCTGATGCCATCTCCCTTTTGTGTCGAGCTGGTACAAATGGATTGCCCACGGTCTCGGTGGGCAGGAGGGTGGGCTCACAACACATCGTCACCACAACCTCCCAGGAAGGGAGCAGGGAGACTCCCTCCTACACCTCCTCCTGTAAAGAGCTCAGATACTGAAACTAATCTGTGAGAGTGACTGCTCTCCCCACTTGTCCTGACATCTTCAACAATCTGTGCTCATATACACCCAGCGCCCTCTGCTCCTGCAGCCCCCTTATAACAGTACAGCCTGTTTTAAATTGTCTTTCATTGTCTTTCCTACCAAAGTGTATCACCTCAAACTGCTCTGCACTGATCCCCATCTGACATAAACCTGAACACTACATCAACGTGTGATTGTACTGTTAGAATTCCACACTCTCCTCCATAGACTTCAGATAACTTCCAGGTTCGGTGCCATCTACAAACATTGAGAGTGTTATAGTGTCACAGTTCCCATGAAACAACTGAAATCCTGCCCCACATACATGAGTGTGAGCAAGTGAAATACTGATATATTCCTATGGACAGAGTCGAATAATGACATGCTGTCAATGGAGCAACAAAAGTCCTGACACACACCAGACGGAGCGAATGAAATATTGACAAACCACAGAACAAGAGAAATCGGATAGGTCCCACTTATCGATATTCATCAGGGTATAATGTGATGGAGTTGGAACAGAGAGGGAATACTGTTCTGAACTGAGAGCTTTCAAGCACCTGTGGTATGAGAGGATAGAAAACCCAGAAACAGTATATTGCTATAGAGCTGGAGTCGGGTAATAAGAAGTTAAGAGATAGAGGGTCCCAGAGTTGTGAATAGTTCATGTAAAATGTTCACTTTCAGAGTGAAAAAAATAAAATGATGTTTTTATGTAAACAGTAGAATTTGGCAGATCTGTCTCACATATTTTAACAGTTTACGAGGCGAATTGAGTATTTCTTTTTGTTTCATTTAAATTACCAGATGAGCTTCACGCAGTGCCCTAACCATTCCCGTGTGTGTATCTGTGTGTCTCTGTGTGGGGCAGGTCTGCCAGTCTCTGTGGTGCTTAAAGTAATGCAATGCCACCCTCTGCTGGCCTCCCCACGCCACTGCACAGGCATTTGCAGAGGGTGAAAACCAACAGGGATTCATTCAGAGAGGAGGGGGGAGAGGGCAGCTGCTCACAGCACCATCCAAACTGATGTCTTATCCATGGACTGATCTAAATGTCCTTTAAACGTTATAACTGTCCCTGCTTTCACCACTTCCTCTGGAAGTTCATTCCACACACAAGCCAGCTTCTGTCTAACATAATTACCTCTCATGAATTTCGTAAATCTTTTTTCCTCGCACCTTAAAAATCCCTCAGTTTTGAATCCTCAAACCTAGAGAAAAGGCATCAGCCCTTCAGCATCTCTTTAACAATCATTATTTTATAAACCTGTGCAAAGTTACCCTTTAATCTCATATTCTTCAGTGAAAAAAGTCCCAGTCGATCCAGTCTCTCCTTATAGCTCACTCCCTCCTTTCCCAGCAACATCCAGGTTAATCTTTTCTCAATCCTCTCCAACTTAATAATATCAACATCAGTCATATGAAAGTGAATAGTCAAGGTATTTTCTAAGGGTACGGGGAGTCCAAAACTAGAGGACATAGGCTTAAGGTGAGAGGGGAAATATTAAAGTGACCTAAGGGGCAGCTTTTTCACGCAGAGGGTGGTGTGCCTATGGAATGAGCGGGCAGGATGACCAGACTAGACACAGTATTCCAGAAGAGGTCTCACCAATATCCTGTACAATCACAACATGACATCCCAATTCCAATACTCAAAGGTCTGTCCTATGAAGATGTGTGTTAAACACCTTCTTAACCACACTATGTATATGAGATGCAAATTTTAAAGAATTAAACCTGACGGCCTAGGTTTCTGTACTACAGCACTGCCAAAGACCCTACTTTTAATTGTATAGGTCCTGCTGTCGTTTGATTTATCAAATCCAATATCTCGCATTAATAGAAAACTAAACGCCATCAGCCACCCCTCAGCCCAGTGTGTGATATTACTGTCACCTCATCCTCCCCCTTCAATTTTAAAATGCCCTCCCCCTCTCCAGGAGGCCTGCACACTCCGGCCTTGATTTTCACAAAGACCCTGAGCTTGATTTGCCTTGTGTGGTTAGGGGGAGGAGGGACAGATTGCAGACACAGTCAGTGGGGAGGAGAGGCTGGACAGTAATCAGCGGCCTGGGGTCATTTCATGGTTTTAGGAAAAGGGGAATCACACGTGAGAGTTGGGAAGAGTGATCAGTGTTTTGGGGCCAGAAATTAAGCTCTTCCTTCGTCTCTGGTGTTCAGTAATAAATATCTATTTGAGACCCTTCATTGGGCAGAGTGTGTCTGCAGGATTTCTTTCCTTAATATTGCATACTACAGATAATAGCACTTAAAGATGGTCATAGTTAATTTCAATGGCATAGCATATACACTCAATATCCTACAGTTGAGACAAATATCTTGCATTTGTTTAACAATACAAAGTGTTGTTTGTAATTCAGTAATGGGAACCTGATTATAATAAATCCACATCAAGCTGAAAGTGGGCACTAAAATATGACCCAAAATCTGGGTATGGTAGTGCAGTGGGTAGTGTCCCTGTCTCTGAGCCAGAGCTCTGGATTTGATTCCAATTCCTGAACTTGTGTGGTAGTGTTCCTAGCTCTGGACTAGAAGTTCTGGATTCAAGTCGTGCCTGTTGCAGAGGTATGTCCCAGCATGTCAGGACAGTCTGATGAACAAACACACAGGAGAATACTGTTACAGCTTTATGGGTATTGTTGAGTGATGCTAGTGTCCCTACCTCCGGGCACAAAGGTCTAGGTGTAAAGCCCACAGAAGTGTCTCAGGATATATCTGAACAAACTGATTAAAGTGGATTTAGATTGTGACTAGATGGAGAAGGAAGAGGTGTCAGTATGGCACTTCAGAATTTAGGCCCAGAATGACTGAAAGTTCAGCCATTCGTGTTGATTGGGGTCGCATTTTGCAGCCGTAAAGGTTTATAAAATCAAAATGGCCATAGATAGGGTGAGTAGTCAGGGGTTTTTCCCCAGGTTTGGGGCGTCCAAAACTAGAGGGCTTTGGTGGAACGTGAGAGGGGAAAGGTTTTGAGGAGGCCTAAAGGGCACCATTTCACACAGAGGGTGGTGTGTGTATGGAATGAGCTGCCAGAGGAAGTGGTGGAGGCTGGTACAACTACAGCATCTAGGTACTGAGAGACCTTGCGAGCTTTTCCAGCAATTTCTGTATTTCTTTAAAACAATGCATTCAGTTTAACACAGGTATTCTGAATAAGTTAAACATTTTTATTTTTTAATGACGCAGGGACATATAACCATATCTTCAAATTGACTGAGACCATTTTCTGCGAAGGATATGGCTCTGTGTATGACAGCAGCAATGATGCACCTACATGGAACAGGGAATGTGATGGAGACATAGTTTGGACAATGTACAAGGAGACCTCACATGATCCAGTTTGGGAGAGGATGACATTACTGTGTGATTCAACTCAGAGAGGGAGAAAATGTAATCTGACTGAGAAGGATTGGCCTATTGCACTCTCTCTCCTTCATTGTTCCTCATCACAGCAATGTGTGCGAGCTAAAAAAAACCCTCTACAGTCATCGTTACCGTTCTTATTTTTATGGAATCCCTGCAGTGTGGAAACATGCCCTTCGACCCAGCAAGTCCATACCAACCTTCCGAACCCATTCCCCTATATTTACCTCTGACTATTGCACATAACCTCGAAATCCCTGAACACTACGGACAATTTAGCATGACCAATCCACCGAACCTACACAGTTTGTGGTAGGAAACTGGATCACCCATTAGAAGCTCACACAGACAAGGGGAGAATGTGCAAACTCCACACAGATAGTCACGCAAGGCTGGATTCGCCCCCAAGTCCCTGGTGCTGTGAGGCAGCAGTGCTCACCACTGTACTACCCTTTGGATGATCCCGAACCAGAATTCACTGGAATCTATTCACTGCCTAAAGCAAAGGGAATTCAGTCAAATCCAAACTCTCCCAGGATGAAATCCCATTGCTAGCAGCTGTGTGAGTACAATATCTTCAGAAGCAGAATAACGTTTTGGACAATCTCACAATTTTTCCTTTGTCACGAGTTTCGATAATATCTGGACCAAGTTATTTCAAGTTAAAATTGCAGAGATTTTGTGTGTGTGTGTGTGTGTGTGTGTGTGTGTGTGTGTGTGTGTGTGTGTGTGTGTGTGTGTGTGTGTGTGTGTATGTGTGTGTCAGCATTTTTAGAAAGGGAAATATTGATTATATAATTGCAATACCCAAACAGTTTGCTGTTCATCTTTCCATCATAGTTTGAGTAACATTGCTCTGGATCATAAACGTGTTGTTTTAGCAGATTAAAGAAACTAGCCTGACTTGTTCCTAAAACTGACCCTGACCCAGTCTGAGACCGATATCATCGGCCATATCACCAACCTGGTCACATTTAACATTTGTTTTGAGCAGTGGAGTAGTGGGACAGGAAAAGGAAACAGTGACCCAAAAAGCCGGGGAACTATAGACCGGTGAGCCTGATGTCAGTGGTGGGTAAGTTGTTGGAGGGGGTTCTGAGGGACAGGATTTACATACATTTGGGAAGGCAAGGGCTGATCGGAGTAGACAACGAAGCTTTCTGCATGGGAAATCATGTCTCATTAATATGGTTGCGTTTTTTGAAGAGGTGACAAAGACGATTGATGAAGGCAATTTGGTGGACATTGTCGATATGGACTTCAGCAAGGTGTTCATTTAAAGAACAAAGACCAAAGAAAATTTACAGCCCAGGAACAGGCCCTTCGCCCTCCAATCCTGAGCCGATCCAAATGTACTGTCTAAACCTGTCGGTCAATTCCTAACCATCTGTATCCCTCTGCTCCCCATCTACTCATGCATCTGTCCAGACGCATCTTAAATGAATCTACCGTGCCTGCCTCCACCACCTCTGCTAGCAACGTGTTCCAAATGCCCACCACCCTCTGTGTGAAGTAGTTACCGCGTGTATCCCCCTTAAACTTTCCACCTCTCACTTTGAAAGCACGACCTCTCGTTATTGAATCCTTCACCCTGGGAAAAAGCCCGTCTCTATCCACCCTGTCTATACCCTTCATGATTTTGGAAACCTCAATCAGGTCCCCCCCAATCTCCTTTTATCTAGTGAAAATAAACCTAACCTACTCAGCCTTCCTTCATAGCTAGTATTTCATCCTGATTGGTAGACAGATTAGTAAGTTTCAGTCACATAAGATAGTCACAAATGGCGTGAAGGAAGAGGGATATTTTTCAGCCTGGAGGCTTGTGACCAGCAGTGTGCTGCAAGTATCAGTACTGAGTTCACTGCATTTCATCATTTATGTAAAGGATTTAGATGTGAATATTGGGGCAATAGTTAGTACGTTTACAGATGACATCAGAAAGGTGGTGTAGTCGATTATCTCAGAGTACAACAAGACCACAATTAGATGAGACAAAGGGTCAAGGAGGAACAGATGAAGTTTAATTTAGATAAATATGAAGCTTTGCATTTTGGGAAGGCAAATCAGGGCAGATATTATATACTTCATGGTCAGGTCCTGGGGCATGTTGTGAAACAAAGGGGCATAGGGCTGCAGGTTCATTGTTCCTTGAACGTGGAGTTGCAGGTAGACAGAGTGGTGCAGAACACATTTGGCACATTTGCCTTAATCAGTCAGAGCATTGAGTATAGGAGTTGTGGTGGTATGTTGCATCTGTACAGGATGTTGGTGAGGTCACTTTAAGAATACTGCATACAACTCGGTTTTCTGCAGAAATGACTTACACGGATGTTCCAGGACTGAAGGCTTGAGCTAAAGGGAGAGGCTGGTTAGGTTGAGGTGTTTCCCCCTGGAGTGTCAGAGGCTTAGGGGTGACATTATAGAGGTTTATAAAACCATCAGGTGCATGGATATTCTGAACAGCCACGTTCTGCTCTCCAGGATTGGGGAGTCCAGAACAAGAGGGCAGAGGTTGAAGGTGAGAGGGCGAATAATTTAGAAGGGACCTGAAGGTAAATGTTTCACACAGAGAGTGGTGTGTGTACAGAAAGTGCTGTCAGAGGAAGTAGTGAAGGTGGTTACAATCGCACATTTAAAAAGTATCTGAAAGAAGAGGGATATTTACCAAATGCTGGCAAATGGGACTGGATCGGATTTGATATCTGATCGGAGTGAACAGATTGGACTAAAGGGTCTGTTTCCATTCTGCATGACTCTCTGATTCTATAAGAGGGATGATGAAAAATTCTGTAAGGTCCTTTCAAGTCGGACTTCTCTTCTCTGGAAGTTTATCGTGCCTCTATGTTTACATTGATTGAAAGCTGCATTAGTGAAATATTTGACAAAGAAGTGAGTCACGGATAATGGGATATAGACAGGGAAGTGGGGCTGAGACCACAACCTGATCAGCCACAATCTTACTGCCTGTTGGAGAAGGCTCAAAGTATCTAATGACCCACTCCTGCTCCTCAGTCCCATGTTCCTGTGTTCCATTCAGCCCCTCAAACCTGCTAGACAGGAACAGTTGGAGGCCACTTGCTCCTATAACCTGTTGCACAGAAACAGAGGAGACCATTCAGTCCCTCAAGACTGTCCCACATGCTTTGAGGTGATTTGGGAAATGTAATTGGAAAATCCAGGCTGGGTATGAAAGAGGCCCCTCATCTCTCTTTAGAAAGCTTCCCCTCTCTGCAGCTTGAGCTCCATTTGTTGATCATGTTGTAGACCCAGATTCACTGTGAATACAGCCCACATACCTCACCCAGAGATGGCTCACAAAATCACCTGGTCTCCCTGACTGCAATATGTAATACCAGATCATTCATAAAAATAACACTCACTAACATTCCAATAACAGAATGTGAGAGCATCAGAAACAGCGGCATGTCGTTCACTCCCCAAACGTGCCTTGCCCTTCACGAAGATCATGGCTGATCTGCTTCTGGCCTCAAATCCTCTTTCATACCCAATTCTTCATAGCCCTCACCTCTCTGACAGGTCAATATCCATCTACCTCCTCTTCAAATACTTTCAGTCATCCAGCTCTCCGAACACTCTTGAGAAGAGAAATCCTGACATTCAATCCCACCTGTTTGAAGAAAACACTTGCTGCTCCTATATCATGGTTTATTGATATGAACAAAAAAGGTTGAGACAAGGTTGCCGGTAAAAATGACTGGCCCTGATATCAAGACAATGGTTGACTTCTGTTGACATCAAGGAGCTGAACTTAATGGGAATCAGAGTAACCTCTCCAGTGTTTGGGGTCAAACCTGGCACAAAGGAAGATGTTCACCATCTCAGTCCTGGGTCACCTCTGTGGGAGATCCTCAGGGTAGCTTCCTCTTCACAAACATCTTCAGCTGCTTCATCAATGTCTCCCCGCCCCCACCTTCCCCACCATAAGATCAGAAGTGGGGATGGTCACTGAAGATTCCACAATGTTCAGAACGTTTTGTCCCCCATCAGCTCCTGAACTGGTCTGTGTCCATGTGCAACAAGACCCAGACTCCATTCAGGCGTGTGCTATTAAAGTATCAGTAACAATCATGTAACAGCACTGCCTGACACTGCACATTGCCACAGTAAAACAAGAGTTCATTCAGCACCTCACACTGGTTTCACGGGAATATGAGGAAGCCATTCAGCCCATTGACATTATTGGAGAAGAACAGGGATAGCCCATTCAGTGCCTCCAGCTTATTACTCAGGAAGAGAAGGAGTCTAGTGTGATGGACCAAAGCCCCTCGAAAATATTTGAAGGCAACATCCTAGACCTTTATGTTTTCTTAATTTAAAGGAAATGAAAAGTATCTGTTCCAGATGCAATGTGACTGGTCAAACTCCTCGGTGTGAAGCAAAATACCATATATTTCAACATGAAAGAAGAAATAACACCACAGAAAGAGGAATTTAGAATAACGTAATTCTATTGGACAGCTTAACAGAATAATAGATCTAGGAACTATTACTAATGAACTGTTCCAATATAGGGAAATCCCATAAACACAGCCCTTGGCAAAAAGAAATATTCAGACACAGAATGTCACAAATATTTATCCAATCCAGGAATTAAAAACAGCATCAAGAGAAAATTCAGAGAGAGTAGCAGCCAGGAGACATTTACTGAAGCTTCCAACTCTATGGAGACCCCAATAGTTTCTGATGTTACTGAGAAACCAAAACTCAGTGATCCTAATCTGTGAGAGCTGGCCACACCCATTCAGGCTGCATTAAAATAAACCCAAGGCCTCCCTCGCTGTTACTCAGGTGGTCTTAACTAACCAGCTTCGTAACGATCGTTCAATCTCTCTTAAAGGAAACCCGGACAAAATAACCTCTTAAAGCTGCAGCACCATCACACTTGTCAGTACATCGAGCTGTCAAACAGGAACCAGGGATAACCCAGTCAGTCCTTTGGCCCTGCCCAATTGGACAAGGAAGAAGCCAGTCAGTCCCTTGAGTCACTTATACAGGAACAGCAGGAGGCCATTCCCACCTCAATACACTTACACGGGGGCAGAATGAGGAAATTGATTCTGATTCCTGATGAATGTCTTATGCCCAATACGTCGATTCTCCTGCTTCAAGGATGCTGTCTGACCCGCTGTGTTTTTCCAGCAATCGACTCTCTTCTCTGATCTCCAGCATCGGCAGTCTTAAGTGTTTCCTGAATGATGCTCTAACATGATGAACAAGTGGAGCAGAGGCTGCACAGACAGAGTGCTCCACGATGTTCCTCTTGGCTCTGTTGCTTATGATACACACGTGGGACTTTAACGTGGTTTTCAAGAGGTGAGCAGGGAAGCCATATGTCTTGTGCGAAGTCTCAAGAAGGCATCTTTCATCTCTGAGAAGGCAGTCTGGTGTTCTCTATGTAGGGTGGAAGCTGGTGGGAATGTCTACCTGTTTCAGATGGAAGGTATTGTGGCTGCTGTTGGGGATTGTGAGCAATCTGACGTTCAGTACAGGGTTCACACGCCAACTGCACAATAACGTGGGGAGAGTTAATTTAGGCATATAAACTATTAGAAAGGTCACGTTAGACTGATGAATTGACTCTCTAAGATCAAATAATGCTGATCTTGTTCATGTTGACCTTGTCTAGTGCATGTCCTGTTCAGTGTAACCTGTATGCCTTACTCTGTCCAAGTCTATTTCCACCCTATGATCTGTCTGGCCATGCTTACTATGATCTTCCTCCACTGCTCATAAACAAAGTGTTTCCCTGTACTGAGGTACACGTGACAATAAATCAAACCAATCAATCCTGGGTAAAGTATGGAATTTCTCTCCCTGTCAATGTCTCTTTTGGAAATAAGTGATCGCTGCCACTCCTCGTGTTTCAGCATCACCATTTCTTCGTCTCTCACAGCTCTACAGATTAAACATTCAGCTTATTCACTCTATCCTCCTGTTACCATCACCCGTGTCTGTGGTAAGGAGATCATTCCTTAAAAAGGAGATCAAATCTGTAGAGAGTGCCCCAAATGCTCTCTCAGCAAGGCTCTACAACAGCCGGAAGATGGCTTTACTTATGTACTCTGATCATCTTACAATGAAGGACAGCGTACCATTGACTGCACCCATTACTTACACAGGGTTTGATTCGGAGCAGTCAGCATAGACTTGTGAGTGGGAGATCAGATCATGCATCCCAAATTTCTTCGAGTCCTTTGGTGAAGTGACCAAGAAAGTTAATGAGAGCAGAGCGGTAAATGTAGTCTCTTTGGATTTCAGTATGGCCTATGATAAGTTTCCACATGGCAGGCTGCTCAGGAAGGTTCAATCACGTAGAATACTGGGGGAACTGGCCAATTGGATACACAGTTGGGTTGATGGTAGGAAGCTTGTTAGACTGGAGGTTGGGTCCATAGCTTTTTGTTATCTCTGATTTGGATGAGAATATACAAGGCATGATTAGTAAGTTTGCAGATGACACGAAAATAAATGGCAGCATGATCAGTGAGGACATTTATCAGAAATTGCAGCAGGACCTTAATCAGGTGGGGAAGTGGGCTGAGAAATGGCAAATGGAATTTAATATAGAAGTGTGAGGTCTTGCAGTTTGGAATCTCAAATCAAGGTAGGAGTTTCACAGTGAATGGGCGGGCCTTAAGGGGTGTAGTGGGCAGAGAGACCTTGGAATTCAGGTGCACGGTTCACTGAGAGTGGAGTCACAGGTAGACAGGGCAGTGAAGAAGGCTTTTGACACACTGGCCTTCGTCAGGCAGGACATTGAGTATAGAAGTTGGGAATTTATGTTGCAGTTACGCAGGACTTTGGTAAGGCCGCACTTGGAGGATTGTGTTCAGTTTTGTCAACTTGTTATAGGGGGGATATAATGTAATTAGAAAGAGTGCAGAAGAAATTTACAAGGACATTGCCAGGACCCAATGGTCCGAGTTATAGGGAGAGGTTGGACAATCTTTGACCTTTTCTTTAGAGTGTAGGAGAATGAGGGAGTCCTTACAGAGCTGTATAAGATCATGAGGGATATGGATAGGGTGAATGCTCTCAGTCTTTTCCAAAGTTTAGAGAATCGAGGAGGAAAGGGGATCAGTTTCAGGTTAAAGGGAAAGGAATAAAAGGGAACCTGAGGGACCATTTATTTACATAAATGGCTGGTACTTGGATGAGCTGCCAGAAGATGTGCCTGAGGGGGATGCATTAACAACGTTTCAAAAGCATTTGGATAAATATGTCGATAGGAAAGGATTAGAAGGATATGGGACAACTGCAGGGAAATGGGGTTAGTATGAATGTACATTTACAAGGTGGAGTCGAACCTCTTTGTTAATTAAAACCAAACACCCAGAAAAGCTCGCCTCACCTCGTAATCTGTTAACATATGAGTGATACAGATCTCCTACATTCCACTATTTAAACAAAAAATGGCAAGTTAGTTTCTTAACTTTAATAGTGAACACTAAACAAAAACTATTCGCAAATACAAGCCCCTCTTTTCTTTGCTACTTACTATCTGACTCCAACTCTGTAAAAAATATACTGTTCCAACAACCCACATATTAAACGTTACAATCTCAAGACCACACAGTCTCTATCTTCCCCGCTGTCTGCACTCTTTCAGCTGCTGATCTCCCTGGGTCATTTTTTTTTTAACTGCAAGTATGTTTTATATGAACATGTGTCTTTGATAGAGAGTGTTTGAGATGGTCAGTTAGCACTCCTGCTCTACAGCAGTAAATCTGCTGTTGGATGGCAGCGGCTCTCCCTCCAGTGTTCAAATGCTGGATTTATTTACTTCCAATGATACAATAATTCTCATAATTTGATTGATTTCCAGGTGTACGAACAATAATATTCAAATTCCATTGGCATCGGATATTCTGAGCATTATTTAAACTCTTTGATTGCATTTCAATTGCTGTCAAAAAAACAACCAAAAGTCAGGCTTCCATTTCCCATCTAATTGTTACATTTGGAACAGTCTGACCTTTAGCTGGCATCTGTGGCTGTACTTTCGATTCAGCAAAACCCGTCCTATCTTAAAGTGAACAGACATTGATTAGCTTCCAGACAGTAACTCACTCCGCGCTATCTGTTATTCTGTATACTAACCTCCTTGAACCCCTCAATTACATTTCAGGCTGTAACACACCCCAGAATATCTGTTATTCTGGATATAAACCACCCTGAACCCCTCAATTAGATTCCAGGCTGTAACTTCCTGTCAGGGTTGAAAGGGAAGGCTGGTAGTTATTGGGAATGCTGGCTGACTAAAGAAATTGAGGGTTTCGTTCAGAAAAAGAAGGAAGCATATGTCAGGTATAGACAGGATCGATCGAGTGAATCCTTAGAAGAGTAGAAAGGAAGTAGGAGTATACTTAAGAGGGAAATCAGGAGGGCAAAACGCGGACATGAGATAGCTTTGGAAAATAGAATTAAGGAGATTCCAAAGTGTTTTTACAAATATATTAAGACCAAAGTGTAACTAGGGAGAGAATAGGGCCCCTCTAAGATCAGTAAGGCGGCCTTTGTGTGGAGCCACAATAAATGGGAGAGATATTAAATGAATATTTTGCATCAGTATTTACTGTGGAAAAGGATATGGAAGATATAGACTGCAGGGAAATCGATGGTGACATCTTGCAAAATGTTGCAGATATACAGAGGAGAAAGTGCTGGATTTCTTGAAATGGTAAAAGGTGGATAAATCCCCAGGACCTGATCAGGTGTACCTGAGAACTCTGTGGGAAGCTAGAGAAGTGATTGCTGGGCCTCTTGCTGAGATATTTGTATCATCGATTGTCACAGGTGAGATGCTGGAAGACTGGAGGTTGGCAAACGTGGTGCCAATGATTAAGAAGGGCGGTAAAGACAAGCCAGGGAACTATAAACCAGTGAGCCTGACCTCGGCAGTGGGAAAGTTGTTGGAGGGAATCCTGAGGGACAGGATGTACATGAATTTGGAAAGGCAAGGACTGATGCGGGATAGTTAACATGGCTTTGTGCGTGGGAAATCATGTCTCACAAACTTGATTGAGTTTTTTGAAGAAGTAAAAAAGAAGATTGATAAGGGCAAAGCAGTAGATGTGATCCATATGAACTTCAGTAAGGCATTCGACAAGGTTCCCCATGGCAGACTGATTAGCAAGGTTAGATGTCATGGAATACAGGGCGAAGTCGCCATTTACATACAGAACTGGCTCAAAGGTAGAAGACAGAGGGTGGTGGTCGAGGGTTGTTTTTCAGACTGGAGGCCTATGACCAGTGAAGTGCCACAAGGATCAGTGTTGGGCCCTCTACTTTTTGTCATTTACATAAATGATTTGGATGCGAGCATAAGAGGTACAGGTAGTAAGTTTACAGATGACACCAAAATTGCAGGTGTAGTGGACATCGAAGAGGGTTTCCTCAGATTACAACAGGATCTCGACCAGATGGGCCAATGGGCTGAGAAGTGACAGATGGAGTTTAATTCAGATAAATGCGAGGTGCTGCATTTTGGGAAAGCAAATCTTACCAGGACTTCTACATTTAATGGTAAGGTCCTAGGGAGTGTTGCTGAACAAAGAGACCTTGGAGTGCATGTTCTTGAAAGTGGAGTCGCAGGTAGATAGGATAGTGAAGAAGGCGTTTTGTATGCTTTCCTTTATTGGTCAGAGTACCGATTACAGGAGTTAGGAGGTCATGTTGCAGCTGTACAGGACATTGGTTAGGTCACTCTTGGAGTATTGCGTGCAATTCTGGTCTCCTTCCTGTCGGAAAGATGTTGTGAAACTTGAAAGGGTTCAGAAATGATTTACAAGGATGTTGCCAGCGTTGGAGGATTGGAGCTACAGGCACAGGCTGAACAGTCTGGGGCTGTTTTCCCTGGAGTGTCGGAGGCTGAGGGGTGAACTTATCGAGGTTTACCCTGGGGTAAGGGAGTCCAGAACCACAGGGCATAAGTTTAGTTTGAGAGGGGAAAGATATGAAAGAGTCCTAAGGGACAACGTTTTCACGCAGAAGGTGGTACGTGTATGGAGTGAGCTGCTAGAGGAAGTGGTGGAGGCTGGTACAATTGCAACATTTAAGACGAATTTGGATGAGTATATGAATAAGAAGGGTTTGGAGGGACATGGGCCAGGTGCTGCCAGGTGGGACTAGATTGGGTTGGGATATCTGGTCGGCATTGACAGGTTGGACCTAAGGGTTTGTTTCCATGCTGTACATCTCGATGATTCTATGACTCTATAACTCACACCGGGCGACCTGTTATTCTGCATATAAACCACCCTGAAACCAACGATTAGATTCCAGTTTGTAATTCACTCTGGGGTATCTGTTATTGTACACATAATCGTCCTGAATCCCTTCATAAAATTCCAATCTGTAACTGACTTCCAATTTTAAGGGACTCTGTACATTAGCCACTTCAATCGTTTGATTAGATTCCAGTCTGTATCATACTCCTGAGTATCTGTTATTCTGTATATTAACCATCCAATCCAAACTCTGCCAAATTTGTCCACAGTGTTCAGGGATGTGTAGCTGAGGTGCATTAGTCAGGGGTAAATTTGGGGAAGTGGATCTGGATGGGTTATTCTTCTGTGGATCAGTGTGGTCTTGTTGGGCTGAAGGGCTTGTTTCCCCACTGTCGGGATTATATGAATCACCCGGAACCCTCTCTATTAGATTCCAACGTGTAACTCACTTCCATGTACATGTGACTGGCATGTTTCAAAAACACCCCAAAACCTTCAATTGTATTCCACTTCGATAAACACAAGGCGCTGCATTTTGAGAAAGCAAATTTGAGCAGGACTTATATCTTAATGGTCAAGTCCGAGGGAGAGTTGCTGAACCAAGAGACTTTGAAGTGCAGGTTCGTAGCTCCGTGAGAGTAGAGTGGCAGGTGGATAAGATAATGAAGGCAGCGTTTGGTATGCTTTCCTTTATTGGTCAGTGTTTTGAGTATAGACATTGAGAGGTCATGTTGTGGCTGGACTGGACATGGGTTAGGCCACTGTTGGAATATGGCATGCAATTCAGGTCTCCTTCCTATCGGAAGGATGTTGTGAAACTTGGAAGAGTTCATAAAAGATTTACAAGGAGGATGCCAGGGTTAGAGGATTTGAGCCACAGGGAGAGGCTGTATAGGCTGGGGTGTCGGAGGCTGAGGGGTGACCTTATCAAGGTTTATAAAATCATGACGGGCATGGATAGGATAAATAGACAAAGTCTTTTCCTTGGAGTGGGGAGTAAAGAACAAAAGGGTTTAGTGTGAGAGGTAATATGAAAGAGTCCTAAGGGGCAACTTGTTCACTCAGAGGGTGGTACATGAATGGAATGAACTGTCAGAGGAAGTGGTGGGGGCTGGTATAATTGCAACATTTAAAATGCAGTTCGATGGGTATATGAATGGGAAGGTTTGGAGGGAGATGGGCCAAGTGCTTGAAAAAGAGACTAGAGTAGGTTAGGATATCTGGTCGGCATGGTCGGGTTGGACCAAAGGGCCTGTTTCCATGCTGTACATCTCTATGACTGTATGACTCCGTGATTTTGTGACTCATTCCTTGTTATCTGTTGTTCTGTATGTAAACCACCCGGAACCCCTCGATTAGATCCCAGTCTGTAACTCACTCCTGGGTATCTCTTCTGCTGTGTGTAAACCCTAAACGCCTCAATTAGATTCCAGTCTGGAACTCACTCCTGGGGATCTGTTATTGGATCTGTGAAGTGATCCTTGTTGGATGTTAGGCCGAAGACAAGATAAACTAAATGGTCAAATGTTACATTGAGAGCAAGAACACAGAAACCTCCTGGTTCATTTCTGTCCTGTTACATATCTCCAAGTTTCAAATTGGGGCTGAACTTCTGTCACAATGGGGAAAGTCTCAAAAGCTGTTTACTGTCCTGCATGAATGCATCATCATAACATGAATTCTCTTGCAAGATAGGAAATGGAGACAGCTCCTGGAAGGTGTCTGTATCTCTGTGTGTGTGATTCGGTGTGTCTGTGCATGTCTGTTTGTGTGTGATTCTGTGTGCGTATTCAATGGTTTATATATTTTCAAACTGCATTGATATTGCCAGTCTCTCCTGCTTTTCCTAATTTATACACACTAAATAGACAATAGACAAAGACAATAGGTGCAAGAGTAGGCCATTCAGCCCTTCGAGCCTGCACGGCTATTCAATATGATCATGGCTGATCATTCCTAATCAGTATCCTGTTCCTACCTTATCTCCATAACCTTTGATTCCACTATCTTTGAGAGCTCTATCCAACTCTTTCTTAAATAAATCCAAAGACTGGGCTTCAACTGCCCTCTGGGGCAGAGCATTCCGCACAGCCACCACTCTCTGGGTGAAGAAGTTTCTCCTCATCTCTGTCCTAAATGGTCTACCCCGTATTTTTAAGCTGTGTCCTCTGGTTCGGCACTCACCCCTCAGCGGAAGCATGTTTCCTGCTGCCAGAATGTCCAATCCTTTCATCTTATACGTCTCAATCCGATCCCCTCTCAGTCTTCTAAACTCAAGGGTATACAAGCCCAGTCGCTTCAGTCTTTCAGTGTAAGGTAATCCCACCATCCCAGGAATTCACCTCGTGAACCTACGGTGCACTCCCTCAATAGCCAGAATGTCTTTCCTCAAATTTGGAGATCAGAACTGCACACAGTAGTTGTGTAGTTTTACTGATATAAAATGGTGGCTGTGGACAAATCTAAAACGTTTGCCTGACCGATTTGTGTCAGGAATACATTCAGCAAGGGAGAGGGGGCAACGTGTCAAAAGCCATTTCCATTCATTGATGCCAGCAGAGATAGGAAATGGAGACAGCTCTTTGAAGTTGAATAAAATGCAAATCCCAGAACCTTTTTACAGTGAATGCGGAGAGACAATGTGACATTCCAGTAAGGTCTGCCTTACTTTCCAAGCTCCTAATATATGAGAGAGACATACTATACAAAACCTGATAAAACTCAGCCACTGAATTGTAGATTTGCAGCGTTGAATCAGAATCCTGCCTGGCTAGGCCTCATCCCAAATTTAAGGGTTGCTCAAATTCCACACTGACCTTCTGTGGGATCAAATTGTGTGTTATCTACAAATAAAAGAAAATAATGCACCTGCAATTGAACAAAGCTTTTCTGGAACTTTGTGTCTCTGTTGGTTTAAGTATCTTTCAACAGGATTGAATATAAATGAGACAGTGAGAGATAGGTAGCACTATAACCAGAATGTCAGTGCAGTATAAAAGGTATATTAATACTTTCAGTGTAAGGGGAAAACAGAGGAGGATAGTCCTCAAACAAGGAAAATTGGGAGTCAGTAAAGTTGTGTAGTTTGTGACTGCATTATGTTTATTTGAGTCAAGATTTGAAACCACTTGGCCAATAGTACACTTTATGACTCACTCCCAGTTACAAGTTATTTCACGTAAAAAGGTTAACATATCCCTCAATTAGATTCCAGGCTGTAACTCACTCCGGGCTATCTGTTATTCTGTATCTAAAACTCCCTGAACTCCTCGATTAGATTCCAGGCTGTAACTCACTCCGGGCTATCTGTTATTCTGTACATAAACCATCCTAAATCCCTCGATTAGTTTCCAATCTGTAACACATTCCAGGCTACCTGTTATTCTGTTTATGAACAACCCTGAACCCCTCAATTGGATTCCAGGCTGTAACTCACTCTGGGCTATCTGTTATTCTGTATATAAACCACCCTGAACCCTGCAATTAGATTCCAGATTGTAACTCACTGCGGGCTACCTGTTATTCTCTATATAAACCACCCTGAATCCCTTGATTAGATTCCAGATTGTAACTCAATCCGGGGTATCTGTTATTCGTATATAAACCACCCTGAAACCCTTGATTAGATTCCAGATTGTAACTCGCTCCGGGGTATCTGGTATTCTGTATATTAACCACCCTGAACCCCTCGATTCGATTCCAGTCTGTAACTCACTCCGGGCTATCTGTTATTTTGTAGATTAATCACCCTGAACCCATTGATTTGATTTCACTTCCTGACATGTTAAGCTCATGTTTCCAACACAATCTAATCTCAATAATGATTAATGTATCACTGGTCCTCCTATCTGCTGGCACTACCATCATGTTAACTTTCTAATGTTTACGTACATGATCACCTGTAGCAGTGAGTCGCAGGTAGACAGGGTGGTGCTGAACACATTTGGCACATTTGCCTTAATCAGTCAGAGCATTGAGTACAGGAGTTGTGGTGGCAGATTGCATCTATACAGGATGTTGGTGAGGCCGCTTTAAGAATACTGCGTACAACTCGGTTTTCTGCAGAAATGACTTACACGGATGTTCCAGGACTGGAGGTTTGAGCTTTAGGGAGAGGCTAATTACGTTGAGGTGCTTCCCCCTGGAGTGTCAGAGGTTGAGAGGCAACATTATAGAGGTTTATAAAATCATCAGGGACATGGATATTCTGAACAGCCATGTTCTACTCCCAAGGATAGGGGAGTCCAGAACAAGACAGCAGAGGTTGGAGGGGAGAGGGCGAATGATTTAGAAGGGACCTGAAGGTAAATATTCACACAGAGAGTGGTGTGTGGACAGAAAGTGCAGTCAGAGGAAGTGGTCAAGGCGGGTACAATCACAGGAGGAATATTGGCCAAATGCTGGCAAATGGGACTAAATCAGATTTGATATCTGATCGGAGTGAACAGATTGGACTAACGGGTCTGTTTCCATTCTGCATGACTCTCTGATTCTATAAGAGGGATGACGAATAATTCTGAAAGGACTTTTCAAGTCGGAATTCTCTTCAGTGGAAGGTTATCGTGTCTCTATGTTCACATTGATTGAAAGCTGCGTTAGTTAAATATTTGACAAAGAAGTGAGTCATGCACAATGGGACGCAGACAGGAAAGTGGGGCTGAGACCACAACCTGATCAGCTACAATTTTAGTGCCTGGTGGAGAAGGCTCAAAGTATCTAATGACCCACTCCTGCTCCTCAGTCCCATGTTCCTGTGTTCCATCCAGCCCCTCAAACTTGCTAGACAGGAGCAGTTGGAGGTTACTTACTCCTATAACCTGTTGCACAGAAACACAGGAGACATTTCAGCCCCTCAGTACTGTCCCACACGGTTTGAAGTGAATTGGGAAATGTAATTGGAAAACTCAGGCTTGGTATGAAAGAGGCCCCTCATCTCTCTTCACAGAGCTTCCCCTCTCTGCAACTTGTGCTTTATTTGTTGGTCATGTTGTACACTCAGATTCAATGTGAATACAGCCCCCATACCTCACTCAGGGATGGCTCACAAAATCCTCTGGTCGTCCCTGTCTGCAACATTCAATAACAGAACATTCATGAAAATAACACCCACTAACTTTCCAATAACAGAATCGGAGAACATCAGAAACAGGGGCATGTTGTTCACTCCCCAAGCCTGCCTTGCCCTTCTTTAAGATCATGACTGATCTGCTCCTGGTCTCAAATCTTCTTTCCTATCCAATTCTTCATCGCCCTCAACTCTCTGACAGGTCAATTTCCATCTATCTCCTCTTCAAATACGTTCCGTCATCTAGCTTCCCGAACACTCTTGAGAAGAGTGATCCTGACATTCAATATCACCTGTTTGAAGAAAACACTTGCTGCTCCTACATCATGGCCTATTGACGTGAACAAAAGAGGTTGCGTCAAGCGTTCAGATAAAAATGACTGGCCCCGATATCAAGGCAGTGGTTGACTTCTGTTGACATAAAGGAGCTTAACAAAACTGAACTTAATGGGAATCAGAGTAACCTCTCCAGTGTTTGGGGTCAAACATGGCACAAAGGAAGATGTTCATCATCTCAGTCCTGGGTCACCTCTGTGGGAGATCCTCAGAGTAGCTTCCTCTTCACAAACACCTTCAGCTGCTTCATCAATGTCTCCCCGCCCTGAACCTCCCCACCATAAGATCAGAAGTGGGGATGGTCGCTGAAGATTCCACAATGTTCAGAACGTTTTGTCCCCCATCAGCTCCTGAACTGGTCTGTGTCCGTGTGTAGCAGGATTCAGACTCCATTGAGACTTGTGCTGTTAAAGTGTCCGTAACATTCATGTAACAGCACTGCCTGACACTGCACATTGACACAGTAATACAAGACTTCATTCAGCACCTCAGGCTGGTTTCACAGGAATATGAGGAAGCCATTCAGCCCATTGACATTATTGGAGAAGAACAGGGATAGCCCATTCAGTGCCTCCAGCCTATTACTCAGGAAGAGAAGGAGTCTAGTGTGATGGAGCTCACCAGAGCCCCTCGAAAATATTTGAAGGCGGTAGCCTAGACTCGAATGTTTTCTTATTTTAAAGGAAATGTAAAGTGTCTGTTCCAGATGCAATGTGACTGGTCAAACTACTCGGTGTGAAGCAAAACACCATCTACTTAAACATGAAAGATAAAATGAAACCAAAGAAAGAGGAATTTAGAATAACGTAATTTTATTGGACAAGTTAACAGAACAATAGATCTAGGAACTATTACTAATGAACTGTTCCAATATAGGGAAATCCCATAAACACAGCCCTTGGCAAAAAGGAATATTCAGACCCAGATTGTCACAAACATTTCTCCAATCCAAGAATTAAAAACAGTATCAAGAGAAATTTCAGAGAGAGTAGCAGCCAGGAGACATCCACTGAAGCTTCCAACTCTGTGGAGACCCCAATAGTTTCTGATGTTACTGAGAAACCAAAACCCAGAGATCCTAATCTGTGAGAGTTGGCCACACCCATTCAGGCTGAAATAAAATTAACCGAAGGCCTCCCTAGCTGTTACTCAAGTGGTCTTAACTGGCAAGCTTGGGAACAATCGTTCAATCTCTATCATAAAATAAACCAGGACAAAATAACATCTTAAAGCTGCAAAATTGTCAGTACAATGAGCTGTCAAACAGAACCAGGGTTAACCAGTCAGGCCCTTGGCCCTGTCCAATCAGACGAGATTGAAGCCAATCACTCCCCTGAGTCACTTACACAGGAACAGCAGGAGGCCATTCCCACCTCAATGCACTGACACGGGGGCAGAATGAGGTAATATTTGCTGAATCCTGATGAATGTCTTATGTCCAAAGCGTCGATTCTCCTGGTCCTCGGATGCTGCTTGACTCACTGTGCTTTTCCAGCAATTGATGCTCTAATCTGATCTCCAGCATTGGCAGTCCTCACTGTCTCCTAATTGATGCTCTAACATGATGAACAAGTGGGGCAGAGGCTGCACAGACTGTCTGTTCCACGTTGTTCCTCTTGGCTCCGTTGTTTATGATACACATGTGGGACTTTAACATGGTTTTCTAGTGGTGAGGAGGGAAGCCATATGTCTTGTGTAAAGTCTCAAGAAGGCATCTTCCATCTCCAAGAAGACAGCCTGGTGTTCTCTATGTAGGGCGGAAGCTGGTTGGAATGGCTACCTGTTTCAGATGGAAGGTATTGTGGCTGCTGTTGGGGATTGTGAGCAACCTGACGTTCAGTACAGGGTTCACACACCGACTGCAAAATAACGGAGCGAGAGTTAATTTAGGCAAATAAACTATTCGGAAAGTCACGTTAGACTGATGAATGGACTCTCTAAGTCCAGTTAATGGTGATCTTGTTCATGTTAACCTTGTCGAGTGCATGTCCTGTTCAGTGTAACCTGTATGCCTTACTCTGTCCAAGTCTATTTCCACCCTATGATCTGTCTGGCCATGCTTACTATGATCATCCTCCACTGCTCAAAAACAAAGTGTTTCCCTGTACTGAGGTACACGTGGCAATCAATCAAACCAATCAATCCTGAGTAAAGTATGGAATTTCTCTCCCTGTCAATGTCTCTTTTGCAAATAAGTGATCGCTGCCACTCCTCGTGTTTCAGCATCACCATTTCTTCGTCTCTCACAGCTCTACAGATTAAACACTCAGCTTATTCACTCTATCCTCATGTTACCATCACCCGTGTCTGTGGTAAGGAGATCATTCCTTACAAAGAGCATCAAATCTGTAGAGAGTGCCCCAAAAGCTCTCTCAGCAAGGCTCTCCAACAGCAGGAAGACGGCTTTACTTATGTACTCGAATCATCTTACAATGAAGGACAGCATACCATTGACTGCACCCATTACTTACACAGGGTTTGATTCAGAGCAGTCAGCATAGACTTGTGAGTGGGAGATTATGCTTCCCAAATTTCTTAGAGTCCTTTGATGAAGTTACCAGGACGTTTGATGAGGGCAGAGTGATAGATGTAGTCTCTATGGATTTCAGTAAGGCCTTTGATTAGGTTCCACATGGCAGGCTGCTCAGGAAGGTTACATCTCGTAGAATGCGGGGGGAACTGGCCAACTGGATACACAGTTGGCTTGATGGTAGAAAGCAGAGGGTTGAGTGGAAGGATGTTTGTCAGACCGGAGGCTTGGTCCATTGCTGTTTGTTATCTATGATTTGGTTGGGAATATGGAAGGTATGATTAGTAAGTTTGCAGATGACACTAAAGTAATTGGGAGCGTGATCAGTGAGAATGTTTATCAAAAGTTGCAGCAGGACCTTAACCAGGTGGGGAAATGGGCCGAGCAATGACAAATGGAATTTAATATAGAAGCGTGAGGTCTTGCATTTTGGAAACTGAAATCAAGGGAGGAGTTTCATTGTAAATGGTCTTAAGGGGTACAGTGGGCAGAGGGACCTTGGTGTTCAGGTGCACGGTTCTCTAAGAGTGGAGTCACAGGTCGGCAGGGCAGTGAAGAAGGCTTTTGGCACATTGGCATTCATCAGGCAGGATATTGAGTATAAAAGTTGGGAAGTAATGTTACAGTTACACAGGAATTTGGTAAGGCCGCACTTGGAGTATTGTATTCAGAGTTTGTCACCTTGTTATGGGGACGATGTTATTAAATTAGAAAGAGTGCAGAAGAAATTTACAAAGACGTTGCCAGGACCCAATGGTCTGAGTTATAGGGAGAGGTTGGACAAGCTAGGACCTTTACTTTAGCGTGTAAGAGACTGAGGGAGTCCTTATAGAGCTGTGTAAAATCACGAGGAGTATGGATAGGGTTAATGCTCTCAGTCTTTTTCCAAGGTGTACAGAATCGAGGATTAGAGGGGATCAGTTTAAGGTTAAAGGGGAAGGAATAAAAGGGAACCTGAGGGGCCACTTCTTTATACAGAGGGCTGGTACAGGGATGAGTTGCCAGCAGATATGGTTAAGGGGGGGTACATTAGATTAGATTAGATTACTTACAGTGTGGAAACAGGCCCTTCGGCCCAACAAGTCCACACCGCCCCGCAGAAGCGCAACCGACCCATACCCCTACATCTACCCCATACCTAACACTACGGGCAATTTAGCATGGCCAATCCACCTGACCTGCACATCTTTGGACTGTGGGAGGAAACCGGAGCACCCGGAGGAAACCCACGCAGACACGGGGAGAATGTGCAAACTCCACACAGTCAGTCGCCTGAGGCAGGAATTGAACTCGGGTCTCTGGCGCTGTGAGGCAGCAGTGCTAACCACTATGCCACCGTGCCACCCACGAACAACCAATTAACAACCCATTTCAAAAACATTTGGATAAATATGTGGATAGGAAAGGACTGGAAGCATATGGGCCAACTGCAGGGAAATGGGGTTAGCGTGGATGGATATTTATAAGGTGGACTCGAACCTCTCTGTTAATTAAACCCGAACACCCAGAAAAGCTCGCCTCACCTTGTAATCTGTTAAAATATGAGCGACAGAGATCTCCTACATTCCACTATTAAAACAAAAATTATCAAATTAGTTTCTTAACTTTAATAGTGAACACTAAACAACAACTATTCGCAAATACAAGCCCCTCTTTTCTTAGCTACTTACTATCTGACTCCAACTCTTTAAAAATATGCTGTTCCAACAATCCACATATGAAACATTAAAATCTCAAGACCATACAGTCTCTCTCTTTCCTGCTGTGTTCACTCTTTCAGCTGCTGATCTCCCTGGGTCATGTTTTTTTTATTGCAAGTAGGTTAACATGAAAATGTGTCTTTGATAGAGAGTGTTTGAGATGGTCACTTAGCACTCCTGCTCTACAGCAGTTGCTCTATTGTTGGATGGCAGCAGCTCTCCCTCCAGTGTTCAAAATGCTGGATTTATATACTCGCCATGAAATAATAATTCTCATAATTTGATTGCTGTCCAGGTGCCCAAACAATAATATTCAAATTCTGTTGATTTCTGGTATCCTGAGCGTTATTTAAACTCTTTGGTTGCATTTGGATGGCTGTCAAAACAGCAACCAAAACTCAGGTATCCATTTCTCAGCTAATGGTGACATGTGGAACAGTGTGACCTTTAGCTGGCATCTGTGGCTTTAATTTCTATTCAACAAAACCCGATCTGTCTTAAAGTGCCCATACATGCTTTTGGCTTCATAACATCTTCCTGCTTCAGAAAATAAAATGAACCAGCAGAATGAAAAGATGGCATCATTCGTTTTCCTCTAATTCTTAATCCCAATTATATGAAATACAAAAGTAGTCATCTCAGTTAAATCATTCATATTAATTCTGCACACCAATACAACACTGGAATAAGTCTAATCTTATCTACACTGCTTTCCTTTAAATCCGCGAAAACCCATCTGCTATCACATTGTAGGGGCCACAGCCTGTACAGTTTGTGAGTTTAAAGTCGGTAAGGTAAGACTCCAATTAAATAGTCTCATATTCTGGTCTTTAAATATTTCAAAAAATGTGAGAGATTTGTCGTTGTCCACAACCATCTCCGACAATTTGTTTGTCATATAAACATTAAAATATTGTCAGGCCAGTATGAAAATTAATCATTCTTTTTCAATAATGAAGATTTTGTATTTTTTTTTCTGGTGGATATTGAGTTTTTTCAACAAGTAGCCAATTAGCCATACAATTCCGTCATCTTCTTTCTGTATCAATACATCTCCGACCCCTATATCCCAAGCATCAAACACAATTTTCAAAGGGTTTCAGAATATTTGGTGTAGCTAAAACTGATGTGGTGATTAATCCTGCTTTAAAACTCTCAAATGCCTCCTGGAATTGTTCTATCCACCACAATTCAATGTTCTTCTTTAATAAGTCCATTAGAGGTGCCAATACGCTGCTGAAGTTTGGGACAAACTTCCGATAGAATCCATTCAGTTCCAAAAATCGAAGCACCTCTTTCTTCGAGGATGGTCATGGAATTTCCTCAAAGCCCTTCGTATTTGTGTTCCATGGGGTCAACCTTCCATGTCCAATGCAATATCCCAAGAATGTTACCACTGCTTTCGTGAATTCTGTTTTCTTTAAGTTTATTACTGAGTTTGCTTCTTGTAATCATTCAACATTATCGGTCAACTGTAACATGTGAGCTTTCAATCACTTGCTAAAGATCACTACATCATAAAGATAAGCTGCAAAATTTGTTCATATGGCCACAACTCTGTTTCTGAGTCTTAAATGTGGCTTGTGCATTATTCATCCATATGAAATATTCGATAAAGGTTATTTTGTCATCTCTGGTATCTTTACTGGGTAGTTAAACTGACTCCACATTTTTTTTATTTGAAAGGGGCCACGAAACTTGGCTTTGAAGAGATTTCTTACCACTGGTGACAATACTAATACGTCATCCCGACGGGAAATCTTCAAAGTTTCAGAGTTTGTATCTGCCACCTCCTTCACTCTATGCTGTGCTCTTCAGATACTGTTTAGCAAACTCCCCTACTCCATCTGCTCTCTCCTTCACCTCACACACAGAATCCAGGTGTGAGATTTCCGACTTCGGTCCTGTCAATTTATATTTAATTAATTTCAGAGGAGCTCTCACTTCAGGTACGAATATTAACTCAAAGGATGTAAAGTGAGTAGATTTATTTGGGACATCATTAATGGCAAACACTTTAATGGGACACCTTTATCACAATCATTTGGCCAACCCTGACAGTAGCTGTTAACATAGTCTTCAGCATCTGATGCTAACTTTACAAGGCTCCCTGGGATTCAGGATGGGACGCACTTGATTTGAAGTGCTGTATGCCTAAGCCATCCATGACTTCCTTAAACAGATGAGCGGTAAAATGAGACCCTTGGTCTGACTGAATCTCTCTGGGCAGCCCACAGCGTGTAAAGAAAGCTACCAACTCCGCCACCTCCCTTTTTGCCTTGGCACTCCAATAATGGAATTGCCTCTGGAAATCTGGTAGACACATCCAAGAAAGTAAGCAAATATTGGTTTCCACTTTTACTTTAGAAAGGGGAGCAACACAATTTATCATAACACACGTGCAAGTTCTTCGAATGCAGGAATTGGCAAGAAAAGTGCTGGTTTTGTTACTGCCTGTTACTTACCTACCATTTGGGATGTATGTCACGTACAACAAAAATTAACAGCGTCCTTGTGCATTCCAGGACAGTGGAAATGCTTCTGTACCTTAGCCTGAGTCTTCTATACACCTAAGTGACCGCCTGCAGTTAGTTTATGAGCTACCCATAACACTGTACGTTACTGCTAACACAATCTGGTGCACTTTGGCCCATTTCCCTTCTGCAGTAACCTATCGGGGTCTCCATTTTAATTTTATGATTCTATCTTTAAGTTAATAACGTTCAACAATATATTCTGATTCCTTTTCTGTGTGTGTGCATGTGTATGTGTGTGTGAATGTGTGTGTATATATCTGTTGTAAGTCCATTAGCCTTTCTGGACTAAACCCCTCTGCCTGATCCTCTGCCTGTTCAGGTTTTTCCTGCACCGTTACATCAAACAGGGGGTCAGTTCACTGAGCATCAATTCATTTGTCTTTTTCGTTCGTTTTTCCTTCCTGCTGTAACTTATGACAGTGGGATCTTGTTACTACACAGTCTGGACAAATTCCTGGGTAATTTTCTTTTAACTCACCAATTCCCGAGTCTTCCTTTGGCTCCTCCACCACAAGGAGTGCCTATCCCTCCTCACCTCCTGCTAAATCGTTCCCAAGAACAAACTGTATTCCTGGACCTGACACTCTGTTACTCACTATCACTGTTACTTCCCTAATCTTGATTTGGCATTCCATCCTGATGTTACACAAGGGGATGCTTAATTTCTGTCCCCTTTCCACAAATTAACACACTCTTGATGAACATGCCAGAAAGAGTGAAAAAAACCTTTCATCCCTTCCTATTAGAGGGTGAGAGAAAATGAGGGCTGCAGATGCTGGAGATGAGAGTTGAAAAGTGTGGGGCTGGAAAAGCACAGCACGTCGGCAGCATCCGAGGGGCAGGGGCGTTGACGTTTCAGGCATAAATCCTTCATCAGGAAAATGGGAGGTAAGGGAGGGGGAAGGAGGTTGAGAAACAAATGGGAGGGTGGGGATGGAGCTGGGTGGAAGGGAGCTTGGAAGGCGATAGGTAGATGCAAGTGGGGTGTGATGGTGATAGGTCGGTGAGGAGGGTGATAGGACTCCTGGAACCCTCAAACTGTTCCGCATCAATGTTGACTTCACCAAATTTCAAATCTCCCCTCCACCAACCTCTCCCAGATCCAACCGTACAACCTAGCACTGCCCTCTTGGACTGCCCTAACTGTCCATCTTCCTTTCCACCTATCGACTTCACCCTACCCTCCGACATATCACTATCACTCCCACCTATATCATCTTATTGCCTTCCCAATGACCCTTCCACCAGCTCAGCTACTCCCCTCGTATTTATCTTTCAGCCCCCTTGTCCCCCCACCACATTCCTGACGATGGGTTTCTGCCTGATATTCGATTGTCCTGCTGTTTGGATGCTGCCTGATCTGTTGTGCTTTTCCAGCGCCTCACTTCTCAATTATTACAGACTGAGCAGATCCCGTATCTCACAAAATTATAACTTCTTGTCGTTCTCCCCCTGTTCTTTCTGAGTAAACTTTATCTACAGAGATGAATTCTTTTGAGAGATCAGGCACTACCTCCATACCCAGCCCTTGCCTAGGCTGTGCAATTTCCTGCAGCTCCTCGGCTCCACTTGGGGTCTCCTTTACCAGTTTCACTACTGCCACTGGGCTGAGCCTCTTCTACCACATCTTTCCCCAAAGTGTCTTCCTTTAACGCCCAGCACGGTGTGTCCCAGTTTACTGCAGTGAAAACAACTTTTCCACTGTGCCCTTCCTAAACCACCAGCACTGTAATTTTATGTGTTCCACTCCCTTATAGTGAGAGCACCTGAGGCCTTTCACCACCTTTCAACCCCCTTGGGCTTCTTTCTTCACCTGTGGTAAAATATTGTGAACTACTGTTCGCTTTGTAATGTGTGATCGTCCCTTCTCCCAATTACTATCCCTCACGGGATGAAATTCCTGCCAGAAGCTAAATTTCATCACATTGCACAATGCATATTTACCTGCCATTTCTGCCGCGCTGCTCACTTCTTGAACTTTCTATTCATTCACATGAATTTTTACTATCTCTGGAAGTGAGTCTTTTAACTTCTCCAGCAGATTAATCTCCCTTCAGGCCTCACAGGTCTTATCCATTTTTAAGGCCAGCACCCACTTGTCAAAATGACTGTTGTTAATTCTTTCAAACTCAATATAAGTCTGACCTGGTTCCGTCTCTATTTTTCTGAACTTCTGTCTATATGCTTCTAGTACCAATTCATAACCAATCAAAATAACCAATTTAACATCTTCATAATCTCTTGATCCCTCATCTGACAGCGCTGCACATACCTCACCAGCTGTGCCCACCAGCTTAGTCTGAACTAGCATTACCCACAAGTTCACTGGACACGTCATCTGCCTAGCCATTTTTTCAAATGAAATGAAAAAGGGTTTGACAATTTTCTCAACGAAATATGGCAAGTTACTAACCTAGTTGTATACATCCCTACGTTCTCCCTTCATCTCCATCCTGTTAATTTAAATTTCTTGTCTAATTCCCAACTTCTGAATTTCAAATCCCCTCTCTCTTTCTTTTTCCTCTCTTTCTCTTTCGTCTCTCTCTGTTTCCATCCCTTTATTTATCTTCTAACTCCAGTTGCCACATTTGCAATTTAAGTTTTTATAACTCTACTGCAGTTGCCTGTTTCTCTGATACATCAAAGTGCTTAACCAACTCCATTACAATTTCAGCTTCCCTTTTCTCCCTGGTTGAACCCAATTCCAACCTATTTGCTAATTCTAACAAATGTCCTCCTTCTGTCTTTCTAAACTTCCTTGGAAAATTTGGGAACCTCTTTAGTAATGTGAACAGCCATTTCCCTCACTTTTCATTTAACCAACCACAAGTAACAAAATTAAACGAATTTTCCCACTGGTTTTATTTGAAGATCAAAGTCACTAATTGCAATGAGTTGGAATTTGCTGCGACCTGTTGTATCTCAAATCTGTTCAGATCGGTCCAAGTGCCACACGGCAAGGCCCCAAACTGTTATGACATCAATGTCGAACCCCTCTGTTAATTAAAATCACACACCTAGAAAAGCTCACCTCACATCATAATCTGTCAAAACGTGAGCGATAGAGAACTCCTAAATTCCACTAATAAACAACAAACAACAATTTATATCTGTGCAAGTAAGCTCGCTGAGCTTGAAGGTATGTTTTCAGAAGTTTCGTCACCATGACGAGGTGACATCATCAGTGGGAGCATCTGCTGAAGTGCTGGTGGGATATCCCACCTCTCTATTTATAGGTCTTGGTTTCTTAAAGTGGGTGATGTCATTTCCGGTTATTTTAACAAGAGAATGTAGACAGGATCTAAATTGATGCGTTTATTGATGGACTTCTGGTTATAATACGATTCCTCTAAGAAGGTCCTTGCGTGTCTTAGTATGTGTGTGTGCTTTGTCCCAGTCAAAGTGGTGCCCTTCTTTGTCTGTATGTATGGAACATAGTGATAGTGGATCATGTCTTTTGGTGGCTAGTTGGTGTTCTGTTATTTATTTACAATGTGTTGTGCACATATGAAAAATGCGACTTATCTGCACACACACATTGATTAAACAGTGTATATAAAATCATTTTTCCACCATTGAAACTGTCCTGTTATTGTGTTACGAGGATAGATTAGATTAGATTAGATTACTTAGTGTGGAAACAGGCCCTTCGGCCCAACAAGTCCACACCGCCCCGCCGAAGCGCAACCCACCCATACCCCTAACATCTACCCCTTACCTACACTACGGGCAATTTAGGATGGTCAATTCACCTGACCTGCACATCTTTGGACTGTGGGAGGAAACCGGAGCACCCGGAGGAAACCCACGCAGACACGGGGAGAACGTGCAAACTCCACACATTCAGTTGCCTGAGGCGGGGCGGTGTGGACTTGTTGGGCCGAAGGGCCTGTTTCCACACTAAGTAATCTAATCTAATCTAATCTATCCTCGTAACACAACAACAGGACAGTTTCAATGGTGGAACAATGATTTTATATACACTGTTTAATCAATGTGTGTGTGCAGATAAGTCGCATTTTTCATATGTGCGCAACACATTGTAAATAAACAACAGAGACACAGTTGACGAAAAATGATGCATATGATGTATAAAATTGATAAAACATTAAAACATGATTTGATCCTCTCAACGAACCCTCCTTTTCTGGGATTCCCAACTCTAATCTCTCATTCTTACCAGGATGTGTGCTCCAAATTCTTGATTCTGGTGTCCCAATTTATTTCAGTTAATCCCCTTTCTACCGGGACTTCAATATGTTGGCCTGGTGGGTTCTTTCCAAAGCTAGTGTCTGTCATATTATTGGAGATAAATATTCTGGCATCAGACTCAGCATTTGAACATATTACTCTGTTGTACATGCACTGTACCAAGGACCACAGCACACAGTCATTGCCAAAACATTGGGGGATGTTCATCTACTTCTTTCGATAATGTAGCTTTCTCATTTTCCAGATCTCCAGATCTCTATCCTCTCTCTCCTTCTCCCTTTGTAACTAGTTAAGAAATCCACCAATTATTCTTCGTGTCCCGTCTCCCAAAACCCCTCCTTTCGCTTTATATGTAATGCTCTTTCAAGATGTAATGTGGTTATAATTGAGCAATGTAACTACAAAGACATGCGGGCGTAGCTGGCCAGAGTTAATTGGAAGGGGAGCTGAGCAGGAAAGACCATGGAGCAGCAATGGGAGGAGGTTCTGGGGAGAGATTCGGAAGATAATACCAGAAATGCAACCCAAAGAACTTGAAACATACTCAAGGGAGAACAAGGCAGCCATGAGTGATAAGGCATCAAACCAAAAGAGAAAATATACAATGTGCTGAAGATGATTGGGACTCCAGAGAATTCATTGGCTCTGAAACTACATCAGGCTGGCATTACTGACACTACAGAGCTCTTAATCATGGTCAGGTAAAGAAACAGGGGAAACACATTCACTTTAAACACAGCAGATTGGTATTTCTCAATGAAAAATATTTAGGTGAATTAAATATTTGAATTAAGATCAGTTAAATGCTTTTGCGGAATGTATCAGATTGGAAGCAAGACCCGGGGAGAGAGACCCTCAGCAGGATGAGAGTTTGAAAATGGAAGTATTTCCACATCAGAAACCAGGTTAGGTCACTGAGTGCAGGGCTGATGGGTGAATGGGTCTTAGTGAGAATTGGGGAACAGACAGCAAAATTGCATTGCAGATATTGCAGCTCGAAACTGTGTATTCACGTAGTGCTGTAGATCACAGAAGCAGGAGAAGCAGATCTGCATTCAAACACAACCTGTAACTTTTTGCCAGGGTAACACCTCAGTCTGTCATTGGCATCAACACCATCTATGGCTCAGTGACGAGGGTGGGTGAAGATGTCAGGGTCAGAATCACGTGAACTTTACCTGATGCTAACTCATTAAAGCTACCAGACTTGACCAACAGATCTGTTCGAAGCAAACTACTCCGAACTGAAAGTATGAAACCGGACAGAAAACCCAGCCTCAGCATCAATGTCGGAAAAGGGAATGGGAACACAGTCCTGTCGACCCTGCAGAAACCTCCTTCCTAACATCTGAGAGCTTGTGACAGCATTTACAGAGCTTTCCCACAGACTTCACAGAAACATTGGGAATGGAAAACACATTGAGCCTCCCCATTCTAGTTCATGGAAAAACTCTCCTCAATGCACTTACCCCACACGATATACATATCCATTCATGTGAATAACCTTGGGAAGCTATAAAATAGGCGGTGCAGTAGTACCTTTGGTCCATCGAGTTTGCGAACCAATTCAATATAATGATGGTTGGCCCTTCATTTCCACACCGTACTCCTGCTCTCCCACTATCCCTTTACTGTGTCTAAATCCTTATTTATAATCAGTGTCTCGGTTTCCAGGTGCGAGAGAATTCCCCAGGTTCCCGAGTCATTGAGAGCAGACATTTATTATCATCTCAATGCAGAGTGACTGCCTGTATCTAATACTGTGGCCCCTTGTTTTACAAGTCCCAGCCAGGGGAATTATCATCCCTGCTTCCAATCTGTCTCACCCTGTCAGAGTTTTATATATCTCACTGAGATCTCCACTCATTTTCCTAAACCCCATGGAATACTTGCCCAGTCTCCCATACTCTGCTCCCAAAACAAGCCCGTCATCCCAGAGACCAGTCTGGTCATCCTTCACTGCTCTCCCTCAATGTCAGGTTTGTCCTTTATTAGGTAAGGAGACCAAAACTCCCCACAATAGTGCACAATGTTCAAGATGATATCTCACCAAGGCCCTGTACAGCTGCAGTAAGACACCTTTTCTCCTGGACTCACATCCCCTGAAATGAAGATCCACACACCATTTATCTTCCTCACTGCTTTCTGTTTCGGCAATATTACTTTCAGCGACTGGTGTACAGGGAGATGCAGATCCTTTCCAGTGTTACAGCTCCCCACTTGGTGGGTCTGTGTACACTGGGCAGCGTGCCAATGCCATGCCCAGTATTGACTTCTGGTTACAGAACTCACTGCACTGCAGGGGCCTCAGAGGTTTATGCAGAAGGAAACAACAAACAGGAGCATACGTCCCTTTGTAGATCAACATGTTTCAACCAATGCCTTTCAAATGGTAGGCTGCCAATTTATCGTTTCCACCAAAGAGCACACCGTCTCCTCTATCCACATTTTTCTCCATCTGTCACGTATTTACCCATTCACTCCAATTGTCTTCTCGGTGCTTTTTTATAACCTCCTCACCCATCCACAATCCCACATCCGTTAGTGCTGTCAGCAGGCTGGGATATATTGTATCTGATTCCAGTAACCAAATGTTTAAAGGGCATTGTGAACAGCTGGGCCCCAAGCACCAGTCCCTGCGACACCTCAGCAACCGTCCTCTGTTAATTTCTATTTATTTATTTCGTGAATCTGGGTGTCACTGGCTGGGCCAGCATTTATTGCCCGTCCCTAGTTGCCCTCGAGAAGGTGGTGGTGAGCTGCCTTGTTGAACGCTGCAGTCCACCTGCTTGGTTGACCTCAAATGCCATTAGGGAGGGAATCCCAGGATTCTGACCCAGTGACTGTGAAGGAGCGGTGATAAAATTCCAAGTCAGGATGGTGACTGGCTTGGAGGGAACCTGAAGATGATGGTATTCCCATACATCTGTAGCCCTTGTCCTTCTAGATAGACATGGGAGTTGTGAAGATGGTCTCTGAGGATCTTTGGTGGATCATTTTATTGCAGCATGTAGATAGTAAAACACTGCTGCTGCTGCTGAGCGTTGATGGTGGAGCATTGTGGGTGAAGGGACAGTCAAACTGGCTGCTTTGTCCTGGATGGTATAAAGCTTCTCGAGTGTTGTTGGAACTCCACTCATCCAGGCAAATTGGGAGTCTTCTATCACACCTCTGACTTATGCATTGTAGATGATGGACAGACGTTTGGAAGTCAGGATGTGAGTTACTCGCCGCAGTATTCCTAGCTTCGGACCTGCCCTTATAGTTACTGTGTACATGTGGCGAGACCAGTGAGTTTCTGAGCAATGATTACCCACCAGGAATTTGACACTGGGTGATTCAGTGATAGTAACACCATTGAATGCCAAGGTGCAGGTTAGATTGTACTTTACTGGTGATGGTCATGGCCTGGCATTCGTGTGGCCTGAATATTACTTGCCACTTGTCAACCTGGATACTCTCCAGATCTTGTCGTGTTTGAACATAGACTGCTTCAGTATCTGAGGAGCCACAAATGTTGCAGAACATTGTACAATCATTGGCGAACATCCCCACTGCTGACCTTAAAATGGAGGGAAGGTCATTGATGAAGTAGCCCTGAAGAAGTTTTCGGTCACTGCCCGAGGGACTCCTACAGACTTGGAGCTGACTTGACTGACCTTTATCAACCATGACCACCTTCCTACGTGTCAGGTATGATTCTAACCAGCGGGGAGTTTGCCCCTGATGCCCATTGATTCCTGTGTTGCTAAGGCCCCTTGATACCACACATAGTCGAATGCAGCCTTGATTTAAAGGGCTATCGCTCTCACCCCACCTCTGGAATTCAGCTCTTTTGTCCATGTTTGAATCACGGTAATGAGATCAGGAGCTGAGTGGCCCTGGTGGAGCCCAAACTGGGCGTCATTGACCAGGGCATTACTGAGCAAGTGCTACTTAAAAACACTGAGACCTTCCACCACTTTACTGATGATCGAGAGGAGACTGATGGGGTGGTAATTGGCCGGATTGGATTTGTTCTGCGTTTTACATACAGGAGCAATGATTACTTGGGGAAATTTTCCACGTAATCAGGAAAAGCCATTGTTGTAACAGTATTGAAATAGTTTGGCTAGGGGAGTGGCAAGTTATGAGCACAAGTTGTCAGTACTATTGCCAGAATGTTGTCGGATTATGGACCCTATGGAGTATCCAGTATCTCCAATCGTTTCTGGATATCGTGTGGACTGAACCAAATTGGTTGATGAATGGTAACTGAATTGCTGAGGACCACTGGAGGGGGCTGAGATGGATCATCCACTCCGCATTTCTGACTGAAGATTGTTGCGAATGAATCAGCCTTATAAACTGAAGGGCTGGGCTCTTCCATCATGGAGGAAAGGGTTATTTGTGGAATCTCTTCCTCCAGTGAATTGTTTCATTGTCCCCAACGTTTCTCGGCTAGATGTGGAACAACTGCAGAGCTTAGACCTGTTCCTTTGCTTGTGGGATCACTTAGCTCTGTCTATCACTTACTGCTTATGCTGTTTGGCGCATAAGTAGTCCTGATTGGTGGCTTCTCCAGGCTGACACCCCATTATCAGGTATGCCTGGTGCAGTTCCTGCCATCCTGCACACTCCACTGAACCAATATTGATTCTCTAGATTGATGGCAATTGTGAGGGGGATATGCGGGAGGCCATGAGGTTATGCAGGAGTACAACTTGGCTGCTATTGATGACTCACGACACCTTATGGACATCCAGATTTGAGCTGCTAGATCTGTTCGAAGTCTGCCCTGTTTAGCAACGTGATAGTACCACCCAAAATGGTGGAGGTTATTCTCAATGTGAAGGTGTGATTTTGTCTCCACAATGACTATGTGGTGGTCTCTCTTACCGATCATATCATGGACAGATACTTCTGTAACTGGCAGATTAGTAAGGCGGTGTTCAAGTTTGTATTTTCCTCATGTTGGTTCTTTCCCCACCTGCTGCAGAACCAGTCGAGCAGTTATATCCTTTGGGGCCTGGCCAGCTCGCTGTAATGCCGTCGCTGAGATACTCTTGTTGGTGAACATTGAAATCCCCCACCCAGAGTAGATCTTGCGTCCGTGCTACCCTCAGTGCTTCCTCCAAGTGTTGGTCAGCATGGAGGAGTACTGATTCATCAGTTCAGAGAGGCTGGTACATGGTAATCAGCAGGAGGTTTCCTTTCCCATGTGCAACGTAATGCCATGAGACTTCATGGGATACGGAGTCACTGTTGAGGACTCCAAGAGCAATTCCTTTCTAACTGTATCCCACTGTGCCGCCACTTCTGCTGTGTCCGTCCTGTTGATAAGACAGGAGATATTCGGGGTAGGTAATGGGGTGTCTGCAATATGGTCATACTCACAGAATCATACCTTACAGACAATGTCAGGCTGTTGCTTGACGAGTCTATTTATTTCTTTTCACCGTTTCCTGCCAGCTGTCCCATTCTAGAAACATAGCCATATATTAGCACCCAATCCACTCAGATTTCATTTTGCAAATTGGGCTTGGAGCTTTACCAAAATCTTTCTAAAAATCCACATGTTTTACATCCATTGTTTCTCTTTCATTTGTCTCCCATTCTGTTTCTCAAACATAATTCCCATTTCATAAATCTACGTCAGTGTTGCCTATGACCATCACTTTCAGCCACAATAATTTCTCCTCAACCAGTTACTTACTATGTTCTATGTTCAATGTACTCTATCATTTTCCCACACCAGACTTGGTTTTCCTTGTATTGTTTGAAAGTTCTGTGAAGACAGAACTGAAGTAGTGGCTTCATAGTTCTGCCATTTCCCTGTTTCCCATTCTCTATTCTCTGGTTTCAAACTGTAAGGAAACTGCACTTGTTTTCTCATATTTCTCACATTGACATAATTTAACCAGCTATTACAGTTCACTCTTTTAACCCTTGTGAATATACTCTTCAGAAAGCCATCAATTCCTGCCTTAGACTGCTCAATAATTGACCTTACACACCATACACTCACAGGAGCACAGACTCTGTGCCAACAGAAATACAGCACAATCTATATTAGTCCCACTTTCCTACACCAGGCCCATAGCCTGGAATGTTATGACACTTCCACGTGCTCGTCCAAATACTTTTTAATGATTGTGAGGTTACCCGTGATAATCCCCCTTCTCAGGAAGTAATCCCAGAACCCCACATCCTCAAGGTGAAAAAAATATTTAAATCCTCTCTGAACCTCAAACTTTTCACTTTAAATGTGTGCTCATTTGTTCTTGACCCTCTGACTAAAAGGAACAGCTGCTGTCTTTCCACCCTGTCCATGTCCCTCATAATCTTATCCTTCTGAATCCCTGACCCCTCAGCTTTCTCTGCTCCAAAGAAAACAACCCGAGCTTATCCAGCCTATCTCCATAGCTGATATGCTCCATCCCAGGGAACATCCTGGTGAATCACCTCTGCACCCTCTCCAGTACAATCACATCTTTCCCGGAATGTGGCTCCCAAAGCTACATACAGTACTCCAAAGCCCTGTATTGCTCTTATAATCTACTCCTGATTAGGAAATGCTACACCCAAGGTCCAATTCTTAACTAGTCCATTAACCTGTCCAGTCACATTCAGGGATGTGTGGAGAAGCACACCCTGAGGTTCCCAGTGTGCTGCCATTCATTGAGTCCTCCCCTGTCTGGTTCCTTCTCCCAAAGTGCATCAGCTCATATTTATCAGTGTTACATTCCATCTGCCATTCATTTGCCCATCTGACCAATCATCTGCATCTTCCTGTAACTTAAGGCCTTCCTCCTCACTGCGAACCATCCGGTCAATCTTAATGTCAAACATACAGTTACTTATCACACCTCCCCCACTCTCCACCTAGCCCTCTCCACATCCACATCTTTTTTTATGAATAACACAAACAATAAGGGACATAGCACTGATCCCTGTGGTACACCAGGGGACACTGGTCTCCAGTCACACAAACAGCCTTCTCCCACCACCCTCTGCCTGCTGCCATTAAGACATTTCTCCTTGTAACCTGTCAAGGTATCCTTCATATTGTGAGATTTTACATTATTTCTCAGTATCCCGGCTGGAAATTTGTCAGAGACCTTCTTACAAAACTAAACAATCGACCTCCTCAAACTAATTCAATCAAATCCATTAGATGCGACTTCCTTCTGATAAAGTCACGATGATTATCTCTGATCAAACCTTGTGACTCTGATTGGAATTCGATTTTCTCCTTCCCTATTTTATCCTGTAGTTTCCTTAACAGTGATCTAATACTCACTCGTCTATAGTTCCCTTGTCTATCTCTCCCACCCTTACTGTGAAGTGGAATCGTATTCGCAGTCCTCCAGTTCTCTGGCACCTCCCCTATGATCAGATTCTAATTAAAATATTCAATCAGGGTCATTCCTCCCTTGACCCCAACAGCCGCCTGTGATACAACTCTTTCAGACATGGAGATTGGTCCTAATTTGTACAGAACAAAGCCTCAAATCCCTACTCGTATTTTACATCAATCTGTTCAAGAGTTGTCCAGTCCATCTTCTTGAATTCTGTACCTGCATCCTCCTTCTCCCAAGTAAAATAGATGTGAAGGTCTCATGTTACAATCCATCAATATTCTCCCGCTTGACACACAGATTGCCCCTTTGGTTTCTAATGGACACTGACTGTTTGCTGATTATTCTGTTTGACTTGTCCGTGTAGAATATCGTGGGATTCTCCCAGATCTCGCCTACTTGTACTTCCTCATGTCCCTCTGTTATTCAGTCCTTTCGATGTTTCTAAGATTCACTACGATCACCTCTCATGTTTCGAAACTTGAGATTACAGGCTGAGTTACCCCGTCAGACAACCTTGCCAACTTAGGGGTTAATGTGGAGAATAGCTTTTGCAGTTCCTCTGTAGTCAGTATATTCTTTCTTAGATTGGGAATCCGAGCGATACACAATATTCTAAGTGTAGTCTCATTAACACTCGATGCAACTGGTGTACGACATCCTCTATCTTCCAATTACATTCACATGAATGTAAACCTAATTTTTCTTTCCCATTTGCATATGTTCTTCCTAATACCTCTCAGTTTAACTTTTCTTATGAGCTCAGTGTGTGAGTTCTTTTAAAAAGCTCATGAATATCCAACTATACATTATCCATTTGTTGTTCATTGCCTATGTCCACAAGAATCATCTTCAAACCATTCCAAAAAAATGTTTGCCACTGCTGGTTTTCCATTCATCGGTGCATTCTCACACTCCCCAGTTATGTTTTTACCTTCTAAATATCTAGTAGCATGTGCTTTGTAATCGAGTCCAAGAGATACCTGACTGCGGATGACAGGTTAACTGGTCTGTAGTTTACCATTCTCCAAATTCATCTCTCCTTAAACTGTTGGATAATATTTATAACCTTTGCCTTATCCAGATTGGATAAATGCATTTCGGGAATGTGTCGGAAAATAAAGTGAAAATCCGCGATGCAATCAACATGTCTGTTGCTGCTTCCTCTGAAAATCTTGTTTGAAGTACATCTACTCTGTCAGATTTATAAATACTCAATTCAGCTTTCTTTTCAAAGATGACCTCATCACTGATAAGAATGATCTTAGACTTTACTTACACAAGTCCCATGGTCACTTGGTATTTCTGGGAGAATTTCTGGACATTCTTCCATGGAGATAGACACAAAGGAACTGTTTCTTTTCCCTGCGATTTCTCTGTAATCTGAAATAAATTATCCTGTCTGCACACCAACTGTTCCACATTTGACTTTGTTTTTATTTTTTTCATACATTGATAGATGCTTTTTAGCAGTCTTTATGTTTTTCTTCCGTTTGCATGCTTTTTCTCTTTCTGATTTTGGTCATCCTTTGCTGGGCCCTACATTTCTCTGAATCCACTGGCTTACTGCAACACTTGGCATTTTTCTAAGCTGCTTCCTTTCATCGAATAGGTCGATGAAGGTGGGGTTGAAAGTGATAGTCCGAGAGGAGGGTGCACCATATTGATAGGAAGGAAGGTGGACACATAGGAACATTCAAAAGGGCGGTGCTGACTTGGAAGGTTGGAGTAGGATAAGGTGGGATTAGGGGAAATGGGGAAATCAACTATGATCCCCTGTGGTTGGAGGGTCCCAAGGCAGAAGAGGAGGCTTTCTTACTCCAGGCTTCTGGTGGCTCCGGTTAGGCGATGGAGCAGGCCCAGGACTCTCATGTCCTTGGCAGAGTGGGAAGGGGATTTAAAGTGCTCAGCCACTAGGCGATGGAGTTGTTCAATGTAGTTGTCCTAGAGATGTTCCCTGAAATCATCTACAAGTTGACCTCCTGCCTCGCCAATGAAGAGAAGACCACATTGTCTTTAATGGATGCAGTAGATGAGGCGTTCTGTCTCCCTTCATTACCTTTCACTTTCAACCCCACCTTCATCTCCCTATCATAATCCCAGCTACCTCCCTCCTGCCGCACCCTCTTGTCATTTATCTCTCAGCCCCCTAGGCCCATAAGCTTCATTCCTGATGAAAGGCTTATGCCTGAAACATCGATTTATCTGCTCTTAGTATGCTGCCTGACTGTGCTTTTCCAGCACCACACTCTTCGACTCTGATCTTCAGCATCTGTCATCCCCACTTTCTCCTCACACCTTCATGGTCTGCATGACTCAGATTTCAAATGGTTACTTCAAATACAACAAAAAACTGTCGTGTACTCAAACAGCATAAAAGAAAACCAATACATTGTGGTCACTGTTCCCAAAATGTCCTTGCCAGCAAAATTTTCAATTAGCTCTTCTGATCACTCAACACCAATTCCTAAATAACCTGATCTCGAGCTCTGTGCTCAACATAATGTTCATGTAAACCATCTCACACGCGGTCATGAAATCCATTTTCCCAGCATTAGCATTCAGTTGGGTTAACACAGTTTAGATATAATGTAAGCAGTATATTATTACTGCAGTACCCACAAATGTGTATATCTCATTTCCTGTTTTATCATATGTCCAGCATTTATATTGCAGCTTTCACTTTGAGATATAACTCCCATCAATGTTTGCTCCATCTTACTAGATTCTGTGGAATCTGAGCGATGTGGGCTCTGGAGAGATTAATAGTAGAGATCATCTCGCCACATCATTTATGAACTTCTCTAACTTTAATTTCTCCAGATCTCCCGTTATGCTGATGGAGTAGAGAAGGACAATGATTTTCCAACAATGCTCTATATTCCCCCAGAGAGCTGAGACAGCTCTAACCTGGGTGGGAACCTTACAACAGGCTGGTAAAATGTTGCTGCTGCTGTACAGGGTCTTAGTGAGATCACATCTGGAGTAGTGTGTACAGATTTAATCTCTTCAGTGAAGAAATGATGTTGTTCCATTGGAAGCAGCTCAGAGATGGTTCCCTCAACTGATTCCTGCAATGAAGGTGCTAGCTTATAACGAAAGGATGATCAGGTTGATCCAGTAGCCATTGGAGTTTGCAAAAAATAAGGTGACCTTATTTCAACATAGGTGACAGATGTAGTCAACGAGTGAAGCGAATGACACAGATAGTGGAGGAACCATTCCGTTCTCCAGTGTGTTATGCAGGAACAACAGAAGGATAATCAAGCCTTCGACCCTGTTACACCAAAACAGGATGAGGCTATTCAGCCCCTGGAGCCTGATATACATTTACAGAAGGAGGCCAATTAGCCATTCAACCCTGTAGCAGTAGGCCATGCTGCACCAGTATCCTGTTAAACAGCAACAGGATCAGTCCATTCAGCCTCCTCAAGTCTGTAACATAGGAACTGGAAGAGGTCACACAATGACTGGAGATTGTTACACTGGGATAACAGGAGGCCATTCAGACCCACCGAGCCTATTGCAAGGGAATTAGATAAGGATAAAAACTATCTGAGACTTCTTTAATGAGAAAGGAAGTAGTAATTTCGACACGTGTCTGTTGTATGGGAACAAGATAAGACCAATCAACCCCTCGGAACCATCTCCCGGATACATGAGGAGACCGTTCAATATTTCCATGGAGAAGTATGAGAAAACCTATCAGCCCATCAAAATGTTAGAGAGCAACAGTAAGATTCCATAATCTCCCAATCCTCTAAAGGATCAACGGGCGCAGATCATTCTGGCCTTGGAGACGACAACATGGGAACACCAGAAAGACGTCAGCCCATCGAGTTTGTACACCAGCAGGATGGTGAGTCCATTCAGCCACACATGGCCCTTACACAGCAATTGGAGCAGATCTCTTAAAAACGTGTGCCCATTAAATAGGAATTCAAAGAAAACGTGAAGGTTTTCGAAAGGGATGAACTTATAATAATGGTTTACATTAGGGACTAAAGTGTAACAATAAACCATTGTAATTTAAGGCAAATTGTTAGAGTCCATTGTTCAGGACATTTGCAAAATTAAACCACAATCTGTCAGAGTCAACATGGTTTTACAAAGGACAATCAAGTTTGAAGTGTTTGCTTGAGTTATTTGAAGATGTCACAAAAAAGGTGGATCGTGGGAGATGGAACATCTCAGGTCTTCCTGAAGGCATTGGATGTGTCGCTTCTCCAAAGACTAAGTGGTAAGAGCACACAACATGGGTTTAGGAGTAGTTTATTCGCTTGGATGGAGGATTGGTTAACCAACAAAATGCAGTCAGATGGAATAAATGTGTCATTTTATTTTGGCAAATGCAATTTGTGGGGTGCCATTGATTTCAGTACTCATGCCTCAACCATTTGCGATCGATGGTATTACTGTACTCGGTTGATGGGATAGAAAATACAATGCCACATTTTCAGATGACTCTCACATCGGTGGGAAATTACTTTGGAATGACGATGCAAGAGATTTCAAAACTATATGGATAGGTTGCGTGAATGGGCCAAAAGTTAGCAAGGAATATCAAAGGGAATAAATATGGGGCTATTCATGTTTGCCAGGATAATAGAAAGACAAATTATTATCTAAATGGAGAGAAAGTTCAAAGTGCTTAGGTGCAGAGGGATCTGGGTGTCTGCTTGCATATCACAGAAAACCTGCCTGTGGGTACTGCAAGTAATGAGAAATACAAGCATAATTTCAGTGTTTATTTATAAAAGGATAGAGTAGAAAGGTAAGGAGTGTTGGTGTAGCTACGCAAGGCATTAGTGAGGCTGCAACTGGAGTACAGTTTGGGTGTCCTGCAGAATGAGATATTTCCATTGAAGGCAATTCAGAAGAGGTTCATTAGAATGATTCCATATTTGTAGTGTTTGCCTTATGAAGAGTAATTGAGCAGTTTAAGCATATACTCTCGAGTTTATAAGAATGAAAGGAGATCTCATTGATGTCTGTAACATTCTAAAAGTAATTGAATGTGTAGATATGGAGTCGAGATTTTTTCGAAAGTGGAACAGAGGCCGTGTTGACATCAGTGTCATCGAGGGGTTGGATTCCTCACAGATGCTCCTTGTTCTTATTCAACCCTTCGACAGTGTTTCACAGGAATGGGGGAGGACTGGGTATCATACACGAAGCAGGCACTCAGGATAAATCAGTCTCAATCAGTTAGAGGGAATGTAACCAGTAGGGTCACACAGTGACCAGCGCTGGGTTCTCAACTATTTACAATCTATATTAATGATCAGGTGGACGGAACAGATATACAGATGCTGAGTTTGGTGATGTCGCTGTGGTAAGCAAGAGAATAAATTATCAAGAGAGGGTGGAGAGTCTGCAAACAGATTCAGAAATGTAAAGGCAATAGATAATAGTTTAGCAGGTGGAATTTAACATGATATAACCTGTCATTTCATTTACAGGAATAATAGAAAGCAATATGTTACTGAAATGGAGAGGGATTATAGGACTTAATGATATGGTGTACTGGGGGGGTCACTCAGATCCGTTCAGACATGGGAGGTTTTGTTCCATCCCTGATCGTCTGCTCCCAGACACTCCAAGTGACCCAATTGCTCTCCGTACACATGGAATACTTTGATCTGTTAATTAGATTAAATTAGATTAGATTACTTACAGTGTGGAAACAGGCCCTTCGGCCCAACAAGTCCACACCGCCCCGCCGAAGCGTAACCCACCCATACTCCTACATCTACATTTACCCCTTACCTAACACTATGGGCAATTTAGCATGGCAAATTCACCTGGCCTGCACATCTTTGGACTGTGGGAGGAAACCGGAGCACCCGGAGGAAACCCACGCAGACACGGGGAGAACGTGCAAACTCCACACAGTCAGTCGCCTGAGGCGGGAATTGAACCCGGGTCTCAGGCGCTGTGAGGCAGCAGTGCTAACCACTGTGCCACCGTGCCGCCCATAATTGGTGGTGGGAATGGTGTTTTGAAACGTGCATCAAGGGGATGGACTTTATCCAAGATATATTCATTCCTTTCTACGTGGAGACCCGATGATGATGGGAATGGCTGACTGCTTCTGAATGAAGAGACCATGACTGCTGCCAGTTCAGTGGGTATTCGCCAACATGATGTACTGGGATGGGCACACTGTGACATTAATGGAGAGGGAGAAAACTCCTTCAGTTCCTCTACCTCTCCCCATTGACATGGATACTCTGCAGATGCCATGGACACCATCGGGGATCCCACTATACTGGATATAACCGGCAGCTTCCTGCTGAGGGAGAAACAATCTATTTACCTCATCCACCATATATATACTCCACCATCGAATGTTGACATTGATGTTGAGACACTGGGAGAGGATGGATATGTCACCCAGTCTTGCCTGGAAAGTTCTGGATCATAGAAGCTGAATGAAACAGTGACCCTAACAGCCACTGGCAGCACCGTCCTCCTCCTGGTGTGAAGCTGCAGGTCGTGTTGAAGGAGGTGACACCGCTCTGTGACCAGCTCCTTGTTCAGTCATGGTCCCCTCACACTTTGATCCTGGGTTAAGTGGAGTTTGGGAAATTGGTCCTGGAAAATCCTGGGTGGATACAGCAGATCCCTTTCCCCACACACACTCACTCCGTGGTTTCAGAGCTTCCCCTCTCTGCAGCCTCTGCTCCATTTGTTGTTCATGTTGCAGACCCAGATGCTGGAGCTGCAGTCCCCACGCTCCATCCAGAGTTGGGTCACCAAATCCTCAGATCTCCCTGAATGTCTGAGGCAACTTACAGCACAACCTCCAGCAAAACATCCCCTGCCCCTCCACTAAATTTTCAATTGCAGAAGCCAGTCAGAAGCCCCTCACTACAAGTGTTTTGGACCAGACCAGATTCCCTCAAAATATTTCCAGAAGGCCGTTTAGACCCAAACCTTTCCTTATTTTAAATATAGATGTGAAGTGTGTGTTCCAGTTATGTTGTGACTAGTCAAACCACTCGACATTGAGCAAAATATAATCTATTCAAATGCTTTAGTTAAAATACAATCAAAGAAAAGAACGTTTTGGAATATCTTATATGTTGGAACACTTACACAAACAATAGATACCGTACCTGTTTGGTTTACACCGCATGGCACAAAGATATATTCAAATACAGATCCTTACAGCAGTTTTCCAATCCAGGGGGAAACAAGCTGAACAGAGATCTCAGAGAGAAAAGCATCTGGGGATCATGTATTGAAACTTCCAACCCTTCTGGGATCCCCAGCAGCTTCTGAATGCTGCAGCTAAAAGCAAAATGAGGTAATCTGGTCTGGGAGAGCTGGCCACTGCCCTTCCATTGTTACCAAAGTTTTAATGAAACCTAAAATCTCAGTTATTTATTTAAACTGTTTTCAGACAGCTGTTCTACACCTCTGCCTTTAACACCTCTCTTCAAAAAAAACCAAGAGAAATAATCTTTTTACAGTGATAGCATCCTCACAACTCCATCTTTAATAAAATAATCCATCAATACATTTGGATTCATTTTAGACATCCTAATCTTCCTCGATTAGTAGACTGAAATGCATATATATTACATTGACTCTGAGCATACAAATATTCACATCTATTTCGATTTCAGTCATTTTACTCCTGCCACAGAATGCCTTTGACTTTCTTCATCCAAGTCTCCACACTTAGGTTTTATCGCCCTGTCACCTGTATAGTTTCAAACTGAATGGCAGCAATAATAGGCTCAATCGAAACAGACTGGTATTTTTCTCCCTAATCTTCTCCAAAAACTTTAAGGGGTTATGATCAGTGATAAAGATTTGTCTCAGGTATGTTATTGGCAATATAAATCTGAAAAGTTGTAACGCCAACACCAAGCTCAAGGCCTCCTTCCCCATTGTGGAATAAATCTGTTGATGTTTCCACTGGACACTCCAACCACACGTTACATAATGGAGCACTTCTCATCTCTCCAATAGACGTTTTGAATGACATAGCTCCTCATGTCTCAGCATAAAAGAATTACATGCTTCTGTACCTCTTAATGCTCTAACCTCTTTACCTGCTACTCCTGGCCTATGCCTGTAAACCTTAACAAGACCTCGCACATTCTTCTCCATCTCTCACAGAAACCAAACTTTGATTTCTGAACTCAATCATCATCATCAGCCATTTCAGCTTCTAATCTTGCTGTTTTAACTCTGCTCTTCCACACGAGTTTTCACGGCTGCAAGAAGTGAATTGTTGAACTTCTCCAAAATAAGAATCTTTCTAAGAGTGTCTTAGGTTTGCTCTGTTTTTAATACCCTTACCACCTTTCAAAATTACTTTGTTTGATCCTTTCAAACTCAATGTGCGTTTAACCAGAGACCCTCTTTTAGATTCCTGTAACGCTGTCTGTCAGTGTCTGGCCCAAGCTCATATACACTTCAGATGGCTTTCTTCACCACTCCATACTGGCCAGATACCTCCTCCGATAGGGATGCAAATACCTCTCAGCTTTGGATCAAATAAATCCACATGGTCACTGGTGTCTGCATTTGTTTAGCCACTTTCTCAAATGAAATTCAAAAGGCTTCCCCATCCTTCTCATCAAATTTAGAGAATGCCTGGATGCATTTAAATAGAACCTCGTTAGGCCATTGGTGACAATAGGGTTGCTCAACCGCACTATCCTCCTCATCCCACCGACATTCTACCTTCATCTCCACCTTCTATATCAACTTTCCTCTCTAATTGCTACCGTTTTAAGTTGAAACTCTCTGCTTTTCTTCTGTCCTTTTCTCTCTTTTCTCTTCGTTTCCCTTTCTTTTATTTCAACTTTTCATCATAATTCAAACTCTTTCAATTCCTTCTCAGGTTCAAAGGCCATCATTTCAAATTCAATTCCGGCCATTTCCAAAGAGTCTGATGGCGGTTCTACTAAACGTAATTACCGATCTATAGCTGTAATTATCTCTCATTTTCTCACAGACAATCGCAATCACAACTCCAGGTTGTCTGTCAATTCCTAAAGCTTTACCATCATTACGTTTTGTAAAACCGCCAACTTCACTTTTCCACACCCAGAGAACTCTTAATGACTGAATCTTTATACACAAAATACTGTTGAAAACAACCGAATTCAACATCCAGAAAAAAGACACTATCAACTACCATACACGACCTTTGAACCCAATTGCCTCCTGGTGCATACTCTCCAATGTCTGCATGAGCTTATTCTGGATGATTTGGTTTCCTCCCATAATCCAAAGATGTGCATGTCAGGTGTATTGGCCATGATAAATTGTTCATAGTTTTCAGGGATGTGTGAGTTAGTTGCCTTCGTCAGGGTAAATGTGTAATAATAGGGTAGAGGAATGGGTCTGGGTAGGTTACTCCTCGGAGGATCGGTGTGGACTTGTTGGGGAGAATGGCCTGTTTGCAAATTCTAAACCCAATTTTGTATTATCGATTTAGAACCGGACAAGAGTCCCCAGTTTGCTATAGTCGAACCAGGCTGCCTCAAACTATTTTAAGAAGGTAGGTTGGATGCCAACCTTTCCTTATTTTAAAGGTAGACGTGAGTTGGGTGTTCCAGATGTCAAACTATTCAAACCACTCACCATTAAGCAAAATACAATATATTTAAACACTCTAATGAAAATCCAATTAGAAATGAAGATGAATTTAGAATAATTTTTCTATTGGCAATCTTAACCGAGTAATGGATACAGTACCTTCTACTAATGAACTGTTCCAATATATCAACATCCCATAAACACACCCCTTGGCAAAAAAGAACATTCAGACATGCATTCTTGCATACAGTTCTCCAATCCAGGAGGAAACACCATCAAGTGAGGTTCCAGAGAGAATAGCAGCTGTGGATAATTTACTGAAACTTACAACCCTTCTGGGACCTGGTGATTGTTACAGCTACAATATATATAAAAAACTAGAAATCCTGGTCTGTGCCAGCTGGCCATTGTTTCTGCTATTTATTTAAAAACCCTAAAAGCCCCATAAGTTATTTACTTGAGCCGTTTTCAGTCGGAAGTTTTGCTTTTAAGGTCTCTTACTAAATAAAAGGGAGAACATAACCTTTTATTAAAAAAGTGACAGCATTGTCAGGCAATTTATATGCGTGGTCCTTCACTCAGTGGGCTTCCTTTTGTTACTGATCGCATGGTCACCTGAGAGCGACAGCCACAGGTACAGACCAAGTTACAAGGATGTTTCTCATAACTTCAGAAACACGCCTGTCCATGGACCATCACATGGGACATACCAGGAAGTGAACAACAGCTTGACACACCCCATTTCATTATTTCTGAGCTACACAATGCCAGCACTCGATACACTAGGGAGGCCAAAACCCAAGACCAGGGAAAGAAAGAAAGGGACAAGAGATTCACATTAAAGACAGAAACAGACAGTTAATTAACTGAAAAGATGTTGTGGAAATATGTGGAAAACGTCAGGGCAGTGGGACTAACTGGCGAAGTGAGATCTTCGTGAGTAAAATTACAAGAATGAGAACATTGAATAAAGACATTGTCAGATCAGCTGAAATGGTTTGTTACATCAAGTTCTCAATGTGCTTCACAGAACACCACAAACAACATAAACTGGGACAAGATGACAGCCCAGCATGGAGAGCTGTGCAGACCATGCTAGTGTGTTGCTCAGTAAACTGCACTATCAGCACAGCATAGAGAGTATTGCAAACTCTACTATCATATGCTAACTATACTCACAACAGATTTACTGCTTACAGTGGGAAGGTTTGCTCTCTCTGCGCGCGCGCACGCGTGTGTATGTGTGTGTGCATATGTTCATCAGAGACTGAGAGAGTGTGTGTGTGCGCGCGCGATTGGCGTGGTTGAATGCAAAACTCATTGTTTGAGAAGGAACGCACATGGAGGAAATTATTTTAAATACGAACAACAGGCAAGCTTTTTGTTAATCAGTAGAGAGAACGAGAGAAGTTGCATGGACAGATGAGCTAAGGTGTTTGAGAATGTTAAAATAAAGGCATTGCCAGACACAATAGCAATATACATCCGCGTGCACATGAATGACAGATGGATGGGAGTTTGGTGTGAGGTTGAATCAGATTTGCTTCGGCAGGTTTGAAGCCGGGAGTGTCAGCAGCAGATTATTGGCTTCATTAAGATTGTATTTCATAGCTCAAGGTTCAAACAACAGATGGAATAAACCAGTGAGATATATTCTGGAGTGGTGAGTATTTCAAGTTAGACATGTTCAGGATATGGTGTCAAGAATCAGCTCATAGTCAAAGGGATCTCCCACAGTTGTGACCTGACTGTTTCAGCTGCAGATATTGGCCAGGAATGGGATGGAAACAGTGGAAGGAAGTGGAGTTTGTAACCAGAAGAGTAGAAAGTGTCCTCCATGCACTTAACAGCAAAGGCAATGAGACAATGCATTGTGGTTCTCCCCTGAAACTGAATAGTTCAACATAGAGACCCGTGAGTTACACTGCCAGAGCAGAGAGCGAGACAGTAATTGAACACCTTCATTGATGCAGTTAGTAGTGGTCTGTAGAGTGAATGTCTGGATTGTGAGATTCAACAGGAACAATAACAGTGGCAGGAAGTGTAGACAATATGAAATAACAATAATACACTCATAACTGGTGTATAGAAAACAAAACCTGGATAGTGACACTCACCAGGAACACCAACGATAGCCAGGAAGGGATAATAAAAGTATTGAATAATGAGAAGAGCGAAATAGATCTGCGATGATAATGGCAACCAATCAAATTCAGAAAGATACCAAACATAATCAGATAAGCTCCTGTATATTGTTGGAATATTCTTGTCTAATGTCCTCAGATTCTGATCCATTGTTGGAATATTTCAGTCTAATGTTCTCAGATTCTGATTCATTGTTGGAATATTTCAGTCTAATGTTCTCAGATTCTGATCGAATGTTGGAACATTCCAGTCTCATGTTCTCAGATTCTGATTTCTCCTCCCCTTCTCTCTGGATCTGCTGATCCCTGTCAGTGCTGTCGGTGATGCTCTGCTCATGTTATGGGTTGACACATTGAACGGAGCCCATTTATCATTAAAAGATTGAAAACCTCCACTGGGATAATTAGAATCCATGGAGATTGGCATTAATCACAGTCACTGAACAAATAGGCTCAGTTAACCAATTCAAAACATCACTTTTCATTTACTGGTTTTGGACGGAATGGATAAGGGTTGCTGAGGGATGGACCATAAATCTTTCAATATTTTTAATCTTTTTTCCCTTGTATATAAGAGTATTAACAGAACACTGCAGCGGCCTATATATGTTCCACTCTGCTTATGAAAATAGGCAGTTACAAAATGATAGATCTGCTGCGTAAAAAAACAAACGTCGGGTGGGCAAGTTTCTCGATACCTGAAACAAAGTACGGTACTTATTGACCAGTGTGAGGCTACTCCTGGTTTCAATGCCCTGTTTTCAAATCCTTTCATAACCTTGAGTCAGACCATTGAGACTGCTGCTCAGTAACAGACCAAAGCAATTCTGTCCCTATGGGCCCCTTACAGAGGGATAGGAGAAGGCCATTCAGCCCATATTAACCTGTTGCTAGTTGAAAAGGTAGAAAGTTGGAATATTGGCACATTTTGCCAACAGAATCATTCAAAACAAAGAGATTTGTCACTGCAGCTGTATGAGGTGTCACTGAGAGGGCACCTGGAGTACATTGTGTTGTTTGTGTTTCTGTAACTGAAAAGGAATGGGTCTCCATTAGATACAGTTTACCGGCTGCTCGTAATCCACAGGTTGCTGTGTCTCGGATCTGTTACACAGGGACAGGAGGAGGCCATGCAGCCTCTCGAGTGTGTTTAGAAGAACTGGAGGAGGCCGTTAAGCCTCTTGGGTCTATTACAGAGGGACAGCATTTCCAGTGTAATACAGAGGGACAAGATCAGCCTATTCAGTCTCTCGAGCCCGTTATTGAGGCACAGGATGTGTTTATTTAACTTTCAAGTTTGTTATGCATAAATATTAGTTTTAAATTAATTATGGAATCGGAAATACCTGATGTCAACATTAAAGTTCTAACTTTGAACAAGGCCAATTTTGAAAGTGTTAGGTGAGCCCTGTGAAAGGCTGATTGGAATACCCTATTCACAGGTAAAGGGATGGTTGGAAAATGCAAGGCCATCAAAACTTGGTTTCAGAGAGTCCAGAGCCAACGTGTTCCTATTAGAGAGGTGGGCAAGGCTGGTGGGTGCAGGGAGTGCTGGATGGCTAGATATATTGATGTTATGGTCAAGGTAAGGAAGGAGGCGTATGTCAGGTAAACAGAGCTGAGATCAAGTGAATCCCGAGAGGTGTATAAGGGCAGCAAGTGTATCATCAATCGGGAAATCGGGCCAGGAAAATGTGGACAAGAGATTGCTTTAGAAATTGGGTTAATGAGGCATTGAACAAATTCTACAAATCCTTCAATGGCAAAAGATTAACTAGGGAGACAATAGGGCCCCTTAAAGATCAGTAAGGCTACCTATTTATGGAACCACAACAAATTTGAGGGATACTAAACAAGTATTTCTCCTCAGTATTTAATGTGGAGGAGGTTACAAGAGCGAGAGAATGAAGAAATATGCAATGATACCTTGAAAAGTGTCTATATTACAAGGAGGTGTTGGACATTTTAAAACACATAAAGGTGAACTAACCCCTGGGACCTGATCAGTTGTATCCCAGCTGTTTGCGGGAAGCTAGGAAATAGATTGCTTATGCATTTTGCTGATATATTTGTAACAATGATTTTCACAGGTGAGGTGTCAAAAGACTGGAGGGCTGCTAACATAGCGCAATTATTTAAGAAAGTAAAGAAAAAACAGGTAACTCGAGATTGGTGAGCATGACGTCAATGGTGACTAAATTGTTGGAGGGGATTTCGAGGAAAAAGATCGATATGTATTTGGAAAGACAAGGACTGCAGAGGGGTTTGTACAATTGAGATTACGTCTCACTGACTCGGTGGAATTTTTTGAGGATGTGATGAAGATGATTGATGAAGGCAGGACAGTGGATGTTGCCTTTATGGAATTCAGTAAGAAAACCAAAATGTTCTACATGGTAGACTGGTTAGCAAGGTCAGACTGCCTGGGATCCAGGGAGAACGCGCCATTTAGGTCCAAACTTTTCTTGGATATTGGAGACAGGGCGTGACAGTGACATTTGTTCATTAAACTTGGAGACCTGAGACCAGTGGCGTGCCGCAAAGATCAATAGTGGGTCCACTGCCTTTTGTCACTGATACAAATCATTTACATTTGAGTATATGAAGTATGGTCAGTAAGTTTGTAGATAATACCAGATTTGGTGGTGTCGTCGACAGTGATGAATGATCTCTCAGACTATAATGGGACTTTGCTTAGGTGAGCCGAGGAGTGGCAGATAGAGTTTATTTTAGTGAAATGTGAGGTGTCGCATTTTGGCAAGACATATCAAGGCAAGACATGTAGGTAGGGTCCTGTCGAAAGCTGCCAATAAAGGAGAATTCCATAGAAGTTATCGAATCCCTCCAGTGAGGAAACAGGCTTTTCGGCCCATCGAGGCCACACCGACCCTCTAAACAGTATCCCACTCGACAAACCCCTACCCTATCCCTCTGAGCCTGCATTTTCCATAGCTAATCCACCTCGCCTACACATCCCTGGGTACTTTACTCAATTTAGCATGGCCGATCTACCCTTATCTGTATATCGTTATACTGTCGGAGGAAAACATAACATCCGGAGGAAACTCATACAGACACGGGGAGAATGTGCAAACTCCACACAGTCAGTCATTCAAGGATGGAGTTAAACCCAGATCGTTGTGCTCTGAAGCAGCAATGCTAGTCACTGAGCTCCTGTGTCACCTTGTGGTGCAGGTTCTCTGTTCTTTGAAAGTGCCATCACAGGTAGACAGTGCAGTGAAGAAGGCACTTGGTGATCTTCCCTTTATTGGTCCGTGCTTTGTGTCTAAACATTTTCACGACGCGTTGCATCTGTACAGGACATTGGTTTGGCCACTTTTGTAATATTGCCTTTAATTCCAGTTTCCCTGCTGTCGGAAAGATGTTGTCAAACTTGAAAGGGTACAGAAGAGATTTAAAAGAATGTTGCAGGTGTTGGAGGGTTACAGCTACAGGGAGAGTTTGAATAGGCTGGGACTATTTTCAAGTGTTGAGGCTGAGGGGTGATCTTAAAGGGGTTTATAAAACCATGAGGGGAATAGATAAGGTAAACAGTCAACTCTTTTCCCAGGATAGGCGAGTCCAAAATTAGAAGACAAAGGTTTAAGGTGAGAGGGGAAAGATTTAAAGAGGGACATGAGGGATAACATTTTCACACAGAGACTGCTGTGAGTATGGATTGAACAGACAAAAGAGGTGGTGGAGGCAGGTACAGTTACACCATTTAAAAGGCATTTGGATGGATACATGCATGAGAGATGTTCAGACGGAAATGGGCCAAATGCTGGCAAGGGGAACGAGATTTATTTAGGATATTTGGTTGGCATAGACGACCGGACTGAAGGATCGTTTTCTGTACTGTACATCTCTGAGACTCTATTGCCTTTGAGTGTATAACACAGGAACAGGAGGAGGCTACTCAGCTTCTGAATTCTGTCAGTCAGATTGTTTGCTCAATTACTGAGTGCAAAATACAAAAATACATCATTCAGATTTTGATGGTGATTTACAGAATCAGGAGAATTGCTTTTAGTCAACAGAAGCTGTAAGGAATGTGAAGAGGCTATTCAGTCCCTCAGTTCCATTCCACAGGAGCAGGAGGTGAGCACAGAGCTATTGGAGCCTGTTACACAGGAACAGGAGGAGGACATCCATATTCACAGACTTGGGATCAGGAAGCAGTCATTCAACTGCTTGAGACTGGGACACAGGAACAGGAGGGAGTCATTCAACTGCTCGAGGCTGGGACACGGGAACAGGAGGGAGTCACTCAAATGCTCGAGACTGGAACACAGGAACAGGAAGGAGTCATTCAACTGCTCGAGGCTGGGACACAGGAACAGGAGGGAGTCATTCAACTGCTCGAGGCTGGGACATAGGAACAGGAGGGAGTCATTCAACTGCTCGAGGCTGGGACACAGGAACAGGAAGGAGTCATTCAACTGCTCGAGGCTGGGACATAGGAACAGGAGGGAGTCACTCAACTGCTTGAGACTGGGACACCGGAACAGGAGGGAGTCACTCAAATGCTCGAGGCTGAGACATAGGAACAGGAGGGAGTCACTCAACTGCTCGAGACTGGAACACAGGAACAGGAGGGAGTCACTCAACTGCTTGAGACTGGGACACAGGAACAGGAGGCGGTCATTCAACTGCTCGAGCCTGGGACACAGGAACAGGAGGGAGTCACTCAACTGCTTGAGACTGGGACACAGGAACAGAAGGGTGTCATTCAACTGCTCGAGGCTGGAACACAGGAACAGGAGGGAGTCACTTAACTGCTCGGGACTGGAACGGGAGAAATCAGGGGCGAGTGAGACCCCAGGGTCCTGTTATGCAGGAACACAAGGAGATTACTCACTCCCCATCAGTATGGGTCACTGGGAGAGAAGGGGAATTGTCTTGTTTCAGACAAAAATATCAGAGCTTTGAAACTGCTGCTCAGAAACAGGGAAAAACAGGAGGCATTCACTCAACTGCTCGAGCCTGGGACACAGGACCAGGAGGCATTCACTCAACTGCTCGAGGCTGGGACATAGGACCAGGAGGCATCCAGTCAACTACTAGAGGCTGGGCCACAGGAACAGGAGGCATTCACTTAACTGCTCGATAGTGGAACACAGGAACAGGAGGTAGTCACTCAACTGCTCGAGACTGGGACACAGGTACAGGAGGTAGTCACTCAACTGCTCGAGCCTGGGACACAGGAACAGGATGGAATTACTCAACTGCTCGAGATTGGGACACAGGAACAGGAGGCAGTCACTCAAATGCTAGAGGCTGGGACACAGGAACAGGAGGCAGTCATTCAACTGCTCAATACTGGGACACAGGAACAAGAGGCAGTCACTCAACTGGTCAGGACTGGAACGGGAGAAATCAGAGGGCGAGTGAGGACCCAGGGTCCTATTACGCAGGAACACAAGGAGGTGACTCACTCCCCATCAGTATGGGTCACTGGGAGAGAAGGGGAATTGTCTTGTTTCAGACAGAAATATGTGAAAAGGTTGCATGAGCGAGCCATTCAATCCGGCTCCAACATTCTCTAAGACCACGGCTGATCTGATTGTGATTTCCTCATTCCGCTCTCTGCAGCCTCTGCTCCATTCGTTGATCATGTTGCAGACCCAGATGCCCTAACTGCAGCCCCCATGACCCATCAAGAGGAGGTCACCAAAGCCTCTGGTCTTCCTGAATGTCCCACAGCAGTTTAAAGCACAGTCTCCAGGAAACGGTGCTCAACATTTCCACGAATGTACCAAAACTAGAATTAAGTCAAATGACACTCAACTGCAAGTAGGAAGCCTGGTCTGAATCAGTAACAGTTGAGGGGATTCCTCATGTTACTGAGCACACGATCAGCAGCGAGTGATTAACACAGGAATTCAATGGATAGGCACAGAGCATGTTTCAAAGATGTACCTGAAAACTGCTCGAAACCTACTATTATAGGCACAGGACAGGATACTTGGAAGTCAAAGAAAATGCTAGCTATGCATTTTGCACATTGTTTTTAAGCATCTTAATGTTAGAAACTGATGCTCTCGGGTGAGCAACATTCAAGGTAAGAGGAAGATATGGGACAGTTATTCACATTAAAACTGGACAACTAAAACTGGATGTCAGGGTTTAAATACCAACAGTTTTAAATAGCAACAAATGGGAGGGATTTGGGAAATAGACAGAGAGAGAGACTTAGATAAAGTGCTATGGGAGGATGTGTTCACAGGTTTCAGAATGCTGAAGTGAAGGCATTTGTTTGGCATCTCACCACATAAACTGGTATTTCCGGGAATGAATAATTAATGGGATATTGGAGTGAGGTCAGACAGTGACATGGAGTCTTGGAGATATGCAGCACGGAAACAGATCCTTCAGTCTAACCCGTCCATGTCGATCAGATATCCCAAATTAAACGAGTCCCATTTGCCAACATTTGGCCCATATCATTGTAAACCCTTACTCTTCATGTACCCATTCAAATGTCTTTTAAATGTTGTAAGTGTAACAGCCTCCTCCATCTCCACTGGCAGCTCATTCCAAACATGCACCAACCTCTGTTGGAAAAAGTTGCTCCTTCGGTCATTTTTAAATCTTACCCCTCTCACCAGAAATCCATGTCCTCTCGGTTTGGGGAAAAGACCTTGGCGATTCACCCTATACATGCCCCTCACGCTCCAGGAAAAATCACCCCAACGTACTCACCCTCTCCCTATTGCTCAAATTCTGGCAACTACCTTGTAAATCTTTTCTGACTCGCTTCAATATTCATAATATCTTTCCGATAGGAGGGAAACGCGAATTGAATGCAATACTGCAAAAGTGGCCAAACTAGGTGCTGTACAGCAGCAACGTGACCTCCCAATTCAAAGCACTAGCCAGTAAAGGCAAGCATACCAAATGCCTTCTTCACTATCCTACCTACCTGCGATTCTACTTTCAATGAACTATGAACCTGGATTGGAAGGTCTCATGGATCAGGAACACCCCGCAGAACCTTACCATTAAGTGTATACGTCCTTTCCTGATTTGCATTTCCAAAATGCAGCACCTCACATTTATCTAAATTAAACACCATTTGCCACGCCTCAGCCCATCAGCCATCTGACCAGGATCCCATTTTATTCTGAGGTAAACCTTCTTGCTGTCCACTCAACCATCAATTTTGGTGTCATCTGCAAATTTACCAATTATCGCTGCTATGTTCGCATCCAAATGATTTACATAAATCCTGAAAATACTGGACCCAGCACGGATATTTGTAGAACACCACTGGTCACAGACCTCCTGTTGGAAAAGCAACCCTTCACCACCACCCTCTGTATCTTACCTTCGAGCCAATTTTATATCCACGTGGCTAGTTCTCCATGTCTTCCATGTGAACTAAACTTGTTAACCAGTCTGCCATGTGGAAAGGGTCAAATGTTTGACTGAAGTCCATGTCGACAAGGTGCACCTCTCGGCTTCAATGAACCCTCTTAGTCACTTCTTCAAAATAAATCTCCGTCAATTTAGCGAGACACGATTCCCCAAGCTTCAAGCCTTGTTACCTATCCCTTATCAGTCCTTGCCATTCAAAATACATGCAAACCTTGTGCCACATAATCCTCACCAACAATTTGCCCTCCACTGACGTCAGCCTCACCGGCTTTTCCTTACCATCCTTCTTAAATGGTTTTAGTAATTCCAACAAGTTATCAAATCTCCTATCTCCCGGTACCTCACCTGTGGCAATTGACAATACAAATATCCCAGCAAGGGGCCCAACAATCACTTCCCTTGTTCTCGGGTACACCTGATCAGGTCCTGGGGATTTTCCCACCTTTACAGGCTTTACGAAGTCCAGCATCTCCTCCTCTGTAATGCAAACACTTTTCACGATACCACTGTTAAGTTCTCTGGCTTCCATATCCTTCTGCACAGTCAAAATGCTTGTTCAGTGTCGCCTCCATCTCCTGTGGTTCCGCACATCGGCAGCATTGCTAATCTTTAGATGGCCCAAAACTCTCCGGAGTTACTTTTTTCTCCTAAATGTATGGGTAGAGTACATTTGGATTCTCCTTAACCCTATTTGCCAAAACTATCTCATGTCCCCATCATGGCCTCCTTATATCCCGCTTAAGTATACTCCTACTGGCTTTAGACTCACTGGACATTGACTTTAAATCTGGAATTAAGAGGCTAATGATGATGACAAAGACATTTTCGATTTTTGGAAAAAACCCAACTGGTTCGCTGACGTTCTTGAAGTCAGTAAACTGCCACCCTCCCCTGTCATTGGTTACACGTGACTCCAGATCGACAATAATGTGTATGACTCTTAACTGCCCTCTAGGCAATTAGTAATCGGCAATAAATGCAGGCCCAACCAGCGATACTCTCATCCCGTGAATGAATACTGAAACCCCTCGATTCCTCCTCTCTCTACCTGAAATATGTTTCCCTCTTATCCATGACCAGACCCTCAATTTCTCCAGTCCTCCAGCATTCCTTACACTTACCAGCCTTACCCTTCACCCTAACAGGGACATACTGTGTCTGGGCTCTTGACATCTCATTTTTGAAGGCTTCAATCTTCACAGTTGGCCCGTTATTTGCGAATATCTGTCCAAATCTAGTTTGGAAGTTCTTGCTAATATCATCAAAATTGGCCTTACTCAAATCTCCTTTTCCATCTCTATTTTAAAACTAACGGAATTATGATTATTTGTCCAAAGGTACGTCCTAACTGATATCTCAGTCACCTGACCTGCCTTATTTCCCAAGCGTAGTTCATGTTTAGCTCGTTCTCTGTGATGGAGAGTATTGGATAAGCAAATGCAGCTTTGATACTGTCAGTGGGGTCAGCAGTGTATTCGACTCATTGGATTGAATCCAACAATAATTCGTCTCCTAGCTATTTTCACTGAGTGTGACAGAGGGATCGACTGCACAAAGCCGAGCTCGTTTCCTGGTGCTATCTTATAAAACTTTTCTCATTAACCCCCACCCCATGGTGTCCTTCTCATTCAATGCCAGCCCGATTCTCCCACCCATCATGTCTGGAGGTATTCAACATCACCCAGATGCCCCTGGATATTCCGTGATCCCTGGCACTGGTGCCATCTTTAAAAGGCCAATAGGCACACGGTGGAGCTTTCTCAGTTTGGAGCTGCCCTGCACAGTTTACCCCGAGTATTGCAGATAATGGGAAATTACAAGACGGTTTGTCGACAGGGGAACGGAGGTCCTACTGGATGGGCGAGTACAGAGGGGGGCCTTACTCTTCCCAGAGGGGGGCCACACCACCAGACCCACCAAACATGGTCTGAGCTCTCCACCCAGCTCAGTGCAGTATCTGCGGTCTGATTAAATGTCCAGCAATACAGGACAATCATCCAAAACCTTCCCCGCTCTGCCAGGGTCAGTGTCACTCTATTCCCTCTGCTCCCTCACACTCACTGTATATCTGTTATAGCACCAACCCCGAACAAGGCTCATGGCCCACCACTCTCACTGCTGCATGCAGCACCTTCCCCCGTCTCTCTCTCTCTCTCTCTCTCTCTCACCCCCTCTCTGTCCCCCCACTATCCAGCCCCCCCCCCCCCCCGGCACTAATTAACTATGGACTGACTCCCTCCGGGCACCTCACCATATCTCCCCCTACCTACACCAGCACTAACAACAGTGCCACCCACTCCTACCCTCCCTCCCTCCCCTTCTCCCATTCCAGGAGAAACAGCCTGGAATAGGACAGAATGTGCCTAACCGTGTGGTGGAGTGCCCGATATCCATTCCCTCACCCAGCTCCCCCCGCCATGTGGGGAGTACCCTGGTCGGAGCTGGACAGGACCGGCATGCCTCGTGTGGAGATTCTGAAACATCCACATCCCACCGACCGAGTAATGAGCAATGTTCAGTGAAGGGAAATTCTCACTTTAAACCCACTGGCAGCTCCTTTTCCCCCCGGCACAACTTGGAAGCCATGGCCCTGATGCCATCTCCCTTTTGTGTTGAGCTGGTACAAATAGAATCCCCACAGCTTCGCTGGCCTGAGGTTGAACTGACAACACACCATCTCTACCACCTCCCAGGAAGCGGGCACAGTGACTCCTTCCTCCTGTAAACAGCTCAGATTCTGACACTAATTTGTGAGATTTTCCACTACCCCCACTTGTCCTGACTTCTTCGATAATCTGTGCTCATACATCCAGCACCCTCTGCTCTTGCACCTCCTTTATAACAGTATAGCCTGTTTAATGTTACCTTTCAATGTCCTTTCTACCAAAGAGCATCACCTCACACTGTTCTGCTTTGATCAGCATTTGCCATACGCCTGAACACTACACCAAAATATAACTTTCCTGATGGACTTCCATGCTGTCCTCAACAAACTTTACAATTCTTCCAAGTTTGATATCTGCAAAGATTGAAATTGTCCTACAATCACACTCCACACAGAAATACTGACACACACCAGACAGAACGACTGAAATATTGACAAGGTTACAATGAAGCGAGAGAAATACTGACACTCTCCATGTCTGTAGTGTCAATGAACAGCAAGTGCCTCTATGTGTGTATATTGGTGTGTGTATCTGTGTGTGGCGAACCTGGCAGTCTATGTGGTGTTTAAAGTGATGTAATGTCCCCCGACACGAGTTCTGAGTAAGGATCACTCGATCCAAAACGTCAACTTTCATTTGTGTCCAAAGATGGCTTCCAGAGCTGCTGAGCTTTCTGTTGTTGTCAATCTCTGTTGCACTCCAAACCCCATCCCCCACCTCCCACCTCCGACGTCACTGTAATCGTGGTGGTAAAGTGTGTAAACCATCAGGGATTCAGTTTGGGAGGGAGAGAGAGGGCAGCAGTTCACAGCACAATCCAATCTAAATTTTGATTGCACCAAACACACACACACACAAACACACACACAAGGTTGGTGTGGACAGGATTGTCATTGGACTGAAGCCCTCAGAGTGGAACAGTTTCATGTGCACAAATGTCTGCTCTCCTTCTCTAATGTGGAAACGGTTTGTCACTGGGTAGTATTTTTAATACACAGTATACTCATTAAAGCATATTTCCATTGCAATTATATCCAAGCAAATCCGAGTAGCCACATTGCAAGGCGATGAGATTAATTTTAATGCACTTCCTGTAACTTGCAATTTTTAATGTCTTACTCTTACAAGTCAACTTACATGTGAGAAAGGATTGAAAAGACCGAAACCAGACCAGCAGAGTGTGGGATTGATCACTTTAAAGAAAAGAGGGAAAGGGAGAGGAAGGGAGAGCGGTTTTGACCCCGTTTCAGTGATTCACACCAAAAACAACAAGAGTTCCAATTCCACAGAGATGCAGAGACAGAGATCCACACACTAATGCAGGAACACATCTAACAAGCACAGAGAGATAGACACGCACATAATGGTACACCGCGACATATGTAGACACACGGGAATAGACAAACACAACAGAAACATGCAGATATATAATTGGATATGTAAATACACATAGACCCATCGAGTTATACAGGGTATTTGCAAACAGACCTATCGGCCCATACAGTCCATGCTGACAATAATTCCAAACTAAACCAGTCCCATCTGCCTGCGCTTGGTCCAGATTTATCCAAACATTCGCTTATTCTTGTCCTTAATCAAGTGCATTTTAAATGCTGTAACTTTACCCATAATCCATCACATCCTCAGGAAGTTACTCTCTACATGAACCACATGCTGTGTAAAAAAACAACCTCACGGGTCCTGATAATGTGAACCCAATAACTCTGTAGGAGGATCAGGAATTGATTGCAGGGCTCCTTGCTGAGATGTTTTTATCATGAATAGCCACAGGTGAAATGCTGGAATTCATGAGTTTGACTAAAGTTGTGCTATTAAACAAAATGGAAAGGAAGAGCTCGGGAACTATAGATTGGTGAACCTGATATCGGTGGTCGGCAAGTTTTTGGAGGGAATCATGAGGTACAGGACTTACATGTATTTGGAAAGATACATTAGGGATAGAACAATGTGAGGGCTGTAAATGCTGGAGATGAGAGTCTAGATTAGAGTGGTGCTTGAAAAGCACAGCAGGTCAGGCAGCATCTGAGGAGCAGGAAAATAGATGTATTGGGCAAAAGCGCTTTATCAGGATAGGCAAATTGGATTGTGCCTGGAAAATCATGGCTCACTAACTTGATTATTTTTTGTTTAGAAGTAACGGAGAGGATTGATGTGGGCTGAACGCTGGATGTGATCTATACAGACTTCAATTAGGCATTCGACAAGGTTCTGCATGGGAGACTGGTTAGCAAGGTTAGGTCACATGGAATACAGGGGGAATTAGCCAGTTGGATACAGAATTGGCTTAAAAGTAGAGGACAGAGGGTTGTGGTGGAGGGTTGTTTTTCAGACTGGAGGCCTGTGACCAGTGGAGTGCCACAAGGATCGGTGCTGGTTCTGCTACTTTTCATCATGTATATAAATGGTTTGCATATGAACATCGGAGATATAGTTCGTAAGTTTGCAGATGACACCAAAATTGGAGGTATAATGGCCAACAAATAAGATTACCTCAGATTACGACAGGATCTTGATCAGATGAGCCAATGGACCGAGGAGTGGCCGACAGAGTTTAACTTAGATAAATGTGAGATGCTGCATATGGGAAAGGCAAATCAGGGCAGGACTTATACATTTAATGGTCAAGTTATGGGGAGCGGTGCTGAACAAAGTGACCTCAGAGTATAGGTTTATAGTTCTTTGAAAGTGGATTTGCAGGTAGATAGAATAGTGAAGAAAGTATTTGGCATGTTATTGGTCAGTGTATTGTGTATGTGAGTTAGGAGAATGGGTTACATCTGTACAGGACAAAGGTTTGACCACTTTTAGAATACTCTATGCAATTCTATTCTACCTGCTGTAGGAAGGATGTTGTGAAACCTGAAAGGGTTCAGAAAGGGTTTACAACAATGTTGCCAGGACTGGAGTGTTTAAGCTACAGGTAGAGGCTGAATAGGCTATGGCTGTTTTCCCTGGAGCATCCGAGGATGAGGATTGACGTTAGAGGTTGTTAAAATCATGGGTGCAATGGTTAGAGTGAATAGCCAAGGTCTTTTCCCTACGGTAATGCAGCCGAAAACTAGACGGCAAAGGTTTTAGGTGAGAGGGGAAAGACATAAAAGGGATCCAATGGGCAACATTTTCATGTAGAGGGTGGTTGTGTGTAATGAGCTGCCAGAGGAAGGTGTGGAGGCTGGCACAATTACAACATTTAAAAGGCATCTGGATGGGCAGATGAATGGGAAGGGTTCAGGTAGAAATGGGCCAAATTCTGGCAAAGGGATGAGATTAATTTTGGCTATCTAGTCTGCATGGACGCGTTGGACCAAAGGGACTGTTTCCATGCTATACAGCTCTATGACGCTATGTCTTTTTAGAAAAGTGCTCCTCTTATCTAAAAACAATCTCCCACTCGAGGTAAAAGACGCCTACAATTCAACATTATCGATACCCCTCATGATATTATAAATCTCTATAATGTCACCTCTCAGCCTCCTACGCTCCAGTAGATAATGTCCAAGTCTATTGAGCCTGTCCTTATAACTCAAAGACTCCATTCCCAGCAACATCCTGATAAATCTCTTCTGAACGCTCTCGAAATTGATAATATCCTTTATATAACAGGGCGGACAGAACTGCACACAGTCCTCCAAGACATGCCTCACGAATGTCCTGTGCAACCTGAACATACCGTCCCAAATCCTGCACTCAAAGGACTGTCCACTGCTACTTGTCATGTATATAAATGATTTGGATGTGAACATGTGAGATATAGTTAGTAAATTTGCAGGTGACACCAAAATTGGAAATGTAGTGGACAATGAAGAAGGCTACCTCAGAGTAAAATGGTATCTTGATCAGATGGGCCAATGGATTGAGGAGTGGCAGATGGAGAGATATTTAGATAAATGTGAGGTGCTTCATGTTGGAAAGCAAATCAGAGCAGGACGCATACACTCAATGGTAAAGTCCCGGAGAATGTTGCTGAACAAAGAGACCTTGGAGTACAGGTTCGTAGTTCCTTGAAAGTAGAGTCGCAGGTAGATACGATAGTGAAGGTGTTTGGTATGCTTTCCTTTATTGTTCAGACCACTGAGTACAAGAGTTGGGAGGTCATGTTGTGGCTGCAAAGAACATTGGCTAGGCCACTTTTGGAATATTGTGTGCAATTCTGGTCTCATTCCCATTGGAAAGATGTGAAACTTATAAGAGTTCACAAAAGATTTACAAGGATGTTGCCAAGGCTGGAGGATTTGAGCTGTAGGGAGAGCCTAAATAGGCTGGGGCAGTTTTCTCTGTGGGTGAATTATAGAGGTTCATAAAATCATGAGAGGCATGCAAAGGGTAAATAGACAATGTCTTTTCCTTAGGTTAGGCGAGTCTACAACTGGAAGGCAAAGGTTTAGGGTGAGCGGGGAAAGATTTAAAAGTGACCTCAGGGGCAATTTTGTTTTTGCACAGAGGGTGGTGCGCGTATGGAATGAGTTGCCAGAGGAAGTTGTGGAGGCTGGTCAAATTAAAGTATTTAAAAGACGTCCGGATGAGTATATGAATAGGAAGGGATATGGGCAACGTGTTGGCAAATTTAACGAGATTATGTTAAGCCAACTGGTCGGCATGAACGAGTTGGACCAGAGGGTCTCTTTCCATGCAGTACCCCTCTATGACTCTATGTCTATATTATGAAGGCCTGCAAGCGAAACACCTTCATAACTACCCTGCCCACACATGATACAAACTTCAAAGAATTATGCCTGAAACCATAAGTCGTTCTGTTCTTCAACACTACTATTGGCTCGACTTTTCATTGTATATGTGTTTTCTTTGTTTGTTTTACCAAAGTACAATACCTTGCATTTAGCAACATTATACTCCATCTGCCATTCTTTAGCTAGTGAGTGATCGTACTGGGGAAGAAAGGCTGGAAATTAATCAGCTGCCTGTATCATTTAATAGTTTTAGGAAGAGGGCAGTCACACGTTAGAGGTGGGAAACAGTGATCGGTGTTTGAGGCCAGAAAGTATGTGCTTTCTTTGTCTCAGATGTTCAGTATTGATATCTATTCGAGTTCCTTCATAGTGCAGTGTGTGTCTGCATGACTTCATTCCCTCATATTGCAGACTACAGATAATATTCATTTATGCTGGAAATAATAGCCAAGTATTTAAAGATGTTCATATTTTATCTTGAAAGTAGAGCACATAAACTCGACATCCTACAATTGAGGCAAGTACCTTGTATTTTTTAAACAATGTTATTATTCTCACTGTGTTATTCAGTAAAGTGAACCAGATTTCAATGAATCTATACCAAACTGAAAGCTGGCACTTAAAATTAAACATTTAGGCACTGTTTAGGTCTTGTGTAGTCAGTAGTGTTCCTACCTCTGATGCAGAGCTCTGGATTCTATTCCAATTCCTGAATTTGTCTGAACATGTCCCTAGCTCGAGACCAGACAGTCTGGATTCAGGTGCAGAGGTGTGTCACAGCATGTCAGAACAGGCTGCTGAACAAACACACAGGAGAATAGTGTTCGAAGTTTAGGGACTATTGTGGAGTGGTGGTAGTGTCCCTACCTCTGGCTGCAAAGCTCGAGTTTCAAATCCTACCAGAGGTGTTTTATAATATGTTTGAACACGTTGACTAAAATGAGTTTAGAATTGTGATTTGATCGAGATGGAAGAGGTTTCAGTATTCAATTTCAGAATTTAATCTCCGGATGACTGAAAACACAGGCCCTGGTTTGGAGTCACATTTGCACCTTCTAGAGGTTTATAAATTCATGAAGGGCATGGATAGGGTGAGTAGTCAAGATCTTTTCACCACGTTTGGAAGTCCAGAATTAGAAGGCATATATTTAATGTGAGAGGGGAATGATTTTAAAGGGAGCTCAGTGGCAACTTTTTCACTCAGAAATTGGAGCGTGTACATGATGAAATGCCGGAGGAAGTGGTGGAGGTTGGTATAATTACAACATTTAAAAGGCACCCAGATGGGTATATTAATAGGAAGGATTTAGAAGGATATGGGCAAATTGCTGACACATAGATCAGATTTCCTGCAGTGTAGAAACAGGCCTTTTTGCCCAACAAGTCAACACCAACCCTCTGAAGAGTTACCTACCCAGAAACATTTAACCTTGACTAATGCATCTGACACTATGTTCAATTTAGCATGGCCAATTCACCCAATCTGCACATCTTTGGACTGTGGGAGGAAACCAAATCAGACACTGGGATAAAGTGCAAACTCTACACAGTCAGTCACCCTGGTAATATGAGGCAGCAGTGCTAACCACTGAGCCACCGCACCGACCCAAATAGGGCACGATTAATTTAGGAAATCAGGTTGCATGGACTAGTTCGTCAAAAGTGTTTGCTTCAGCGCTGTACAACTCTAGGATTCGTTAAGACATTGGATCAAGGTACCTATGTAATCTTCACTGTTCACGATATAGCCAATCTTGGTTTCATCTTTCTAACCACACCTTCCATAATTATCATCTGAATCATTTCTATAAATGACAAACAAAAATGGATTGAGCATAAGTCCCTGTGGAACACCACTGTGCACGGTGTCACAAAGCTTGTCCCTTTTCACTGAAAGTTTCCTTTTCTCAAAGATACTGTATTATTGATTTTTTTTTCAGAGGTATCGTAAGTAGCTCTAAGCTCCAAGGTGACTGGTTTGGTCCAGAGATTAAACGGTGTTGTGATCAAAGGTGTCATGAAAGGGGAGTGGTCAGCTGTCTCGGTGAGCTGTTCAGTCCAGATGGAGTTCAGCTGTGTGGACAATCTCTCTCTATCTCTCTCCCTCTCTCTCTCTCTCTCTCTCTCTCTCTCTCCTTGTGCCCTTCTAACTTCAACCGGTTAGCAGATGTTCCACCTTTCCAGTTTTTAATGCGGGTTTGCTTATTGGGACTGGTGTGTACGTTCAGAACAGCTAATTAAGTCTAGTTTGAATAGACTGAGTTCTGTAGGGTTGTTTATTCTGTTCCTTGTGTTTCATTGTGTAATTTTGTGAATTACATTTTGGCTATATTAAAACATGATAGTCAACCTAGCTAGGTTACTCTGGGTAATTTTCACTGTGCAATTATTGAAACAAATTGCATTTTTAAGCAGGTCTCTCCTGCCTGCTTAAGAACGTTTTGAGTGAGCTGGCCTAGAACAAAACATCAGGCCTCCAGTCTGAAAAATAGTCGTCCTCAATAATGCTGTCTCCTGCTATTAGGCAAACACACACACAGGTTCACAGAACCACACGCACACACACACACACAGATACAGACACATACACAGAGACACACACAGGCAGACAGACACACACACAGACACATGCACACACTCAGACACATGCACAGAGACACACACAGGCAGACAGACACACATACACAGATATATTTCATAATATGATTCAATATAATGATTGAATAACGACCTTTTCTGGATAATGACTCCTTGATCAACAACCATATTGCAAATATTTAAAACGTGAAGAGACATGCGTGGAGAAAGAGTTGAAGGTGATTTATCAGCAGATGGTGACGTTTCCCATGTGCACTGCGTTAAATCCCGGGAAAATAGATGTGGAGCTGGTTTCATGTTATGCAGTTTGTTGCAAACTCGCAAAGGTCATTGTAATAATCAAAAAAAAGCTTGGTCGCATAGGACCGTCTGAATATTGTATTCAATTTCAGTCTGAGCATCTTTCAGATGAAATGGTGTGCTGTTGAAAAACACAAAAAAAGACAGAGTAAAGTTTTTGGAGGAGATAAGAAAGCATGAAGTACACCTGACATCATGTGAATGTGGTCAAATCTTTAAAGTAGGTGTTGCGTCTCCAAGTGACGATTCAATTGCTACTCATTTGGATGTAACTTCTGTCTGCAGTTATGTTAGGACATCAGCCCCATTTTCAATGCTTCACCTTGAATAATACGTTGCACCTTTCAAGTCCATGAACTCAATCTTATTCAGTTGTGCGTGTTCGTGAAATGCCTTTGTGACTGAAAAAAAAAACAAATTCGAAATTAATCCACACCCATACTTTTCCTTTCTTTCAATGATAAATTCCCTCCTTGTATGTCAGTTCGTGCGTCTTTTAAAACACTGTGAGATCAGAAATCTACGTTTTATTTTCGGAAATTCATCCAGGATTTCAATAACTTTATTGAATGGAAGAAACTCTCATCCAATCTTTCCTTAATCATTCACTAGTGGTTTTGAAGCCCTAACTGAATTGGTAGGTTCACTCGAAAGAGGGACCTTCCCCGATTTAGTCACTTCAAACCTCACATTATGTGAAAATCTCTTTTGTTTCCGTTTAAGCTTGCGTGTTTCTGGTGCAGCAATTCCACATTTCGTGAATAAACTCCTTCATTCTCTATCATACCGATGAAACCATTTATATCCTTGCTGATGATTTTATGTCTCAGTAAACCCCGTCCCCGGGATTCCTAATATCTTGCTGTCCAGGAAGCAGCGTTTGTGCCCTTTATAAACTTTCACGTGTCTTTGGTGGAGAACGAGGTCAAGGATTACACTGAGGGTGACCGATTTCACAGTTATGCAATGAACTCTTTGCTTTTTAAATACGATTACACTAAATCTCCATGACCTGAGTGAGTCTCAGCTATTTCTAAAGGTAACTGAAGTTCAAATACATCATGGTAGGCCTATAGATATTCCAGTGCAGACTAGTTCTGGACAGTAAATATCATTACCAAAGGCCACCATAGATCTGAATTCAATACTTTTCACACAGTAATTATCGTAACTATTGTGTATCGTATTTCTGTGCTCTTGCCCACTTTGTCCATCACTACATGTGTCCTTGTATTGAGTTCTACTGAATGATTAATTTGTGAATGGAGACTTTCCCTTCACCTCTTATTCGAAACTCCATGGATCATTGAATAATTGTACTCATATGCTTGCAGAGGACAGTCCTGCCATTGCAAGGATGAATCAGTGAACTTTCCCCCGTATCCTCGAAGGCAAGGATTTCCTTCTACAGTTTAGGAGATCATTACAGCACTGAATCCCATGTGTGTGTTCATTAAAACTAAAACAGTTGCAGAAAGACTAAGATTTTCAGACTAAGATTTTGCAATCTGCTTGCATTGCTTGTACCAAAAGTTACATTCCACATTGTGCTATGTTTGTGAATGATTGCATTTTCTGAATCTTCAGCAATGATATTTAAATTTTGTCAGAACACTATCATTCACTGTTCTCTCTTTCCCTTCCGGTTCCCATTTTAATATCCTGTATTTTCTCAGTTTATCTTACTTTTTCAACAATTCAAACAATCTCGCTCCTGATTACCAATCTGAGAGAGTACCATAAACTTGTCAATTTATATGCAATGCAGAAGTAGGCCGCGGTGACCTAGTGGAAAGGCATTGGTCACATGAACTAAGTAGCAGTAGCGGGATGGTGGTGTTTATCCCATCCCCGCGGACTGAGCTGTCTCCATTGGTAGATCATCACACATTAACAGTGAAGATCTTTTGATGTAATCCTCGAAGGTACATGCTACAAAAAGCTGAAGACTGCGGGAAACTGTTGTGGTCAGCGCTAACACAGAGGCCTAGGGGAAACTGGTGGACCCATAAACCAGAAATTAATAGATTAAAAGATTATTCTTTTTCGAAGAATCCGATTGAGACGATCATCTTAACACCTCCTGGGGAGAACATGGACGTGGATGAGCGGACATTCTCAACTGGTTCTAGCATTTACAATCTTGGTCCGTGTGACAACAAAAGCAGAAACCTGGAATTGTTTATCTTGCTTCTGAAAAACCGGTTAGGAAATTTTGAAGAGCTTAGATATTTCTTCCTGGTCTTCATGAAATAAGCAAGAGCCGAGGAGGGTTCCCTGAGTATGGTCTGGTTTTGGGTTATGGGCCCAGGGCCCTCCACTGTGATATTCTGCTCACATGATCTGAACACACACAAATAAATGACTCAGTGACAAGGTCTGCTGAATCGGATTCGGTGAAGAACAGGAGTCGATTGAATGAAAAGAGCCATAAGTGTGGGAATGGAGCAAATTATTTTCCAGACTCGAGGAGAGTGCATAGTGCTGTTTCCAGGTGTTAATATCTGTACACGTAGACTGAATCAGCCTTGGGTGTTATTGTACTGCATCTTTTGTATAATTTTGCAAAAGCACGGAACTTTTATATAGGGGGACAACTTCAAAATCCTCAATGAGGCAAAACACACAAATGAGGTAAACAACAGAGTAACCACACAAACTGGTTTACATCACGTGGTAAGCTTTCCTGCTCAAATTTCGCTCAAAATCGAATTCCTGTGTATCAGATTCGAACAGTGAATGGTGTATGTCAATACAAATTGCTCTGATCTCACAACTTCAGCATTTCACACGCCCCCTTATGTACGTCTGCCAATTGTAATTGATCACTCACTGTGTTACTTCTACACATGTAGAGAAGAAATAATTATAAGAACAACAGCCATGTAAGTGACTGGGATTTGACACCTGCGACTCCACTTTCAAGGAGCTAAGAACCTGGACCTTACCATTAAGTGTATAAGTCCTGCTAAGGTTTGCTTTCTCAAAATGCAGCACCTCGCATTAATCTGAATTTAACTCCATCACTTTTCTTTAATAATGTTTAGTTAGCTGATCAGAATGCCCAACTGTGTTGGTCAGAATTACCTCACTCCAACTATACAATAAACCAATGGTATTAGTTCCCGTTGTTGTTCTACTTCTGTCACAATGTATTTTATCTAATTCTTCTTAATATTATTCTACTGTCACTATTAGGAATTCTACTGCCATCTGTGCTACAATGATCTTCCATCCCAGACTAACCTGTCATGATAAGTTATTCAGCTGCCCCATCTGTCGCAATGTTTTCCTGTCCAAAGCTGACTCTACTAACCGCTGATTATGTATATAATTTGATATCCTGCTACAAGCGTCTCAAGCAGGCTGACTCTACTATCAATTAATTATTTAAAGTCATACCCTTCCTATTTATTGTTACGACTTGTCCCAACCTACCATGATGATATTTAGTAGGGAGTCTGACTTGACTAATTGTTTTTATCTCAGCCTGCCATTGTAACCTTTCAGCCTCAGTCTGACTCTGCTAATTGGTGTAGGAGCATTCCACTATTCCTATCCCATCCTGCCACAGCGGCCCCATCCTGCCCCAGTGATCTTTTGACGCGTGTGGCATTCCGCAGACCCCTTGTAACAGATTGCACACAGTTTCCGTGCCTTTCCCCTTCCCATGCTTTCATGCTCTGTATTTTCTGTACGGTGTTCGGATCTTTCATCAGACATCTGTTTATCTTCACCCCATTTTCCAGTATTGGTCCTTATCCATGTGTGCTCTAATTTCTCAACTATTCGGCTAAATACTCCTGAAATATTTTGATGACTCATAGCTTTACCACACGTTCAAACAGTGAGTTCCAATTATACAATACTCTCAGAGTGAAAACGTTCTTCCTAAATCTCCTCTGAACATCCTGTCACTTGCGTTTAACGGAGATCCCTGGTTGTTAACTCTTCCCATAAGAAGTTCATTCCTATCACACATACCGATCCCCTTAATGTGCCCCTTAATCACTTCCTCACTCAGCCTTCTCCGCTCTCAGATACAGAGCCTGAGCTGAGCCCTCATGATGATAGTGTCGTGCTGGAAAAGTACAGCAGGTCAGGCAGCATCCGAGCAGCGGGAGAATCGACGGTTCTGGCATAAGTCTTTAATCAGGAATGAGCCTTGTGGGTGGGGACTGAGAGATAAATGGGAGGGGGTTGGGGTTGGGTGCAAGGTAGCTGGGAAAGCGAATGGTGGATGGAGGCGGGGAGAAGGTGATAAGTCAGAGGGGGAGAGATGAACTTGGCAGAGTAGTGAACAAAGAAGAACAAAGAACACAGAAAATTTACAGTGCAGGAACCGGCCCTTCGGACGTCGAAACGTGAGCTGATCGAAATCCACTGTCTAAACCTATCACCCAATTGCTCAGCATCTGTATCCTTCTGCATCCCACTTACTCATGCATCTGCCCAGACGCATCTGAAATTAATCTACTGTGATTGCCTCTACCACCTCTGCTGGCAACACGTTCCAGGCACCTACCACCCTCTGTGTAAAATACTTCCAACGTCTATCTCTCTAAAACGTTTCACCTTTCACTTCGAACGCGTAACCTCTCAGCATTGAATCCCTCAACTTGGGAGAAAGCTTACCTCTATCCACCCTGGCTCTACCCTTCATGATTCTGTAGACGTTGACCAGGTCCCCCTCAATCTCTTTTTTTTTAATGAAAACAAACGTAACTAACTCAACCTCTCTTCAGAGTTAGCATCGTCCATACCAGGCAACATCCTCATAAACATTCTCTGCACCCTCTCCTAAACGTCCATATCGTTTTGGTAATTTGGTGACAAGAACTGTACACAGCATTCTAAATGCGGTTGAACCAAAATCTTGTATTTTTTCACATGACCTGTCAGCTCTTACAATCAATGCCCCGTCCAGTGAAAGCAAGCAGGCCATATGCCTTCTTGTCCACTCGATCCAGCTGTGCAGCCACCTTCAGGGTACAAAGAACCTGAACTCCCAGATCTCTCTGCTCATCAACTTTACCCAAGGCTCTTCCGTTTACAGTATCCTTGTCTCTCGAATTAGACTTCCCAAAATGCATCACCTCACATTTGCCTGGATTCAACTCCATCTACCAATTCTCCGCTCAACTCTCTTGTCTATCTATATTCTTCTTCATTCTTTGACAGTCCCTACGCTTTCTGCTACTCCACCAAATCTTCGTGTCATCTGCAAATGTAATGACGATATTTGGGCCTGCAACCCTTGGAGACTGGAGCATTGCAGCTAGTAGTAATTAGATTTGATGAATGAAATCTGGAATATAAACCCGCTCAAAGGAAGAGTGACAAAAAGTTTTAATTTGCTGAAAACCCATTCATTCATGTCCCTTCAAATGGGAAATCTGCCTTCCTTAAAGAGACCTGCCAACATATAACTCCAGACCCACAATAGTACGGTTCACCCCGAAATTCCCTCTGACTCAGTTCAAGGAGAGTTAAGGATGAACAACAAATGCTGTTCAGACTATGATGGCCACACTCCTGGGGAGTATAAGGAAGGATAAAAAAGATACATGGATGACGGGGAAAATTGGGAGTCGTCTCAGCGTGTTCTCAAATTCAGCTGATTATCCAAACTAAATAGTCACAAGGATACCCACGCCTCCATGAAGTCAGGTCCATGGGGACGGGATCTGTAGGAAGGGATTTAATTACCCGCTGAAATGTAAACTCACTTCTTCAGTCACAATGTGGGCAGTTCATTCACCACTCCCACATGTGAGAAGGAATCAGTCAGGAGTCCAACCTGCAGAGTCACCATCAGGTTTACAAATGGTAGCAAGGGTCTGATTCTGCTGTTATTGCAGGTGTTCATCCCATCCAGCAATGAACCATGCTTGGATGCCTGATTCCAGTGGAGTACCACTGTTTCCTGATGTAGATCAATAATTCAAACTTAGTTGCAGGAGTCATGTTTAGAAGTTTACACACGATGCAACAATTGGTCGTGCAGGTGACTGTGCTGAATAATACCAGGGACCGCAGGGATGAATCAATCAGGTGGAAATAAAAAAAGAAACGGAGAATGGAATTGAATCCAGACCAGTAAGTGGAATGAATTCGTGGAGTTGAAACAATAACAGTGAGGATTCTGAGTGGTTAACAGGAACAAAGAGATCTTGGAGTAGATATTCACTGATCTCTGAAGATTGTTGGACAGGGAGATCAGTTGTTCGAGAGGCTTTTTGGATATTTTCTATTGTTGACCACAGTCTGAGAATGATATTCGATCTTTAGCAACCGCCAGTTTAGGAAACACCCAAAGGAATGAGCACAAGTCTGGTCATTGCAATAATCAATAGATTTTAAAATTGTAATATAAAAGGTGGAGGGCTCAAGTATAACTCTTTGGCCATCAAGACCGCTTTACCACTCAATTAATTTACCACTGCTTCCTCTCCAAGTCCTGCTGGTACGTGCCTTAGAGGGTAATTCATAAATGGTGACGTTTCAGTGCATCTTCAACCTTGTCCTTATGGTCGGTACAGTCTTTGAGCTTTGAAGGTTCTGTCAACAAAGCCTGGTTGACTTACCTCAGTGAATTTTCTAAATGGCGTACTCTGCTACAATTGTGCCTCAGCAGTTAAGGGAATAAATATTCAGGCGTTTTACAATGACCAGTTAAGTGACTGTATTATCGTGGAGGGTGTCCTGGTCCTTCAGTGATATTGCAGCGGCACGCACCGAGGCAAATGGAGAGAGTCCTGTTAAACATCTAACGTGTGCGTTGCGGATGATGTAGGCTTCACAGAGACATGAGTTGAGTTAATAATCAAACAAAAACGACCGACAGACATGTTTTTGTCATCAATTTCTTTATATGGGTGGTCTGGTTCCAATTCTCCTAAATACTAGCTCTCAGGACGATTACACTTAGGAATTCAGTTACAATGAAGCCATTGAATGTCAATCGAATATGATTAGATTATCATTTGTCAGAGTTATCATTGCTGTATTTGGTCCTTCTGTGGATCAATCCGATTCCAATCACTTTCTGATTTCAAGTTCCAATTCCCGTCTGCACCTGATATTTCAACCCGTTTCCTCACATAAATTTCTCCACCTGCCTTCATTATATGTAAGGACGCTGCAGAGGACAGCAGAGGTTTACGAGGATGTTGCCAACTCTGTATAAAATGGAGCTTTGTGAAATGATTGGTTAGGCTGGGATTATTCTCCTCCAAACAAAGGAGGTGAAGAGGAGCTCTATAATCGTATAACACCAATCATAAACGTTCAATATTCGTGGAATCTTGACAGGGTAGATACGGGCAGGTGGTTTGCCCTAGGCTGTGAGGAGAGCACCAGAGTACATAATTTCAGAATTACATATTGCCCATTTAATTCAGAATTGAGGAGTAATTTCTTTGCTCAGGGGCCAAACAATATGTGCCACCTGTGCTGTTGGGTATTTCCAAACTGTGCTAGATAGTTAATCAGAAAGATGATGAAAATTTGTCGAGTTAAGTGAGCAGAAAGGAGTTACAGATTATTGGGGCGGCATGGTGGTTCAATGGTTAGCACTGCTACCTCACAGCACCAGGGTCCCAGGTTTAACTCTAGCCTCGGGCAGCTGTCACTGTGGAGTTTGCACATCATTCCCGCGTTTCCGTGGGTTTCCTCCCACAGTCCGAAGATGCGCAGGTCAGGTGAATTGGCCGTGTTAAATTGCCCGTAGTCAGATGGGAATGGGTCTGGGTGGGTTTCTCTTCTGAGGGTTGGTGTGGACTTGTTGGGCCGAAGGGCCTGTTTCCATGCTGTAGAGAATCTAATCTAGATCAATCATGAGTTCGTTGAATGGTGGGGAAGACTCCATGGGCTGAATGGCAAACTTCCACTTGTTTAACATTTGGTCGAACGCCTTATTTTATTCATAAGTTCAGAATTGTGGGGGGGATGGGATGAAGTGATAGAAAAGGTTTATTAAACAGATCAGACAGATCAGGAACAAGATTCATAAACTCAGGAAGACGAAATGTGCTGTGACGTGGGGATAACAAATGACACTGGGCAAAAAAAAACAGGTGGCTGTTTACAGAAACTGTGAATACTGAAGAAAGTTAGTAGAGCTTAGACAGTTGGCAAGTCAGTGATCACGCTGGATGATGGATCGTTGTATGATTCACACACAGCAGAAATTTGTGAAAGAATGAAAGGTTCGTTTTAGTGGAGAAGTTGTCTGCGGTTCCAATTCCGAGTGACTGTTTTAAATACTGATCAGATCTTTGTGTGAAGTGTCAGGTTAAAATACTCATGAACAACCCCACTGGATAAACTTGTGCTCCCGATCTCTTGTTATTTGTTTCTCTTTCTTTCGATGCAAATTCATAGAAAGACAAGATGGAATGTGGGGCAGAAAGAAAAATGCGTTCCTTCTCATTACACGAATTTAATGTACAATTGAATAGAATGACTGCTCTAACTCTTCATTTCGACTTTAATGTGGTGTCGATTATTCCTGAATCTCCCGTGCAGTCAAGGGCAAAAACAAAATTCTCAAGCCAGTGTATACCAGAGGTGTGAGGTGCAAAGAAAATCTGCTGGAGCGGTTTGTGAAGTTAGCAACCAGAGTATGACTCAAACTCGTGAATGTGGAGCACAGCGGTATAATAACACAACACCATAATCGTTCAGTCTCCTCTGCACATTTTGTAGAGGCGTGACATGTGACCTCATCAGGGTACATGTGGTGAAAGTAAAGGATGATAAATTTGCGGAGCGGAATCAAATCCACACCATTGTATTTCTGCTTGCATCAGAATTATAATAACAGCAAATTCCAATAAATAACCATGTTCGTCACAATGAATAGCTGTCATTGATACATTCTGATCAGAACTGTGTCAGGATGAAACAGAGAACAAGAATTTTCCGTCATATTCACACCTACATTTGACGCATAATTTCTTCAGTCACTTTCTCTCTCACGTGAAGAAGCAGCCATGGAGAGGGAAATAAAGGCGATGTTGTTGCTCAATGGCCTTTCTCATATGACTAAACCTGAATTGGATTCAATCGTTTCATTTTAACTTTGCTGCAACCTCACAATGTTCATTATAATAATCGGAAGGGAATTAGATTTATCTCATTGGAACGATTGATGTTGTATTCAAACTTGCTCCGACTTTATTTCAGCTTAAGGAAAATACTGCTTAGAACATCAGAGAGTTAAAATGCAAAAGAAAACCCACCAGTTTTGTTGATCGTTGCTTTGGCAGTATTCACCGAGTATTAAATAGACCAAACATCATGGTGTTTGTCCTCACCGATTTAATGCATGTGATTAAAGCAGGACGTCAATCTCAACTGGTCACTTCTTATTCATTATGTAATATCTTCCCTTCACAATAAGAAAAATCCACTCAGTTCCATTTACAATGCTTCAGGTAGAATATTATGCCAAATCTTTGAATATCCAGAGTTTTTGGAACCGAATGTTGTTCAGCTGCACACGTTCACAAAATTTCTTTACATTTAAAGTCAACCCACTTCGACATTGTTTCCCCGAAACTTCTGACTGACTACGCCCCACCCCTACACCTTTACCGAGACACACGCTGTCGCCCTCTTGTGAAATTTATTCCTTTTATGACATCAAATGTGCCTTTCCAAATATTTTGGAAAACAAATTCTCGGAGTGAGAGCGATTCTGCTCTCATCTTTTCTTTGTCCTTCAAAGGTTTTATCAAAGGGTTTGAATGTCTGACGTCTAGATGTTTACTCACTTGAAATAGGGAATTTTCCACCTATTTACTCTGTCCAAACTTTTCATAACATGAAAACCCCCGATTAGGTCTTTCTTGGTTCAGGGATAACTGTTCTAAATTTTCGAAAACAACAAGTGAATAAAATCTCATCCTCAGTACACCCAATTAGCATCGACTCTAGATGCTTCGCCCCCAGTAAACACCGTCATTACCCTCTCTGATAGAATCACAGAATCCTACAGTGTAGAAAGGTCATTTCAGTCAATCGAGCCGGTGTCGACTCTCTGAAAAGCATCTCACCAAGACCTAGTTCTCCTCCCTATTCACGTATATTTCACTAGAAGAAGGGGCAACCCTCCCCATTATGATGTCAAATAAACCTGTGGGACTATAACCTGGCGTCCTGTGACTTCTGACCTTGTCTCCGCTTTACTTAATTCACTTAATTTACTGAAATCATTCCCTGGATACGACAGGGCAATTTAACTTGACCAATCAACATAGCCCTCAGACCGAACAGTAGTGCGAATTACTGAGCCAATGTTCCATTTCTCGTGAGCAAAACCTGAATCATTTTTAATGGTTTTATACACTGGTAACTCAGCCACATCAAAGCAAATCAACCCAAATTCAACACTTCAATCCGGAACAAGTCTGCCAAATGTTTTTTTTTCTTTCCAACACTGTAACAAGGTGCAGTTTGCAGAAGTCACATGTTTGCACTTTCACTGACACTCTGCTTCCCTGAGATCTGCAGCCCTTTCCCACCTTGATTCAGGCAGCACTGTCCTTCCTGTGACATGCCCCATCGAGAATGGAATGATAGGTATCAATACCCGCACTTGGGAATGGAGTGACAGTTTTAAAATATTTACACTGTCCCCAGTGGAGAATTGAGTCCTGTGACAGACGGGGACACGAACCACTATACTACCGAGACCAAGAGTCTCAAAGGAGGCCCTTCAACCAATTGTGGCGACACTTGTCAAAAACAACTGCCTAATGAACTGAATCCCATTTCACAATGTTTATCCCACAGCCTTATATGTCTTGGCATCACAAGTTCACATCTGAATGCTTATTCAGGTTCTAAGGGTTTCTGCCATTCTGAACAATGCAGACAGTGTATTCTAAATTCCAACCACCCACTGGCTTATAAAGCACTTTTGCACATCTTCTCAAACCATTCTGACTTTCTTCTTAAATCTCTGCCCCCTGCTAATCCTCCATTCATGGGAAACTCGTTCAGTCAACCCTGTCCATACCCTAACACAATCCTGTCTCCTCGACATCTCCTTTACAATGCGACAAACACTCCACTCTGTCCTGTCTTTCTTCACAACTGAAACTCTTCATCCCAAACAATGTCCCGGTAAATATCTCCTACGATTTTCTCAGTGTGATCACATCCCTGTGACTTGCAAAACTGCAATCAACACTCTTGCTTGAGCCTAATGAGCATTTGTTTTTAAATTTCTGGATTAGTATGAGGGCGATTCTGGCTAAGCCGAATTTATTACCCATTCTGAATTGCTCAGAGGGAAATTGAGACTCAACCATATTGTTCTGAGTCTGAAGTCACATGCAGGCCAGACCAAGTAAGGACAGCAGATTCCTTCCTGAAATGACATCAGTGAACCAAATGGTTTTTTATTCAACAATTGTCAATGGATCTATTGTAATCATTCGATTCTTCATTGCAGATATTTGCTGAATCCAAATTTTACAATCTGGCATTTTGGGATTCAAGCCCGAGTACCCAGACTATTACCTCGGTAAATGGATTATCAGTCCTATGAAATTACCACAAGACCAACACAGAAAAGCACAAAAGCTGATCTTTTCCAATAAAATGTCTTTTCACCAAAACTGCCCTGGGTATTTTCCATGAGCCTGACGCTCCAATTGTCTCTGTCCTATATCAGTAAACGCTGCTACATGGGGATTGATTTCACAACTGCGGTATCCAAATGGATCGATTTGTTTGAAGGCCCCGTTGATGGGATTGGGGCACGTTCACCCAACAATAGTAACTGCAGCAGCAGCACAGACAGAACAGTATGAATGTGAAAGAGAGTGATAGATTGGGCATTGCCTCAGAGAAATGGGAGGAGGGACAGAAAGGAGGTTTAATGATCGTGCGAAGAAGAGAAATCTCCGACAACGAGTGTGTTTCAATCCTGATATATGACACGCAGAGATGTAAGAGAGCGGAATTTGAAGGTAAAATATTTAATTTCTTAGCATGTGTCACAAAAAGGACAACGGAGAGAACACTTAGTGCCGTGATTTGGTTTCAAATCGAGTTGCTGTGGTCACAATGCAAAATACCGACAACCACGATCACACTAACCACAGAACAGGATGTTTGCAAACAGCAATAAGTATACCAGCAGAGGAAATGTTCGGAAGAACAGCACATGTACAATATCAGTACTCAGCGAACAGTGACAGACATGTGGGAACTGACAATGAGCTGAATCTTTCATATCGATGTCCTCAGAGGCTGTAGAGATCACTTGAATAAGAACGTTGAAAGATGAGATTGATCGATTTCGACAAAACATCAAAGACTCGGGGGACAGGGCAGGATATTGTTGAAATGCATGCTTCAATAGCATTTTAGCTTAACATCGGCACAGCTGCCCAGGTCCAACCGGAAATAGGGATGGGAATCAGTGCGCAGAGTTACCAGTGATGCAATAGGTGAGCGTGTGATGGTACAGAGGCTCAAGAAATTCCTCGGTTGAATGTGCTCCTGCTCAAAGGAATGGTTGTCCCCGTTTATACTATCATAGCGATTTCCGGTGCATCTTTCTAAGGCAGCTGAGTGGCACAAGTGGAGCGTGTTGAGCCCTTAACTTTGCAATGGTGGGTTTAAAAGATGATTTTGCTGTTTGGATCTGTGTTTCCGACACTGGCGGTGGCAGCTACATTTGCTCGCATCAGCTCAGTATCAGTTTCTTCCACACAGTCAAGACTTCAACCAGGAGAAGTTGGTGTTGGGATGATATTTTAAACTCGTCATCCTTGGGGGTTGGGACACGGAAACGGTGATGTTTACGTTCGACAAATACAACTTGAAATACAAGCCTGACCTCAGGAACAGAGATCATGACTTTAAGCCATACTCTTTATGTTGTACCAAATGCAATACCTTCCATTTATCCAGATTGAACTCCATGTTACATTTTTCAGTACAATGACTCATTGGATTAAGATCCTTTTGAAACTTAGATAATCTTCATCACTGTCTACAATTCTGGTGTCGCCTGCAAACCTATGAAGCATGCCAGCTGTGAGTTCCACTGTTTTCTCATATAGATCAATGATTCCTATTTACTTGTAGTGGCCGTGATTTTGCAGTGTGCAGATCATACAACAGTTAGTCATGCAATTAACCATGAGGAAGAAAGCCGCAGACTGCAGGGAGATACCAAACAATTGGAAATAAAAATGGTGAAAGCAATTCATTCCAGGGAAGTGGGTGATAGTGAAGCAAAATTAAACTTCAAAACAGCTGCCACCGCTCCAGTTGTGGCACTCAGCTATCTCAGCAAGATACACTGTAGATTGCTGTTATAACTGGGAACAGATTTTCCCTTCTGCCCCGCCTTTGACCAGAAGCACTCCCAACCTCGGAATTGCTTGCGCCTCTAAACCATCATAGAAACCATGCATTCTCCGGTTGATTCACTTGAGCCATCGAGTATCTCTGCGACCTCATTCCCATCTCGATTTCAAGTTGCATCTTCGCGACTGCGCCACTCAGTTCCTCTGATTCTGGGGCTGGGAAATGGGCCCAGGTGGCAGCAGGGGTTACTGCCTTGTGTGGGGAAACACGTGAAGAACCGATGTTAAACTGCATTGCTATTGAAATATACATTTCAACAAAAGCTTGGTATAAACAATGACTGCAGATGCAAGAAACCAGATTCTGGATTAGTGGTGCTGGAAGAGCACAGCAGTTCAGGCAGCATCCGAGGAACAGTAAAATCGACGTTTCGGGCAAAAGCTCTTCATCAGGAATACAGGCAGAGAGCCTGAAGGGTGGAGAGATAAGTGAGAGGAGGGTGGGGGTGGGGAGAAAGCAGCATAGAGTACAATCGGTAAATGGGGGAGGGGATGAAGGTGATACGTCGGGGGGGAGGGTGGAATGGATTGGTGGAATAGATGATAGGCAGGTAGGACAACACAGGATAAGTCATGGGGACAGTGCTGAGCTGGAAGTTTGGAACTATGGTGAGGTGGGGGAAGGGGAAATGAGGAAACTGTTGAAGTCCACATTGAGAACCTGGGTTGAAGTGTTCCGAGGCGGAAGATGAGGCATTCTTCCTCCAGGTTTCTGGTGGTGAGGGACCGGCGGTGAAGGAGGCCCAGGACCTCCATGTCTTCGGCAGAGTGGGAGGGAGATGTGAAATGTTGGGCCACAGAGCTGTGTGGTTGATTGGTGCGGGTGTCCCAGAGATGTTCCTAAAGCGCTCTGCTAGGAGGCGCCCAGTCCCCAAATGTACAGGAGACTGCACCGGGAGCAACGGATACAATAAATGATATTGGTGGATGAGCAGGTAATAAAAGCTGCACTGTCCCCGGAGTCCTTGATGTTTTGGAGAAATCTATTTATCTCAGCCCTCAACACATTAATGATGGAATCAACACAGCCACTGGGGAACCGATGTTAAACAGTCAGACCATTATGAGTTCCCACATATCTGCCACTGTTCGCTAAGCACTGACAGTATGCATTTGGTGCTCTGCCTAACATTCCTTATAATACTGTACTTGCTGTGTTCGTCTGTGGGGTGCTGTGATCGTATTGTGGTTAGTACTCTGCTTTCTGGCCGCAGCAACCTCGGTTCGAATACGAGTCACGGCAGTAATAGTTCTGTGTGTCCCAGTCTTTTGTGAAACGCAAAGCAATCAATTGTTTTAAATTCATGATTTTCTCCAAGGTGATTTTTTTCCTCCAAGTTCTGCTCGCTCACATCTCTGTGTTTCATATGTCAGAATTCAAATCCACCCGTTGTCAGAGGTTTCTTCCCTCCTACGATCAGTAACCGAACTTTCCATCCCATACCCCCATTTCATTAATTTGGAGATGTCGATGTTGGACTATGGAGTACAAAGTTAAAAATGACCCAACACCAGGTTATGGTCTTACAGGTTTAATTGAAGCACTAGCTTTCGGAGCGCTGCTCTTTCCTCATGTGTTTGCGGAGTCATTTCCTATTTCACTAAGGTATTGCAGAATCTAACACTGACTATCCCATTGATACCGATCAGTCTGTGTGGCTGGGGTCACTGTTGCTGGGTGAACGTGCCCCAACCCCACCATCGGGACCTGCAGACCATTTGATCCATTTCGTTACCACTGTTGTGAGATCAATACTCATGTAGCAGTTTTTACTGATACGGACCAGATATTATTGGGGGTGGGGTGGGGTGGGGTGGGGGGGGGGGGGAGGGGGGGAGTGGAGGTCAAGCTCAGGAAAATGGCACAGAACACTATCGGGGAAAATCGACTTAATTGGATAAGATCAGTTTCACTGCTTTTCTGCAATGGCCGAGCGCTATTACAACTGAACACAGAACTGTTAATTCAGACACCAGGGACCTGGGTTTCACTCCGGCCATGCTAGGTGGTAGAATTGGGATTCAATAAATATCTGGAATTATGAATCAAATAACTCCTATATATCCATGTTCAATTGATGAAAAAAATAACAAAACTATCTGACGTCATTTAAGGAATGAAACTGCCATTCTTACCTGCTCGGGCCTCCATGTGACTCCAGACTCACTACAATACGGTTGAGTCTCAATTACCTGCTGTGCAATTTGGTATAGCAATCAATACTGCCGAGCCAGCGACGCCCTCATACTGTAACAGAATAGAAAAAAAAGTTCATTTGGCCCTAGCTAGATTACTGTGTGCAGTTCTGCAATTCAGAGTACTGCATGGATGTGATCGCACTGGAAATATTGCAGGAGAGATTCACTGGGATGTTGTCTGCGCTGAAGAGTTTCAGTTATGAAAAGAGATTGGACAGACTGGTGTTATTTGTCGTCGAGCAGAGGAGATTGGAGAAGACATGACTGTGATGTACTAAATACTGAGGGATATGGAAAGGATAGACTGAAAGAAGCGTTTCTTATTGATGGAGCGATTGAACACTGGGGCCAAGAGATTTCGGGAAAAGGCAGAAAGGATTGAGTAGAGTTGCGGAAAGGGTCATAGAGGCAGAAATCATTCTAACCTTAAAAAAAATTGAGATGTTGATTTGCGATGCCAAAACATGTAAGATCATGGGCTAAACGATGGAAAACTTGATTCAGGTCGTTAAGCAGTTGTGTTTGACAAGTGCGGACACAACAGGCTGAAGGACCTCCTTCGACGTTGTTGTACTCCACAGTATTGTGGTGAGTGTCCCCACCTGTCACAGGGCTCAATAATCCGCTGGCGGCATCGTAAAGGTTTTAAACCTGTCGCTCTGTTCCCCAGTCAAGGCTTTTAATGGCTGGCATTCCATTCTCGGTGGGACATGTCACAGCAGGGACAGTGCTGTCTGAATCAGCGTGGGGAAGGACTGCAGCTCCTGGGGAGACAGAGTGTCAGTGAAAGTGCAAACACGTAACTTCAGCAAACTGCACATTGTGTTTGTGTTGGAATCAAAACCATTATATAGAGTTGTTCCTGACTGATGTGTTTATTTAAAGCAGGAATCTGAGGAAGAAAACAGAATAAACCCATTCAGATCTGAGTGCAGAAACATTTCCAGCAGAACTACTGAGGTTGTACAGCGGAGAATCGCGTTTGGATGCATTGAATTCGGGTTGGTGGGCGCAGCTTGCTTTCACTAGGCGGAGTTGCCAGTGTGTAAAGCCATTACACATGACACAGATAGTGTTCAATGTGATGTTACATTTGATCAGTGGTTCGCACTGCTCTTAAGTCTGTCGGTTCGGTGGATTGGCCATGTTAAATTGCGCTCATCTGTCCAGGGAGTGAACTCAGTAAGTTAAGTGAATTAGCCAGGGGTAACGCAGTGATAAGGTCAGCAGTCATAAGTTGCCAGGTTATTATTCCACCAGGTTTATTTGAAATCACAAGCCAGAGGCCTGCGGGGATAGAGACGGGAGCTAGGTCTGGTTGAGATGCTGTTCATAGTCTTCCTACAGACCCGATTGACTCAACTGTACTTTCTGCATTGCAGGGAATCGGTGATTCTATTAGAGAGGACACTTCCAGGGTTTACTGTGCTGCTAAGACATTGGAGACGATGCTGACGGCATTTAGTGGGGAAGGAGTTTTATTTATTTGTGTTTTGGAAAACTTGAAACTAAACCAAGGAAAACCGAATGGAAGTTTTCCAGAGTATTTGAGGTTTGGAGAGAGTAAATATGTGGCAAATTCACTTTTTCAAGTTCATAAGTTTCTGAAAGTCAAGATTTCAAAACCATCGATGTAGGACAAAGAAATAATGAGAGCAGCATTTCTGTCACTTAGACAATCCGTTTCCAAAATATTTGGAAAGGCACATTGAGAGACACATAAGCAGTGAGTTTCAACAGGAGAGAGACAGCCTGTGGCCAGGTAAAAGTGTAAAGGAGGGTGTAGGGGGTAGAAGGTGCGAGGAAACAATATCTAATTTGGACGACTTCAGATGCAAACAAATATCGAAAACGTCTGAAGCTGAGTAAGATTCAGCAAAAAACTCTGTTTTTTTAAAGATTTCTATTAATATTCCACATGAAGCATAATAAATGGAACTGAGCAGATTTGGTATATTGTCAAGGAAAGCTATTCCATAATGAATAGCAAGTGACCAGTCTATTAGAGATCGATTTCCTGCTTTAATCCCATGCCTTAAAGATGGGAGGACGATCGCCATGATTTTGGGTTCATTTGATACCCATTGAAATCTGCCAAAGTAATTGAGCATCAAAACTGCCATCTTGTTTTGTAGTTCAACCTTCTGTTTTTCTCATCAGTATTTTCTTTCAGCTGAAATAAATTCGGAGCAAAATTGAATGCAACATTTAACGTGGACGATCTTGCTCTTGCCCTTCATTGCACCGGAGATTTGTGAGAAATCGGTACCTCATCAAAGTCGAAATAAAGCAATTTGATTCTGCTGTAAGTTACATTGGGATAACGAAATGGAGTGCAAACGTTTCTTTTCTCCTTTCATTCCATCTTGACATTCTATGAATTTACGTCGAATGAAAGGAGAACAAATAAGGAAAGATCGAGTGCAATAGTTTATCAAGTGGGATTGTTAATTTTTAATTTAATACTCCACACAAAGTTCTGATCAGTATTTTAACAGTCAATTGAATTGGAACCGCAGAAAACTTTTCCAATGAAATGAATCTTTCAGTCTTTCACAACCTTTTGCTGTGTGAATCATACAGCGATCCATCATCCAGCGTGATCACCAAGTTGGCAACAATATTAGATCCACCAATTTTCTTTAGCAATCACAACATCTGCACATACCCATCTGCGGTGTGCCCAGTGCCATTTATTGTATCCAGGCCCCAGCACATTTCCTGTTCATGAACTTATGAGCTGAGTTCCAGATCTGTCTGATCAGATTGAGAAACCTTTTCTATCACTTCATCCCCTCCCCTCAGAATTCTAAAGGTATCAATTAAATAAGGCGTTAGACCAAATGATGTAGGATTGGAAGTCGGCCATTCAGCCCATCGAGTCTGCTCCACCATTCAACGAACTCATGGCTGATCTGATAATCCTCAACTCCATTCTCCAGCATTGGCTCGACAAAGCTTTATTATCTTTCTGGTTAAATATCTGTCTGGCACAGTTTGAAAATACACAACAACTCAGCCTCAACAACAATTTCGGCAATGAGTTCCACCGATTTACTGGCCCCTGAGCAAAGGGAATACTCCTCAGTCGTGTGCGGCCCGGTGGCAAAGTGATTAGCGCTGCTGCCTCACAGCGCCAAAGACCCACGTTCAATTCCCGCATCAGGCGACTAACCATGTGGAGTTTACACATTCTCTCTGTGTCTGCGTGGGTTTGCTCCGGTTTCCTCCAACAGTCCACAAATGTGCAGTTTAGATAAATTGCCTGCAGTGTTAGGTGTAGGTGGGTGGTGGGTCAGTGTGGACTTGTTGGGCCGAAGGGCCTGTTTCCACACTCATCTAATTTCTGAACTAAGCAGGCAATATCTAATTCTGCTTTCTTCCTCCCAGAGGGTGAACCACCAGCCCGTAACTACCCTGTCAATGAATATTGAACGTTTATTAATGTGATTATAGATCTCCCCTCCGTCTTCTTTGTTTCAAGGAGAATAATTCCAGCCTAACCAATCATTCCACGAAGCTCCATTTTCTCCAGTGTTGACAACATGTTCATTAATCTCTGCTGTCCCTGCATGGTCCTTACATATTATTACGGCAGGCGGAGACATTTATGGGAAGAAACGGTTGGAATTTCAAGCACAGACGGGAATTGGAACTTGAAATCAGACAGCGACTGGAATCAGATTGGTCCACACAAGGACGAAATAGAGTAATGAATTCTCCGACAAATGAGAATCTAATCATATTTCATTGACATTCAATAACTTTACTGTAAACAAATTACCCTGTGTAATCGTCCAGAGAGCTATTATTTCGGGGGGAAAAACTTATAGAAACTAGCGACATAAACACTTTGACAACAACAACATGTTCTTGAGACATTTTTTGATTATAAACTCAACTCATTGTTCTGTGAATCCTACATCGTTTGCAAGGCACAAATGAGACGTTAATATAACTCTATCCATTTGCCGAGATGGGTGTAACTTCAATAACACTTATGGAACTGGACACCGTCCACCACAATGCAGTCACTTGAGTGTACCCTCTTCAACACCTGCAATATTCATTCCCTTCATCGCGAAGGCACAATTGCAGCAGAGTGCTCCAACTATAAGATGCACTGGAGTAAGTCATTCGGGCATTTTTGACAACCTTCAAAGCTCAACAGCTGTACTGACTATAAGGACAAGGTTGGAAGATGCAACGAAACGCCACCATTTTCAACTTACCCTCCAAGGCCCATAGCACCCTGAGTTGGAAAGGAATCAGTGAGAAAATCATTGGTGAAATGGTCTTGATGGGCAAAGTTGCATACTTCAGCCTTCCATCTTTTATCTTCCAATTTTAAGAAAAATGTTGATTTATGCCATGACCAGACTTGTTCTCAGTCCTTTAGCTGTTCCCTAAACTGGTGGTTGCTAAAGTTCTGCTATCATCCACAGCCTGTGCTCAACAGCTCAACAATAGAAAATATCTGAAAACCCTCTCAATGAACTGACTCCCGTCAAGATTAGAGTGGTGTTGGAGAAGCACAGCAGGTCCGGCAGCATCTGAGGAGGAGGAAAAATGGACGTTTCAGGCAAAGGTTTCAGGAATGAGACTGGGAGCACATGGTATGGAGAGATAAATGGGAAGGGTGTGGGGCTGGGGAGAAGGTAGCTGAGAGTGCTGTAAGTGGATGCAGGCGGGGGGTGAACATGATATGTCAGAGAAGTAGGTGGAGTGGATAGGTGGGAATGAAGATGCACAGGTGAGACAAGTCAGGCGGACGGTGTTGAGCTGGAAGGTGGGAACTGGGGTAAGGTAGGGGGAGGGGAAATGAGGCAACGGGTGAAGTTCAAATTGATGCCATGAGGTTGAAGGGTCCTGAGTCGGATGATGAGGCTTTCTTCCTCCAGGCATCGGGTCGTGAGGCAGTGGCGATACAGGAGGCCCAGGACCTGCATGTCCTCGGGAGAGTGGGAGGGGGAGTTGAAATGTTTGGCATTGGGCATTGGGGTCGATTCTTGTAGGTATCCTGGAGATATCCTCTGAAGTGTTGTGTGAGAACACATCTCCTCTCTCCAACTTAGAGGAGACCGCATCGGGAGGAACGTATACAAGAAATGGCATGTGTGGAAGTGCAGGAGAAACTTTGATGGATATGGCAGCCTTCATTCGAGCCTTGGACAGAGGTGAGGCGGTAGATGTGGGTGCAGGTTTTGCAATCCTGCAGTGACAGGGAAATTTATATTTCCCTCCTCACCCCTATCCACTTTTCACAAAGACTGTTTCCTTCACGACTACCTCGTCAATTCCACGCCCTCCAATGACCCAACCTCCCCTCGCGGCACCTTCCCCTGCCACTACAGGAAATGCAAAACCTGCACCCATATCTTCCCTCTCACATCCTTCCAAGGCTCCAGTGAGCCTTCCACATCCATCAAATGTGCATGTGCACTTCCACACATGTCATTTATTGCATCTGTTGCTCGCGATGCGGTCTCCTCTACATTGGGGCCAACAGACACATTCTCGGAGAGCGCTTCAGAGAACATTTCCAGGGCACCCACAGCATTCAACTCCAACGCCCCATGACCAAAAACATCAATTAGCACACCCTCCCCCTCCGACTCTCCCAAGGACATGCAGTTCCTGGGTCTCCTCCACCCCCATTCCCTCACCACCAGACGCCAGACATTCCACCTCGGGACCCTCAACCCCAGGGCATCAACGTGGTCTTCACCAGTTTCCTCATCTCCCCACGGCCACCTTATCCGAGTTCCAACTTTCTAACTTGGCACCAGCCTACTGACCTGTCCCACCTGTGTATCTTCCTTTCCACCTATCCGCTCCACCCTCTTCTCCGACCTATCACCTTTAACCCCATCTCTATCCACCTCTTGCACTCTCAGCTAAATTCTTCCCAGACCTAGTCCTCCCATTTATCTCTCCACTCTCGATGCTCCCAGCTTTATTCCTGATGAAGGGCGTTTGCCCGAAACGTTATTTTTTTTTTCTGCAACTCGGATGCTGCCTGACCTGCTGTGCTTCTTCAGCACCACTCTAATCTTGATTCTGATTTCCAGCACCTGCAGTACGCACTTCCGTCCATCTGATTCCCCTGTCTATTGATCTTGAATAGGCCGTTGCTGAAGTTCCAGCATCATTTCCCTGCTCTTATGTTCCCACCTGCTGTCAAGAACAGAAAGTATCTCCAACCTCTCGAGACCACTTGATCCCTTGTCCAATCACCTTCAAACATTCGTGAATGTCTACTCCAATTTCTCTTTTATTACTTTAAACCACTCGGTATTCACACTTTTCTCATTGTGCGTCCTCAAATTCATTATCACCCACTTCACTGGATTGAATTCCTTTCAGCACATTTTCTTGCCAATTGTTTCCAATCTCCCTGCAGTCTATGGTTGTCTTCCTCATGGTTAACTACATGACTAATTGTTACCTGATTTGCAAACAACTAAATGATGGCCACGACAAATAATTAAAAATCGTTGACCTATATGAGTAAACAATAGAACTCATAGAAGCCATGGTTCTTAAGCTTGCAGAGGACAGCAGAATTGGAGACTGTAAAGAAGGTGATCTAAGATTCCAGAAGGATCTTAATCCATTGCGTCTTTGGGCTGAAAAATGTCACATGAAGTTCAATCTGGATAAATGGAAGGTATTGCATTTTGCTACATCAAATATTAGTATGCTTATACAATTAATGATCGGGCGTTGCATCGTGTTGTGGAACACGGAGGCCAGGAATGCAAGTACATAATTCATTCTAGTTTGCTTCATATATAGACAGAATGGTTAAAAAAAAATGTCATCTTGCTTTCATTGTTCAGTCCTTTGAGTGTAGGAGTTGGTACGTTCTGTTGAAGTTAAATAGGACATTGGGTGATGCGTCTTCTGGAAAACTGTGTCCAGTTCTTGCCGCCCAGTAATAGCAGGGAAATTATTCAGCTGGAGTAGGTTTCGAACAGGTATACCAGCATATGGCTAGTGGGGAAGGTTTGTCTTATAACGAAAAGCAGGATCGGCTGAGAATATTTTCACTCGAGCACTGGAGTTTGAAAGGCGACCTGATAGAAATTTATAAATTATTGAGAGTTCGGCTGGAGTTAACTGTAACTGTCTTTTCTCCAAGGAGGGGGACTTTAAGTGTTTAAAGTGAAAAGAGGGATTTAAAATAAGACATGAAAGGCTTTTTTAACAGAGGATGGTTTATGTGTGCAATTCACTTCCTGAGGCAGTGATGAATGAAAGTACATTTACAATATTTACAGGATATTTGGATCGATAAATGAATAGGAAAGTATCAGTGGAATTAACAAAAGCTATTCATTCATGCCTGGTACATAGTTTATTGCCCAGAGCGAAGATCAGAATCAACCACGATATTATGGATCTGGAATCACATACCAGCCAGACCAGATAGGTAAGGCAGTTTCCTTCCCTATCAGGCATCAGTGAATTAGATCTACAACAACTGATTCAACATCATCATTAGACTCTAGGTATTTATTTAAGTAAAATTCCAGCATCTGCCATGCCAGGGTTTGAACCCGTGTCCACAGAATTATATCTGGACATTCATATTAACAATGCAGTAATAATATCACAAGGGCATTATTAACCCTCAGCAGTTTCAAGAGCCGTCAGATGCGACTCGTTTAGTTTGTCATTATGTTCAGTATGAGCTGGTAGGAGTGAAAGGCCTGTTTTCATGCTGCTTGAGTCTATGACTTTGACGCTATGAAACTGACAGCTGGTTGGGATTAACAGCAGCATTGACAGTTTAATTGATCTCCTTCTGGGATATGTAATCTTGCTGGTTACTCTGGAGGTTCTTCTGCTCATTGAGCCCTTCCCACACACGGGATTGTTGAATAGTCTGTCCCCAGTTTGACTGAGTAAATGAGTTTCCACTTCAGCATGTAATTGAATCCCGCATTGCCCTGGTTTCTCTGTGATATCGGTGTCCTTGCATCTACCCAGGATGAACGATTGGTTCAAATCATGTCCATGCAGACGCAAGTTCCGTTGTCCATGTTGTGAATATGTTTTTGTTCTTCCTGATATACCCACAGGGTGTGGATGTCGCTGGTCAGGACAGCATTTGTTGTTCTTCCTGATTCGCTGCTGCCTCGCTGCACAGAAGACATGGATTCGATCCCAGTCTCGTGTGACTGTGTGTAGTTTGCACAGTCTCTCTTTGCTTGTGTGAGTTTCCTCCCACAGTCTGAAGGTGTGCAGGTTACTGGGATCTGCCATGGGAAATGAAGGGGAACGGAATAGGTATAGAGTGTGTGTCTGATAGGATGTGCTTCAGAGGGATGGTGTCGACTGGAAGGGCCGAATGGCCTGCTTTCCCACACGGTCGTCATTCTCGGATTAAGGGTCAGCTATGTTGTTCAGGTCCTGGAGACACAAGTAGGCAGGATTGGGTAAAGATGGTAGCATCCCCTTTATTAGCGACATGCATGAATGGGATTGCAGGAAATTAAAGACAAGTCCACTGTTCCTGAGGTCAGGCTTCCATTCCAGGTTTTATTCATCGAACTTTAACGTTACCAGGAAGCTGAGGAAGAAACAGGGTGAACCAATTCAGATGTCAGCGCAGAAACATTTTCCGCAGCATCATGAGGAAAACTGACAAATTGCTCCGAGTAAGAGTTTGTCTTTCAGAAATGTTAGTTCACAGAGATGTTTTTTGTTCCACTCAAGCCCTTAAGAAATTGATTAACAATTTAACTAAGACTTGAAATGTAAGAACACACCAGGCGATGAGTCACGTCTGGAAACTGTGTTTACAAGCCAGATGTTTGATAACTGATGATGATGCAATAGGCTGAAGGACCATTGGCCATGCTTTTAAAAACTCAAAAACTGTCATTTTTCAACTGAACAAAATAGGCAAAAACAAAGTCATCAAGAAAAGTTCCAAGCATTACATATGTCGTCCTTGGTGCGAAAGTGCTGAAATGCAGCTGTCTCAATGCTATTTCCCAATGTTGATTTCCAGTCAGGGAAAAAAAATATTGTTGTTCCTTATGGAAATCTTAAATTGAACATGAGTTCCTGACATCACAGAACAGCAAAGGTAGCAGTTATGTCAGAGTCAGTGAGAATTTCATATCGGAGATGAAATCAAATGGGAAGAAACGCTGAAATCAGTTGCCTTTGCCTGCTGAGACTCAGTACTCCAAAATGATCCTTTTTGAAACATAGAGGTATTTTCAAGAATTTAATAAGTTGGATGCAGAAAGTTTGGTTCTGTGACTAGAGCACCTCGTATCGAATGAATTGGAGATGCCAGTTTTGGACTGGGATATGCAAATGTGAATATCATACAACCCCAGGTTATAGTTAAACAGGTTTAATTGGAAGTACTAGCTTTCGGACCACTGCTCATTCATCAGGTGATTGTGGAGTCCACAGTTGTAAGTCACAGAATGTATCGTATATGTTTACAGTGTGATGTAACTGAAATTGTACATTGAAAAATACCTTGATTGTTTGCTAAGTCGCCGATCTGTTAGAATGACCATGTGAGCTTCACTTCTTTCATATGTAAAGTGCAAAACTTTTTTATTTTAAAGTTTCACTCTCAGGTGAAGTTTAACAACTGGTGTCTGCCCCCATGTGCTGCTGTCTGTTCCATAATGTTTAGACTGATTCTAATTTATAAAAATGAGTTACCAGAGACTTACATGGATTCATGCAGTTTTTGAGCAAAGTACAATGTAACTGTGCAAGTATAAATTCACCCCACAGACGTATGTGTGTGTGTGTGTGTGTGTGTGTGTGTGTGTGTGCGTGCACGCGCGCGTGCACACTCGTGTGTAGGAGGGTCTCTGTTTGTATATAGGGCAATGGGATCACCTGGACTGTGACATGAACCCAATGACCATGGGTACCGAATTTAGCTTTCAGTCTCTGCGGGGGCACTTTTAGCTGCTGCCTGTTCCGAAGACCGCCTTGGAGGATTGTCACCCGAAGATCCGAGGTCAAATGTCCTGGATCACTGAAGTGTTCTCCAACTGGGAAGGGGCACACCTGTCTGTTGATTGATGTGCAGCACCCGTTCCATTGCTGTCGCCTCTGCTCAGCTTCACCAATGTACCATGTTGTTTTTTTAGATGAGCGTCAGTCTAAACATTATGGCATAGACGCAGCACTCAGGGACTAGCACCTTCAACATATTATCTGTGCTGACACTAACTGGTAAAGTCCACCTGAGAATGTAACTGTCAAAAGAAAGTTTTTCGATTTACATAAGAAAGAAATGAACCTAACATAGTCATTCTAACAAATGGAAGACTTAACAAGCAATCAAGGTATTTTTCCAATGTATAATTTCAGTGACATGACACTGTAACCTTTCGCTATAAATTCTGTACCTTACCACTGTGTACTCCACAGCCACCTGATGAAGGAGCAGCTCTCCAAATGCTATTGTTTCCATTAAACCTGTTGGAATATGACCTGGTGTTGTGTGATTTTTAACTTCGTATAAGAATGCGGATCTCACAATTAAAATAGAGACGAAGAAACATTTATTCTCTCAGACAGTTCTGTATCAGTGGACTTTCTTGGAGCAGAAGGCTGTTGAGGAAGTGTCATTAAGTGTAATGAGGCTGAGATCGGTAGATCTTCAAAGAGCAAAGACAGCAAGCATTATGGCAAAAGGCAAGACAGTGCAGTTCAAGTTTATCAGATCAGATATGGAACCATTCAATAGTGGAACAGACTTGGTGGTCTGAATGGTGATTATTTGTTCCTAAAATTGTTGGCCTTAATATGAAGCTGCAAAACAGACCTGAGTAAAACGTGCCAAATTTTAAAAAAGCGTGGTCCCTCAGAGCACTGAACCGAGGTGCAATGTACAAAGAACAACACACAAAGGGCAGACAATATTGGGCAATTGATCCGAAGTGATCAGTATACCAAGGTAAACAGGAAAACCGATATTCAGTATCTGCATTGAATCTGGCTCCACGAGGCATGTAGTTAACTCTCACAAACCACTATTCCCCTTCCGTTTTCCTGACGCCCCCTCCGTTCTTGTTTTAAACTGATTGAACTTCAGGCAATTGCCAATGACATTGCTGATGTGGAACTGTAGCATATAGAACATGAGAGTGCAGTACAGGCCCTTCGGCCATAGATGTTGCGCAGCCCTGTCATACTAATCTGAAGCCCATCCCATCTACACTATTCCATGTACGTCCATATCCCTTCCAATGATGACTTAAATGCACTTAATCTTGGCGAATCTACCACCGCTACAGGCAAAGCATTCCATGTCCTAACTACTCTCTGAGTAAAGAAACTACCTCTGAAATCTGTCTTATACCTTTCTCCCCTCACTTTAAAGTTGTGACCCTCGTGTTTGCCGTCTCCAAACTTGGACAAAGACTCTCCCTGTCCACCCTATCTAAACCTCTGATTATCTTGTATGTCTCTATTAAGTCACCTCTCAATCTTCTCTCCAACGAGGACAGCCTCAAGGCCCTCAGTCTTTCCTCATAATACATTCCTTCCATACCAGGCAACATGCTAGAAAATCCCCTCTGCACTCTTTCCAAAGCGTCAACATCCTTCTTATAATGCGGGACCAGAACTGTTGACAATACTTCAAATGTGGCAGTACCAGATCTTTGTTCAGCTTCAGCATAACCTTCTGATTCCAGAACTCAATCCCTCTATTAATAAAAGCCAAAACACTGTTTTCCTTCTTAACAACCCTGTCAATCTGGGTGGCAACTTTCAGGGATGTGTGTACATGGACACCGAGATCTCTCTGCTCATCTGCACTCCCAAGAATCTTACCATTAGCCCAGTACTTTGCATTCCGATTACTCCGTCCAAAGTGTATCACCTCACACTTGTCCACATTAAACTCAATTTGCCACCTCTCAGCCCAGCTCTGCATCCTATCTATGTCTCTCTGCAACCTACTACATCCTTCGTCACGATCCACAACTCCACCGACCATAGTGTTGCCCGCAAATTTACTAACCCACCCTTCTAAGCCCTCATCCAGGTCATTTATAAAAATGACGAATAGCCCTGGACCCAACATCGACCCTTGCGGAATCCCGCTAGTAACTGGACACCAAGATGAACATGTTGCATCAACTACAACACTCTGTTTTCTTTGAGCGAGCCAATTACTGATTCAAACTGCTATGTTTCCCACAATCCCATTCCTCCACATTTTGTATAATAGCCTACTGTGGGAATCTTATCGAACACCTTGCTGAAATCAATATACAGAACATCAACCTGCTTACTCTCATCTACCTGTTTGGTCACTTTGTCAAAAAACTCATAAGATTCGTTAGGCACGACCTTTACAAAACCATGCTGACTGTCCCTGACCAGATTATTCTTTTCTAGATGATTATAAATCCTACCTCTTATAATCTTTTCCAACGCTTTACCAACAACTGAAGTGAGACTCACTGGTCTGTAATTACCAGGGTTGTCTCTACTACCCTTCTTGAACAAGAGAACCACATTTGCAATCCTCCAGTCCTCAGTCACTATTCCTGTAGATAATGATGATTTCTGGATCAATGGCACAGGCTCGGCAATCTCTTCATTTGCTTCCCAGAGGATTCTAGGATAGATCCCATTTGGCCCAGAGGACTTGTCTATTTTCACACTCTACAGTATTTCTTATACCTCTTCCTTGTGAACCTCAATCTCTTCGAGTCGAGATGCAATTATCTCTGTATCTTCCTCGCCAACATTTTCATTTTATATAGTGAACACTGTCGAAAAATATTTATTTAGTGTTTCCCATGTCTCCTCTGACTCCACACACAACTTCCCACTATTATTCTTGATTGACCCTAATTTAACTCTCGGCATTCTTTTATTCCTGACATACCTGTGGAAAGCCTTAGGGTTAACCCTGATCCTATCCGCCAACAACTTCTAATGTCTCCTCCTGGCTCTCATGTCTGCTCCTGGTTCTTCTGAGCTCTCTTATTAGGTCATGCAGGGAAACGATTCTGTCTGCTGCCCATCATCATTCTGCTTCGAAATATCAGGCAGTATTTCATATTGATTACTGTAAACGTTAACCTTTAACAAGCCATGACAGTGAAATCACTGAATCCTCATCACGAAACTACCAGGGAAGATTTCTGTTAAAATCACCCTGGACACCAAGAAATTCGCCATTCTATTCTCCCATCCTTCTGTGCGTGATCTCCTCGGCCCTATTCCGGTCTTGTTGGTTGGTTTACAATACTGAGGCTATCCAATCATCTTTGCATTTCAGTTTCTAAAGGATGAGACCTTCTCTCTGAGCTGGCAATGTGCTTGCTCAGTGGTGATAAAACTGTCCTTGTAAACTAGAAGAGTGCTTGAAATAGGTCATTCCTGTTTTTCATTACAAGAACTTGAGGCAAACCGTTTGGCAGGACAGGAAATAGCGGGCGTGAGCAGTGATCAAGTTTGGCAGCAAGAACGAGGTGAGGCAGTATAAACTACAGAGTAATGGGGAAACAATGGGCAAAGAACACTGGGACGGGAGGGGCTGAATCTTTCCTTTCTTTGCTGTCACCAGACATTGGTGTTGAACTCTGAAACGGGACAACATCAGACAAGTCGGTGAAATATTTCTTTCTGCTTGTTTTCTCCCGAGGCCTGTGTCACAGTTGGGGAAATGTGTCTGCGTGCTTCAGTCTATGGGTAAAACTGAGGTTCAGTTCCCATCTCAAACTTTAATCCCACTTATTGTGTTTTACGAGATTAAAACGTTCCAGAGAAATTAGTATTCAGGTGAAACGTCAGAGCTTACAAGGTTACAGACCAAGTGCTGGGAAATGAGATGAAGGGACCCGGTTCTGTGCTGTAAACACTCTATAATTCAATCATTTTTGAGGGGAAACATATCTGCAGTGACATAATTCCAAAAACTGTGTTATGAAGAAACGGTGCAACGGCTTCTGCCCTCATCCCTGGTGGTCTAGTGGTTAGTATTCAAAGCTTTAACTGAGTGGCCTGTGTTTCATTACCGTTCAGGAAATCAGAACTTCTTGTTCCTGATGCAGAGAGCGCAGCTCTACCAGGAATCTGTTTCATGCCTTAGATCAGTCAATACCCCAGCTCATCAAAGAAGGGAAAAGCGCCTTCCCTCTCTGCACTATCGGACAGTTAATCCTTCATTCTCCTCTGATTCCACTTCCCAAAGAGTTTCAAAATATTGTCAAATCTGAGTCTCAGCTATTTCTTTTCTGTGCTTTTCATCCATAGGAGCTTCAGCGATTGATTGTGTTGGTTTCTGAAAACGAAACATACCCATGTGCAATGTATTAGGCTATTCCAGGATTGCCTTCTCTGACAGCGGTGGGACATGACTGATGCTGTCTATGATATGGAAGTGCCAGTGTTTGAGTTGAGTAGATAAAGTTAAAAAATCCACAATATCAGGGCAGAGTCCAGCAGGTTTATTTGGAAGCACTAGCTTTCGGAGAGTCGCTCCTTCATCAGATGGGTGTTTTTCTGCAGAAACTTGGTGTGTGTGTCAATATGCGCGATCTTTTGGAAGATCATCTGGACTTTAACCAACCGTTCGTGGTGTCGACGGTACCCATGACTTGGAGGTGTTGGTGTTGGACTGGGGTGGATATATTTAATAATCACACAAAGCCATTTTAGATTCCAACAGTTGACAAACATCTGATGAAGAAGCAGTGCATGGAACACTGGTGCTTCCAACTAACTCTGTTCGATACAATCTGGTGCTGTGTGATTTTTACTCTGACAGCTCTTGGTAATGTTTAACTGGTCGAAGACAGTGAAAGAATTTTCGTTCGTGGAGATGAAAATTTCAAATATTACCCACCTCAGCATAACAAAAATGATTAGGTTGAATGTGTGCTGAATCTCCACAATGCAGTTGCGCAAAGTAAAAGTTGAACTAACAACCGCCTGATCCGTAGCCAGCTATACAAATGGTTGTACCACTGGCCAGATGCAAAGCTGAGATTTTACACGCTGCAGAGCTGTGGTGTTAACAAGGACATGAGCAATAGCAGTAACAGCCACAAGGTGAACAAAGAACCAAGATAATCACCATCATTGATTCACTTCAAATTGTCCGAATAAAAAACGACCATTCACAATCTGATCAGCAAATCAATGAGGTCACTGCTGATCAAGGGAATTGCAACTGACTTTGAAAAGTTTTCACCATAATTTGAGGTAAACTCCAGCTGAATCATAACATCGCATATTCCCATTAATTTTCAGTTTTAGATTACGTTAATGACCTGTCCGTACTTGCAGGAAATGAGTGAAAACGTCCTTCCGGTGATGTAATCCAGTGCAGAGTCGGCCAGAAAAGAAAAGACAAAGACATGAAACATCACTCCCATTTCTTTCTGTACCAATGCGTTTTCCTGAGTTGAATATTTGCAGGACTGGTCTTTACTATCCAAATAATTAATTATTTTCCCCGGAAAGATTCTTCATAAATCAATTAACATCTGAGGTGTTGAAACATATTTTACTTTAGATTAAAATAGTTGAATATCCTTTCCCCCAGCCTTATGTCCCAATCTTCCCTCCTCTTCCATGTAAATACAAGCTGCTCCAGATGATGTTGGAGCTCCCAACCTGACGTTCCAATGCTCCTTGCTGCGCCATGTCAATAGAAGTTGCTCTACTAGAAGTTGGAGCTCCCAGTCTGATGTCCAAATGCTCCTTGCTCCATGTCAGTAAAAGTGGTGCAGTTCAGGTTAGAACTACCACTCTGATGTCCCAATGCTCCCAGCTGCTAGATGTCATTAAACGCTGGTCCTTGAGAGGTTGGAGCTCCCAGTATGATGTCCTAATGTTCCCTCCTCCATGTCAATAGAAGTAGTCCAGTTGAGGTTGGATCTATCGCTCTGATGTCCCAATGCTCCCTGCTGCTACATGTCATTAAAAGCTGATCCAGGTGAGAGTGGATCTCCCAGATGGATCTCGCAAAGCTCCCTGCTCCATGCCAACTGAAGCTGCTCCAAATGAGGCTAGAGCTTGCATTCGGATGTGCCAATGCTCCCTGCTGCTCCATGTCAATGGAAGCTGCTCCAGGTGTGGTTGGAACACCCAGACTGATGTCACAATGCTCCCTGGTCCACATCAAAAGACGCCGCTCCAGATGAAGTGGGAGCTCCCATCCCTGGCAGCACACAGACTTCTATACCATCATAGAAATACTGCCCACTGAACATTTCTACCACAGAAGCCATTGGTGGAATATCCGTATCATGACAACCTAATATTATTTTTAGTCACCACCGAATCATTATTTCCAAAAGTCATTCTTTCTTAAACCTTATTTAGCATGTGCATACCGCAGTCAATCTGAAGTAAGATAATGGTGCTAACTGATGTATGCTTAATAAAAATTACATCCTATTTTTCATGTTGAGTAACTGTGACTTAGCAAGGACAATGTTTATATTGAAATCACACGTTTATTCCAGGTGAGAGAATGTGGTTTGCATTATTTAAAATTAACTTGTTCATTGTTTAAAATGACCAAATAAATCTCAACTTCAAAACAAAATTGGTAACGTTGTCATCCATCTTGAAATGGAGTGTCTTCTTCTTTCAACCAGACGGGTCTTATATCGAAAAGTCTATTAATGATATGTGTATAAAGACACTTTAAATCGCAAGGTTTGTGAAGGTTTGTAACTCAGGTTGAGGTTTAAGGTGTAGGTTTGCTCGCTGAGCTGTAGGTTTGATATCCAGACATTTCATTACCTGGCTAGTTAACATCATCAGTGGCGACCTCCAAGTGAAGCTGTTGTCTCATGCTTTCTATTTATATCTTTCTCCTGGATGGGGTTCCTGGGGTTTGTGGTGATGTCATTTCCTGTTCGTTTTCTGCGGGGTTCATAGATGGCATTTAGATCTATGTGTTTGTTTATGGCATTGTGGTTGGAGTGCCAGGCCTCTGGGAATTCTCTGGCATGTCTTTGCTTCGACTGTCCCAGGAACAATGTGTTGCCCAAGTCGAACCGGACTACCAAAAATCCATAAACCAGGAGCCCCGCTCAGACCCATAGTCTCATTACTCGGAACACCAACTTACAGACTGGCCAAAGAACTACACGCAAGTCTGAAATACCTCATAGAAGAGTCACAGCACTCCATCCACTCCACCCAGGAATTCCTAAAAATCATCAAAAACACCAAAGTGGAGGAAGAGGAAACAATGATCTCATTCGACATAACAGCACTGTTCACCTTCATCAACATCGACCTGGCAAAGGAAACACTTCCCACACATTTGGAAGAGACCATCACACACACACCGACCACCATCAATCACATTACCAACGTAAACATCAAGAAGGTAGTGGACTTGTGCCTCACCACCCACTTCACCTTCAACAACATAGTCGACAAACAAACCAACGGCACACCCATGGGATCTCCGCTATCAGTACTCATAGCAGAAGTGGTAATGCAAAGACTAGAACAAACAGCCCTACCAACTATCAAACCAAAAATGTGGGTCCGCTACGTAGATGACACCTTTGTCATCACAAAACGAAACAAGATAGTAAAGAGATTTAACATCATGAACAACACCCTCACAGGCATAAAGTTCACCAAGGAGGAAGAAACCGACAACAAACTCGCATTCCTGAATGTCACAGTAGAAAGAAAGGACAACGGAGAACTACAAACCTGTGCATACAGAAAACCGACAAACACTGACCAAACACTTAACTCCACCAGCAACCATCCCAACACACACAAACGAAGCTGCGTCAGAACACTATTCCAACGAGCCTCCACACACTGCAGCACAGACGAACATCGGAAAACAGAGGAGAACCACCTATACAATGTATTCGAGAACAACAGATACTCAAAAAATACAGTGCGCAGATTCCTCAAGAACAAACCACGACAAGCAGACCAAACACAGCCAGAAACACTAACGTTCTTTCCACACATCAAAGAAGTTTTAGAAATGACAGCCAGACTACTAAGACCCCTCGGAATCCCAGTAGCACACAAACCGACCAACACTCTCAAACAAAAACTAAGAAACTTAAAAGACCCAGTACAATCCATGGACAAAACCAACGTCATCTACAAAATTCCATGCAAGGATTTCCACAAACACTACGTAAGACAACAGGAAGAAAGTTAGCCACCAGGATATACGAACACGAGCTAGCCACAAAAAGACACGACCTCGTACACGGATTAAAAATACCACCATTTCGACTGGGACAACACATCTATCCTGGGATAGGCTAAGCAAAGACACGCCAGAGAATTCCTAGAGGCCTGGCACTCCAACCACAACACCATAAACAAACACATAGATCTAGATGCCATCTATCAACCCCGGAGTAAACGAACAGGAAATGACATCACCACAAACCCCAGGAACCCCATCGAGGAGAAAGATATAAATAGAAAGCAGGAGACAACAGCTTCGCTTCACTTGAAGGTTGCCACTGATGATGTTACCTAGCCAGGTAACGAAACGTCTGGATATCAAAGCTACAGCTCAGCGAGCAAACCTACACCCTACATTTTAAATCATTTTTCATGTTCATGTTGCATCAATCTGATGTTATTGATCCACAGTTTAGTTTCACTCCCTATAGGTAACATGCTTATTTCTCCAGCTGTTCATAGTTCTATGTGATGCATCCTGTGTTTGCATAACCAGAGGGAGCTTGCTTCCCACATCGTGTGTTTATCTGTGCCTTATGTCCAGCATTCATCAATGGCGAGAGCAAGGGGTGAGGACGAGACCAATGTGTAAGTCTCTCCGTGCCCATGCATGGCACCCACATCGGCAATTCTCCACTGTGCATTTCCAGCCACTTCTCAGTGCCCCTAAACCCACGCCCTGCCCATTTTGAAATATCTCCATTATTTTGTGCTGTCTCGCTGTGCTCTTCTCACCAGGATGAATTACTTCTACTCAACCTCCTCCAGATTTCATCTGACAAAACATTCATTAAGAATCCCTTTGCATAAACATGCACTTCGCAGCTCTCGGTATTTGATTTTCCTGGATGTCTTTCATACGAAAAAAATGTTCACAACAACTTGACTTGAAAAAGAAAAACGCGCTCCTTTTCATTATCCCAATGCAATCGACATTTCAATGCCGTTTAGTCAACAGGCTCAAACTATTCTTTGAGATTTTTGTAATAGCGTCAATGCATATAAAATAACTATCAGAATCCCAGTTTCAATACGACAGCTGTGATCATCTGAAAACAGCACCATTGAAAACCGTTGATGAGGGAGATTCAAACCCACGCGTGCAGAGTACAATGGATTAGCAGTCCATCGACTTAACCTCTCGGCCACCTCGGCAGAAACGCTCACGCAGCTATGACCTGATGAACAATTGAATTTTGTAAATCATGCAGAGCAGCAGATATTTCTCCCTGGTGTTGGTGAAATGAGAAATAAAACAGTACGGTTCCAATACTATGGTCTGACCCCTGGGTTGTGGGGCAAGCGCATTCCCACTGTCACACTGTGCACACAGTGATCTGAACAAAAATGAGGAAATGACTATGTAACAAGGTCTGTTGAATTCTGTGAAGATTTGAACTCAACGGAATGCAGAACCCGAGACAGCAGGAGGTTTTCTTTCAATAAAGAGTTGGATAGAGCTCTTAAGGATAGTGGAATCAAGGGTTATGGGGATAAGGAAGGAACAGGATACAAATTGAGGATGTTCAGCCATGATCATAATGAATGGTGGTGCTGGCTCGAAGGGCAGAATGGCCTACTCCTGCACCTGCTGTCTATTGTCTATAAAATTGCCTGTGAGGAATTGTTTTCCAGACTGGAGGAGAGTGCATAGTGCTCAATGTCATTATTCCAAAGACCTAACTTCCACTCAGATGTTTTTGACACGCACTTGTGTACAGAACAGACAATTTCAAAATCCAAAATAAGGCTAAACTGACAATTGAACTCAACAATGCAAAAACCTTGATCTGTATCATTTTCCTGGGCCGTGCGATACCAAGTCACTGTGTGATCACTGCAACACAGTGAGCAAGTGAGCAAGGAATATGAGTGCAGTGCCAGTGCGCATGCTGGGAGCAGCAGGTGACACACGGGGAAGTGCATTTCCCACAACAGGCACACTTCCCAAACAGCGGACTGCGGTGGAAGAATTCAGAGGGAGGTTACACTATGAAATTTGATGCCAGAGACACAATGGAGATCTGTCATTGAGTCTGTTAAAGATGAAGATTTTAAGATTTCTACAGATTCAAAACAAAATAAAAAGCTCATGGGTTAGTGAAGGCAAAAGATGAAATTGTACATTTCATCAATCTACCCATCTTTACAATGAGTACCTCACCACTTTCCTCACTCGGGGACTGAACCACTGGTGAAGATGATCATATAATCCCCGTTACTAGCCATGGAATCAGAGAAACTCGGTTTCCCAAACGTTAAGGTAAAACCAGGAACGTGGGGGTAAGTATTAATGTGTTGTTCCTATGTTGAAGGTGACCAGTGCACGGTATCTCTGTTCCAGTATAGCGGTGTGTGCTGTACCGAAGTTTTAATTTTGAGCCTCACATGGAGAAGGTTCAATTTGTCGTCGTGTTGAGGAATACGGACAGAAGATGATGCTGAGCAAAGCCAAGTTTATGGGAAAATACCCGTGTTTGTGGATTGAGAAACGACCTTTTCTGGATAATGACTCCTTGATCAACAAACATACTGCAAGTATCTAAAACGTGAAGAGACATATGTGGAGAGAGAGCAGAAGGTGATTTTTCAGCAGGTGGATAACGTTTCCCATGTGCACTGCGTTAGATTCCGGGATAATAGATGTTGAACTGGTTTCATGTGCCACAGTTGTTGCAAATTCACAAAGGTTGTTGCAATAATAAAAAAAGAAATCACATAGGACCATTTGAATATTGTATTGAATTAAATTTAAGTCAGAGCATATTTTATCTTAAATGGTGTGCTGCAGAGAAGTACAGAGGGTTACCAATACAAAAGGACAGAGACTTCTTGGTGGATTTCTTGGGTGGAGTTAAGAATGTACGAAATGGACATAACATCATGTGAGTGTGGTCAAATCTTTAAAGTAGGTGTTGCGTCTCCAAGTGGATATAACTTCTGTCTGCAGTTATTTTACGACATCAGGTCAATTTACAGAGTTTCACCTTGAATAATACGCCACACCTTACCAATCCATGAACTTGTTATACTCAGTCTTATTCAGTTGTTCGTGGTCATGAAATATCTTTGTGTCTGAAGTCAACAAATTCGAAATTGTTACGCAACCACACTGACTTTCACTCAATGGTAAATTCTCTCCTTGTACGTTTGTTCGTGCATCTTTTAAAACACTCTAAAGTGAGCTTCTACGTTTTACTTCTGGAAAGTCGTTCACGATTTAAATAACTCTATTGAGTGGAAGAAACTCTCATCCAAACTTTTCTTAATCATTCACTAATGGTTTTCAAGCTCTAACGAAAGGTATTAATTCACTCGAAAGAGGGACTTTCCCGATTTAGTCATTCAAACCTCGCGTTATGTGAAAATCTCATTTGTTTACATCAAACTTGCGTGTTTCTGCTCCAGCATTTCCAAATCTCGTGAATAAAATCCTTCATTCATTCTATCATCCCGTTTGTATCCTTTCTGATATTTTTATGTCTCAGTAAACAACGTCACTTGGCTTTCTAATATCTTGCTATCCAGGAAACAGCGTCTGTGCCCTTTCTGACTTCTTCACATATTTTTAGTGGAGAATGAGGACAAGGATTACACACAATGTTCCCACTGAGTGTGACCAAAAGGTTTTACAGTTATTCAATGAACTCTTTGCTTTGTAAATATGACGCCTCTATTTATAAACTCCAATAAGGTAAATTACTACCTATCCAGTTCATGAACATCGCCTCCATGGAGACGGAAATTATATATCACTTCCTTTATTGTTCCACGGAATGTCTGAAAGGTTTGTAAGGCCAACATCTCTAAATCCCCATGTCCTGAGTCAGTCTCAGCTATTTCTAAAGGTGACTGAAGTTCAAATACTTCATAGTGTGTCTCCCGTCATTCCAGTGCAGACTGGGTCTGGACAGTAAATGCCATCACCAAAGGCCACAGTTTTCAACAGTTTTCACAGAGTAATTGTCGTAGCTATTGTGTATCGTATGTCCGTGTTCTTGTTCAATTTGTTCATCATTTCATGGGTCCCTATATTGAATTCTACTGAATGATTAATTTGTGAATGGAGACATTCCCTTCACCACTCATTCGAAACTCCATGGAACAGTGAATAATTTTACTCTTACGCTTCCAGAGGACAGTCCTGCCATTACTGGGATGAATCAGTGAACATTCCACACGTATCCTCGAAGGCAAGGATTTCCTTTTCCATTTTAGCAGATCATTACAGCACTGAATCCCATGTGTGCGTTCATTAAAACCAAAACAATTGCAGCAAGACTTTAAAAATAAGATTTTGCTATCTGTTTGCATTGGTTGTCCCAAAAATTACATTCCATATTATGGTATGTTTGTGGATGAAAGCACTTTCTGACTCTTGAGCAATTATATTTCAGTTTTGTCAAAAAATTATCATTCGCTGTTCTCTCTTTCCCTTTCAGTTTCCTGTTTTATATCCCGTATTTTATCAGTTTATCTTAAGTTTTCAATAATTTCAATCAATCTCGCTCCTGATTACCAATCCGAGAGAATGCCACAATTTTGTCAATTTATATGCAGTGCAGCTGTAGGGCGCGGTGACCCAGTGGAAAGGCATTGGTCACGTCAACCAAATAAAAGGAGCCGGCTGGTGGAATCTGGCCGTTCCATCACAGTCATATTTAAAACATTTAACGTAATCTTTAGCCAAATCATATTGGCAGAAAATAAGAAAACAAGAATGAAAAAATTGCTGATGTTGAAAATCAAACAAAAACAGACGTTGCTGAAATATTTCAGGACGTCTGGCAGCATCTGTGGAGAGACGGACCCAATGGATGTGAAACGTTAACTGTGATTCAACTGCACAGATGCTGCCAACACACCTTTGATTTTACAGCAATTTCTGTTTTTGTTTCAGATTGGCAGATTTTGTCGCAGTCCATGAGAACAGTGCTCATTAGAATCAAACAGACAGCATTGACCTGGTAGTGTGAAATGAGACAGTAATAATGAATGAGTGGAGAGTGTTGTACTGGAAAAGCACAGCAGGTCAGGCAACATCTGAGGAGCCGGAGAATGGACGATTTAGGCATAAGCCATTCATCAGGAATTAGGCGTGTGAGTCGGGAAGAGGAACAAAGCTGAAGCCAGGTGCCAACTCGCACGCACCTCCTCCTACAGACCACGATTGCAAACTCTCCTCCCCTCACCAAACCATCATCTCCCAGACCATCCACAATCTCATCACCTCTGGGCATCTCCCATCCACAACCTTCAACCTCATTGTCCGTGAACTGCGCACTCCCCGATTCTACCTCCTTTCTAAGAATCACAAACCTGACTGCCCCAGTCGACCTATTGTCTCATCCTGAGCCTGTCCCATCCGAATCATCTCTTCCTACATCGACACACTCCTCTCTTCCCAGTTCAGGAAATTCCCACTTACATTTGTGACACCACTATGCACTTCACCTCCTCCAAGAATTTCGTTTCCCTAGCCCCCATCGCGTCATCTTCACTGTGGACATCCAGTCCCTGTACAAATCCATCTGCCATGACAGAAGTCTACAAGCCTTCCATTTCTTAATCTCACACCATCCCAATCAGTACCTTCCCACCGACATCCTCATCCACTTGGCTGAACTGGTGCTCACAATCAACAACTTCTCTTTCCAATTCTCCCACTTCCTCCATTGACGCTGGTAGCCATGGGCACCACGTAAGACCTAGCTATGCCTGCCTGTTTGTTAGATACGCGGAACTGTCCATCTTTCACAATTACACAGGCACCATCCTCCACCTGTTCCTCCGCTACATTGATGAATGTTTGGGTTCACTTGGTGCTCGAACGAGGAGGTTGCATAGCTCACCAACTTTACCAACACCTTCCACTCCGACCTCAAATTTATCCGGATCCTCTTGGCAACTTCCCTCACCTTCCTGGACCTCTCCATCACCGACTCTGGCAACTGACTAATTACAGACATATACTCCAAGCCCACCGACTCCCACATGTATCTAGTCTATATCTCCTCCAACCCTATCTTGTGTAAGAACGCCATTCCTTATTCCCAATTCCTCCACCTCCAGCACATATGTTTCCAGGATGACCAATTTCACCTCAGAAAGAGCCAGTTGGTCTCCTTCTTCCACGATCACAAATTGCCTTCCCACGTGGTTGACAGCGCCCTCTGGTTCAACACCTCCATTTCACACACCACCACCCTTGAAGCCACGCCTCTCAACGCAACAAGGACAGAACCACCTGGTGCGCACCTTACATCCCATCAGACTCCGCATAAACGCATCATATTCTGCCACTGATGCCACCTCCAAACAGACACCATCACCAGAGATATATTTCGCTGCCCAGCCCTGACAACATTCCGTAAAGACCATTCCCTCCATGAACCCCTCTTCAGGTCCATACACCCCCCCCCCCCAACCAGCCCACAACCCTCTCCTGGCATCTTTCACTGCCACCAAAGGAAGGGTGAAACTAGCACCCACACCACTCCCCTCACCTCAGCCAAGGCCCGAATGGATCATTCCACATCCATTAGAAATTCACCTTTACAGCGACCAATGTCATCTACTGAATCCGTTGCGCCCAGTGCGGTCTCCTCTACATCAGGGAGACAGGAAACCTTCTTGCAGATCATTTCAGAGAACATCTCTGGGACACCCGCACCCACCAACTTCACCGTCCCGTGGCTGAACACTTCAACTCCCCCTCCTACCCCATCAAAGACATACAGGTCTTGGACCTCGCCACTGCCAAACCGTTACCACCCAACGCCTGGAGGAGGAACATTACACCTACCGGCTTGGGACCCTAACACCACACGGGATAAATGTGAATTTGAACAGTTACCTCATTTCCCCTCCCCCAAGCCCAAGCCTTCAACTCGGCACCGTCCTCGCAACCCTTTCCATCACTGGTATTTCTGACCGATTTTCTTCTCCCTCCTATTCGTCCATCACTTACTTTCCAGCTATTTCCCCTCAACCCCACACTATTTTCTTTTATCTCTCAGCCCCGACTCACAAGCCTTATTCCAGATGAAGGGCTTAAGTCTGAAACCTGAATACTCCTGCTCCTCGGATGCTCCCTGATCTGTGCTTTTCCAACATCACACTACCAACTCTGATCTCCAGCATCTGCAGTCCTAACTTTATCCTTCGAATTATCAATGACCTTAGAGTGAATATATCCCTCGATTGCAGTGATCACAGTGTGACTGAGTTTTCCATTTATTTTGGGTGAGGGCAGGCTGGATCTGAGACGAGCGATTAACATCTAAACAATGGGAATGGTATCAGATAGCGAAGTTAGGGCGGGCTGAAGTGAAGTGGAAAATTCTGTCAGAAGATGGGTCAGTACAACTGCATCACATCATCCAGACTGTAAAAGACACGCAGAAAGAGAAAATCAACTTCAGTGCAGGCACAATGACAGGTAAAGTGGAAAGGAGACAATACAACACACTGAGGTGCAGTGGAATTATTTATGTGAAAGGATTCGATATATAAGCTACACCTTTACATATGGACTGCCATCACATTGGAAAAAGGAATTTCCTGCAGTGTAACGGCGTCTTTTGCCTGTGACATCACAATGCTGAGAGACACTGACATAGTTTCTTCTGTAGCAGCGTGGCCTCGTAAAAGCATGATCGTCCCATTCACCAGAATTCAATACTTCAAAGCTCTCCCCTGCCCTGTACAACTTATTTGCTGCCCCTGTAGTCAGATCTCAATCGCTTGACTGTGTATCTTCTTCTGCTTCCTGCTTCATGGAAACACTTGAAACGTGAACAAATCCACTTTCCACTTTCACCAATTTTTTGCAACTCCCGAGTTGGCACAGGTACGAGTGACCGATTGGCCTTCTCGAGCGTTCTCACTCTGGTATGATCTGATTGATAAAGTGGACTGTGTCTGATCGGCAGAACGTCCCCACGCGGGACGATGCTGTTTATCCCATCCCCGTGGACTGAGCTGTCTCTAATGGCAGAGTATTCAGCCATTCCCCTCCACTTGCAGGCATTATGACGGGATGTAAATGCGGATATGCTCTGAAGCTTCCTCTCACGGGCACAGCCAGGTGCAAGAGCGCCGCTGGAACTTAGCAACTTTGATTGCGAACTTCCTCCAAATATCATTTATTTGAGAGAGAGAGAAAAACGTGCTGAGCTGGTGGGAAAGAGAGAAATGGGCTGTGGACTCTCTTCCCTCAGTAAAATTCAAAGCAGTGCATTTTTGTGCTGCCCATTTGATGTTCAGAATCAATCTTCACAGAACAATCCAGCAGAAAGGCTTTTGTTTCAGAGCCGTCGGTTTCTTTGCTGCAATCGGGCATCAGTTAACATCTGAGTCCCAAATGTCCCAGATGAAGCGGCTCACTCACTGAGAACCATCCCCACAGCCAGGGGCTGCGGGGCTGCAGACAGTCCAAAGCGGAAGGGAGGATTAAAAACGAGCCATTATTTCTCCCTCTGTCACTCTGTCACAGAGACAGGGAGAGGGACGGCAGAGACGGGTGACGTCATTCACGTGCCGACAGAAGCCGTTCAGCCCATCGAGTCCACAGTAAATCTCTATCGCTTGCTTCTCTCTGAGGTTATTCATCATCAGTGCTGCTTGTTCTAATAAGAGGGAACTGTATCTGTCTGGAAATGCTGTCTCCGACAGACCGAACCACATGTCATTCACGGCTGTTCATTTCACCGGAGGACCCTGCTGTGTGATACAGCCTGGGGAAGAACTGCAAGGCGGTAAAAACAATGACTGCAGATGCTGGAAACCAGATTCTAGATTAGTGGTTGTGGAAGAGCACAGCAGTTCAGGCAGCATCCAAGGAGTTTCGAAATCGACGTTTCGGGCAAAAGCCCTTCATCAGGAATAAAGGCAGTGAGCCTGAAGCGTGGAGGAGGCTAGAGGAGGGTGGGGATGGGGAGAATGTAGCGTAGAATACCATGAGTGATTGGGGGAGGGGATGAAGGTGATAGGTCAGGGAGGAGGGTGGAGTGGATAGGTGGAAAAGGAGCTAGGCAGGTAGGACAAGTCCAGACATGTCATGGGGACAGTGCTGATCTGGAAGTTTAGAACTAGGGCGAGGTGGGGGACGGGGAAATGAGGAAACTGTTGAAGTCCACATTGATGCCCTGGGGTTGAAGTGTTCCGAGGCGGAAGATGAGGCGTTCTTCCTCCAGGCCTCTGGTGGTGATGGAGCGGCGGTGAAGGAGGCCCAGGACCTCCATGTACTCGGCAGAGTGGGAGGGGGAGTTGAAATGTTGGGCCACAGGGCGGTGTGGTTGAGTGGTGCGTGTGTCCCGGAGATGTTCCTTAAAGCGCTCTGCTAGGAGGCGCCCAGTCTCCCCAATGTAGAGGAGACTGCATCGGGAGCAACGGATACAATAAATGATATTAGTGGATGTGCAAATAAAACTTTGATGGATGTGGAAGGCTCTTTTAGGGCCTTGGAGAGAGGTGAGGCAGGAGGTGTGGGCGCAGGTTTTCCAGTTCCTGAGGCGGCAGGGAAAGTGCCAGAATGGGAGGGTGGGTTGTAGGGGGGTGTGGACCTGACCAGGTAGTCACTGAGGGAACGGTCTTTGTGGAAGGCGGAAAGGGGTGGGGAGGGAAATATATCCCTGGTGGTGGGGTCTGTTTGGAGGTGGCAGAAATGACAGCAGATGATTTGGTTTATGCGAAGGTTTGTAAGGTGGAAGGTGAGCACCAGGGGCGTTCTGTCCTTGTTACGGTTGGAGGGTTGGAGTCTGAGGGCGGAGGTGCGGAATGTAGATGAGATGCATTGGAGGGCATCTTTAACCACGTGGGAAGTGAAATTGCGGTCTCTAAAGAAGGAGGCCATCTTGTGTGTTTTGTGGTGGAACTGGTCCTCCTGGGAACAGGTCCGGCAGAGGCGGAGGAATTGGGAATAAGGGATGGCATTTTTGCAAGAGGTAGGGTGGGAAGAGGTGTAATGCAAGAGGTAGGGTGGGAAGAGGTGTGCAAGAGGTAGGGTGGGAAGAGGTGTGCATCGGGTCAAATCCCTGTCACATACGTGACTGTTGTTCTCATGTTTATTTTTTCTCTACGTGTGCTGAAGTAACACAGTGAGGGAGCAATTACTGTTGTCAGACATACATGTAGGGGCGTATAAATACTGAAGTTGTGAGATTTGAGCAGTGTTTATTAACATAGACCATTCAGTGTTCGAAACTCTGGCTCAGGAATTTGACAGAGAGCGAATTTGAGCAAAGGTTGAGCCAGGGCGTTCACCCCATGACGTAACACGAGTTTCTGCGGTTGCTTTGTTGTTCACCTCATTTGTGTGTTTTGCATCATTGAGGATTTTGAAGTTGTCCCCTCTATAGAAAAGGCCTGTGCTTTTGCAACATTGTACAAAAGATGCAGTACAATAACAGCCGATGCTAATTCTGTCTACATATCCAGATATTGATCCCTGGAAACAGCATTGTGCACTCTCCTCGAGTCTGGAAAACAACTTCCTCACATATAATGTTATATTCTCGCTCTCATGGCACTTTTCATTCCATCGGCTTCTGTTTTTCACGGAATCCGATTCAATGGATCTTGTCACTGTGTGTGTACATGTGTCAATGTATGTCTGCCTCTGTGTGTGCATGCCTGTATGTCTGTGTTGGTGTGTGTCGGTGTGTGCATGTCTCTGTGCATCTCTGTGTGTCTGTGTGATAATATGTGCTTGTTTTGTGTGTGTGCGAGTGATTGTGTGTCTCTGTGTATCAGTGATTCTGCGTGTGTGTGAGGAGTTTGGGTGTCTGTGTGTAGGGGGCTTGTAAGGGTGTTTTCTATGTGTCAATGTGTGTATGCCTCTGTCTGTTTGCCAGTGTATGTGCATATCAGTATGTATCTGTGTGCCTGTGTGTGTGTGTCTGTGTTTCTGTCTGTGTGTTCCTTTGTGCATGTATGTACGTACATGTGCTTTTTGCGTGTCTGCATATGTGTTAGTTGTGTGTCTGGCTGAGTGTGTCTGTCCGTGTATGAGAGTAAATGTGCATTTGTGGGGAGGGTGGGTGTCTATGTGTGTTAGTGTGCATGTTTGTTTGAGTGTGTATGCCTGTCTGTGTGTGAGTATGTGTGTGTGTGTGTGGGCAGTGTGGGTGTCTCTGTGTGGGGAGTGTGGATGTTTTCGAGCGTGGGAAGCATGGTTGTCTTTGTGTTTGTGTGTGTGTGTGTCTGTGTGTGTGTTTCTGTGTTTGTGTGTCTGTGTGTGTGTTTCTGTGTCTGTGGGTGCGTGTGTGTCTATGTCAAAGAGTGTGGTGCTGGAAAAGCACAGAATTTCAGGCAGCATCCAAAGAGCATGAAAGTTGGAATTTCGAGCATAATCTCATCATTAGTAACGAGGCTTGTGGACCATGTGGGCCGAATGATAAATGGAAGGGGATGGTGCTTGGGTAAGGCAGCTGGGAAGGCGACAAATAAATGATGGTGGAGTGAAGGCGATAGGTTGGAGCAAAGAGTGAAGTGGATAGTGGGAATGAAGACCGACAGGTAGCACAGTTCAAGAGGGAGGTGCCGAGTTGGAAGGATGGATCTGGGATAAGTTCTGGTGTGGGGTTGGAATGAAGAAACGAATGAAATCTGTGTCTGTGTGTGTTCTGCGGGTGTGTGTGTGTGTCTGTCTGAGTGCATGCGTATGTGTGCATGTATGTATATATATCTGCATGAGTGTAAGCATTTTGTGTGCGTGTGTGTGTGTGTCATGGGTGTGTGTATGTCTCTTTGTGTGTGTGGCTCTCTGCATCTCGGTGTGTGTCGCGTGTGTGTGTGCATTTGTAAGTGCGTGTGTAGGGTGGCTATAGGTATGTGAATCTGTATGTGAGTGTCTGTGAGCAGCTGTATATGTCTGTGTGCAAGTGTCTCTGTGTGTGCACACGTTTGTAGTGTGTGTGTAAGTGTGTGTGGCGGTGGCTATAAGTATAGTGTATCTGTGCATGAGCGTCTGTGTGCAGCTCTATGTGTGTGTGTGCGTGTTTGTAGTGTGTGTGTGTGCGTATATGTGTGTTGATGGTGCTCTCAGTTTGGATGGTGCTGTGAGCTGATACATTCCCTCTGTCCTTCCGAAACTGAATCCCTATGATTTTCGCCCTCCATTACCACCTGTACAGAGGGGTGGGGAGACCAGCAGAGTCTGAGAGCGACAGAAAGCTCAGCAAGTCGGTCACCATCTGTGGGCAGAAATGGAAGTTAATGTTTTGGGTTGAGTACCCCTTCCTCAGAAACTCATGTCAGGGGGATAGTACATCACATTAACACCACAGTGACTTCCAGACTCGCCCTACAGTGATACACACAGTTAAACACACACGAACACAGAGACATAGAGACACTCACTCATACACTGACACTAATACAGACATGGAGTGTCTGTCAGTATTTCTCTTGCTCCGGTAACTTTGTCAATATATCACTTGGACTCTGGAATGTGTCAGTTTTTTTCAGTCTGTTCATGGTGAGTGTTTTTGTATTGTGCTTGTTCACACTAGTGAGAGAGTCAGTAAGTATTAGTGGAGAGTGATTTTAGGACAATTTCATTGCTTGCCGAAACCAAACCTGGAAGAATTGTAAAGTGTGTGGAGGACAGTGTGGAACTCCAAAAGGGCAGTGACAAATTGGTGTAGTGTTCTGTTTTATGGCAGATGAGCATCAATGCAGAGCAGTGTGAGATGATGCACTTTGGTAGGAATAACATTGACAGACAATATAAAATATCTGTACAGTTATAAAAGGGCTGCAGGAGCACAGGATGCTGGATATATATGAGGACAGATTATTGGACATGGCAGGACAAGGGAGGAGAGCAGTAAATGTCACAGATTAGTTTCAGTATCTGAGCTGTTTACAGGGGGAGGTGTAGGAGGGAGTCTCGGTGCTCCCTTCCTGGGAGGTAATGGTGACGATGTGTTGTGAGCCCACCCTCCGGCCACCGAGATGGTGGAGTTTCCATTTATACCAGCTCGACACAAAAGAGAGATGGCATCAGGGCCACGGCTTAGGAGTTGTGCCGGGGGAAACGGAACTGCCAGTGGGTTTAAAGTGAGAATTGCCCTTCACTGAACATTGCTCCTTACTCGTTTGGTGAGATGTGGATGTTTCAGAATCTCCACACGAGGCATCCCGGTCCTCTCCAACTCGTAGCAGGGTCGTCCCCATGTGGTGGTGGCATGAGGGAGCGGATATCGGGCACTCCACAACCCGGCTTGACCATTTCTGTCCTATTGCAGGCTGTTTCTCCTGGAATGGTACAAAGGGAGGGAGGGAGGGAAGGTTGCAGTGGGTGGCCCTGCTCTTAGTTCTGGTGTAGGTGTGGCAGGGGAAATGGTGAGGTGTCAAGAGGGAGTTAGTCCATAGTGTTACGGCCATGTTGCGTTATTAGTGTGGGTGGTATAGTGGAGGGAAATTAGGAGAGAGAGAAAGGGAGAGAAGGTGCAAGAGTGAGAGTGGTGGAGCATGAGCCTAGTTCGGTGGTCGGTGCGATAACAAATATACAGTGAGTGCGAGGGAGCAGAGAGAATACAGTGACCCTTACCCTGACAGAGTGGGGAAGGTTATTGATGCTTGTCCTGTATTGCTATACATTTCCTCAGACCGCAGATACAGCACTGAGCTGGGTGGTGAGCTCGGACAATGCTCAGGGGGTCTGGTTGTGTGGGTCCCTCTGGGAAGAGAATGGTCTAACTCTCTACTAGCCCATCCACCAGGTCTTCCAAACCCCTGTTCAAAAAACCGTGTTGTAATTGTCTCTTATCTGCCATGCTCAGGGTAAACTGTGCAAGGCAACTTCTAACTAAGAAAGCTCAACCGTCTGCCCATTGGCCTTTTGAAGATGGCACCAGTGCCAGAGATCACGGAATATCCAGGGGCATCCGAGCGATGGTGAGTACCTCCAGCCATGATGGGTGTGAGAATCGGGCTGGTATTGAATAAGAGGGACACCATGGGGTGGAGTGGGTAGTTAATGAGGTGAGTTTGATAAGATAGCACCAGAAACATGCTCAGCCTCGTACAGACAATCCATCTGTCACATTCAATGAAAACGCCACTGAGACAAATTATTCTTAGATTCAGACCAGTGAGTCATAGATTCTGTTGAAACCACTAACAGTCACAAAGCTGCAGTTGCTTGTCCAATGCTCTCCATCACAGAGACGGACATAAACTTGACCTACCCTTGGGAAACGAGGTAGGGCAGGAGATTGAGTTATCAGTGGGGAAGCACTTTGGAACAAGTACTCATAATTCTATTAGTTTTAAAACAGAGATGGAAATGGATGAAGTGGATCTAAAAGATAATGTTTTAAATTGGAGGAAGGCTAATTTGATTATATTAGGCAAGAACTTGGATAGGGTAAATGGACAAAGTCTTTTCCCTAGGGTCCGAGAGTCCAGTACGAGAGGGTATAGGTTTGGGGTGAGAGGGGAAGGATATAAAAATGACTGAAGGGACAATATTTCACACAGAGGGTGGTACGTGTATGGAATGAGCTGCTAGAGGAAGTGGTGGAAGCTGGTACAATTGCAACATTTAAGAGGCATTTGGATGAGTGCATGAATAGGAAGGGTTTGGAGGGAAATGGGCAGGATGCTGGCAGGTGGGATTGGATTGGGTTGGGATATCTAGTCGGCATGGATGAGGTGGACCGAAGGGTCTGTTTCCATGCTGCACATCTCTATGACACTATGACTTTAACTTCCAAACTGGATTGGAATCGATATTCACAGATAAGGGGCCAGCTCAGAAGTGGGAAGCCTTCAAAAATGAGATATCAAGAGCCCAGAGACAGTATGCCCCTTTTAGGGTGAGGGGTAAGGCTGGAAGGTGTAAGGAATTGCTGGCAGATTGGAGACATTGATGGCCTGGTCACGGGTAAGAGGGATGCCAATGTCATATACGGATATCAGGAGTCGATGTTTTTACAGTATTCATTCACGGGATGAGAGTATAACTGGCTTAGACTGCATTTATTACCCATCACTAATTGCCAAGAGGCAGTTAACAGTTAACCATATTGTTGTGGGTCTGGAGTCACATGTAACCTAGACCAGGTAAGGATGGCTGTTTGCTTCCTTCAAGGGCATCAGCGAACTAGTTGGGTATTTCAAACAATCAAAACTAGATATATCATCGTCATCAGCCTCTGAATTCCAGATTTAAAGTGACTGTCGAGAAGAGTCTATCGCCAGTAGAAGTATAATTAAAAGGGAAATCCGGAGGCCATAAAGGGGGCTTGAGATAGCTTTGACAAATAGGGTTAAGGAGAATTCAAAGGTACTGTACAAACAGATTAAGGACGAAAGAGTAACACGGGAGAGTTTTGGGTCACTTAAGGATCAGCAAGGCTTCCGATGTGCAGAACAACAGGAGATGGAGGCGATACTAAACAAGCACCTTGCATCAGTATTTACTGTGCAGAAGGATATGGAAGCTAAGGAGCTTCCGAAATTAACAGTGACATCTTGAAAAGTGTCTGTATTACAGAGGAAGAGATGATGTTGTTCGTAAAGCCTGTAAAGATGGAAAAGTCCCCAGGACCTGATAAGCTGTAACCTCGAACTCTGTGGGAAGCTAGGGAAGGGACTGCTGGGTCACATGCTGAGATACTTGTATCATTGATTGTCACAGGTGAGGTGCAGGAAGGTAGGAGGTTTGATAACGTGATGTCATTACATTAAAAACATTAAGAAGGATGGTAAGGAAAAGCCGGTGAGCCTGACGTCAGTGATGGGCAAGTTGTTGGTATGGATTATGAGGCACAAGGTCTGCATGCATTTTGAATGGCAAGGACTGATACGGAATCGTCAACGTAGCTTTAAGCACAGGAAATGGTGTCTCACGAAATTGACTGAGATTTTGTGAAGAAACTGACTAAGAGGATTCATTGAGGCAGAGGTGTACATTGCGATATAGACTTCATTAAGGCATTTGACAATGTTCTACATGGTAGACTGGTTAACTAGGTTAGTTCACATGGAATGCACATGGAAAACTAGACATGTGGATACAAAATTGGCTCGAAGGTCGGAGATAGAGGGTGGTGATGGAGGATTGCTTTTCGAACTGGTGGGTTGTAACCAGTGGTGTGCGACAAGTATCAGTGCTGGGTCCACTGTTTTTCATGATTTATATAGATCATTTGGATGTGAACACAGCAGCGATAGTTGGTTAGTTTGCAAATGACACCAAAACTGATGTTGTTGTGGACAGACAGAAGGTTTTCATCAGAGTACAACGAGATCTTGATCAGGTGGGCTGTTCGGCTGAGGAGCAGCGAATGGTGTTTAGTGCAGATAAATGTGAGGCACTGCATTTTGGAAATGCAAATCAGGGCAGGATGTAGACACTTAATGGTAAGGTCCTGTGGAGTGTTGCTGAACAAAACGGTTTTGGAGTGTAGGTTCAAAATTCCTTGAAAGTTGTGTTACAGTTCGATAGAATACAGTAGCAGCCATTTGGCATGCTTGCCTTTATTGGTCAGTGCTTTGACTATATGAATTGGGAGGCCATGCTGCTGCTGTACAACACATTAATTCGGTTATTTTGGAGTATTGTATGCAATTCTGGTCTCCCTCCTATCAGAAAGATATTGTGAAACTTGAAGGGAGACAGAAAAGATTTACAAGGATGTTGCCAGGATTTGAGCTGCAGGGAGAGAGTGAGTAGGTTGGGGTGATTTTTCTTGGAGTATGAGAGGCATATGTAGGGTTAATAGGCATATCTCTTTCGCAAAACTAGAGTGCATGGATTTCAGGTGAGACCCAAGGACCAAGTTTTTCTAATACAGAATGGTGCATGTGTGGAATGAGCTACCAGTGGAGGTGGTGGTGCCTGTTATGATTACATTTAAAAGGCATTTGGATGGGTACATGAAGAGGAAGGGTTTACATCGAAATGTGCCAAGTGCTGGCAAATGGGACTAGTTTAATTTGGGATATCCCATCGGCATGGACAAGTTAGACTGAAGGGTCTGTTTCTGTGCTGTACATCTCTGAGAGTCTATGATTCTGTCTGAACTCACACCAGTATACTATTAATTCACCATTGCCGGAAATACCCGCCTATGTTACTTGATGCTATCGAAATGTCTTCACTTCAGAATTTTTAAACATGCGAACACATCCATCCACAACACCGACTCTGAGTCTCTCTCCATCCGTCTATTTCCCAAATCCGTCCCATTTGTTGTATTTAAACTGTTGTAATTTAAACTGAGCATCAGCTTCCAACATTAAGCTGCTTAGAAACAATGTTCAAAAAGTATAGCTTGTGTTTTATTTGACTTCCCGGTGTCCTGCTCTGTGCTCCATGTTGGATAGTGGACTTCCAGCAGTTTTGATGCACACCTTTCTAACTTGCTCTGCGCCGATCAATTGAACGCCTGTGGTAATCACTCTCTACTGATCATGTGCTCAGTAACACAAGGAATCGCTTGCACTGTTACTGATCCAGAAGAGCCTTCTCACTAGCACTTGAGTGACAGTGGAAAAGCTGGGGACGGTTTCCTGGAGGCTGTGCTTTAAGCTGCTGTGGAAATTCAGGAAGACCAGATGCTTTGGTGACCCACTCTGGATGATTCATGGTGACTGTAGTGACAGCATCTGCAACATGACCATCAAAAGGAGCAGAGACTGCAGAGAGGGGAATGTCTTAAAAATGGAATGAAGGAATCACAATCAGATCAGAGAATAACTGCCTCCTATCCCTGTGTCCCAGTCTCGAGCAGTTGAGTGACTCCCTCCTGTTCCTGTGTCCCAGTCTCGAGCAGTTGAGTGATGGCCTCCTGTTCCTGTGTCCCAGGCTCGAGCAGTCGAGTGACTCGCTTCTGTTCCTCTGTCGAAGTCGAGAGCAGTTTAATGACTGGCTCCTGTTCCTGTATTCCTGTTTCCACCTGCTGCCCGTGATTAACAGGCTCCAATAGCTGTGTGCTATCCGCATGCTGCCCTTCAGTAACATGCTCCAATACCTGTGTGCTAACCTCCTGCTACCCCTGAGTAACAGGCTCCAATAGCTGTGTGCTCACCTCCTGCTGCCCCTGAGTAACAGGCTCCAATACCTGTGTGCTCACCTCCTGCTGCTCCTGAGTAACAGGCTCCAATAACTGTGTGCTCACCTCCTGCTGCCCTTCAGTTACAGGCTCCAATACCTGTGTGCTAACCTCCTGCTACCCCTGAGTAACAGGCTCCAATAGCTGTGTGCTAACCTCCTGCTACCCCTGAGTAACAGGCTCCAATAACTGTGTGCTCTCCTCCTGCTGCTCCTGAGTAACAGGCTCCAATAGCTGTGTGCTCTCCTCCTGTTGCCCTTCAGTAACAGGCTCCAATAGCTGCATGCTCACACCCTCCTGCCCCTGAGTAACAGGCTCCAATACCTGTGTGCTCTCCTCCTGCTACCCCTGAGTAACCGGCTCCAATAGCTGTGTGCTCTCCTCCTGTTGCCCGTCAGTAACAGGCACCAATAGCTGCATGCTCACACCCTCCTGCCCCTGAGTAACAGGCTCCAATAGCTGTGTGCCCTCCTCCTGCTGCTCCTGAGGAACAGGCTCCAAAGCTGTGTGCCCTCCTCCTACTACCCCTGAGTGACAGGCTCCAATACCTGTGTGCTCTCCTCCTGCTGCTCCTGAGTAACAGGCTCCAATACCTGTGTGCTATCCTCCTGCTGCCCCTGAGTAACAGGCTCCAATACCTGTGTGCTCTCCTCCTGCTGCTCCTGAGTAACAGGCTCCAATAACTGTGTGCCCTCCTCCTGAGTAACAGGCTCCAATAGCTGTGTGCTCTCCTCCTGCTGCTCCTGACTAACAGGCACCAATACCTGTGTGCCCTCCTCCTGCTGCTCCTGAGTAACAGGCACCAATACCTGTGTGCCCTCCTCCTGCTGCCCCTGAGTAACAGGCACCAATACCTGTGTGCCCTCCTCCTGCTGCTCCTGAGTAACAGGCACCAATACCTGTGTGCTCTCCTCCTGCTGCCCCTGAGTAACAGGCTCCAATAGCTGTGTGCCCTCCTCCTGCTGCTCCTGAGTACCTGTCTGCAATATCTGTTTGCTCTCCTCCTGTTGCTACTGAGTAACAGGCTCTAACAGCTCTATGCTCACCAGCTGTTCCTGTGTAATGAAACTGATGGACTGAATGGCCTTTTGACATTCCAATCAGTTCGTATTGACTGAAAATCTTTCTGCTTTTTTTGTAAAATACCATCAAAATCAGAATGTTGCATTTATATTTTATTTCTCATTAACTAAGCAATCGTGCTAACTGACTCTGCTTTTGTTATACTGGTCTGAGAAGCTGAACGGGTAACAGTTTCAAGAGGCTGATCAGTTCCTCCTGTCCCTCTGTAACAGGCCGAAAGGCCTATGTCTTCCTATGTCTCTATAGAAGGCACTTGGGGACAGAATTGTTTCTCCCTGTTCCTGAGCAGCAATTTCAATGTGCTGAATGGTGCCTCGAAGTTATGAAATGGTTTGATACCAGGGCATTTCAAACTACGAGCAGCATTACTCAAGTATCTAGAAACTTCCCTACAAGGCATTTTATGCATCTGATCTGTTATTCTATCCCTGTCTCCTTTTTACAAACAGGATGGAACATATACAATCCTACAATGTTCCAGCAATACTCCTACACACAAGGAAGAAAGATTAAAAAAGATTGAAAGGTTTATGATCTATCCCTCGGCAACAGTCATCCACTCAGTCCAGACTGAGTAAATGTTCCCTTTTATTGGGATGTGTAAAATGAGGTAAGGAACTGGTTAACTGAAGCTGTTTGTTTGGTGACTGTGATGAATGTCAGTCTCCAGAGATTGTATTTATCCCAGTGGAGGGTTTACATATTTTAATGATAAAATGGACACCGTTAAATGTGTTATCCCATAGTATGAGTGGGTGTCTCACCGACAGCACTCACAGGGATCAGCAGCTGCAGAGACAGGGGAATGGGAGATCTGACTCTGAGAACTTTAGACTGGAATGTAACAACAATGGACAGGAGTTTATCCTATTATGTATGAATTCTTTCTACATATCATTCCAGGCCATTACCATTGCGGATCGAATATGCACTTTACATTATTCAATATTTTTATTATCCTACCCTGGCTATTATTGGTGTACCTGGTAAGTTTCACTGTCCATTTATTATTTGCATTAATCATGTGTGACTGTATTATTTTTCTTTACATTTACTCTACTGTGTAAACATTCACTCTCCAAACCACCAGGAACGACTTTCCTTCTTTCCTTCGGGCACTGTGCCTTGTCGGACCTACTCAGTTTCAGCTATGGAACACAATTCATTGTATCACAGCCCTAGTTCAATATTGAAAGCTTGGAGATCACTGTCTTCTGTTCTGGTTACAAACACCATTTCGTTCCTCTGACTTCATCTCATCCCTGGCCATTATCTGAGGCTGAAACAGACGAGTCACAACTATGGTGATCCCTTTGTCCACGAGCTGATTCCGAACCCATATCTGAACCATTCCTATTTGTAATTGTTAACGTCTCCTGAATATACTTCACTGGCTTATTCTATCTGCGATTTGAACCCTGAGCTATGAAATGTAGTCTTAATGATCCCAATAATCTGCTGCTGACACTCCCAAATTCAAACCTGCAAATCTGAGTCGACATTCCAAGGCTCGGTTCTCACCTCACACCAAAATCCCATCATTTCTTTGAGGATCGATTTATATTTTTGCCGGGTCTGGCAATGCCTTTAATTTAATATTTTGAACTACATCGTTTCCTCTGTCTGTGGCACAATCCTCAGTGTCTCTATATTGATTACCCAAACCCTTGTCACTTGTTCTCATTTAAACTAATTCCCTCCATGTGTGTTCTCTCTCAAACAATTTTCATATTTATCGCCACCAAAACACACACATACGCACACACATACTCTCTCTCTCTCTCTCTCTCTCTCTCTTTCTATCTTTTCCAGCAACACATTTTTAAGCTCTGATCTCCAGCATCTGCAGTCCTCACTTTCTCCCAGTTTATGGAGTACTCCACTAGCATGGTCTGCACAGCTCTCCATTCTGGCTTAACTTGTCTCGGTTTACGGTGTCTGGGTTGGTTCTGTGAGGCCGATTTTGATGTAACGAAGCATTTCAACTGATCTGCCAATGTTTTCATTTGATGTTCTCATTTTTGTGATTGGACCCACCATTGTCTCACTTCTCCAGTTATTCTCACTCCCCTGTCTCCTTATCCATATTTTCGCAACATGTTATCAGTTAATTAATTGTTTGTTTTTCTGTATCGTTCCCTGGTGTTTTATTTTTGGCTTCTGAGTGTATCGAATGCTGTCATTGTGAAGCTCTGAAAGAATGAAATAGTGTGTATTGGGCAGTTTTTCACTTCCTGGTGTGTCCCATATGCTTATCTTTGTTGGACAAGGGGTTCCAGTAGCTTTGAGAGATGTACCTGTCCACTCAACGACTGTGTTTGTCGCTCTCAGCTGACAGTGCAGTCAGTAACACGAGGGAACCCCGCGACAACCATTATAAAGGACAAGGCATCCAACCTGTAACTGAGGAGCTTCTGACTGTCTCCTGTTATTGAAACGTTAGTGGATGGGCTTGGGATGGTTTGCAGGAGGTCGTGCTGTGAGCTGACTCTCACATTCAGAGAGACCTGATGATTTGGTGACGCAAATCTGGATGGAGCATTGCGACTGTAGTTGCAGCATCTGGGTCTGTAACATGAACAAGAAAAAATGAGCAGAGATTCAGAGAAGGAAAACTCTGAAACCACGGAGTGAGTGTGTGGGGAAAGGAATCTGACAAATCTGGCTGTGTCTTAACGTAGGTACACACGCCCTCTCGCTCTCCCCCGACATACACCCATGCACCTCTCCCTCTTCTCCCCGCGCACATTCACACTCCCCTCATCCATACTAATAAATCATATTTTCTCAAAAATATTCAATTTGTATACAGTCAGTCAATACGGTATTTTATAAACTCATACTTTGCAAATAAAATCAGTCTGACTCCAGGAGAAGACAAAGACAGACTCAAAACAAGACCTCACGCCTGTATAACATAGTCTGTCCGGAGGGGTCCATTCCTTTACATCGTTAGTACCTTAAGTTATCTCCAGGCAGTGACTTGAAATAAATTCTCAGGTTTGCATATTAATCAATCAAAACCTGCACCTCCATTCTAACTGATAAAAGGTTTGGGAGACATCTTCGATGTGTTAAATTCACGTCCATGTGTTGTACAGCCCTTTGATCTTTTCCTTGTAAATTATATGTCTAAGGTCTTCTGCTCTCACTAACACCTGATGACGGAAGAGCGGGACTAAAGCTTGTGTTTTTCAAAATAAAACTGTTGGACTATAACCTGGTATCTTGCCATTTCTAACGTTGTCCAACCCAGTCCAAACCAGCACCTCCATATCATAGCTTTTGTACATTAGCGCCTCTCCAACAAAATACATTTTCCTTATCCCATTTGCTTTTGTTTTGCATATTAACCTTTTGTGAGGCACGTTATGCAATGCCTTCTGGAAGTCCAGAACTAAGACATCGATAGGATCCCCTTCATCCACCATGTTTGTCAGATTTTTTTGTTAAAACATAAGTCAAAAAATAAACAAACCTGACTTATCCTTCAGTAAATCATGTTGACTGCAATGGATTGTGGTTTGATTTGAACATTTCCTGTTATTAATTCCTTAATTACTGATTTTAACAATTTGTCTTCAATTCCCAATCGTTTGTTCATCCCTTTTCATTCCCTAGTGAAGTTGGCTTATCGAAGTTCTTCCCTTTCTATAACCTCGACATTCCCTTTCAATTCACAAGGTTGTAAATGATCTGCTGCAATTGCTGTGTAAGAGGCAAGAGTGGCTGAATGGACTCATTCTGTTCCTGCTTTACACACTTGATGAGTTGAATGTCCTCCTGGTGTTCCAACATTATAGTCTCGATGGACTGAATATCCTCCCAGTGTTCCTTCATTATTTTCTCGATGGCTTACATGTCTTGATCCTGTTCCTGCTAAAGCCACTCAAGGTCTCAATGTCCTTCTTCTGTTGCTCAGTGACAGGTTTGGGGACTTATGGAATCTCCCTGCTGTTAAGTCACATTTCGAGGGCTGAATTGTGCAGGCACGTTGTGATGCCCACAATGAGTAGCTCAGTGGTTAGCACGACTGCCTCATAGCACTAGAGATCCAGGTTCAATTTCAGTCAGGAGTCACTGTCTCACATTTTCACTCTGCCTGCAAGGGTTTCTATCGGGTACTCCAGTTTCCTCCCAGCCCCACGATGTACAGGTAAGGTGCATTAGTCAAAGAAAATGCCAGGTAACAGAAATTGGGTGGGGAGCAGGGGGGTATAGTGTGATTTAAATGTGGTGGTCTTCGGAGGATTAATTTGCTGTCTATGGGTCAAATGGCCTGCTTCCACGTTGTAGGAATTCTACATTTAACACCTTCATTGCACAAATCAGTTGGGGGAATAATCTCTCAGTTAATTCCAATCTCCCCAGTGAGGAGATAAATTCTGTACACACTACTCCAGATGTGGTCTCACCGAGATTCTGTACATCACCAGCAGCACTTCAAAAGCCTGTTGTAAGGTTCCCATCCAGGTTAGAGCAGTCTCAGTTGTTTGGGGGAATACACAGCATTGTTGAAAGATTATTGTCCTTCTCTACTTCACCAGCATAACTGGAGATCTGGTGAAAATGTCATCATGACACTTGAGAGAAATGAGTAGGATGTGGTGAGATGACATCAATGTTGAGATATGCCTCACCAGACATCTCGCCTGAACCTGCCATTAATCTCCCCAGAGCCCATGTCACTCAGATTCCACAGAATCTGGTAAGGTGGAGCTCAGAAACAGCAAGCAGAAGCAAACATTTATGGGAGTTATACCTCAAAGCCAAAATTGTGATACAAATGCTGTTTATATTACAGAACAGGAAATTACATATCCAAGTTTTGTGGGTACTACAATAAAAATGGGTAGCTTCAAGTAATATTGGAACAGTGTTAACCCAAGTGAATTTTAATGCTGGGGAAATGGATTTCATGAGGGAGTATGAGATGGGTTGCTTTAACAGTATTTTCAGCACCAGCTAGAGTTCAGACTGTTTTGAAATTGGTGTTGTGTGATCAGAGAACAGAAAAAAATGACAGGGAAACTAACCAGTTACTTAGTGTCTGTCTTCATGGAGGAAATAACAAGTGATCATGGGACTTGTGTAACTAAACGCTAAAATCATCCATATCAGTGATGAGGTAGTATTTGAAAACATATGTGGATTGAGGATTGATAAGTCTGACAGGCCGATCTAATTCATACTGAAATTTCAGAGAATGCAGCAGTGCACAGATTGATTGCATTGAGGATCATTGTATTTTTCCATGTCCAATTTGGAAGATAATGAATGCATTCCAAGGATTTAGGAAAGAAAGAGGAGGGAGAGTGGAGACCTACAGAGCAGCTAACCTGTTATCCACAGTAGGGAATCTGTTGAAATTTATTATAAAGAATCTGATATTGCACACTTAGAGAACAATAGCAAACGTCAAGAGAATGATGCTAGATTTCTGATAGGGTAGTCAAAATTTGCAAACTTTTTGCTTGAAGATAACCGTTGTGAATGTAAACAATGGAAAACCAGTGAATATGCTATAGTTGGATACTCAGGAGGATTTTCAAGAACTCATGCAGTAAGTTAATAGAGAAAAAAAAAGTACACTAGGAGAAACATACGCAAATTGAGCAAGGTAAAAGTTAGGTTTGATTTTGTTTAAAGAGAATCAGTATATAGGCGGTGTAGAGCTCCATGCTCTCTCTCCACGGATGCTGTCTGACTCACTGTGATATCTACCACGTGTGGGTTTAAGTACAGATTGCAGCTTCTACAGTAATTTATTCCGACTAGAAGTAAAGACATTCTGCGCGAGTTACACAGAGTGTTGGTGAGACTGTACATGAAGTATTGCTTACAGATCTGATGTCATAATCTAATTAAAATTTCTGACAGAAGAGAGTCTATGCTCCTGTGATTGCATGGTGTGAATATGAATTCGTCGGTTTCTGAAGAGATTATTAACAAGAGTTATAAGTGTGAACTGTCAAAGGAAAAGGTAAGAGAAAACAAGTGCAACTTTGTTACAGCCTGAACCCAGAGAATGCAGCATTACAGCAGGGAAGTGACAGAACTATGAAGCAAATACATTAGTTCTGTCTTCACAGAAGAAAAAAAAACAAACAAGTCAAATCTTCCCAACAATACTGGGAAACCTTAGTCTCGAGGGATAAAGAATGAGATTAATAAATAAATGTATTGGGATAAATTATTGGGACTTAAAGTATGGTTGAACTCAGCATACAGATGGAAGGTAAGAAGACAAAATCCAACACCAGAGTATTGTGCTTAAATAAAGGAGACTACAATAGGATGAGGGAGGGGAGGAGTTAGCTAAAGTTGGCTGAATGAAAAGACTTTAAGGTGGAACTGTTGATGAACACTGGCTGGCTTTCAATGCAATTTTTCCAAGTGCTCAGTAACAGTATATAAGAGGGAAATGGAAGGACTGAAGGAAAATGGTAATCTGTCGTGGATGTCTCAGAAAATAAGGGAAGCTATCAAATAACTGGCATAAATAATGACAAAGACCACCGGGAATCTAAAAGACTTGGAAAAATATAAACGTCAAAAGAAAGCAACAAAAAAAATCAAAAACATAAGATAGATTATGAGAGTAAACTACCTCAGAATATAAAGACAGGTATCAAAAGATTCTATAAATAAATAAAACAATAATAGTGGCTAAGGTAAGCAATTGTCCTTTAGAGGGTGAGAAGTGAGATTCAGTAATGGGGTATGAGCAAATGGCCGCGGATTTGAGCACATATTTTGTCGATCTTGTCTGTGACATACATTAGTAACATGCCAGTAATTGTCAATGCGATGAAGGTAGGTGAGGACCTGGAAACAATCATTCCCACGACAGAGATAGTGTTGATAAATCTAATGGAGCTAAAGGTAGATCAGTCTCCTGGCTCTGATGGAATGCATCACAATTTACTAACAGAGGTAGTGGGAGAAATAATAAATGCATTTGTGGAAATCTTTCTAAATTCACTGGACTCTATTGCACTTCCAGCAGATTGGAAAACAGGAAATCAGACACCACTGTTTAAAAAGAGATGTAGACAAAGGTGGGGAACTATAGACCAGTTAGCCATTAAGTGTAGTGGGGAAAATATTTCAATGTGCAATCAAGGAATAAATAGCAATGCATCTCGACAGGAATCTTCCCATTGGGCTGACATAGGATCAGTTCATGAAAGGAAAGTCATGCTTAACTAATTTACTAGAAATCTATGAAGAAAATATGACCACAGAGAGCCAGTAGATGCGGTGTACCAAGATTTACAAAAGGCATTCGACAAAATGCCGCCAAAAAAGCTGCTGCATAAGGTAAAGATGTGTGGTATTCCGGGTAATGCATGAACATGGATAGAGGATTGGTTAACTAACAAGAAGCAATGAGTGGGAATAAATGATTGTTTTCTGGTTCCTGATCATTGACTAGTGGTATGCCTCAGGGATCAGTGCTAGGATTATAATTATTCACAGCTTACATGGACGATTTGTAGTTGGACATCACGTGTAGTGTTTCAAAGATTGCAGATAATACTAAAATGAGTGTCAAAGCAAAGTGTGCAGTGGAATGTTAAACTTTACGAAGGAACATAAATAGTTTAAGCTAGTGGGCAAAGGTCTGGCAGACGGAGTACAATTGTAATAAATGCGAAGCCATCCATTTTGGTCGGAATACCAGTGAAAAGGACTATTACTTGCATGCTAAAACAAATACAGCATGTTTATGTTCAGAGGGACTTGGGTGTCCTTGTGCATGAATCACAGAAGTTGGTCTGCAGGTGCAACAAGTAATTAACGAGGCAAATAGAATTGCTAAAGGGATTGAGTTTAAAAGCAGGGAGGTTATGTTGCAGCTGTACAAGGTGCTGGTGAGACCACACCTGGAGTATGATGTGCAGTTTTGGTCTCCTCACTTGAGAAATGATGTCCTGGCACTGCGGTGGATACAGAGGAGGTTCATTAGGTTGGTTCCGGAGTTGAAGGGGTTCACTTATGAGGAGAGACAGAGTAGACTGGAATAATATATTGATTGGAATTTGAAAGAATGAGGGAGGATCTGATAGAAACATATATAATTATGAAAGAAATAGATCAGATAGAAATAGAGAGGACGTTTCCAGTAGAAGGTGAAACTAGGACAAGAGGGCAACGTCTCAAAATTAGGTAGAGCAGATTCAGGACTGAATTCAGAAGGAACATCTTGACCAAGAAGTTTGTGAATCGGTGGAATTCCCTGCTGAGTGTAATAGTTGAAACTTTGTGATTGAATGTGTTTGAAGCTCAGATAGATATTTTTTTGAGAAGTAAAGGAACTAATGGTTATGGTGAGCGGACGGGCAGGTAGACCTGAGGGCATGAAATGATCACCCATGTTCTTATTAATTTTCCTAGTTCTTATGTAATGGGTCAACATGAAATAGGAATCATATTTGAGAAACTGACTGGTCTACACATACGGTGAAGCAATGGATGCTGTGCATTTGGATTTTCAGAAGGACTTTGGTAAAGATTCTGGCCTCTTATGCAAAGTCAAATGTTAGAGGGTTGGGCCTAAAAAATGAACATGATTTTCGAATGGGAGAGCTGAAAGGAAACAGTGAACAGGAATAGAACATTCTGTTTTGAAGTGCAAGGATCTTTGGTGTCGCAGGGATCGTTGCTTTGGCTCCAGCTATTCCCAATACATCCACAAACATTTAGTTGAGAGAATCAAATACAGTGTAACCCAGTCTGTTGACGGCACTAAATGATGTCGGATGGTGAGTGAGCGAGGAGTATATTAAAGAAAAGCTCTAAAGTGATTGAGACAAGTAGAGTGAAGGGGCAAATGCGTGGCAGATGAAGAGCAATGGGAGTGGATGTGACGGTGTATATTTTGGTGGAAACAATAGAACAGCAACCGATAATTTGAAAATGGATTGGGCGAAACATTTTGATCTTTAAAGTGATTTATACCTTTCTTGGTTTCTTCTGCGCAGACCTCCATGGTCAGTGCAGGGCAGTGAGTTCTGAAGCCATAAGTCAACACTGGGAATGATATTGGCACACTAACCAGTGTACACAAACACACCAAGAAGGTAGCTGTAGCATAGAAAAGTTCCGGATCTCCCAGTACAACAGTCATGAAAGCAATATTGCAAAAACAAAAAACAGGTAGGAAGGTAAAGGCTGTGTTGACCATCATTTCAGGGGGATTTGAACACAGTAGTAAGGGTGTCTTCCTGCAACTGTACAGGCCCTTGGGGACACGCTCATCTCGAAAATTTTGCAGTATTATGTGCAATGTTGGTCTCCTTACTTAATAAAGGACAAACCTGACATTGAGTGAGAGCAGTGAAGGATGACCAGGCTGATCGCTGGGATGACAGACTTGCTGAGGGAGCAGAGTTTGAGGCGACTGGACCTGTATTCCTTGGGCTTTAGGAAAATGAGTGGAGATCTCAATGAAATATTTAAAACACTAACGGGGCGAGACAGATTGGAAGCAACGATGATCATTCCCCTGGTTGGGTTGTCTAAAACAAGAGGTCACAGTATTAGGTACAGGCAGGCTGCTCTGTACTGAGATGAGAGTGGTGACCCTGGGAAATTCCATACCGCATCAGGCTGTGGAAGCTAAAACACGGGATATAATTAAGGATTTCTAGACACTAAAGGGATCAAGAGACAGCAGGGGTACGGCTGTCACAAGCTCAGAGATATGAGGAAGGAGGTCTCTGCGGGGTCAACAGGACTGTGTTTCCCATTCCCTTTTCCGATACTGAGGCTGCAGCTGCATGTTCTGTCGGTTTTACCCTTTCAAACCTCGGAGCACATCAGTACAATTTAGTGTCTTGCTTGACCAGTTTAAAGACCATTGAACAGTTGATCACATGTCTGCGTGTCTGGAGTCACTTTTAGGCCAGGCCAGGAAAGCATAGAATTTACCAGAACAGAATTAACTTCCATGAAGTGCATTGGGGAAGCAAATTGAAGTTTACAATCGACATTGATTTCAGGATCACTGTTACTGACACCAGATTTTAAATCTCGATATTTTATTTTTTTTTTAACTTCCACCAGCTGCCTGACCATTAGCCTGATCTGGATTAGTAATCCAGTGCCATTTCCACAGCAGCACCATCTCCACATGGGGACCTATTGGAAACCACACTGAGCAGGTAGTCAGAATAATCTCCATTACAGCCTCACAGGTCATATTCATCTTTAAAGCAAGCATCCATCTATCAAAATGCCTATGTTTAATTCTTTCAAACTCACCATAAGTCTGACCTGTTTACTTCTTAATGTTTCTGAACTGCTGTCTACATGTCTCTGGTATCAATTCATGAGCACTTAAAATAGCTTGTTTGACATCTTCAGGGTCTCTTGACGACTCGTCTGACACCGGAGCAAATACCTCACTCGGCCTGGCTACCAGTTTAGTCTGAACTAGCATTACCCATCATTACTTGGACCATTCTATCTACCTAGCCAAGTTTCAATGAAACAAAGGAGGCTTCAAAATCTTTCTCATCAAAATGTGGCAGCGTTTTGACATAGCTGTATGTATCTCCAATTGCCTTTTAATCTCCATCCTGTTACTTTGACTTTGTTGACTAATTCGTACCTTCAAGTTCAACCTCTCGCTCTTTTTGCTCAACTAAAAACCTTCCGTCTCTTTTTCAATCTTCTTCTCTCTATGCTCAGATATGAACCTTCTCCTTCCCTTTTCTCCGTCTCTCTTCTCTCTTGCTTTCTGTTTCTTCTCTCTCTTTCTCTCTTCCTTTGTTTATCTTTAAACTCAATTTTCCTCAATTATAATTTAAGTTTTTCTCAGTCTACTGCACTTATCTGTTTCTCTGATACACCTTAGCGTTTGAGTAATTTCCTGACAATTTCAGCTTTACTTTTTTCCTCGGTTAAACGCAAATCTATGTTCTTTACTAATTCTAAAGGTTTGGCCTTTATTTTTCTTTCTAAACTTCCTTGGAAAAATTGAGAATCATCTTCAAACCCCTCTTAATTATTTTAAGAACCATTTCTCTCACTTTTAATTTAACCAACAACAAGTCTTCGAAATTGAATCAGTTGTCTTACTGACGTTTTATTTAAAGATCTTGGACACCAGCATGCAAATGTTTTAATATACTGTGTATTTTCTCATACCTCAAATTTATTCAAATCTACCCAAATGACAGTTTGGATATGCCTAAACCTGTTATAATCGCGGAAGAAAGCCTCCCAAACTCTTACAACACAGGATTAACCGCTCTCCTAATTTAAACCAGCCACAAAGAAATGTTCACCTCATGTCCTAATATCTTAAGTGTCGAGAGGCAAAGATCCATTTACAGAGTCACTACTTAAAAGTAAAATTAACAATTTTGTTATTTAAGTCCAACAGAGAATAATAAAATGAACAACTGTTTAGAAATCCCGTGGGTCAAACGTATCTTTTACCTCCCACTCTACAATACTAGTCTGCTGAAACAAAACCCCCAATAAAGGTTTACAAAAATATCATCATGTTTCAAAACCAGTCAGCTTTGTCGATTTTCCTTTGTAGATATTGTCTATCGATTTTACTCACGGTCAGCTTTGATGTTCCGCTGTGCAAACGTCTTCTAGACAGGTGTCTACAAAAAGCTCTTCAACTCGCTGTCTATCATTGTGGATGTCTTTAGCAAATCTCCCCCTAAATGTTCAAAACATCCAGATTCATACAACAATGCATCGGATAATTTCATTGATATTGATGTCATCAAATACATTATATATCACTCTCGATTTGATTTCGGTCTGTTGGTGCATAATTTAATCTGTCTGGGTGAATTTGTATTTGATTTTGTTCCATGGCAACTCAGCATCACTATTGGTTTCACAGACAAATGTTACATTTTAACTTCTTTCAGAACACCTTGTGCCAGCTTCCTGTCTCCCTTAACGGGAAAGTATACCTCTCCACCTTCATAACAATGTCTTTTTTTCTGCCCTGCATAGCTTTTCATAAATTTGATCAACTTAGCAAGTTCACATAAATGTACTTTCTGTTCTGAAAAAGACCCATCTTCTCTCACCCTTCCATTACTTATTTCCTTCTTTCCAGTTGTCATTCCAATTACTTACAATGTTATTGGCATTCTTCGACAAAGTATTACATTGTGTGTGTGTGTGTGTGTGTGCGCGTTTCGCTTGTGAATAATCATCTTTAGTTGCACTAAGACGAAAGAATGCGATGTAATCACACCCATATGAAGGAGTAAAAGCGCAATGTTTCCAAGTTTTCTGATATCAAAAAAAGATGCTAAAAAATCTCCTTTATTCATTGATTGGGAAAGTGAACAAATGACGTTCATGGGCCAAACAGAAATAATTTACTGAACCTTTACTGGGGTCATCGAATGACCAGATATTTAATTTTCTCCTGGGAGTTTAAATTCAGCTTTGTTTGAAGTCTGAGTTACATAAATTTTTTTATCAAAATGCAATCATCATCGGTGACAAAAATAGACGTTGTTGGAAATGCTCAGTAGTTTTGGCAGTATCTGTTGTGAGAATGCAGATTGAACATAGCCTAGTGGAATGGGTCTGGGTTGTTTACTTTTTGTCAATAGTGTTCAGCGACGTGCCAGTTAGGTACATTGGTCATGGGTAAATGCAGAGGAATAGAGTAGGGGAATGGTTCAGGGTTAGTTACTCTTCGGAGGCTCAGCATGGACGTGCTGTGTGAAATGGCCTGCTTCCTCACTGTAGGGATTCTATGATTCTATGATTTCTTCATACAAAGGGAGGTCGGTGCCAGGATCAAGAATGCCTCCGAGCATGCGCAGGGCATATTGAATTGGGAGGGGAAACAGCCAGCGGGCGTCGTTCACATTGATATCAAGACATAGGTAAGAAGAATGGAAGGTTGAAAGGTCCTGCAAAGAAAGTCTGGGACAGGTGGGAACTGTATAAAAATGAAAGTGTGCACCTTAACTGGAAGGGCCCTAACATCCTGGAAGGGAGGTGTGATCGTGCAGCTCAGGAGACTGGGAACCAATTCAGCAGGTCAGAAACTGAACAGAAAGTAGAAGGTGGTCGAATAAACAGGCAGTGCCAGTACAATGACCATGCTGAGGGAAAGAATAATAACAATTTTAAAATATGAAAGAAAGTTGGAGTAAATGATAGGGTCACTGTTATTGAGTTGGAGATCTTGTGCACAAAAGTATTTAAAAAAAGACAAGGGGAGACACAAAGAACACCTCATCGAATCTATAAGGGATTATTTCTTCGATTAACGTATCATGGAACCAACCAGAGAACCGACTTGGTATGATGTAATAAGGAAGGAGTGATAAATCATATTGTCGTAAGGATTATCGAAGAAAGAGTGGCACAGCATGCTGGAGGTTCATATTCAGATTGAAACAGTGAAGACAGTCACATACGAGAGGTTTAGTGTTGGGCAATGACAACTTTCCTGGCCTGAGGAAGCGATTTGCCCAAGTAGACTTGGCAAAAACATTAAAGTGCAGGACAGTTGAATAACAGTGCTAACCCCTCAATTGAAGTGCAATCCTTAGTGGTAAGGAATTGTAAAAAGATGAAAAGTGATCCATAGCTTAACAAGGAAGTCAACAATAACATGACAGTGATGGCCTGGCTGTATTATCGCCGACTGCTCATCCAGATTTTGTTCTTGGGACTCAGGTTCAAATGTTGTCACATTCAATATGAACCTGAAATTAAGAGTCTATTGATGATCATGAAAGCATTGCTTATTGTTAGAAACAGCCATATATTTCACGAGTGTCCTTCAGGGAAGGAACCCATCATTCCTACCAGGTCTCACCTCTGTATAACTTCAAACTCACACAAATTTGGTTAAATCTTAACTGCCCTGTAGGGATGAACAATAAGTTCAGTCTAACCGAGCGACTCCCTCATCCTATCAATAAATTAAAGAAAAACGCTTTAAATACCAGCAAACGGTTCTTAAAAACAACATCAAAATGGCTATGAAGCAAAATGTGTAGAAAGCATAAGAATTGATAAATAACATTTCTCGCAGAAGACAAAAAGGAAAAGAATGCTAAAATTAAATATTGGCGTCTTAGAGGATGAAAGCAGCGAGATTAGATTGCTTACATTGTGGAAACAGACCCTTCGGCCCAACGATTCCACACCACCACACCGAAGCGCAACCCACCCATACCCCTGCATTTACCCCTTACCTAACACTACGGGCAATTTAGTATGGCCAATTTACCTGATCTGCACATCTTTGGACTGTGGGAGGAAACTGGAGGAAACCCATGCAGGCACAGGGAGAACGTGCAAACCCCACCAAGTCAGTCGCCTGAGGTGGTTTTGAACCCGGGTCTGTGGCGCTGTGAGGCAGTAGCGCCAACCACTGTGCCACCATGCCATGAGATAATAATGGTAAACTCAGAAATGGCATAGGCAAAACCAACACTTTGTGTTTTCATATGGTTTTTATGGTTTCTTTTTTAACGCTGCGAAAGTTTGTTTCCGTTTCGAAAAATTAAACATTTTTTTTTAAAAATAAGGAGTTGTGCCTTCATATCAGAGAGTCTTGTCTGTTTTCTGCTCAGGAGAAGACTTTTCTGCTAGGAATATATTGAAGATGAATATTTATATTGAGTTAATTGGTTAAAGGTTTGAGTATATCTATTTTTTATATGTTTGATGTGTATATGATTTTGCTTCCATTTTAACATTATTATCTATAGGTAATGAAAGGTAACATATAAATAAGGTGTTGTGAAAAATCCTGCTTCTAGGCATAATGTTATTTAGGACACAGAGAGTTTGGAGAGAAGATTTAGAAAAAAAGTACTACCCAGCAAAGCAGTCAGATAAATGGTGACTGTCAGGAAAGATAAGAAGGTACTTCAATGTCTCCGGCGACTATTCCTCTACCAAAAAGATTTTCACTTTTTGGAACTGTTGAAGAAGGTAGTCTTTCTGAGGAAAATGGAAGAGCCGTCAGTTATTGGACTGATGGTACGATTTTTATATTAGGCAGGGTTAGAGAAAATTTAGAAGAATTATTGCTACAGTGGGATTTTCAGTCAGGAGCATCAGCAGGAGATTCTGTGGCAGTGAGCATGAGTTTAGGGTGGTTTGTGCTAGGCTGAAGAATGGCTCTAAACTTTTCAAACACATTGTTAAAGGTGAGACTGAGTACTCATAGATTGTTGTACATATTGGTAGGAATGACTTTTTAGGGAAAATATTAAAGCAGTACAGGGTGAATTTAAGAGGTGAGGTAGATTAAAAATAAAACTTTAAAAGTATTAATTTGTGGTTTACTGCCAATGCCAGCCCCAACCTGTGGAGGAACGAAAGGTTAAAGAAGAAAAATCAATGGCTGAAGAGCTGGGTTGTTGTTGAGGGATTTAGATTTTTGGAAAATTGGAATTTGTTTTGGAATAGAAAACACATGTTCAAAAAGTATTGGTCTAATCTAAACTGGAAATCAACCAATATCTTAGCAGGGAGATTTGCTCACTCTATATAGGGAGACATTATATTGATAGAGAAGACAAGGGGGTTATTCTAATTGGCAGTGTTAATGGACGGATGGATGGAGAAAGTTATGAATGTGAATAGAGCATGTCCATTAGAAACGAAAGATGAGAGAGTCAGAGTATACACTAATTCTGAAGCACTAAGTTGCATTTATTTCAATGTAAGGGGTCTTATGGGGAAGGTTGATGAACTCAGGGCATGTTTAAGAACATAGAATTGGGGTATCATATTTATTACTGAAAGTTGGTGAAGAGGTGCTCAAGTGGATAGTGTGGTGCTGGAAAAGCACAGCAGGCCAGGCAGCACCCGAGGAGCAGGACAATGGACGCTTCCGGCAAAAGCCCCTCATCAGGAAAGGGCTGTTGAAGGCCTTTTGCCCAAAACATTGATTTCCCTGCTCCTCGGGTGCTGCCTGGCCTGCTGTGCTTTTCCAGCACCACACTCTCGACTCTAATCTCCATATCTGCAGTCCTCACTTTCGCCTGAGAGATGTTCAAGATTGTCAATTCAACGTTCCAGGTGATAGGTGTCATAGAATGGATAGAAAACGTGGCATACAGTGGGTGGAGAAGGGGAGGCCTGCCGTTTTAGATGAAGGGATAAATTATTGGTATTACTGGAGAAGTTATTTCTCAAAAATCATCAGGTAAAATACATGGGTAGTGTTAAAAATAAGAAAGTAAAGGTCACTTTGAAGAGATTGCACTATATGCTCATTTGTGACAAATCGTCCAATCAAAATATATATTGATAGAAATTAAATATAAGAAAGGAAAGAGTACGTTGACGTTATTGCACCATATGCTCTCCAACAGTAAGAAAGAAATTGAGAAACAGACATGTAGGAAGATCTCGGATATATGTAAGCTTAATAAGGTTGTGGTAATGGGGATTTTAATTTTCTAAAGAAATGATTGGGACTACCATAGTGTTAAAAGGTTGAATCATGAAGAATTTGTCAAATGTGTCGAAGAAAATTTTCTTCATCAGTACCTGGATCATCCGAATCGAGAAGGAGCAAAACGAGACCAGGTTTTGTGAAATAGGCAGGGCAAGCGACTGAAGTGAACATGGGAGAATACCTTTGGGTCTGGCAATCATAACTATTCGTGGAAAATAATACGCCTTCCATTAATATCATATTTTTGATTTAAGTACCATAATTTTTAATGGCATGGGACAAGGACTGTCCAGGTTTGATGGGAGTAGACTTTTTGCAGGTAAAATAATGTCTGACAAGGGGGAGGCATTCAACAGTCTGACGACGTGAGTTGGGAGGCTTTATGTTCCTGTTAGCGTGAGGGTAAAGCAGGTAAGGTTAAGGAACCATGGATGACTAAAGTTATTGAGGTTCCACTCAAAAATAAAAGACAAACTTACTTTAGATCCAGACAACTTTATTGAATTGAATCTTTTAATCAATATAAAGAGAGTGGGGCACCATTTTGAGAGAAATAAGGAAAGCCCAAAAGAGATATGAGATAGCGTGGGCAGATAAGGTTAATGGAATTCAAAGATACTGTGTAACTACATTAACAGCAAGACTTAACCAGGAGAGTAAGGCCTCTCAAAGTTCACGAAGGACATCGATGTGCTGAACCCAGGAGATGGGGAATAAAATTATCTCATTCCTGATGCAGCAGACAGCAGCAAACACACACTACTGCCTGCATCTCGCATTCATCCAGATTGAACTCCGTCTGCTATTTGTCAGCTGATTGACCCATTTGATCAAGATCTTTTTGTAATCTGTGGGGGTCTACTCAGTTGTTGGCCCCAATCCTTTCTGTGTCATAACCAATATCATATTCATTCCTTCCCTTACTTGTTAAATCATAACTTTTGATGAACAAGATTATTGTACATTTTTATGGAACAGGCCCGACTCCTCCAATCAGTTCAAGCAGGTCTCCCTGACCGTAGATTTGCTAATTGTTGAAGGTAAGTGTATAGTGGATATCGCCAGAGTGAATTAGCTGGTCAGACTGCCGTGTTTTAAACAAAAAGAATTTATTTAAAACATTAAGTAATGAAATAAAAACAAGCGAATATTGAATACCCAAATAACCCATCCGATCCGAACCTGACAGGCTTTCCCGACTTAATGATGCTGTTCCAAATTGGTTTCAACATTCCCAATAAACAAACCCCTTGGCACAAAGAGTAAAAATTATACAAACCAAGCTTACAGGTTACAAATTCAGAGGACAGAAGGATGGGGAGAGCGTCCAGTTTCAACAGTGAATCTGACTTAAATAACCTTCGAACTGACTGAATTGTGCAGGTGGAGAGCTGGTCACGTTCCCTTGATAATACCAGTTTTTTTTAAGACTTAAAAACCTTCTTCTTGAGGTATTACCAGTTTGGTATAAACCAAAGGACCCCAATGAGCCGTTCAAAATTGAGACATGTGGGAACCGTGGGTCGGTTAGAACCTCTCTGAAACAAAAACCAAGCACAACATAACCTTGTGAAGGGACATTATAAAACTGAATCATTAATATCCAAAGATATCTTCAGTTCTCAAAATAACCAAAAGTAGTGGTTAGTACACAAAAACACACATATGCATTCACTTAGTATAAAAATGCAAACCTGCAGAGCTACATCCAAATTCAGTGTGTGATACATCTACCACTGAGTGTGTCGATCTGTCATTCAAGTTTCGACAATGTTTTGGCAATCAAGACCTGCCACAGGCTCACTTTTCAAACTCTGTGGCTGAAATTACAGGCTCGAGCTAAACAGACTCGCATTTTTGTCCTACAATTTCTCCAAAAGCTTCAATGGGTTATTGTTACAGATGTTGCTAATAATATAAAAACTGAAATGTTGTCGTGCCAACACAAAGCTCAAAGTCTCTTTCTTAGCTGTTGAATATTTCTACCAATAAATATTTCACTTGATGGATAAATACCAATGAGTCTTTCTATCTTCTCGTCGTCTTCCTGCAGGTGTGCAGCACCGACACCCACATCACTCGCATTTATAAGACCATAAGACCATAAGACCTAGGAGTGGAAGTAAGGCCATTCGGCCCATCGAGTCCACTCCACCATTCGATCATGGCTGCTGGGCACTTCAACTCCACTTACCCGCATTCTCCCTGTAGCCCTTAATTCCCCGAGACAACAAGAATCTATCAATCTCTGTCTTGAAGACATTTAGCGTCCCGGCCTCCACTGCACTCTGCGGCAATGAATTCCATAGGCCCACCACTCTCTGGTTGAAGAAATGTCTCCGCATTTCTGTTCTGAATTGACACCCTCGAATTCTAAGGCTGCGTCCACGGGTCCTAGTCTCCTCACCTAACGGAAACAATTTCCTAGCATCCACCCTTTCCAAGCCATGTATTATCTTGTACGTCTCTATTAAGTCTCCCCTTAATCTTCTAAACTCCAATGAATACAATCCCAAGATCCTCAGCCGTTCCTCATATGTTAGGCCTACCATTCCAGGGATCATCCGTGAGAATCTCCACTGGACACGTTCCAGTACCAGTATGTCCTTCCTGAGGTGTGGGGACCAAAACTGGACACAGTACTCCAAATGGGGCCTAACCAGAGCTTTATAAAGTCTCAGTAGCACAATGGTGTTTTTATATTCCAACCCTCTTGAGATAAATGACAACATCACATTCGCTTTCTTAATCACAGACTCAACCTGCATGTTGACCTTTAGGGAATCCTCGACTAGCACTCCCAGATCCCTTTGTACTTTGGCTTTACGAATTGTCTCACCGTTTAGAAAGTTGTCTGTGCTTTTATTCTTTTTGCCAAAGTGCAAGACCTCGCATTTGTTCACGTTGAATTCCGTCAGCCATTTCCTGGACCACTCTCCCAAACTTTCTAGATCCTTCTGTAGCCTCCCCACTTCCTCAGTACGACCTGCCCGTCCACCTAACTTCGTATCATCGGCAAACTTCGCTAGAATGCCCCCAGTCCCTTCATCCAGATCATTAATATATAATGCGAGCAGCTGTGGACCCAACACTGAACCCTGCGGGACACCGCTCGTCACCGGCTGCCATTCTGAAAAAGAACCTTTTATCCCAACTCTCTGCCTTCTGTCAGACAGCCAATCCTCAATCCATCCCAGTAGCTAACCTCGAACACCATGGGCCCTCACCTTGCTCAGCAGCCTCCCGTGTGGCACCTTATCAAAGGCCTTTTGGAAGTCTAGATAGACCACATCCACTGGGTTTCCCTGGTCTAACCTACTTGTCACCTCTTCAAAAAATACCAACAGGTTTGTCAGGCATGACCTCCCCTTAGTAAATCCATGTTGACTTTTTCTAATCAGACTCTGCTCTTCTAAGAATTTAGAAACCTCATCCTTAATGATGGATTCTAGAATTTTACCAACAACCGAGGTTAGGCTAATTGGCCTATAACTTTCCATCTTTTGTCTTGATCCTTTATTGAACAATGGGGTTACAACTGCGATCTTCCAATCATCCGGGACTTTCCCTCACTCCAGTGACTCTTGAAAGATCTCAACCAATGCCTCTGCTATTTCCTCAGCCACCTCTCTCAGAACTCTAGAATGTATCCCATCGGGGCCAGGAGATTTATCAATTTTAAGACTTTTTAGCTTTTCTAGCACTGTCTCTTTTATAGCCACCTTGAAAGGCTTTGCTTAATCAGATGGAGCTCATACCAAACGTAAGTTGCTTGTCCCACCTTCCCACTAAAGCCTTCCAACTGCGGAATTAGATATGCATCCTTTTTTTTAACTGTATTGACCTTGCGATAGTCCACACATAATCGTTGGGTACCATCTGGTTTCAGTACCATGACTTTAGGTGAGTGCCAGTCACTGTAACTCAGGTCGATTATGTCATCTTGGAGCATGCGTTCAATCCCCTTCTGAACCTGTGCCAACTTTAGAGGATTATGCCTATAAGGATGCTGCTTAATCAGAACAGCATGTCCTTATGCACAATTAGGTAATATTTCCCATTTAATTTCCTGATATCTCCCCATATAATACTAACAACTCTATCACGTCATTTTTTTTTCCTTAGAGAGGTTACTCAATAATTTATCTCAATTTTAGAAAACTTCCTCATTGTCCACTTTAATTTGAGGAACGTTCAATCCAGAATCCTCTGAACTTGGTTCTTCCTTCTGTACTGTAATCATTAACACATTCTCCTGTTGCTGTCCGTTCCCTGTCAAAATACCTTTTGAGCGTATTCACATGACATACTCTGTGAGATTCTTTTCTGTCTGGAGTCCCTATCAAGTAGTTACCATCACTCAATATTCTTTCGCATTTGATAAGTTTCACCAGTCCTTGCTTTTCAAGATCCCCCATCACGAGAAGTAACATACATACTTTATCCCCGATAGCAAAATTGCAAATTTTTGAGTTCTTGTCCACTTCCTGTTTAGGTGCATTCTGCAATACTTTTAAATGCCATCTAGCCAACTCCCCAGCGCTTTTTAATCATTCCAGAAAATTTGAGACATAGTCCAACAGTGTGGCCTTTTACTTCTGATTTACTAATTACTCCTTCATCGACTTTAACCGTCCTACCTCTTAATAACCTAATTAAAATGGACAGAATTTGGTCAATTCATTTTGTGCATCTCTGATCACTAAAAGCCCTTACCCCAATGAGCTGGATAATCCTTACCATAAGCATTCAACATGATCGTTAAAGTTTGATGTCACCTTTCTCGTGCTCGCTGCGATTTTAGATGGTTCACAGTAGATTTGAATTGATTTATTACAGAGCTGCCCTTAACTTCCTTGAACTGTTTGGATGTGAAGTTTGAACTTTGGTCGCACTGTATCTCTGTTGATAGTCCATATATATTTTTAAAAAGAGTATTTCCTTTACCATCCTTTTCGCTCTGACGTTGCATAATGCAATAGCCTCTGGAAATTTCGTGGATACATCAATTATTGTTAACAAATACTGATTCACACTTTTTTTGTTGTTTGATATAGGGGCCCTAGCCAATCAATTAAACTATTGTAAAAGGTTCCTGAACTGCAGGAATAGTTATTAAAGATGCAGGTTTTATTAACACCTGTGGTTTTCTAATTACCTCACGTGTATTTCACGTCTGGCAAAATTCAACACCATGATGGTGCAGTGTAGGCTAGTAAGAATGCCTTCTATTTTAGACTGTGTTTTCCTCACTCCAAAATGACCTCCACCTGGTAATTCATGCTTCACTTTCAGCTTCTCCTTTCTGTACCCCATTTGCAATTCAATTTGATGAATTTCTGCCCATTTCTCATCTCCTTCAGTATGTGATAGTTTCCATCTCCTCATGCAGACACCATTTTAAAGGTAATAATACTCAGGGATACATTCAGAATCCCTAATGTATATGCCCTTTTGATACAACTACTTTAAAATTTCATCTTTCTGCTATAACTCAATTAGTTTAGCTGAACTAAACATTTGTGCATGATCACCTATTTTCTCCTGTTTTGTCACAACTATCTGATGGAACGAAGTATCTCCTCATGCCGCTTCAGCTTACTTACCTTTACATTTTTTTATCTCTCCTGTTTGAACTCGTGATATTGGGACCTTGTTACCCCACATTCAGAAAACATTCCAAGATAAGGCATTGCTTCAATTGGCTGTGTCTCCAGTGGTTTTTAACCAGAGCAGGCAGCACATCTACCGGTGAATCAGTTGCATACTTTACAAGGAAAAGTTGTATTCCTGGAGCTGAGAGTTTGTCCAGTACTCCTATCACAATTTCTTCACTCTTCACTGGACACTCTATCCTCGCTTAACATAACTATGTGCTTTTTTTTAGTCTCACAGTGAATTCCCTTTAATAGTAACTTTTCTGGAAATAGTCCCTCAGGAATATATATCTCCTCATCTTTCAGCATCACAGACTGAGAGGATCCTGTGTCCCTTAATATTGCATCCTCTGTACCTGCTACTTCTGGCCTATGTGAATAAACTTTCCCTTTGAAGGTATATTTTATAAGCAAGATTCGGCACTTCCTCCTTGACCAATCTCCGATCAGCTTGTACACTCTGATGAAGCTTTCTCGCCTCCATTGTGCTTTCTGTTACCACTCCAACAAAACTCCCAGGCTTATCCTGTTTTCCTACATTTTTTTTTCCCTAGCGCACCAACAGAGTGATTTCCCGTGACCTAATTTTTTGCAATGAAAACATCGGAGTTTTTTAAACTTCTTTGTCCTCTTCTTGGGTTTCCTTTTTACCCCTGTCGTAAGTTATCCTTATGATTTTCACTGAGATCTACATATCCCTTCCCACGTGAGGATTTCTCTTTGCCCCAGTTTACTTACCTCATGGACTGAAATTTAGTCTGGAAGCCAAACTGTGTTTTATGGACCAATTCATAATCTTCAGCCATTTCAGTTGCTAACCTTGCTATCTAATCTCTCTGCTCTCCCACAGGAGTTTGCATTACTTCAGGCAGCGAATTTTCGAATTCCTCCAAAATAGTTACTCTTTAAGTGCATCATAGGTTTGCTTGAATTTTAAAGTTCTTTTCCATCTATCGAAATTACTTTGTTTGAACCTTTCAAACTCAATATACGTTTGACCCGGGCCACTCCTTAGGTTCCTAAATGTTGTCTAGAGGCTTCTGGAACAAGTTCATGTGCATTTGATTTGCATCCTCATACTCCCCAGATCCCTAAGGCTAACTTCAGCCTTCATTTCCATCCTTTTAAGCTGACCTTCCATTCTAAATGTCTATCTCTGAAACGCAAACGCGCTCTCTTTTTCTTTTTCTTCTGATAAACATTTGTTTTTTTTTCTTTTTCTCTTTCCTAGATTAAACCTATTCGTCCTCTTTCTTTTTCTTCTAATTTTAGTTGCAACGCAAACTGCTTCGTTTCTGCTTCTAACACAAGCTGCTTTATTTGCGATTGAAGTTTAATCTTCTGTGCAGATCCCGATGGAGTTTCCAGCAAGTTTGAATGCAGAACTACTGCTGCAATCATCTCATCTTTCCTCACATTAGGAGGCAGCTTCAACTGCAGCTTGTCTACTAATTCTTGCAGCTTGGATTTATGTGCATTTTGTAAAATCCCCAAGGTCGATTCTTCCACCTCCAAAACATCCGTGGTTCCTGCAAGAGCCATTGCTCTCTAAAGCTCTTTTTACCAAGACAAATCAACACACAAAATAAGAGACACTAACACCTGCCACTCGCTGCCTAAATCCTGCAAAGGCCCCCAATATGTTATGGACCAGGCCTGATCCCTCAAAAATGTTTAGGCAAGTAGCCCAGACCGTAACTTTTTATTTGTTAAAGGTAAGTGTGTAGTGGATATTCGCAGAGTGAATTAGCTGGTCAGACTGCAGTATTTTAAACAAACATTATTTGTTTCCCAAATTACAGAATGAAGTGCATGAACTGAAGGGAGAATAGCTGAATAACGTATCCTATCCAACCTACAGGCTATCCGGACTTAAGGATGCTGCATCAAAATACTTGCAACAATCGCAATGAACAAACCCCTTAGCACAAAGAGTAAATCTGACACAAAATGCTTGCAGTTCATGAGGTCAGAAGTGCAGAAGGAGGGGGTGAGCATCCAATTTCAACAGTGACCCTGACTCAACTCGCCCCCAAACTGAACAGAACTGCCCAGCTACAGAGCTGGACACATCCTTTGATTATGCAGGGTTTTTTTTTAAAGAATTGAAAGCGTTCTCCCTGATGCATTATTTGTTATGTATAAATGAAGGGACACTAATAAACCTTTTAAAAAATCAGACATATTGAAACCTTGGGTTATTTAGAGCATCCCTGAAAATAAAGATCAAGAACAACATAATCCTGTAAAGGGACCAGATTTGTGACAATTTGTGACATTTGGCTTTGAAGTGTATTCAAAAAATGAGTGTTTGTGAGTTAATATAAAATAGTGCTGAAGGGCATTGGGTATTGAAGATACAAGATTGGCTTATTAGAGCAATAAGAGGAATGTCCAGACAGATTCACACTTCCTGTGTATGGTCAGGGCAAATATGCCCACTGCAAATCTATTGGCTGGCGCCTGTTCTGTGGAGGAGACATCAGTACGGTAACTACATCTAGGTTGTTTGTTTTGGGGGTGATGGTGATGGGAAGTTCAGGTGGTTATAACATTGCAAACGGACAACACATCAGAATCATCTAACTTGTGATAGGAAAATATCCTCATTGTCCCTCACCACTAGCGTCACGACAGCAATTGGTGGTGGGAGATGTGACCAACAGCCAGTGATGCCAACATTCAATCCAGTCCAGTTCGTATTGTGAACGGAAGGTACCACACTGAAAGGAGTCAACTGGATCTGTTTTTTCAGTGACTGTGATTGAGGCCAGTCTCCATGTATTTTGACTGTGGCACTAGATGTGGCACCCCTCTTCTAATAGTAAGGAGCTTCATGCAATGCTTTATGCCATTGTCGCAGCAGATGCATCATCTCCAACACTAACAGGGATCAGCAGCTGCAGAGACAGTGAGAGGAGAGATAAACATTCGAGAATAATCTGGAATGTTCCATTAATGTATCAGATTTTAAGAACTCTAGATTGGAATGCTGCAACAATGGACAGGAGTTTATCCTGGTATCTTGCCTATTTTTCCTGGTCTGGGTTCACATTATCACATCGGATATATGGGTGCACTGATGATTATTCACGCGGGCTACTATCCCATGCTCGCTATTGTTGGTGTTCCTGGTAAGTCTCTTCATCTCTATCCATTTGTGAATCAATAAACCATGGTGAACCTCATTGCTATTTCTGTTATCTACATTTGGCAAAGACAGAATCCTTTGTCTTCAGTTTCAAATGCAAATTCCATTCATTACTACAAACTTCTGAACTGCCCAACAAGCTCATCCACACAAACATCTGAGAACAAGACTGTTCACATTCTCGAAGTACCTTTTGGACCCAAATTGATTTATTTCTTGGTATTCTCTCCATCACCAACTCTACCCACTACCAGCTCCATAATATCAGCAGTCCCCACCTTGACGTCAGTGCGGATACTAAATAAACCATTATAAAATTCAGACTTTATGGTTCCAGTTCTCTTACAAGCGCACTTTCCGTTACAATTATGTCAATCACAACCTTGTTCTTGTCTCTAAAGTAAATTCATGACAGGGATAATGTGTCAGAGAAGTGATGTCAGCGGATATGTAATTCAGAGGCCCAGGTTACTGCACAAAATACACTGTTTTAAATCTTACCTCAGATATGTCAGAACTTAAATTCAAATAACAGGAATTGGAAATAAACGATAATTTCACGAATATTTCAATAACAGCACCAGCATTTTGACAATACGTTTATCTATAGCACTGATATCCTTTGGTAAAGAAATCTAGCATTATTACCGAACTGTCTTAAGACTGACGTCAGATCCACAACAATGTGATTGGCTCTATACTGTGTCAAAGAATGACCTCACAATAAAGAGCATTTAGTGAGGTCAATAAATGCTGCCCTTACCAGCGATGCAGACATCCCATGTCATAATATTATGGAAGTTTAAATAAAACAAAGAATGATGCAAGAGATCAGAAACAAAAAAAAAGAATGAGAAGCTGCCGCAGTAACTGTTCAGATTTGGCACCCGTGGGTCGAGAGCAAAATAGAATTGACACTTCGAGTTCGCTGACCTACCATCATAACTGAACACAGCTTGAAAATATTGTGATTGATGTTGGTGACAGGGATGTCTATGATGAAGGGGACAAGGAGTGAGTTGAATAGACAGATAAACGAGAGATAAAAGAAAATAAGCAAACAAAGGGTTTGAAGATGATCAGCTGGAATGGAAATTAAAAAACGAGGTTAATCTTATTTTTTTTCTCCTGTTCCCATATTACCGAAAATCATGCCCATGTAGGGTATAAATCAAGGTTCCTGTTTAAAGTGAGTTATGTCCCTTTGTCTGTCTTCCCTGAGTGTGATCATCCGCCTTTACTCATTAGTGGGATGCTGGGCCAGTATTTAATTCCCTTTCGTCATTGTCCTTGAGAAGTGTTGGTGAGCTGCCTTCCTGACCCACTGCTGTCTGTGGGCTGTGAGTAATCAGTGCTTAGTTCAGTCCGGTTTCATTTCTTTGATGTTTATAGTGAGTAACTAACTGAGCGGCTGGTTTGGCTATTTCAAAGGGCAATTCAGAGCCAAATACATTGCGGGATTCACATGTCAGTCCGACCAGCTGAATGTGGTAAATATCATTCCCCGAAGAACATTAGAGTGTCAGGTAGGATTTTCTGATAATCGGCAATGGTTTCATAGCTTCATTCGATTTTATTGAATTCAAATGCCACCTTTTATCGTGGTGGGATTCGAATCCAGGATGGGGTCAGCACCCGGGTCCCCAGATTAATAAACTGGAGATACTACTGTTAGTACATCGCCTTCCTGGCATCTCTGACCATCTCAAATGGCAATCGTGGTGTTGCTGTTTGTGTGGCTGTACTTAAAACACAGCTGTTTGCAAGGCAAAAGAATGACTTGGTAAAACATACCATCCTTCTTCATTTTGAACTAATTAGAACGTTAAAGAATCAGAACGGCCTTTGGCGAAAATGAGCTGTGTTCCTTGGTCAAAAGTCACAAACAGAGTTCATACCAGGCAGCAAGTAATGAACACAGTAAATTGTATACTGTCCTTCTTTGCAAAACGATTCAAGAATTGGAGTGAAATACTTTCCTGCCGTGCTAGAGTGTTGTTCAGAAGGTACTTGGGGCACTGTGTACAGATTATCTCTCCTTTATAAGGAACGATCACCTTGCCACAGCGAGCCAGTGTAAAGGAGTTTCACCAGATTAATCGGTGTGGTGATGGTATCATGAGAAGACTGCGAAGGAAATAAACTATGTCACTACAAAAGAAAAAAAAAGTGATTGCATTAAACCTTGAGGGTAATGGACCAAAACTCATTAGTTTCAAAACAAAACATTGATAGTGTTAAATAAAGTATGTATTTTCCCATAGGCAAATATTTTACTTAGATTTGATTACTTACAGTGTGGAAACAGGCCCTTCGGCCCAACAAGTCCACACCGACTCACAACCCACCCAGACCCATCCTCCTACATTTTCCCCTTTACCTAGCACCTTGGGCAACTTAGTAGGACCAATTCACCTAACCTGCACGTTTTTGGATTGTGGGAGGAAACCGGAGCACCTGGAGGAAACCCACGCTGTCATGGAGAGGATGTGCAAACTCCAAACACAGATATGCTGGAGGCGGGAACGGAACCCGCCTCATGCGCTGTGAGGAGGCAGTGCGAACCAGTGTGCCACAGTGCCGCCCACAGGTGCCGCCTATATAGGGAGAAAACTATTAGAAGAATGTGGGTAAAGTGTAGGGAAATGGGGTTAGCATGGATGAAGATTTAGGTCAGCATGGACCAGTTTGGGCTGAATGGCCTGTCTCCGTTATGTTAGACTCTACGATTCTATGATATTGTACGTACCTGCGTGGGACCTTATGTTGGTTAAACGAGAGCTCCAGGCTCTGAATGAACTGTCACTGTCTCAATGAGCAGTTGGTGTGTGATCCTGGACTGAACGTTATGTTTTCACAAACCTGTCCGCAGCCACACTCTGATAGAGTTCGCCATTCCCAGCAACTTCTGACCTCCATAGAGGACACTAGCCTGCCTTCTGGGAGATGCCTCCTTGAGACCTGGCACAAACTGTCCGCAGTCCCTCCTCACTGTTAGCAAACCATGGTGTCGTTAATATAACGCGTGTGCACCATTAACAATGGAGCCAGGAGGAACAACATGGGCCAGTCTGTCTGTGTAGTCTCTGCTTCATTGGTTTTGCAATGTTGGAGCATCAGTGACATCCTATACAGTCTGGAGGGGCTGAATAGTTTCTTCTCTTTATGCGTTAGTGTTTCGAGGGACAGAAAGTCCTCCTTCTGGTCCCAGGGAAAAAAGGTTCACGGACATTATTGGGCCCCCCTTGGTTCCTGCTTACCAGCGTGATGTACTGACTGAGCTCATTATCTTCCTGTGTAATAGCAGGAAAGCAGGGGCATGGAAGAACACAGCAAGTCAGACAACATTGAGTTCTCCAATTTCAAATAACCTGCCTTCCAATCCCCCAACTCCATTCCCACCTCCTTCTCCTTCCTTCCATTCTAGCTACCCTTCTTTCAGATTCAGCTGGATTCAGTTCTCCCATCGTCCAACCCAGTGGTACCCCTTTACCTGTGTTCATCTATCCCCACCTCACCACCCTGTCTCCTCCTCCCTCGTCCTGCCTCTTTATCTGTAGCTCCCTTACCCCACTCCAGTCCTGAATATTTATCCCCAAGCAGTTAACTTCTCCACCTCCTGATGTTGCCTTGCTTGTTGCGTTCTTCCAGCCTTCTGCCTGTCTACTTTGCATTTCAACATTTGTAGATTTTTTTTAATCGCTTCCAGAGTAATTGGCTGGAGAAAGCGAAAGGGACCGTGTCTGTTCTTATCCAATAGTTTTGATGGGCTGAATGGCTCTGTCAAATTTCCGTGAATGCAGCTTAAGATGCTGCATGAGCTTCGTTTTTTTTAACGAAGAAATGTGCAGGGTCTGGTCTCACTGTTGCATGAATGTTCCGGACAGTTTTACTGCATGAGCTTGAATGTTGTCCAGGTTTTGAAGCTTTTGCTCCTGAGGAGGTGACACATTGTTCTGAACATTGTGTGATCTTCACTGAACATCCCCAGCTCTGAAGGTATGACGGAGGGAAAGACATTGATGAACGAGCTGCAATTGTTTGTGCCGAGAAAGTTTCCCTGAGGCTCATCCACAGAGATATCCAGGGATTGAGAGGATTGGTCTCCACCAGTCACACTGTGTTCTGGATGATCCAGCCAATGGGGAGTTTACAACTGATTCCCATTAAGTTCAATTTTGTTCAGTCTCCTTGACACCTTGCTCAGTCAAATACCGCCGTGATGTCAGGGCCAGTCAATCTGACGCTGTGTTCATATTTATTGTTCATTTCAATAAGTCACGGTATATGTGTGGAGAGTGTTTCCTTCTCTCAGAGGGTAGTGAATGTTTGGGGCTCTCTATCCCAGACAGTTAGGGGGAGCTACATCATTGAAATGCTTGGGGCACGGCGTGGTGTTAATGAAAATTGACACATCAGGGAGTTGAGTGCTACAAAGAATTAGGCATAAAAGAGAAATTGTGGCTGAGAGCGGATCAGCTTTGCCCTTCCTGAAAGGAAGGGCAGGTTTGCGGGGCTATACAGAGATCGTCTTCTTCCAGTCTTCCTATTGTCCAGTCACTTGGTGGCCTCTTACATTTCCTGTGTTACTAACTTGAAGTAGCTGAATAGACTGCATGATCTACTCTGGGTACAGTTTTACAGGCTCGAGTGGCTGACTGGCCTCCTCCTGTTACCGTGTATGTGTGTCCAAGGCCTGAAAAGCAACATCCTGTTCTGGTGTAACTGAAATCCATATAGATTAAATCTACTGCACTTGGAGAAAATAAGCACTGCAGATTCTGGAGATCAGTTAATATTCTCTGATGACGTAACCAGGAAAGTTGATTCGGCCTGGCCGGTAGATGTTGAAAATTGTGGTGCTGGAAACACTCAGCAGGTCATGCAGCATCCGAGAGGCAGGAAAATCGCTGATTTGGACATTTCTGATGATGGGTTGATGCCCAAAACGTCGATATTCCTGCCTCTCCGATGCTGCCTGACCTGCTGTGCTTTGACAGCACGACATGTTTCGACATGTACCGGCCAGACCTCGTCAACTTTCCTGGGCACGTCATCATAGAACTTTAACAAATTCGTCAGGTACAAACTTCCACTCATAAAGTCATGCTGATTATTCCGAATCAAATTCAATTTTCCAAATGCATGTCCAACGTATCCCTGATAATCTTCTCAAGTAACGTAGAGATGTTAAACTTCCTGGTCTATAGTTTCTAGATATTTGCTTTTCCAGTCCTTCTTGAATAAGATACAACATTTGTTATCCTCAAGTCTTAAGGGATCTCAGCTGTGGTTAATGATGATCAGATTTATCAGCCAGGGCCTATCATTTTTTTCTCTAGCCCCTTGCAGTTTTCTTATATCTATCTGTTAAGGACAATGTGATTTATCCATCTTCAAACATTCCAGTACATTCAAAACCTCGCCTACTGTGCTATGGACTTTCCCTAAGATACCACCACTAACTTCCCCAAGTTCCCAAGTATTCATGTTTTTCTCCACGGTAAACACACACATCGCCAATCTCTTATGGTTCCACACATACATGTCCACTTTGGTCTTTGATGGTCCTATTCTTTCTGCAGTTAATGTTTTTTTTTCCTTTAATATTCAAACTGAACCTCTTTGGATTCACCCTGATCTTCTCAGTCAAGGCCCTTTATCGCCCTACTGATTTCCTTCTTCACTAAACTCCAGTATCCCCTGTGTACCTCCAATGATTCCCCTGATCCCGCCTGCCTGGACTTGAGCCACACGTCCACATTTTTTTCTGGCCAAAGCCTCAATTTCTCCTGTCATTCAAGTTTCCCCATTCCTGTCAACTTTCCTTTCACCCTCACAGGAACATATAGATCTTGAATTCTAGCTGTCTCACTTTGAAAGGCTTCCACTTGCCAGAGGTCCCTTCGCCTGCAAACAAATGAATCCAGTCAACCCCGCAAGCTCCTGTACAATTCCGGCAAAATTCACCTTGCCCCAATGTAGAATTTGAATCTGAGGGCCAGTTTTTTTTTCTACGTAACTATTTTAAAATTAATAGAACTATGGTCACAAGTCTCAAACTGCGAATCCACCGTCACCTCACTCACCTGTCCTGCACTATTTCCTAAGAATAGTTGGGACGAAGGGCCTGTTCTGTGCTGTACTGTTCTATATTCGATCTTCTATCTTGCATCACACATCTTATTGAATTCTTTCAGGATGGAACAAAATACATTGATGAATTTAGAGCAGTGGATGTGATGTTCATGGATTTTAGCAACGTGTTTGACAAGGTTCCCCTTGGTAGGCTCATTCAGAAAGTAAGGAGGCATATGATAACACGGAAATCTGTCTGTGCGGATATTGAATTATCTGGCCAATAGAAGACCGAGGATGGTAGTACATGGAAAGTTATCAACCTGGAGCTGGGTGACCAGTGGTGTTTTGCAGGGATCGGTTCTGGGACATCTGCTATTGTGATTTTTATAAATGACTTGGATGGTAAAGTTTAAGGATGCTTTAGTAAGTTTTATGACGTAACAAAGTTTGTTGGAGTTGTGGATAGTGTGGAGGGCTGTTGTAGGTTGTAATGGGACATTGATGGTATGCAGAGCTGGGCTGATAAATGGCAGACGGAGCTCAACCAGGATAAGTGTGGAGTGATTCATTTTGGAAGGTGGAATTTGAATGCAGAACAAAGGAATAAAGGGAGGATTCTTGGCAGTGTGGAGGACCATAGGGATCTTGTGGACCATGTCATAGCATCCTAAAGTTGCCACCCAAGTTGATAAGATTGTTAAGACATATGGTGTTCTGATTAGCCGGGGGATTTAGTTTAACAAATACGAGGTTGTGCTGCAACTCAAAAAACTCTACTGAGACGAGATGTAGAATATTGTGTTCACTTCTAGTTGCTTCATTACTGGAAAGACAATGCTTTGGAGAGGGTGCTGAGGAAATTGACCAAGATGCTGACTTAACAGGAGGTCATGTCTGACAAAGATTTTTGAGTGAGCCACAGCTTTTCTCATTGGAGCAAAGAAGAATTGGAGGTGACATGACAGATGTGTGCAAGATGATGCGAGCCATAGATAGAGTGGATACCCAGAGAATTATCTCGAGGGGGCATAATCTTAAAATGAATGCAGGAAGGTTTAGGTGAGATGTCAGAAGTAGGTTATTTACACAGAGAATAGTTGGTGCGTGGAATACACTGTCAGCAGCAGTAGTAGAGCCAGCTGCATTAGGGATATTTAAGCGACGATTGGACTGGCACATGAATGATAGTACAATGAGGGGTATGCAAGTTAGTCTGATCTTCGAAAAGGGTAAAAGGTTGGCAGGACGTCAAGGACCGAAGGGCCTGTACTGTGCTGCACTGTTCCATGTTTCCTGTTTCACCCATCTTGTGGATTCTCATCAATTGTTTTACGTGTGAGGGAGTGATGTTTATGAAATCAGGAAGCTGGGTGGGGCATTAGCCCAAAGCATCCAGTTATGGAGCATACAGTCACCTGAGTGGCAGTACAATATCTGTGTGTGATGACATACACCAGACAGAATCCGCCAAGTTCAGTCATGAATGTAATTCTTGACTTGTTATTTGCTAGTGTTTTCTTCAGATACAATCTGTTGGGTGACCCATGTATTAATCAGATGTTTATTATGTTTCGTAAATTGGTCAAAAATAAGATGTGAGCTATGATTATTCAACTGAACTATAATCCCTGAAAGCAATTTAGTTTATTCTATGTTTATGGAACTAAAATATGTACTCCTGTCATGATTTTCTAACACAGAAATAAAGAACGTACATTTTATTTTATATCGTAAAACACAACATGGTATCTAACTATATTGGTGACCAGAATTACATATTCAATGTCAGGATTCAAAACAATGCAATTTCACTCCAATTGTTAGAAAGTGGTTGGCTTCTGAATGATTACATGTTCAGCATGAGCAAACGATTGAACAAAATAATACAATTAGCTTTCTTATACATATAATCAATTATATGATTATATTTACATATATAATCAATCAGTTTAATTTCTCACGGAAATATACAAGCTTCAGCTATTTGCCAGCAGTTTAGAAATGGTATTAATTCGGCATGCACTGTGAAAATTAAACTAAATAAATGATCCGTGTTATCAAATTTTAGCGAACAATTAGTTGAAAACTTCCAACTTTTAGTAAGAATGAAATTTGATAATATATGTGGACAGTGTAAAAAACGATGAACGTATTATCATGTGAGTGAAAAGTCAGACATTTTCAAAGAGATTTGTCCAAAAGTGATGGCATATTTGTTTTAGCAATTGGAATATAACATTTAAAGTATTCATGTTCTGAGTCATAATTGATTTTATAATGAAGCTGACCTTGCAATAGTTGCATTTTGAATGCTTATGTTGAACCAAATAATCAAATATTTGCGAACATGTACAATGGGAAATAATCTGATACTGACTTGTATTCGCATCTGACACATGACAGAGTGCAAAAGTTTAAAGTACAGGAGGGGACCATTTGTCACTCTGTGTGCATCAGCTTCAGAAATGTCTCCCACATCCGTCCCATTTGCCAGCCATATCTCTGTAGCCCGTTAAATTCATAATTTCCAAATATATACAGTTCTCCATTGCATCTTTATCGACTACTCTCCCAGAGTAGTCCAAATCCAAATCCAAACAACTCTCTCAATAAATACGTTTTTTTCCCCCTTATTTCACTCCTAGCTCCATTGCTGACAATTTTGAAATTAGAACTCATTGATGCTATAATGCCAGCTATTGGAAACAGAGTATTCTTGTTTTACTCAGCAACTTTTTCTTTTCTTAATTTTGAGCACTGCAAAAAGTTCACATTATTATCTGTTCTGCTCCAGAACGAATAAGCCCAATGCCTTGCAAGAACTGTAACAAATACTACATCGGAAAAAAAAGCAGGAAACTAGTCACTCAGATACACAATCATCAACTCGCCACAAAAAAGACATGGTATAAACAATGACTGCAGATGCTGGAAACCAGATTCTGGATTCGTGGTGCTGGAAGAGCACAGCAGTTCAGGCAGCATCCGAGGAGCAGTAAAATCAACGTTTAGGGAAAAGCCCTTCATCAGGAATACAGGCAGAGAGCCTGAAGAGTGGATAGATAAGTGAGAGGAGAGTGGGGGAGGGGATGAAGTTGATAGGACGAGGGGGGAGGGGGTGGAGTGGATATATGGAAAAGAAGATAGGCAGTTAGGACATGTCATGGGGACAGTGCTGAGCTGGAATTTTGGAACTGCAGTGAGGTAGGGAAAGGGGAAATGAGGAAAATGTTGAAGTCTGCATTGATGCCCTGGGGTTGAAGTGTTCCGAGGCGGAAGATGACGCATTCTTCCTCCAGGCGTCTGGTGGTGAGGGAACATTTCATTTCAACATTACAACTCTCCCTCCCACTCTGCCAAGGACATGGAGGTCCTGGGCCTCCTTCACCGTCGCTCCCTCATGAAGCTACATGAGATGATGCTGGTTTGTAATATAGCCAGTTATTGAGTACAGTTAAAGGAACAAACCAGCAATTGTCATTCCTTATTGCTTCAGAATATATCAGAGTGTTCATGGCTGCTACCGCATAGAATCATGCAACAAAAAACAGGTCTATCACGTCTGCGCCAGAAAGTGCAAATCGACATTCTTTTTAAACGTCTGTGAGGTTACCCCCGTCAACCACCCTCCTCGGCAATGCATTCCAGGCACATACCACCATCTCAGTTCGAAACAGACTCCACAAATCCTCTCTCAATCCCCTGCCTTTCAGTTTAACAGTGTGTCCCTTTGTTTTCGATTCTTCACGTAAGGCAAACAGCTGGTGACTGTTCATCCTCTCCATTCCCCTTATGCTTTTGTACACCTGTACCAGTTCTCTCCTCAACCTTCCGTGCTGCAAAGAAAACACAAGCAAATTTCGCCTTCCCCACTCATAGTTTGAGTAATTGTCTTATTACGTGCATCATCCCACATTTATCAGTGTTAAATTTCATCAGCCATTTTATCTATCTATCTGAATAATCTGTTTAATCTTCCTGTAGCCTAACACTTTCCTCCTCACTGTGAACGATACTGCTCATCCTTGTGTTATCCACATGTTTTATAATTACACTGCCCCCTATCTTCCATATTCTCACCATCGTCATTTATGAATATCATATACAAACCATGAATTCCGTCTTGTTCTCCAGATGTTATTTATAGGAAAATTTGAGAATTCCTGTCCCTTGCTTTTCCTATTGTGGTGAATGTATGAGTGGTGTAGTTCAGATCTTTTATGAGGGTGCCACAAACAGCATTTTCGACACAGAGTTGAATTCACATTTTACACTCTGCCCTTCCACAGCGTTTTTCATAAGGATTTAACTAAGTTAGGATGAAGTAGGGTTTGGCATCTTGCGTTGGAAGATTAGCATTTTGCCTGGCACTGTGATTTGTAACATTCCCTGCAATTGCCAGGGGTGAAGAAATTTTTCATCTGCAGGATGGACATGGACTCATTCATTGTTTGTTTAAATCAAATAGTGTGATGAGGATAAATATTCAATTAAATGCTATGTTATGGACAAACTGAAAGAGAGCAAATCATATTCTCATGTCTACCTTGAATTGGAAGCAAATACATGCCGTAAAAATATTCATATTCAAAAATGTTGAAGCACCACACTAGAGGAGACAAAAAAAAATGTCTGCACTTGGTGGAGATACCAAAATATCGATTACATGTATAATGTAAACAAGAATCAAATGATAGAAAACAAAGTACAAGAAATCTTTTCTTAATTTACAATGGAAACTAGATCTCGATTTTCCTGAACAGTGATGTTTTCGCACCCAATCTCACTTCCCCCAAAACAAGCTTTTCCCTGTTACTAAAACTTCATCTGCCATTCGTCCTTCTTCTTCCTAATCTTTCCTTACAAGCCTACATCCCTTGCACTATTTCTTCTGCTGATACATTCTCTTCACTGACGATCTCCCTTCACACCATTCTGCCGCTCCCACTGTAAATTACACCAGTTACTCCAACTTCTTCTGACCATCCCTTTCCCTTTTTGCCTTTCATCTGGGATAATGGAGCTGCTGGTGTCTGTGCTGCTATTGGTCATCAGTTAATAATGGGATTGAGATGATCAATGTCCAATTGGAACAAACAATAGTGTGTGTCTGTCACTGTCTAATGCACCGTAAACAGGGTGGTTTTGTTCCCCATAGTACAGAGTGGAGTTCCACAGGGCTTAAACAAATAGCCTCATCACAAATAGGACAAACCTATCCTCAGAATCAGAAGTCCATGTATCAGTTTTCCTTTAAACATTGTGAGGAGAGTGAACACATTGTTCAAACAAGCCGTGTTTGATCCTTTTGGTCTTTATTATTTTAACTGATTTTCCAATGTCATTTGTGTGAGACCAGAGTAACTTCCCTTTCATCAACGTAGTATTTGGCTCATGTGGCATCAGGGACCCTGAGTAAACTGTGGTCAATGTGAACCGAAGGAAGTTCTGTGCTGGTAATTTCCTCACTGTACAATGACTCCTTCCCCAGAGCTATTGGGAATAACAAATAAACTCTGTCCTTGCTGGTGCCTTCCAAAACCATGGATAAATTTGTCCTGTTAATAACATCAAGACATATTATGTTTTTACAGTTTGGTCAAAACTTTCAGAAAGATTGGAGCTTGCAGGTTGAGTACCACCCCAAAGAAATCAGTACGTTTCAATAAGATTATGATCCCGATTATTTTCAATTAGTTACTTTCAGAGGACTGATCGTGCAATGTCAGTGCCACTGAGAGCAACATATTCTCTGTCCAACAACATCGTATCAAATTGGGTCAAGGCTGCAGAACTCAACTATCCTAATTTATTCCCTAGCTCATTAGCCATGCTCACCAGATGTAGTAAGCCCCCGAATTTGCAACAATGTAGAGATACTCATGATACTCTGGAAGCCTCCTGTCCTCCCATACCCTACCGACTGACTCCATGCCCTCCCCCAACTCGACCTCCTGTCGTATATTCACCATCCCTCCTGAACGTCCACTCTCTGATACTGAATTTTCTGAACTCAGCAAATATCTCAACTTTGCCTCTCCGTGCCACCACCTTAATGAATTTTGGGCTCGACATGATGTTGACCTGTTCTTCTGCTGTCTTCGCCTCAATGCCCATTGTTTTGGACAAGACTCTTCTCCCTATCCAATAGACCCCATCACCCAACTCCAACACTCTCTCTACACCTGGTCCCTCGACCCTTTTACCTGAACTCAATCTGTTCATTAAGAACTCTCGTTGTGACATTGGTTGTCTTCATTTCTCTTCTTCCCTCACGGAATCCAACCTATCACCCTCTGAACTAACTGCACTCCATGTGCTTATGTTCAAACCTGACTGTGTTATTCAGCCTGTGTTGATAAGGGTGGTGCTGCTGTAATCTGGTGGACTAACATCTACATTACAGAGGCTGAGCACCCGCTCTCAGATATCTCCTCTTATCTTCCCCTGGACCATGACCCCAACATGGCACATCATGCCATTGTCTCATCTATGAAAATTGACCGCATTCAATCTGGAGAATACCGCCCCACTTGACCCCTCCTCCCTTAACTGCCTCAAGCTGATGGCTGTCTGATAGCAGAGCTCGATTCCATCTATTCCTGAAAATCCAGAAACAGAACTGCCTGAGCAGACCCATTGCTTCAGCCTGCCCCTGCCACACAGAGGGGGTGCATGGATACACACGTGGTGGTGTTCTACCTGTTTCTTCATGGCGTACATAGGCCATTCCTTGTTCCAGTTTTATTCGAGCCCCCTTCCACAGCTCTTTCTCCGATACAAAGATGTTATCATCGCTGCTGCTTCTCTCTCTTGTCCAGAATTAGAAACGTTCATTCATTTCAATTTGGGTTTTCACCCCTCCCTTTCACCTGATCCACCTGTGACTCCTCCCTTCCTTTCCTCGACGTCTATGCTTCCAATTCTGGGGATAGTCCAACCACTGATATTCAGTATTAACCCACCAAATCTTAAAGCTATCTGGAGTACACATCCTCACACCCTGTTTCCTGAAAAGACCCCAATCCATTCTCTCAGATCATACATGTCCACCGCATTTCTTCTGATGATGCCAAATTCAACATGGATGCATTTTAAATGACCACAATGTTCCACAAACAAAGATTCCCAAGCACGGTTATTAAGCGGGTCCTCAACCGGGTCTGACTCATTTCCTGCACGTCCAGCTTCCCCCTCCACTTCCCTGCTGCTGCAGACTTCCCCTTGTCCTCACCTACCATCCCACCAGCACTCACATGCAGAGGACCATCAGCCGCATACACCCCCCCCCCACCACTCCAGTGAGATGCCACCATCAGACACATATTCCCCTCCCCTCCCTTGTCCGCCTTCTGCAGGGACCAATCCCTCCAGGACACATCTGTCTGCTCTTTATTCACTTGCAACACCTCCCCGCACACCCCACCGAATGTCCACTTCACTTTCCCCTGCCGAAGGTGCAATATCTCTACAGTTACTGCCCATTCCTCATTATCCAAGGGCCCAATCTTACCTCCCAGGTGAAGCAGCACCTTACCAACATTTTCCACAATCTAGCCCACTACATTCGCTGCTCAAAATGTGGTCGCCTTCCACATTGGGGAAGTGAAGAGTAGGCTACTTGACTACTTCGCAGAACATCTATGTTGAACGTCTGCAAAAGACCCTGAGCTTGCAGTTGCCTGCCCGTTAATATCCTATCCTGTTTACTGGCCATTATCTCTGTGTCAGGCTTGCTGCAATGTCCCAGGAAAGCTCCACGCAAGCTGGAAGAACAACACATCATTTTCCGTGTACGGTCCCTGCAGCCCTTCAGAATGAAAATCAAGTTCAATAATTTTACGGCCTTAACTCCCCAATATCCTTGTCCCCTACCCATACAACAGGTCTAGTTCTCACATAACCTTCCATTATTCAGTCTCTATTGTTAGCTACTAATCGTTTCCATTAACACCTATCCAGCCTCTTCTGCATATCAACAACATTTTCCTAGCTGCCATCAGTTCTGAGGACGTGTCACTGGACCCGAAACGTTAACTCTGAATGCTCTGTACCGAAGCTGCCAGACCTGCTGAGCTTTTGCAGCAACTTCTACTTTTGTTTCAACATTTTCATGGCACGTTCTCACAATGCAATACGTCAACGATATTTAGAGCCCTGTCAAACGTAGGAACTTTGTAATTTCTTATTTAATGTCCATAACAAATTACTCAACATTAAACTGAGATAACGGTTTTGCTGTTGTCATTCAGATCAGACAGTTTGTCACAGTTCAGAAAGAAAAAGAAATCGAAACAACTGGAGCAAAACTTCGCAGGTCTGATAATATCTGAACAGAGATGCACAGACTTAACCGTTGATTCCAATATGACTTTTCAGAACAGTGTCTCATCATAGTCGATATGTTAACTCTGTTTCTCTCTGCAGATACTTCCTCATCTGTTGCATTTCTCCACCATTTTCAGTTTTTATTTTATATTTCCATATCATTATATTTCATGTTTCGAGATAGGTCTACATGTTGAACTTGGTTATATTTGGACAATTTGGTCCTTTCCTATTCCTATTATATTTGATGAGTCGGTGGCACTTGTATTACAGCTGAAGTCTGTTTCTTTTTGAAGTTTCAAATGAAAAAAAATCTTTTTAAGAATATCCTGCAAATCTCAGGAAAGACACTTTGTTTGAAACAACACTTTAGAGGCAGCTGAACTTCATGAACTAATAGGAATAGATTATTGATGATGGAACACTCTGTGTCCTTCATTGAACAAGCTTATCTCCCCACTCTCCAAAACCTTTCAATATATATCACCTAATTGTTACACCAAAGGTGATAGAAACTCAGTCCATCGTGTCTTCCAGCTTAGAATGAGCTGTATCTCTACTGCTGTTCTCCTGTAGTGTCCCAATTGCCCTTCACGTTTTGCTATCAGTGTCTGTTTTTAACATCCTATCCAGATGTAAGCAATAATATTAATCTCAATAAAAAAAATAGAAATTGGAGGGAAAGAGAAGCAGGTCTGGTGTATTTGTGAAGCGAAATTGAAATTAATGTTTCAGTTCCGGTGACCCTTCCTCAAGCTGTACTCCCATTAATTACATGATGTGTATAAAAATATCGGTCATTTTATCACATTTAAAATTATCCTGTTCAGTTTACATTGCCATTCAGAATCGCATCTCCCAAACGTTGGCTGTTTCCTTATGCATTATGGTTAATTCTATCTGTCTGAAAGAGTGATCATGATTGGGGAATATCATTGTACTTCCTCATGCAGTCTCCCCATGGCTTTCAGTTGCCAGTATACAGAGCACTGGGAGGCAGGCAGTTCCAAAATAGTTCGCGAGAGAAACAGGAGGACAACCAGTCAAATAGAGAGAAAGGAAAGCCACTGCACCCATTTCATCCCATCTTCCAGCCAATATCATAATCATTTCAACCTGACTTATCCATTCATAGGTCTTAATGAATAAGTTCGTTGTACTTATCAATTTTGGTTTTGGACTGAGGCCGAAAAGCGTAAAAATTACTGTTCACAACAAATGAAACTGCATTAAAATATTTGTCAATTTATATAAATAAATTACTGAAGCAAATTCAGTATGAAAGTTCCAAATTTGCCTTATGAGAGCAGTGAGAGGAACATTCAGAAAAGTCCACGCTTCCTAATCCCATATACAGTAGTAGGTTTTGTTTTGTGAGAAGTGGAGGCACGTGATAATAAAGAAGAAAACAGAGATTAAAAATGTGTTGCTGGAAAAGCGCAGCAGGTCAGGCAGCATCCAAGGAGCAGGAGAATCGACGTTTCGGGCATAAGCACTTCTTCAGGAATGCGGAGGGTGTGCCAGGCAGGCTAAGAATAAAGGTAGGGAGGAGGGACTGGGGGAGTGGCGTTGGGAATGCGATAGGTGGAAGGAGGTTAAGGTGAGGGTGATAGGCCGGAGAGGGGGTGGGGGCAGAGAGGTCGGGAAGAAGATTGCAGGTGAAGAAGTCGGTGCTGAGTCTGAGGGTTAACACCTCTGTGACACCCGCACCAACCAACCCTACCGCCCCATAGCTGAATACTTTAACTCCCCCTCCCACTCCGCCAAGGATATACAGGTCCTTGGCCTCCTCCATTGCCAGATCATGGCAACGCGACGCCTGGAGGAAGAGCGCCTCATCTTCCGCCTAGGAACCCTCCAACCACAAGGGATGAATGCAGATTTCTCTAGCTTCCTCATTTCCCCTCCCCCCACCTTATCTCAGTCCCAACCCTCGGACTCAGCACCGCCTTCTCGACGCGCAATCTTCTTCCCGACCTCTCCACCCCCACGCCCTCTTCGGCCTATCACCCTCACCTTAACCTCCTTCCGCCTATCATATTCCCAACGTCCCTCCCCCAAGTCCCTCCTCCCTACCTTTCTTCTTAGCCTGCCTGGCACACCCTCCTCATTCCTGAATAAGCACTTATGCCTGAAATGTCGATTCTATGTTCCTTGGATGATGCCTGACCTGCTGCGCTTTTCCAGCAACACAATTTTAATCTCTGATCTCCAGCATCTGCAGTCCTCACTTTCTCCAAGAAAACAGAGATCACACGGTACTTAGACAGAGTGAGGCATACAAGTAAAGATCACACAGGTGACGTGCAGAGCAAGATCGACATTAGCACATTTAATATTATTTGAAGTTAAGAGGTTAATTCATCAGTGTAATGCAGGAGTTTGCAGAAGATAATTATCTGGGTGGGAGAGATCTTTGATGTTGCCAGACTTTCTGCGACAATGAGAATTATAAATAGTGTCCATGGATGGGATGTTGGTTTCTGTGATGTTGTGGGCTGTGCACACAACTTTCTGTAGGTTCTCATGGTCCTGGGCAGGACAGTTACCATGTCAGACGGTTATGCACTCGAATAGAATGATTTCAGTTGCCAATATACAGAACACTGGGAGACAGGCAGTTCCAAAATAGTTCGTGAGGAAACAGGACAGTCAGTCAAAGAGAGAAAGGAAACAAAACAGGGAAACAAACAGTCACATGGACAGGGAGAAGGGGAGAGAGTAAACTCAGGGGGACAAACAGAAAACAGAGAAAAGGAAAACACAGGGAAACGGAGTGAGAGAAACAGTCAGAGACAAAGGATATGGGGAGCTTGGGTTGGGGATCGGGAGAAGATGGAAGTGAGGACCGGAGGGAGCTCGGAGTGAGGATCAGTGAAAGCTGGAGAGAGGAAGGTGATGATTTATTGTCACCTGTACCAAGATGTCCAGGCAGATGTTAGTAAGCAAGGATGTACAGAACAATGGCTGTAAATCATGTCTGAGAGGCATTAGGTTATGTTGCACAGGGTGTGCGCGAGGTGAGATCAACATGAACAAGATCAGCATTATCTGAGATTAGAGAGTCCATACATCAGTCTGACAACAGCTGTGAAGAAGCTGTTCCTGAACCTGCTGTTGCGTGTGATCAGGCTTCTGTATCGTCGAGCCTGATGGAAGAGGTTGTAGGCCATCATTACTGGGGTGTGATGAGACTTTGACAATGTTAGAACAAAGAACAAAGAAAATTACAGAACAGGAACAGGCCCTTTGGCCCTCCAAGCCTGTGCCGATCCAGATCCTCTGTCTAAACCTGTTACTAATTCTCTGAGGCTCTGTACCCCTTTGCTCCCTGCCCATCCACGTATCTGTCCAGAAAAATATCCCTCCCACCTCCGCTGGCAACGCATTCCAGGCACCCACCACCCTCTGTGCAAAGAACTTGCCATACAAATCACCAATAAACTTTTCCCCTCTCAATTTGAACTCGTGAGCCCTGGTAATTGAATCCCCTACTCTGTAGAAAAGGTTCTTAATATTCACCTTGTCTACACCTCTTATAATTTCAATCAGGTCTTCAATAGACTTCAATCAGTTCCTCTGTCAACTGTCGTCTTTCTAATGAAAATAATTAAAGTCTCCTCAAGATCTTTTCACAGCTAGCGTCCTTCATACCAGACAATATCCTGGTGTCCTCTGCACCCTTTTCCAAAGCATCCACATCCTTTAGGTTATGTGGTGACCAGAACTCGACGCAATATTCCAATTGTGGCTGAAACAAAGCATTATATAACTGTGACATGTTCGGCTAACTCTTGTTCTCAATACCCCGTCCAATGAAGTGAAGCATACCATATGCCTTCTTTACCACTCCACTGACCTGCATTGCCACCTTCAGGGAACAATGGAACTGAACATCCGGCTCTCTCTGCACATCAATTTTCCCGAGGGTGTTTCCGCATACTGTATAATTACACTTGAATTTGATATTCCAATATGCATCACCTCCCATTTGAAAGGATTGAACTCTACCTGCAATTTCTCTGCCCAACTCTCCAATCTATCTGTATTCAGCTGTATTCTCTTACAGTCCTCTTGACTATCTACTTCTCCACTAATCTTAGTGTCATCTGCAAACTTACTAATCAGACCACCAACACGTTCCTCCAAATCATTTACATGTATCATAAACAACAGTGGTCCCAGCACAGATCGCTGTGGAACACCACTGGTCACAGTTCTCCATTTTAGAACCTCCCTTCCCCTACTACTCTCTGTCTCCTTGGCCCAGCCACTTCTTTATCCACATAGTTAGCATACCCTGGAACCCATGCGACCTCACTTTCTCCATAACCCTAACATGGGAAACCTTATCAAATGCCTTGTCGAAGTAAATGTACATGACATCTATAAAGGGTCAGTTAGACTCGAAACTTCAGCTCTTTACTCTCCTGACAGATGTTGCTAGACCACCTGAGATCTTCCAGCATTTTCTCTTTTGACATCTACAGTCCTTCCCTCATCAGTCAACTTTTCTCAGTTTCTCAAAGAATTCTATGAAGTTGGTACGACATTACCTTCCCCGCACAAGACAATGTTGCCTCTCACTGATAAGCCGATTTTCTTCCGAATGAGAATAGATCCTATCCCTCAGTATCTTCTCCAGCAGCTTCCCTACACCTGACGTCACGTTCTCCGGTCTATAATTAACGGGAATATCGCTGATACCCTTCTTAAACAAGGGGATTAGCAATTCTCCAGTCCTCCGCGATCTCATTGTGTTCAAGGATGCTACAAAGATATCTGTTAAAGCCCTCACTATCTCGTCCCTTACTTCTCTCAGTAATCTGGGACAGATGTTGGCAGCCTTTCTGCGGCAACGAGCCGTGTAAATTGAGTCAATGTTTGGGAGGCTGGAATCCGTGATGGTGTGGGCTTTGCACACAATTTTCTGTAGTTTCGAACGGTCCTGAAAAGAGCAGTTGACATACTAGGCCGTTATGCTCCCAGACAATACGCTCTCAATGGTGCATTTGTAGAAATAGTGCATGCTGAATTTCCTGAGCCACCTGAGGAAGGAGAGGCGTTGTTGGACCTTCTTGATTGTCACACTTATTTGAGAAGTCTAGGACAGGTTGTCAGTTATCATCACTCAGAGGAAACTGACACTCTGCACTCTCTCAACCATCAGTGTAAATGGGAGTGTGTTCCCCTCATTTCTTTCTGAAGTCAATGATCAGTTCTTTACTATCGCTGAATTTCAGACAGAGGTTATTATCATTACACCACGCCACCAAATGCTCTATCTCCGTTCTATGTTCTGAGTCTTCGTTGTTTGATATCCGTCCTGCTATGGTGGTGTCAGCAGCGAACGTGTAGATGGCGTTTGTTTGAAATTTGGCAACAAAGCCATGGGTGTACAGGAAGTACAGTTGGGGGCTGAGGACACAAACGTGGATGTACAGCGAGTGCAGTAGGGGTCTGAGGACACAGCTGTGGATATGCAGGGTGGATGGTAAAGGGTTTTACAGTGATTACAGTAGGGGGATGTGGTCACAGCCGTGGGTGTATGGGATATACAGTAGGGGACTGAAGACATATCCTTCTAGAACTCCTGTGTTGAGTGTTACTGTGGAAGAGGTGCAGTTACCTATCTTCACTCATAGTGATGCGTGTGTCAGAAAGCTGAGGATCCAGTGGCAGAGGGAGGAGATGAGACTATGGTCATGGGGTTTTGTGATCTGTCTGGAGGGGATATTGATGTTGAAGATGAAGCTGTACTCATTGAGCAGCAGTATGATGTAGGTGCCTTTGTTGTCCAGATGTTCCAGGGATGAGTGCAGGGTTCGGGATATGATATCCATTGTGGACCCATTACATCAGTCAGCAAATTATTCGGGATTTGGTCAGGTTGGGACACTGGAGGTGGTGTGGATCATAACCAGTCTCTTGAATCACTTAATATTTATTGAGTTCGGAGCCACTGGGCCGTAATCATAAAAGAAAGTTACATGAGCTTTCTCACTTACTTTCTTCACCTTCTTGAAGCAGGTTGGGACGTGGGCTTCAGGGGGGAGAAGCTGAAGATGTATGTAATTACCTCTGCCAGTTGGTCCACACAGGATCTGCGTGCTCAGCCTGGAACATCAACCAAGCCTATCACTTTCCTTGATTTGACTCACAGGAAGACTTATCATGCCTGCAGCGGTGACAAAGGGCAGAGGTACATCCGAGGCTGTCAGGTCAGATTGCATCCTAACAGTCACACAGTTATTCATCATAGCCAACCCCGCCCCCAACTCGCTCCGTCGTCATCAAGACACAGTGACGTTGGTCGGTGTGAGCGCCACACAGTTAGTGTCGAGATAGAGTGACATCAATACACTGGGATTGTGCACCAACAAGTCCTGTGTCACCAAAATGGGGTAAATTCACAACAAAAGGGGCGAAGCATGTGCTCCTACTGATTGTCAGTGGCGCAGACAGTGAAGATTTTACAGATATAATTCCAATCAATCCACTATGTTAACCTGAATGGAATCAACACCTAGAATGTTGTCCTTTGTAGATGGTGGCCATTCCTTCGGGAATGCAGGAAACATCTTATGCAAGAATCACCTGGCCCAAGGATTGAGGGAATTTTTGCTACGTTTGTAGATGATACAATAATGGTTGGATGTGCAAGTGATACAGAGGAAGTGGGGAGGCTGCAGGAAGACTTGGAAGGTTTAGGAATGTGAGAAAACACGTGGCTGATGGAACGTAATATGGGAACGTGTGAGATTATGCAGTCAAGTAGGCGGAATACAGGCAAACACTATGTTCTAATAGGATCCACTAAATCGGAAGCACAAAACGATTTTGAAGCATTTGTCCTGACTTCTGGTTAATGCGCAGGTTCAGTTGAGAGTTTGGAAAGCAAATGCAATGTTAGCATTCATTTCGAGAGAGTTTGAAGAGACATACTGCTGAGAATGCAATGGACTATCCTGGGGATGACAGATTGTCAGATGAGCAACATTTGAGGGCTCTTTTATCCATACTCGATGGAATTTAGAAGAATGGGAGGCGAGGCATCTGATAGAAACTGATCGATTACTGCAAAGATTGATACAGTCAACATTTAAAAGACATTGCCACTAGTCATAGAGACTATGACAAAATAGCACCGTTTCAGAGTGAAGGTATAGGCTGAATAACCTAAATCTATAGCTATATCTCATGCCGTTATGATTATATGGTCGACTATTCAGTGCAGAATTTTAAGTCTCTGACCTGCTCTTGTAATCATGGTATTTGTATGTTGTTTGGCCTTCACGTTCTGGTCAATGTTAACACCTGTGATACGGATGGTGGGAGGATTCAGTGTCGGCCAGTAATCCATTAATATTTTGAATATGAGCTCCCATCTGTTAGTCTCATCTGGCGGGAGCACATTGTCTCTATGATGATTTCCATTTTCAGTCTGGTATTTTTGAAGAATCAATCCTGCTACGCCAGTATTGTTAAATTTAACAAAACGGCACTCAGCAACAATAAGTCATCGAATACTGAACACCCTTCTAATAACAGAAAGGTTGAAAATGTTCAATATTAAAACACTGATTTCCTGTTCGTGTTCAAACCAGATAACCTGTCCCATCGAAGTGATCAACTTGGAACTATTTGTAAAAAATCTTTTTTGGATGTGGGCATCGCTGGATGGGCCCAGCAATTCTTGCCCGCCCATAGTTGCCCCCTTGTGAAGATGGTACCAAACTGCCTTCTCGAACTGCTGCAATCCACCTGCTGTGTGTTGACCCACTAGTGATTTCGGAGGGAATGCCAGGGTATTGACCCAGCAACAATGAAGGAACGGCGATCTATTTCCAAATCAGGATGTTAACTGGTTTGGAGAAGAATTTGAAGGTGGTGGTGTCCCCAAACGTTTATTGCCCTTGTCATTACAGATGGAAGTGTTCGTGAGATTGGAAGGAGCTGTCTGAGTATCTTTGTGGAATTTCTCCATTGTGTCTTGTAGATAGTACACACTGCTGCTTCTGAGCGACCATGGTGAAAGGACTGAATGCTTGTAGATGTAGCGCAAATCAAATGGGCTGTTTTGTCCTGGATGGTGTCAAGCTTCTTTAGTGCTGTTGGGGCTGCACTCATTCAGGTAAGTGAGAATATTCCATCTCATTCCTGACTTGTGCCTTGTAGATGATGGACAGGCTTTGGGTAGTCAGGAGGTGAGCTTCTCCTGCAGTATTCCTAGCCTCTGATCTGCTGTTATATTCATGTGGCGAGTCCAGTTGAGTTTCTGGTCAATGATACCCCCTCGGATATTGATAGTGTGCGGGGGGGGGGGGGGGGGGGGGGGGGGGGTGGTTAGTGTTGATAATGCTGCTGAAAGTGGTTATATTGTCTTATTGGTGATAGTCATTGTCTGAATTTTTGTGTCGTAAATGTTACTTGCCACTTGACCAAGCCTGGATATTTTCCAGATCATGTTGCTTTGGGCATGGACTGCTTCCACATCTGACCATTTGCGAATGATGCTGAACATTGTGCAGTCATCATCGAATATCCCCAACTCTGACCTTATGATGAAAGGAAGGTAATTGTTGAAGAAGCTGAAGACTTTTGGACCTAGGACATTATCCTAACGGACTACTGTAGAGATGTTCTGGAGCTGAGATGACTGACCTCCAACAACAATAACCATCTTCTTATCTCTCAGGTATGACTCCAATAATGGAGTGCTGGCGCGGGATACCATCTTTGCTTGGGCTCCTTGATGTAACATTTGGCAGAATGCAACCTTGATGTCAAGGGCTGGAATTCAGTTCCCTTTCCTATGTTTGAGCCAAGACAATGACGAGTTCAGGAGCTGAGTGACCGTGGCAAAACCTAAACTGGGCTTCACTGAGCAGGTTAGTTTTGAGCAGGTGCGGTTTCATAGCACTGTTGATGACATCTTCCATCGTTTTACTGATGATGGAAAGTGGACTGATAAGGCGGTATTTGGACGGGTTGAATTTGTCCTGCGTTTTATGTACAGGACATATCTGAGCAGTTTTTCCCCATTGGCAGTTTGTAAACATACTGGAACAGCTTGGCTAGGGGAGCGGTAAATTCTGGAGCACAAGCCTTCAGGACTATTGCCAGCATGTTATCAGGCCCCATAGCCTTTGCAATATCCAGTACCTTCAACCATTTCTGGATATCAGTTAATCTAATTTGCTGAAGACTGCTACCTGTAATGACGGTGACCACGGGAGGTGTCCGAAATGGATCATTCACTAAAAAATTCTGACTGAAGATTGCTGTGAAAGCTTCAGATTTATCTTTTGCACTGATGTTCTGGGCTCTTCCATCATTGAGGATGGGGATATGTGTCGAGACTCCTACTCCAGTGAGTTGGTCCACAACCATTCACGATCGGATTAGCAGGACTGCAGAGCTTAAATCTGATGCATTGATTCTGGGATTGCTAAGCTCTGTCTGTCCTTTGCTGTTTATGCTATCTGGCACGCAAGTATTTCTGTTTGGAAGCTTAAGCAGATTAACATTTTATCATTATATATTCCTGCTTCTGCTCCTGGCATGCCCTCCTGCACTCTCCATTGAAACATGGTTAATTCTCTGATTTGCTGCTAATGGGGGAGGGGGGGGGGGTGCGGGGGGGGGGGGGGGCATGCTGGGCCATGACGTTTCAGATAGTGCTGGACTATAGTTTGGCTGCTATTGATGGTCCGCAGTGTCTTATGGAAGCTCAGTCTTGAGTTGGTAGATCTGCTAAAAGTCTGTGCCATTAGCATGGTGATAGTGCCACATAACACAATAGAGGTTATGGAGACAATAGACTTTGTCTCCACAAGGAGAGTGTGGTGGTCACATTTACCGATACTGTCATGGACATATACATCTGCAGTTGGTAGAATGGTAAGGATGAGGTCAGATATGCTTTTTACCCTCTCGTTCATTCCCTCACCACCTTCTGCAGATCCAAAAAGTAGCTATGTCCTCAGGAGCCGACCAGCATGATCAGAAGTACTGCTGCCAAACCACTCTTGACAATCGACTTTGAAATCCCCCAGCCAGAATGCACTTTGTGCCCTTGAAACAATCAATGCTTTCTCCAAGTGTTGTTTAACATGGAGGGGGACTGATTCTGCTGAGAAACGACGTTACGTGGTAATCAGTAAGAGACTCCTTTGTCCTTGTTTAATTTTTGTTATTTCTGAAAGTTATGATTCCGTGAGTATGGCTATGTCAGGCTGTTGCTTACCTAGTCTGTAAGGCAATTGTTCCAATGTTGGCAATAGACCTCAGATGTTAGTAAGGAAGACTTTGCAGGTTCTATAGTGATGTTTCTAATGTTGACTTTTCGGATGCCCATTTTGGTGTCAAGTGTTCCATCCGGTTTCAGTTGTTTGAAACGTTGTAGCGATTGGTACAACTGAATAACTCACTGGACCATTTCAGAGGGAGATTAGGAGTCAATGACATTGCTTTGGGTCTGGAGTTACATGTCAGCCAGACCAGGTGAGGATGGAAGATTCATTCATTACAGCATATATTGGTGAACCAGGTGGATTTTTCTGACAATCGGCAATGATTTCATTCTCATCAGTCGATTCTTAATTCCAGAGATATTTTTACATTATTGAATTGAATTTCCACCATCTGCAGTGGCGGGATTCAACCTAGGTGCACAGAACAGGAGCTGATTTTTTTGATTAATAATCTATTGGGAATACCATGCGACCTACTTGGAACCACATGTTGAACTCAGCTGCCATTTCTTGTGTTGCCCTGTTTTTAAATCATTGCTTATGTTATTCTGGAATCTCATACTTCATTAAATCCTGATTGAAATATACAGCCTTCTCGACTGCTCGAATTTCACTCAGTCTGCTTTGTTTGAACAGACATTTCAAGGCAGCTGTACATCAGAGAAGAGCAGGAAAAGATAATGGGTGATTGTGCACTTTACCTGTCACCGGACAAGCAGGTCTGCCCACGAGGTATTTATTGTGGGTCAGAGAACCTCAGAATTATTTTGGTGTGCAGGGAGGCCATTCAGCCCATTGTGGAGTCGCAAGCTCTCCAACTGCACAATTGGAGATCGAGATAGTGTGTGAATATAGATTGTGTTGCAAACAAATAAACTGAGAGAAAGCAAGTGAAGTGAGATAAACTGAGAGAGGCTAGAAAGGGGAGCGACAGACTGAGTGCAAGAGGAAGAGGTGTTAGATGAGGGTGAAGTTAGTTAGATCAGAAGACCACAGACAGAAGTTAGAAGCTTTATTTAGAAATTCCTCTGGACGGCAAGCCCTTTGTCTGTGCGTCATACACTGTGAGCACTGTGCTGATACTGGCTGTCATCCCAGATTATTTATTTCCAATAATATCACAGAGCTGGGTTACTGACAGCCAAACAGAACCCATTAGGCCAATTGATTGGTTCCATGGAGAAAGCAGAATTTGGAAGTAGACTGTGCCAAGAGCAGCAGGAAATTATAACCAATACGCCGCCTCCACGACCACCACCCCCCCCATTCCCCCACCCACCGCCCCCCCACCCCCCCCCCCGATACTGTATGAGAGACTAGTCCAGAGAATCTTAGTGAGGGGACTCACTGACAGAGGGGAAATCACGATCTCAGCTGTGGGTCAAATAATGATTAATAAAGTTTGCACACCACTTCTCTAGTTATGTAATTTACATTTCAATTTACAGAGCTCAATATCAGGAGAGTATTTTAACAACCTTATCTCTTTGTACTTTGCATATATTGGTGTTGCAGAAAATCACTTTGTTCCTGTATTTTATATTGTAAAAACGCATTTCATTAATATTGTCTCTGCTAATTACTCATTGTAGATATATTCTTGATTCTGTTCTTCATATGGGTTATAAAGAGTAACGTTCCAGTTCTGGTAAGGGGGGGGGGGGGGGGGGGACATCACTGTCCCTCCACACAGTCTAAACAGCCATGTCCCCCAGACCTCTCCGTCTTCTGTCTTTTCCTCAATATCACAATCACAATGTAATTGAAGTTCATTAAATTACACTTCATGACAGTTCCTTAACGTCGATAACATCAATAGCATGACGCAAACATGCCCTCTCTGATCCTGGGCTAGCAATCTGCACTGTGTTTGCCATGTGCAATTATCTGTTGACATATCGACACAATTTGTTTGTTGTAACCCTCGTTTTCTTTGGTATATTTTGCTATCAGATCATGGATGATAGATGTTCTCTCAATGTTTTACTGATTTTACAATCAGTGATCAGTATTTACGGGATTTATTTCTGTATTCAAGAACAGAGAAGCATGTTTATGTTCTGTTAAATCTCCGGAATTACTTCCATATCCAAGGCAGACGAATGAATACACACAATCAATCTGCCATCTTCAACATTCCTTCCTTCAGTCACACTCACATATCACACCCAGAATGCATAAATGGTCAAAGGTATTTTGAATTTTAATAAATTAGCATTGAATTCAAAGAGGTTAACTGGAGCTATTTGTTCAGCTATTGTAAATATGTCAGTCTCCATGGATCCTATGCGCCTCTAGCGAGGTTCTCTCTTCTATTAATAAGGGAATGTGGGAGCATGTCCAACAGTAGTAACAGGGATTTGCAGCATCAGAGAGAAGGCCAGGAGAGATGGGAATCAGGGGACACTAGACTGGAATGTTCCAGCAATGGATCAGAATCTGAGCATATTAGACTGGAATTTTCCAACAATGGATAAGAGTTTATCCTATGGTCTTTACTGGCTTTCCCAGCCTTGGATATCATTAGCGTCACGGATTGAAGATGTACTGATGGTTATTCAAGCTGGTTACTATCCTATCCTTGCTATATTTGGTGTTCCTGGTTCGTCATTCTGTCTGTCTAGTGAAATGGTTTGAACTGAATTGATGGTCATGATATGTAGATTTTGGAAAGGTGCAAGCCAACGTTTTCAGTTCCAATCAAACATACCATTCCTTAGAAATTCTAACTAGCAAATTATTCTTTACAAATTACTCACCAATACGCGAGGATAAAACTCACTGGTCTCAACCTCTTTGATTCATTTTCTCCTGAAAAGTGTCCATCTCCATATCCTCCCCACATACCAATCCTGTCCAGTCCCACCATTAAGACCGTCCCAGTCTCCTCCTCAGCCTCCGTTCAATTCCTAAATAAACCATCGTTTGTGCCTTTGTTAATTCCAGATACATCTGTTTCAACGCCCTTCTAACCACGTGTCCATTGCAAAATAATTGCACTTGAGATGTTTAACTTGTTGTCTCCACGAAATCTGAAAGATGGGCAGACAGTGTACGGTGGGTCACGTCATTGGCTGGTATTCTAGAGCCACAGAATGATAATCTGTTGATATCGGCTTGCCTTATGTCCATTAGAGAAGGCGGTGGGTCATCCTTCCCTGGTCAAGTCTCTATTTAACTGCAAACCCACGGCAATTTGTTTTACTATTTATTGTCCTGTGCAACAGCTGAAACAGCCACTCAGTTCAAGATTGGCATAAAACGCTGGCCTGACCAGAGCTGCACACATCCCGTGAGGGCAGAATAAAAGGAAAAGTAGCTCCCTTCCTCTGCCTGCATCCCATATTCCAACGGCTCATTTCCATTCAGGGAGGTAGCCATTCACTGTTTTAGATGGATTCTTTGTGATTGAGTCTCACCGAAGAGTGATGTCCATCTCCACGGACACCTGTGGTGCTGACTGTATTGATGCTGACCAACAGATATAAGGACGTTTTGAATTCCCCATCAGTGGCAGTGCATTGTAAACGAATGGTTTCCTGTGTCACACGAAAGATATGTAACCAGCAGAGTGAGGGAAAAGAATTATTGTGAGCAAACCTGAGAGTGTTGTTGAGGCAGTATTTGGGGTATTGCGGTCAGATTTTGTTTCCTTTACATGGAGTGATCTCCTTACCACAGAGAGAGTGAAGAGGAGGTCCACCAGATTAATCCCTGGGATGATGGCACCGTGAGGAGTGAGTGAAGGTTGATCTGCAGCGCTGTGAGGGAATAAAAGGTGATTGCATTGAACCCTGAGAGAGATGGACAATCACTCCTTATATTCGAAACAGACAATGAGAAGGTGAGAAATTCATGACTGCTGTTTCACTCAGGATGCATGATTCAGGATAGTTGAAATGCCTGGGAGGATGTTACGCCAACCCACCCCAAACCCTACTCCCCATTGAGAGAGACAGAGAGGTCCAAGTTTTGAATAAACTCTCCCCACATTAATACAGTGCAGTTGGTGTGTGATCCTGCACTGAATGTCATATTATCCACCAACCCGACAGCAGGCACAGTACATTCATTCTAAAACAGTTCACTATTCCCAACAGCTTCTGACATTCATGAAGAACATGAATCTATCTTCTCAGAGATGCAAGGTACTTCCTTAAGTTTTCGACCAGAAGACTATAAGACATTGGAGCATACATTAGGGCAGTTAGCCCATTGAGTCTGCTCCGTCATTCATTCATCGCTAATAGGTTTCTCAAACCCATTCTCCGACCTTCTCCCTGTAACCCTCGATCCCCTAATCAAAATCTATCTACCTCCCTCTCAAATATACTCAATGACCTGACCCAACGGCCTTCTGTGGCAATAAATGTCAAAGATGCACCATTTTATGGTTCAATAACTTTCTCTATATCACTGTTCTAAAACGTGTTCCTATGTGCCGTCGGATCCTAGTCCAATGGAAACATCTTATCGACATCCACTCGCTCCAGGTCATTCAGTATTCTGTATATTTCAATTTTATTCCCTCTCATCCTTTTAAACTTTATCGACTATAGACACAGAGTCCTCAAACATTTCTAAATACAATAAGCTTTTCATTCCTCTGACCATTCTCGTGAAAGTCTTCTGAATACGCTCCAGGACCAGTACATCCTTCCTGACATATGGAGCTCAAAAGTGAGCACAATACTCCAAATGTGGTTTGATAAGAGCCATATACATCCTGTTCTTATATTGAATTCTTCTCGGAGTAAATGCTTCCAATCCTAATTACAATTGTCCTCCTAACTACTGCCTCAACCTGCAAGCTTACCTTGAGAGAACACTGCACTAGAACTCCCCAGTGACTTTGCACTTCAGATTTCTGAATTTCCTCGCCATTTAGAAAATAGACCATGCCTCTATTCTTCGTTGCAAAGTGCATGACCTCACACTTTCCAACGTCGGAATGCATCTGCCGATTTCTTTACCTGTCCAAATCCTTGTTCAGCCTCTCTGCCTACTCAATACGACCTGGCCATCTGCCTATCTTTGTATCGTCTGCAAACCTAGCCAGAGTGCACTCAATTCCCTCATCTAGATTGTTAATGTAACAAGTAAAAAGATATGATTCCAACACTGAACATTGTGAATCACCACTTGTCACCGGCTGCCATCCTGAGAAGTACTCTTTTATCCCCACTCTCTGCTTTCTGCCAGACAGACAAGCTTCTATTCATACCACTACCCTTGCTCTAACACCACGGATCGTTATCAAAACCAGTAATCTCCTGTGTGATACCTTGTCGAAGGCCTTCTTGAAGTCCAGGTGGATAACATCCATTGGCTGTGCTTGGTTGAGCCTGCTCATTCGTCTTCAAAGCGTTCCAATAGATTTGTCAGGCATTAACTTCCCTTGACGAAATCATGCCGGCTTTGCCCTATTTTAACAATCACTTTCAAGTATTCAGAAATCTTATCCTTCACAATGAATTCCGGGATCTTACCCACGACCGAGGTTAAACTTTTCATGGTGGGTTTTTGTTGTCTTTTTCTTTATTCTCTTTTTAAAATGGGGTGTCACATTAGTGGGTTCCCAGTGCTCTGGGATCGTTCCTTACTCTAGTGATTCCTGAAAGATCAAGACGATCGCCTCCACTCCTTTTTCAGCTATTTCCCTTATAATATTGGGATGTAGTCCATCTGGTCAAGGTTATTTAACCACCTTAGGACCATTACAGTTTTTTCTAGCATGTTCTCCATGGTAGTGGCCATCATACGCAGCTCTGGCCCCTCAATCTCTTGAATGTTTAATGTATTACTCGTGCCTCCCACAATCAAGGCTGATGCAAAGTAATTATTCAGTTCCTTGGCCATTTCTCGTTCCCTACTACTATCTCCCCAGTATCATTTTCCAGCAATCCAATGTTCACTTTTGCCGCTCTTTTGAACTTTATATATCGAAACAAACTGTTAGTCTTCTTTTATCTTAATAGCTCGCTTACCCCCCTTATTTAATAATCTCCCTCTTTATTTTATTTTATTTGCCCTCTGTTTTGTCTTTGTAACCTTCCCAATCCTCAGGTTTCCCACTGCACTTTGCCACATTATATCCTTTCTCTTTTGCTTTTATGCTATACCTGAGTTCCCTAGTCAGCTATGGTTGCCCCATCCTCCCCATATAAGCCTCTTTTTTCCTCAGGATAAATCTCTGCTGTGCCCTGAATTACTCCAAAAATCTCCTGCCATTGCTGTTGTACTATCTTTAATGCTGGGCCTGTCTCCCAGTCAATTCTAACCAGCTCCTCCCTCATGTCCCTGTAATTGCCTTTATTCAGCTGTAATACCATTACTACTGATTCTACCTTCTCCATCTGAATCTGCAGTATAAGTTCAATCATATTATGATCACTGCCTGCTAAGAATTCCTTCACCTTAAGCTCCTTCATTTATTTCACCTTTGCAAGCTGCTCCAAAAAGCCATCTCATAGACATTCCACAAATTCCTTTCCTTGCGAACCACTACCAACCTGAATTCCCAGTTTACCTGCATAATGAAATCCCACAGGATCACTGTAACTTTGTCTTTCCTACAGAAATTTCTAGCTCCTGGTGTATCTTGCACCTCAGCTTCCTGTACATAACTCTAACTGCATTTTTTTCACCTTTTTGATTCCTCAATTCTACCAACACAGATTCTACATGATCTGACTTTACTTCATTTCTTATGATTGATTAATGATTCAATTCCATTCTTAATAATGAAACAACTCTATTACTCTGCCCACCTGCCTATCTTTTCGACAGGATGAATATCCTTGAATATTCCGCTCCGAATCCTGATCCTCTTGCAGTGATATCACTGTAATGCCCATATCGTACCTGACAATTTGGGAATGAGTCACAAGCGTGTTTACCTTATTCCTTATGCTGCATGCATTTCGATATGATAGTTTAGTCCTGTATTACCCGTTGCTCTTTTCACTGTCATTTGTTTGTCCAGCCGTTGGTACCTACACAGACCCTGTCCACTGGATCATTCCCCGCCCAATCCAAGTTCTTCTGCAGCCCAGATGATATATCCCAAACCCAAGTACCAGGTAGGCAACACATCATTCAGGACTCTCAATCCCAATCACAGAGAACAGTAGCTCTGTCTCTAACTCTGATTATCCATCATTGGGCGGCACGGTGACACAACACTGCTGCTTCAAAGTGCGAGGGACTCGGGTTCAATTTCAATCTCTGGACCCTGTGTGTGTGGGCTTTGTAAATTCTTCCCGTGTCTGCATTGGGAACATTAACTCTTTCGTCTCTCCACAGTATGTCTCTGTGTTTGCTTCGGATTTCTACCATCTACAGTATTTTTGCTTTGGTTCGACAGAGAAATCTCGCAAACGTGACAGGTTTTTGTAAAAGCAGCCGTGCATCGCGGGTTCCCTGGTTGTTTAGGAATCTTGCCCGGCCCCTTCCGTGTGTGCAGTGTCCCTGGATACCCATTCCATCCCTTTCAGTCTGTCAATCTATCGTCACTACATGCAGCCTTTTCTTGTGCCACCCCTGGTACTCCCCACACCCCATTGCCTCGCACTGGACACTCCCTTCGCAGGACTGTGCACACAATGACACTGGGCACTTTCTGACCCACTGGGGATGCTGGGTAAAGATCCTGCCATTGAAAGGAACAGAATAACTAAAGTCCAATTGAATAGCAAAGCAGAGTAAACAAGCTGCATGACATCCATCTGCTCTGACATTTTCTAGTTTTCTGTTTATCCTCGTACAACTGCAAATATATGGTTCATATGTATACCTTTGTAAAAACAATGACTGCAGATGCTGGAAACCATATTCTGGATTAGTGGTGCTGGAAGAGTACAGCAGTTCAGTGGTGCTCTTCCATCACCACCAGTCCATATGACTCCTGGACTGGAGTGGCGGGGATAGATATCAGATCCTCTGGGCATTGGACTAATTCAGTGGACTCCACTTTCCTGAGGTCACACTTAAGTTTTTATTATCAAGTCTATCCACTTTAAATAAAAGGCCTTGCGAGAGTTCTGTTGAAAGGATATTTGAATTTTGGAGACACCAGAATATGCGAGTGAGGTTAGGACTAGGAAGGTAGCAAAGTCAAATACATGGCCAAACAGCTGGCAGGGCAGGCAGCACTTCTGATATGTGGATCATTGGGATTCCCGAGTCGGTAGGACCTAAACAAGAAAGACTGGATGGACCTGAACTTGCAGCAATCTCTGATATGTGGAGAGGGGTATAGCAGGAAAGACAGTGGGACAGCAATGGCAGGGGATTCCAAGATTAATTCAGGAGACACTGCAGAGATTCATGCTGAGGAATAGAGGCATGATACAGGGAGGATAAGGCAACCAGGGCTGAGGAGGGAAGTCAGGGATTGCATACAAGCAAAAGTGTTAGCACACAATGTGGTGAAGGGCAGTGTGAAACGAGAGAATTGCAAAACTTATAAAGACCAACAGAGGACAAAAAAATAAGGAGGGAGAAGATTAAATATAGGGGTAAGCGAACCAACAATATAGAGGAGACTGTAAAATGTTCTTGAGATATATAAAGTGCAAAAGAGAGGTAAAAGTTATATTGGACACTGGAAAATGATGCTGGAGACATAGTAGTGGGAAACAAAGAAATGAATGAACAACTTGGCATCAGTCTTCATGGTGGAAGACATGAATAATTTCACAGAAGTTGAAGAGAGTGAGAGGGCAGAGCTGAGTATGGTGGCCATCATCAAGAATAACATGTTAGAAAACTGAATGTCCTAAATGTGGATAAATCACCTGGACCAGGTGGACTACACCCCAGCTTTGGAAGGGAGATAGCTGAAGAGGTAGTGCAAGTATAAGTAGTAATCTTTCAGGAATGACTAAAATCAGGAAAGGGCCAAGAGGCTGGAAATTGCTAATGTCACACTCCGTTTAATAAGGGAAAAAATGGAAAATTACAGACTGATTAGCCTTACCTTAGTTGTGGGTAACAAGCTGGAATCCATCGTGAAGGATGGGATTTCTGAATACTTGAGGTCTTTGGTAAAATAGAACAGAGTCAACATGGTTTCATCAAGAACAGTCAGGCCAGACAAACCTGTTAGAATTCATTGAGAGAGTAACAAGCAGATTAGACCAAGAAGAACAATAGATGTTATCCGCTTGCTCCACAAGAAACTTTTGATAAGGTGCCACACAGGAGGCTATTGAGAAAGATAAGGGCCCATGGTGTTCGAAGCAATGTACGAACATGGATAGTAGCATGGCTGTCTGACAGAAAGCAGGGAGTTGGGATTAAAGAGTCCTTCTCAGGATGGCAGCCAGGGACAAGTGGTGTTCCACAAGACTCAATGTTGGGACCACAACCTTTCCCTTTATGCATTAATGATTTGCATGAAGGAACTGAGAGGATTCTGGCTAGGTTTTCAAACAGTGCAAAGATAGATAGAGGGACAGGTAGCACTAAAGAGGTGGTTCGGCTACAGGAGGATGCTCTAGCGCATCTCCTCAACTTCCCGCACCTCAGTCCTTGATCTCCACCTTTCCAACTACAACAAGGACAGAACCCCTCTGGTGCTCGCCTTCCATCCCACCAACGACAGGATTCAACGCATCATCCTCCGCCATTTCTGCCACCAACAGTCAGACACCACCACCAGAGGTATAATTCCCTCCCCACCCATATCAACAGAGACCATTCCCTTCACATCTCCCTCGTGAGGTTCATGCACCCTCAACCCCACCCAGCCACCTTCCACTCCTGACACCTTCTTTGCCACTACAAGAGGTATGAAACCTATGTCATCACTCCCTTCTCACCTCCATCCAAAGCCCAAAGGATCCTTCCACGTCAGGCAAAGAACATCCTGTGCATCCAAACACCACATCTACTCTGTCCATTGCACCGGATCTCCTCTCCATTGGGGAGATTGGACATCAATTTGCAGAACGGTTCAGGTAACACACTTGGACACACACACCCAAAAACCCCACTTCCCTATCCTTGAATACTTCAACTCTCCCTCCCACTACAACAAGGACATGTATGTTTTTGGCCTCCTCCATGGCCAATTTCTAGCCAGTAGTAGTCTGGAGAAAGAATGCATCATCTTCCACCGAGGGACCCTCCAACCACACGGTATCAAAGGCAATTTTGCCAATTTCCTCATCTCCCCTCCCACCATCTTATCCCAGATCTAACCCTCTAGTTCAGTACCGCCCTCTTGAACTGTCCAACCTGTCCATCTTCCTTCGCATGTATCCACTCCACCTTCCACTCTGACCTTTCACTATCACCACTCACCTTCATCGAGCTATTGCTGTCCAAGCTAGCTTCCTCCCAGCCCCAGCCTCTCCCATTTGTCTCTCAGCCCAGTTCCGCCTAACGCCCTCATTCCTGATGAAGACTTTATGCCTGAAACATCGATTCTCCGGCTCCTCGGATGCCGCCTGACTGGCTGTGCTTTTCTAGCACCACACGTTTTGACTCTGATCTCCAGCATCTGCTGTCTTCACTTTCTCCTATTGAAGGATTTGTTCAGGTTAGGGGAGTGAGCAAAGATATGGCAGATGGAGTATAACGTGGGCAAGTGTTACATCATGCACTTTGCCAGGAAGAATACTGGCATGGACTATTTTCTAATTAGCGAGCAGGTTCAGAAGTGAAAAGCGCAAAAAGCCGAGGGAGTTTCAGTCCAGGAGTCTCGAAAGGTAATCTTGCAGGTTGTCAACAGTTAGGAAGGCAAATACAATGATGGCATTTATTTCAAGAGGGCTTGAATATAAATGCAGGGATGTACTTCTGAGGCTGTATAAGACTTTGGTCAGGCCACATTTGGATTATTGTGCACAGTTTTGGGTTCCATATCTCAGGAAGGATGTACTGGCCCTGGAGCGTTTTCCAAGGAGATCCACGAGAATGGTCCCAGGAATGAAAAGCTTAACATATGAAGAACATTTGAGGGCTCTGGGTCTACATATGATAGAGGTCAGAACATGTTAAGAGGTCGACTCAAAACTTAGAGGATACTGAATGGACTGGAAAGAGTGGATTTTGGGACGATATTTCCAATGGTAGGAGAGACTAGGCCCCGATGGGAAAGAGTAAAGAGAAGACCTTTCAGATCAGAGATACGGACGAACCTCTTCAGCCATAGAGTGGTGAATTATGGAATTCACCGCCACAGAAGGCTGTCGAAGCCAGGTCACGGAGTATATTTAAGAGTGAGACAGATAGGTTCTTGATTGTAAAGGGGATCAAGGGTTACAGGTAGAAAGCGGGAGAATGCGGTTGAAAAGCTTAACAGCCATCATTGAATGGTGGAGCAGGCTCAATGGGCCTAATGGCCAAATTTCTGCTCCAATGTCTTCTGGTTGTATGGTTTCAATATTGGCTCTCCTCATTCCTCATTGGAGTTGTATCATGGAATTTGATCTTCATATGATTTATGAAGAATAAAATTCCAATACTGATGGCTGGGAAATATCATATTCCCTCCCTCTGGTCTCAGGAGCCATGTCCACAATATCATAATCACACTGCAATCGAAATCCAGTAAAATTTACTTCATCATAGTTGATTGACATCGATAACATGAACAGCTGACCCTCACCTGCCCTCTCTGATCCTCGAATAACTATCTGAATTCTGTGTCACATCGTATTCTATGTTTACATATCCATGCCATTTGTCTGTTATCCTCATGTTGTTGTATGCACGTGTTCCTGTCAGAAAATGGACTAGAAAAGTTCTCTCCATATTTTACTGACATTATAATCACTGATCAGTAGTTACAGACTATATGTTTAGATTTATAAACGGAGAAACTTTTTTTTTATGTTCTGACAATCCTTTGACATTACTCGCATATCTAAGGCAGATTGAATGATTACATACAATCAATCTACCATCTCAAATATTTCTTCCCTCTGTTCATCCCCCCCCACACATATCCCATGCCAAATGTGTAGCTTTAAAGTTTTTTTGAATTTTAATAAAATCAATATTGAATTCAAAGGGGTTAACTGAAGCTATTTGTTCAGTGACTGTGATTAATGTCAATCTCCGTGGATCCTAATTATTACAATGGAGAGTTTCCATCGTTGAAAGTTAAATGGGCTCTGTTCAATGTGCTATCCCATAGTATGAGTAGGAGCATCACTGACAGCACTAACAGGGATCAGCAGATCAAAAGAGAGAGAGACGGGAAGGAGAGATCAGAATCTGAGAACATTAGACTGGAATGTTCCAACAATGGACTGTAGTTTATCCTCGGGTATTTAATGGCTTTCTCGGCCTTGGATATCATTAGCATGGCGGATCCAGGATATCCTTTGGATTATTCAAGGTGGTTACTATCCCATCCTCGCTATAGTTGGTGCTCCTAGTAAGTCATTATATTTAATAGGAGAAAGTGAGGACTGCAGATGCTGGAGATCAGAGCTGAAAAATGTGTTGCTGGAAAAGCGCAGCAGGTCAGGCAGCATCCAAGGAGCAGGACAATCGACGTTTCGGGCATAGGTTCCTGAAGATGGGCTTATGCCCGAAAAGTCGATTCTCCTGCTCCTTGGATGCTGCCTGACCTGCTGCACTTTTCCAGCAACACAATTTTCAGCTTTGAAGTCATTATATTTGTCTACTAAACCGGATTGACCTGAACTTCTGCTCATTCTATATAAATTTTAGAAAGTGCAAGTCAATGCCTTCAGTTCCAAACAAAAATTTCTTTCTTTATATATTATAACTATTAAACTACTATTTATAAGTTACTCACTGACATGCGAGAAGGAACCAGACTGATGTCAAACTCCATAATCGATTTTGTCCTTCACAGATTTACATCTCCATGTCCTCCCCACTCACCAATCCTGTCCAATATCAGCATCATGATATCCCAGTCTCGTCCTCAGTCTCAGTGCAACCTCTGAATAAACCATTTGTGCCTTTGTTCAATCCGAATGCAATAGTTTCATGTTACTTCTAACCACATGTCCATCATTAAATAATTGCTCTTAAGAATGTTTAACTTGTTATCTGCACGTACGGGAAGACAGCTTATGGTGGTCAAGCCATTGAGTGATAATCTAGAGCAACAGAATAATGGTCTGTTGATATCTCATGAAGGAAAATGGGGTGTTTAAAAGCAACCCCATTATTATTTGCTATAAAAACCAATCTGCTTGCCTCAAGAACTTTAGGGAAGTCAATGTGTCATGCTTCCTTCGTCAGGTTTCGGTGTGACTTCTGTGATGAACACGTGGGTGTACTGTACCATTGAGAGAATTAAAAGGCAGCAATAACTATCTGACAGCACCAAGTGTTCTGAAAAATAGATATGATATTACATTTGGTTGAACAACCTGATTAGCTCATTGTCTGAAAAACAAAAACAAATTCAGCAAAACATTTTAAATTATACCCCAAAATACCCACCTCCAACCAAGTATGAATTTGTTATATTGACAAATCTTAAAAGCCAATGATACAATCCCCAATAGTTTAGCGGTAACAGACCATGGAAAATTGAACAGTTGAGAGGAGAACTGCCAACCTACCAGCATGCAAAGACTGGCTGAAAAATAGCTCTCCTATTGGTACCTTTACTAATTAGTAACTGGTGAAGCAGAATCCCCAAGAAGAAAAGAAGACAGGAATATGGAGAAGAACTGAAAGCTTCCTGATTTTGAGATAAGAAGTTTTGTTTTGTAAATCTTAATTAGGAGTCTTAACGGACTAGTATTGTGGAGGGGGAAGATAAAAGACAGGTTAGAGGAAGAAGTTGTAAATAGTCATTCGTTTATTATTCTCTGTTATACTTTAAGAAATAAAGTTGTTAATTTTAACTTTAAATACTATTGGACTCGAGAATTATAACAGATTACTGCATGGGATAAATCTTTTCTCTGTTGCTGGTTTTAATTAAGCAGGAAGACTTATCCTGTGTTGTAACACTACAAACCCACAGCTATGCAATTTACCCTTTACGGTACTGTGGAACAGCTGAATCAGCCACGCAGTTCAAGATCTGCATAACATGCTGCCCTGACCAGGGCTTCATACATCCTGTGAGAGAAGAACAGAAGTAAAGATAGCTCCCTTTCTCTGCCTGTTTTCTGTATTGCTACATCTCATTTCCATTCAGGTACGTGATCATCCCCTATTTTAAATGTATTCAATCTCATTGAAATTCTCCCTGAGAGTGATGCAGAGCTCCATAGGCAACTCTGGTGCTCGCTTTCTTGATGCTGACGTACAGATGTAAGGGACTTATAAATTCCATGTCAGTCGTAGTTCATAGAGAAGGAATGGCTTTTTCTGGCACAGGAAAGAAATGGCGATGTCTAAGTGAGAGAAAAGGTGCTTTGTGATCATCCAGGGGAGGGTTGTTGAGGCAGTATTTGGGGTACTGTGGATCGACTTTCTCCAAGTTTCACCAGACAAATCCCTGGGATGATGGCACCATGAGCAGTGAGTGAAGCTCAGTGAGAGAATAAGAGGTGATTGCATTGAACCTTAAGGGGGATGGACAATCACTCATGATGTTCTAAACAGACACTGATACGGTGATAAGTTCCATGGTTTTTTTCACGCAGATTACATGATTCTCGATAGTTTAAGAGCCTCTGAGAACTTTCCACATAACCACTCCCACTCCCTATTTCGACTGAGAAAGAGAGGAGAAAGGGAGGAGAGAGAGTGGGGGCGGGGTGGGGGGGGGGTGGAGAGAGAGTGGGTGCCAGGTTTTTGAATAAACTGTCTCAACATTAGTACAGTTCAATTGCGTGATCCTGCAATGAACCTCATGTTATCCATAATCTCGACAGCAACAACAATGCCATCATTATAAAAGTGTTAACTCTTTCCAGCAGTGTAGAGAGAAGGAAAGTCTTTTTACGCTATAGGAAAGAAACGGAGATGTCTAAGAGGAAAAAGAGTTATTGTGATCATTGCTGAGAGTGTTGTTGAGGCAGCATTTGGGATATTGTGGACAGACCTTCTCTCCTTTATAAGGAATGATCGCCTTGCCACAGAGAGTTTGCAATGGGGTTCCACCAGACTCATCCCTGGGATGGTGGTGCCATGAGGAGAGAATGATGATTAATCTCCGGCGTTGTGAGAGAATGAGAGGCGATTGCATTGAACCTTGGGGGGAGGGACAGTCACTCACGATAGTCTAAATAAACACTGATACGGTGAAATATTCCATGGCTTCTTTTATACTCGGGTTACATGACTGTCAATAGTTTAAGACCCTCTGAGAATATTCCCCTCACTCCACACCCAATCCCCATTTCGCATGAGAGAGACAGCGGACCAGTCTTTGAATAAACCCTCCCCACAGTAATACAGTGCATTCCGTGTGTGGTCCTACACTGAAATGCTCGTTATTCGCAATCCCTACAGCAGCCACAATACCCTCATGCTAAAACAGTTAACTTTTCCCACCAGATTCTGACCCCCATGGAGAAAATGGGTGTGTCTTCTCGGAGATGCAAGTTGCCTCCTTGAGACTTGGCACAAATCATTTGGCTTCCCTCCTCACTGCCAGCAAACCTTGTTAAAGTAGCACCCGTTCTAAAAACAATGGAACCATGATTAACATCATGGACTCCTCTATCAGTGCAGTCTTGGTTTCATTAGTTTGTCGTGTTGGAATATAAATGACCCCCTCTTGTTCCTGTATAACTGTCTCGTGGGCATGAATAGCCTCCTCCTGGTCTCATGGAACAGGTTTAAGGGTCTGATTGAGCTCTGCCTGTTCGTGTTTAACAGCTCGATGCACTGAACAGACCACTCTTCTTCCTGTGTAACAGGCAGGAGTATTGAATGTGCTGTCACTTTTCCTGTTCCTGAATGTTAGCTCATACCCGTGTGCAACCAGCTTGAGATGCTGAATGAGCTCTTCTTTTAACTGCGGAAATGGGCAGTGTCTGGCCATGCTGTTACATAAATGTTACCGTTACTTTAACAGCACAAACCGGAATGCTGTCCGGGTCTTGATGCACATGGACGCAGAATGGTTCAGGAGCTGATGGGGGACAAAATGTTCTGAACATTCTGTGATCTTCAGTCATCATACCCACTTCCGATCTTATGATGGGAAAAGACATTGATGGAGCAACTGAAGATGTTTGTGCTGAGGAGACTAACGTGAGGATCTCCTGCAGAGATGTCCCGGGACTGAGAGGGTTGTTGGCGACTGACCCCAAACCTTATTGTGTTCTGAAAGACCACGTCCAGTGGGAAAGTTGCACCTGATTCCCATTCAGCTCAAATACATAGGTGGTCCCAATGCCATCCTCAGTCAAATACTGCATAGGTATCTTAGCCATTCACTCTTTCCTGAGCCCCTGTGTTCGCCTCTTGTTCATATCAATAGGTGATAATGTATGTGTAGGGAGTGTTTTCCTCTCACACAAGGTAATCACTGTTAGAAATTATCTGGGCTAGAGAGCTAGGGGAGCTACATTACTGAAAGCATTTCAGTCGGAGGTAGATGGATTTATGACCTGTCAGAGAGCTAAGGGGTGAAGAATTGGGCATTAAAGGGGAGTTAATGTCAACAGTAGATCAGCCATGATGGTATACAATGGCTTAATCATCCGAATTACCTGATCCTATTCCTTTTGTTCTCCTATTCAGTAATTGCAAAGTTAATGTTTGTAATTTTCCTGAATGTTCTTTTATTGAACTTTGCAATCAGAGAGAGTGAAGTATTTTGTAACTCATCTCTGGTTGAGGTATGGGGACTGTATTCACAGTGAATCTGGGTCTATAATATGACCAACAAATGAATCACAAGTTGCAGAGAGGAAACACTCTGTAATGAGACCAGAGGCGTCTTTTGAACCAAATAACATTTTCCAACCTACACCAAACCATGTGTGACAGTCTTGAGGGACTGGATGAGATACTGTGTTACTGTGGACCAGGTATCTGGGACAAGTGGCCTCCATCTGCTCCTTGCAGGAGCTGTGAGGGGTTGAATAGAACACAGAAACATAGGACTGAGCAGCAGGAGTGGGCCATTAGATACTTTATCACCGCCTCATGTGCTTTTGGTCTCAGCAGCACGTTTCTGTCTGTATGCCATTTTACTACATGCCAAAAACAACTTTGAATAAATGCAAACATCCAGAAACCACAATCCTCTGGGGAAGGGAATTTCCACTTGAGCAGCCCTTTGAGAATTTCTCATTTGTGTTCCACTAAATGTTGGAAGGTCATTATGTCCTTTTCCAGTCCCACTCCTCCACTGGTTACACCAATCTTAAATGCAGCCAGTTTAGTGATGTGGCCAATGATGTAGATCTCAGAGTAGGTCATTTTCAAGAAAAATGTGAGACACAGAAAGTTGAACTCATAACAAATGGTAAAATGACAGAGTGCCCCAAATGTTATTCTGCCTTTGAAGTTACTCTGCTCACACAAGCTACTGCTAGTGGGATTTCTTTCTGGAACAGTTGGATTTGGCTGAATTCCCATCGTTTCAGGCAGCGAAGAGATTCCAATGAACCCTCACCAGGAATCCTTCACAAGTGGTAAAGATAACTCAGGGATTTTCTGGTCTCACACTTTGCTATCGGGCGCAACAAAGTAAGAGAGAGGGATCAATCGGCTGCTGCTTCTCAGGCAGGGAACATTTTTCTCCTTTTCTGTGTTGGAACAAATAATTATGTCAACTGACCACCAAACTGGACCATGTGCGATCTCCTGGAACATTCTCTGGAAAACCTGATTATGGAGTATATGCAAGTGCGTCATTGCTCTTGTTGTGCACAAATCCTTCCAGTCCCAAAAATTTCCAACTTTACAATTTGATGACATGCTTATATGTGTCTGTGTAATTTGTAAATATTGGTAGGTGTCTTCATAGTATGTGTGTTAATATCAATGTATCTTTTCCTTAAAATTTATTCTCTAGCTTTAGTCTCCCTGACAGAAGATAATATGCATCCAGTTTATACAGTTTTCATAAAGTCATGGATGGTTCAATATTATTTCTCAGCTAAGATCAATACTGATAATCCCCCATAACAAAAGACCTGCTTTCCAGGAATGAGTAAATCTTCGAAAAGAATTATATCTTTTTATTTTAGTTTCGTGGATCAAACCTGAACACAGTGTATTAGGTGTGGTCTCAGTAATGCCCAGTACAGATGCAGTAAAACATTCCTGCAATTAAACCCGATGTTTTTTTTGCCAAAAACAGCATTATTCCACTTACCTTCCAAATCACTTGCTACATCTGACTTCATATGATTCATGTCGCAAGAACATGGAAACCTCCTGTATCACAGAGTTCTGCAATCTCTCTCCATTTAAATTGTTTACCATTGTTTCATCTTTCATGCCAAAACAAATAACCTACCTTATATTATTTCTGCTGAAGGTTTGCTCACTAACCTTCCCTGCCTGTATCACTTTGCAGCTCTCATACCTCCATTTGACGACACATTGAATGGCCATCTTGGTGTACGAGTTTATTGAGCTCCAAGCCAATCCCTCCCCTTCCTCCAGATCTTTGATAAAGATTATTGATCATTGATGACCCCACAGTGATCTCTGAGGCACTCCATCAGTTACAGCTTTGCAGCCTGAAAATAAACATTTGTCTTTACTCTCTATTTCCTGTTGGCAACAGCTTCCCTGTTCCTGAGTAGTAGCTCAGGTGGGTTGAAAGGCCTCCTCCTAGACTGTGTAGTGTACTGAACGAGCTGAATTACTTCATTCTATATTCCTGTGTAATTCCTTACAGGCGCATAATGGCCTCCTCCTGTCTCATTGTAACGATCCTGTCTGACTTAATGGAGTGGTCCCCTACCCTGTAACAGCATCGAGGGGTGGATTGAGGGAACAACACATGGGGTAGGGACAGCAGTATATCTCTGTAACAGCCTCGAGTGGTGGAATGAGGGAACACATGGGGTAGGGGCAGAAGTTGCCTATTCGGCTGCACCATTCAGAATGCTCATGGCTGGTCCGAGTGTGCCTGACCATCCATTTCCTGTCTGTTCCCAATAAACACTGACCCTTCTGTCCAGTAAAGGTCTCAGTCTGTAATATCTTCTATAACCGAGTCTTCACTGCTCCCTGAGGATGAGGACACCACAGGTAGCACAAGACTAAAGTGAAAGGGACATCCTTATTTCATTGTGGGACAACTGTTATTTTAAAACTGTGTTAACTGAACATCAAATCACCACCTCTTTTCAGACATAAGTGCAGAATAATTAGGAATAAAGATGAACCACTATGGACTCCAAACCTATCCCGCATTCCCACTGACCCTTTCCATTCAAATATTTATCACGCTGATCCTCTGCTACTGTCTGAGGAAGAGAATGCCTGATAGCATAATACCGCAGGAGCATTAAGGAAATGAGCAGATCGAAGCCATTCAGCCTATCGAGTCTGAAATTCCGTTCAATAATTTCTTATTAGTACCTCGACCTCATTCTTCTGCCTTTTCCCTGGAATCCTTGATCCCCTTACAAATCAAAAACATATCGATTTGTGTCTTAATGACACTATTGTCTGTGCCCCTGTGTGTCTGTATGTGAGTAAGTGTTTGTGCGTGTATCTGAATGTGTGTGTGTATCTATGCCTGTGTTTTTGTATGTCTGGATGTGTGTGTCTGTGCCTGTGTTTTTGTGTGTCTGTATGTGTGTGTGTGTGTGTGTGTGTGCCTGTGTGTGTGTGTCTGTGTGCTTGTTATCTGTGTGTTTCCGTGTCTACATCTGTCTGTCTGTGTTTCAGCCTGTGTTGCTGTCTGTATTTATGTCTATTTGTATGTGACTGTATATGTCTCAGTCTGTTTATACGTGTGTGTATGCCTATCTCCTTGTAAGTATTGTGTGTGTTCGTCTGTGTATTTCTGTGTCTGCGTCTCTGTGAAGTGAGGTATCTGTGGCTGTTTTTTTTTGGAAATGAAAGGACTGTTGTGAGTGTTGTGGGAGCTGCCAGTGGGTTTAAACTGAGAAATGTCTTTCACTGAACATTACTTCTTAACTGGTCAGTAGGACGTGGATGTTTCAGATTATCCACACGAGGCGTCCTGATCCACTCCAGCTCCTTAAGAGTCCTCCCCACATGGCGGGGTGAGGGGAGTAAGGGAACGGATATCGGGCACTCCACTACCCGGCTTGGAAATTTCTATCCTATTCCAGGCGGTTTCTCCTGGAATGGGAGAAAGGGGTGGAGGGAGAGTGTGAATGGGTGACCCTGCTGTTGTGCTGGTGTAGTTGGGGAAAGTTGTGAGGTGTCTGGAATGAGTCAGTCGACAATTTTGAATCCATATATTATTATTAGTTGCTGAATTCAATAGTGAGAGTGGTACTGCCTGAGCCTTATTTGAAGACAGAGCGTGAACCTTGTTCGGGGCTAGGTGCTATAACAGATATACAGTGAGTGTGAGGGAGCAGAGAGTATATGGTAAGTCTTATCCTAACAGAGAGAGGAGGATATTGTTGCTTGTCCAGTATTGTGGGACATTTCTCCAGATCATATCAGCGTCGAGGTGAGCCTCCCTGAATGTCTTGTCCAGGTCTATCACTAATAACGACACAGACCTGTCCCTCAGCTTCCACCGAATCAGTTAGGTAGAGTTTACAGATAGCAAGGAGAAGCAAATATTGGTGTGTTATATATCGAAATCAAAACGGTAGCCGAAAATCGGAGCATCATATGCTCTGAAAATTAGATAGGCAAGTATTGTGGATACCGCAGTCTTATTGAATGGTTAACAGCGTTAACTAAGTGACTGCTGAAGCTGTGAAAAATAAGTTCCGTAAGTGTATATGAGGTCGGTTGAAGAGTATGTTGTGAAGCAAACTAGAGAGCAGGTTATTTCGGATTTGATGTGGTGTGGTCAGAAGGACGAATTATTAACCTTGGTCTGAAGCAGCCTTTAAGGAATAATGGCATTTATAAGGTACAGTTTACAAGGTGTCTGCATACAATATAGAATGCTTGAATATTCTAGTCAAACATCGCGTAAGACTGGAGGCTAGAATGTCAAGATATCTTCAATAATTTTGGAAAGTACAATATAAAATTCAGTGGGAGACAAGCAATGGTTGTTAGAGTCATAGAGGCAGACAGCACGGAGACAGGCGCTTCATCCCAAACTGGTCAATTGCAACCAAAATGCCCATCCACGCTAAACCCATTTCCCTGTCATTGTCCCGTATCTTTCCAATCCTTTACAATCCGTGTATTTGTTCAAATGCCTTTGAAATATTGTTAATGTATCCGTCTCAACCACTTCTCATTCCATATGCGTAACAGCCCCTGTGTTAAAAAGTTATTCCTCGAGTTCCCTTTAATTCTTTCCCCTCTGACCTTAAACTATAAGATCTCAGTGAGTTCGTAAATACAATGAATGTGAAGGGTATTTGGAGGAATATATGTAAGTGGAAAGTTAAAGTTTGGTTTTCCTTCATTTAAGGGAGTTAGAACATTGATGTAAAGACATGTTGAAACAGTTTGACAGCGTGTTGGAGGGACTGTAGCTGGAGTATTGTGCACAGGTTTGGTGACCGAATCACAGAAAGAATATACTGACCTGAGAGGAAGTGCAATTGGACATTCTCCAGATTAATCCCTCAGATGGTGAGATTGCCTGATGAGGAAACTCGGCCTGTGTTCTCTCGAGTTTCAAAGAATGAGAGGTGGGTCACAGTGAAATTTAGATAATTCACAAAACATTTGACAAGTTTGAAATTAACAGAACGTTACCCTCGCTGTCTATTCCACATTCAAGGCAAATAATGGCAGGATCTGGGACAGGACAGTTAAGACTGCAATAAGGAGGAAATTCATCACTTGTAGGCCACTAATTAACACAGGGGCATGGAAACCTACTGGTAGGAAAGATTCGGGAGAATCACCAGATATTCTACAAGTGTCTCCAGCAGAACAGAATAACTCGGGAACAGGTAGGACTCATTAGTGACTTGCCAAGTTGGAACCAAATGAACCTAAGTGTTAGGAGACAGAGGGTGGTGGTAGAGGGTTGTTTGTGTGATTGGAGGCTCGTGTCCAATGCTGCACCACGGGTATCAGTGCTGTGTCTCTTAATATTTGTGATTCGGAGGTGTTAGTGTTAGATTGGGGTGGACAAAGCTAAAAATTGCATAACACCAGGTTATACTCCAAAAGGTATATTCGGTGGGACTAGCTTTTGAAGTGCTTCATCAAAGCGCACAACCACCTGATGAAGAAGCAGCGTTTTGAAAGCTCGTGCCTCCAAATAAACCTGTTGGACTACAAGCTGATATTTTGTGATTTTAACCCTTATCATAAAGGATGCAGCTGTGAATATGGACGAGGGGTGGGGAGTGTCTTAAGTAAGTTTGTGTTTGATACAAAGAATGGCCGGGGAGATGACAGTGAAGAGGAAGGCCTTACGTTGCAGGAAGATACAGATGGAATTGTCAGATGGGTGGATCAATGGCAGATGGAATGTAACCCTGATAACTATGAGGTGATGCACTTTGGAAGAAGGAACCAGGCAGGCAAGGACTCAATGAATGGCAACACACTAGGAAGCTGGGAGGGTGCTTCTCCACACATCTCTGAATGTGTCTGGACAGGGTAACACACAATTTGAGAAGGCGTACGGGAGCGTAAACATAGCCTTCACATATCGAAGCATAGATTATAAGAGCTATGCGGAACTTTCATTAGCCAAGATGGAATACTGTATGCAATTCTGGGAGCTACATTACAGGAAGGATGTGATTGTACTGGAGGGGGTGCAGAGGAGATTCACCAGGATGTTCCCTGGGATGGAGCGTATCAGCTATGGATAGAGCCTGGATAAGCTCGAATTGTTTACTTTGGTGCAGAGAAAGCTAAGGGGGACCTGAATCAGGAGGATAAGATTACGAGGGATATGGATGGGGTAGATAGACAGCAGCTGGTCCTTTTAATCAAAGGGACACATTTTTGAAGTGAAGGGTTTGAGGTTTAGTGAGGATTTGAGGACTGTTTTTGAAGCACAGTATGTTTGGGTCTGGGATGCACTTCGTGAGAGGGAATTGTCATGGTAACCTCAAAACCATTAGAAAATACATGGTTGTGCACTTGAAATGCCATAGGATTCACGGCGACAGGTTTTGTGTTGGAAAGTGGGGCTAATGTAGACCGTGCTGTATTTCTGATAGTACAGAGTCTGTGCTTCTGTGATTAGATGGCTGTGGAAGGTCAATCATTCAGCAGCTTAAGATAGGAATTGATGGTTTTCTGAAGAATATCTTATCACAGTGTATATGAGTGAACTTGTAATATCTTCTGAAAATACGCCAATGGCAAAATTAAGAGAAAAAGGTGCAGCTTTCTTACAGTCTGATACCAGAGAATTGAGGACAGGGAACTAGCAGATCAATGGAGCAAATACTTCGGTTATGCCTTCACAGAAGAAGAAAAAACAAAAATAAAATTTCCTCGCAATACTCGGGAACTTTAGTCTGGTGAGAAAAAGGGAATAGAATGAAATTAGTAACTAAAACATTTTCGAGAAAATATTGGACTGAAATTAATGGGCATAGACAAAGTCAACAGAGGTTTATGAAATAGGAATCATGTTTGGGAAAATGGCTTTTAGCAAAATTATGGAGAAGGTATCAACGCAATACGATTGGATTTTCAGAAAGATTTTTGATAAAGCCCCAAGCCTATTGTGCAAATTCGAATCCTATGGGACTGGGGCTAATATATGGTCATGGTTTTAGAATGGGAGAATTGGCAGGAAACAGTGAGTAGGAATAAAACCATGTTTTTTGAATGGAAGGCTTGGAGGATATAACAAGGATCGAGATTTGGCATCCAACTATTCCAAATACACATCATATCTTTGGTTGAGGGGCTCAATTCCAATATTCCCAAGACTGCTGACAGCTCTAAACGATGTCAGCTTGTGAGTGGATGAGGAGGACGTAAAAAAGGCTCCAAATTGATTGAGACAAGTGGAGTGACTGGGCAAATAACTGGCAGATGGAGAGCAATGGCAGAGATGAGAAGTTGTGTACATTGATGGGATCAATTGAATGGCAGCCTATCCTTTGAAAAGGGATTGGTTGAAATTTGTTGATATATAAATGAATTTAAGCTGCATTTTTGTTTATTTCTGCGCAGCATTCCGAGTCCATGTAGGGCAGTGAGTTCTGAACACGGAAGTCAATACTGGGAATGGCATTGGCACGCTGTATACAGTGTACGTAGACCCAGCAAGTAGGGAGCTGTAACATTGAAAAGAATCTGGATCTCCCTGTACACTAGTCACTGAAAGCAATATTGCAGCAGCAGAAAGCAGGTAGGAAGATAAATGGTTTATTTAACTTCATTTCAGGGTGATTTAGAATACAGGAGTAAGTGTCATTTACTGCAACTGTATGGGGACTTGGTGGGACCCCATATCGAACATTGTGCAGTATTGTGTGCAGTTTTGGTGTCCATACCTAATAAAGGGCAAACCTGACATTGAGGGAGTGCAGTGAAGGATGACCAGACTGATCTCTGGGATGACAGTTAGTTGTGGGAGCAGAGTTTGGGGTGACTGGGCCTGTATTCCATGGGCTTTAGGAAAATGAGTGGAGATCTCAGTGAGATATATAAAACTCTGACAGGGTGTGACAGATTGGAAGCAGGGATGTTAGTTCATTTTCTAAAAAATGGTTCACGAATCACATTGCAGTCAAATCATACTTAATAAACACGTGTTATCAGAGAACTCCCTATATATTGATGGGCCGAAGGCACTATATTTCAATATTGTTTCAACATATTTTGGGATATGAACATTCTGTGGGGAAAACTGCATCGAGGAGATGTTCGGCCATGAAATAGCATGCGGAAAGCTCAATGTGCTGAATGACTTCCCCCTCTCCCGATGTTTCTGTTCAGTCTGTGGGAAAGCTCTGTAAATGTTGTCATAAGCTCTCAGATGTTTGGAAGGATGTCTATGCAGGGTCGATAGAACTGTGTTTCTCACTCCCTTTTCTGATAACGAGGTTGATGCTAGATGTTCTGTCAGGTTTTATCCTTTAAGACCTCAGAGTAGTTTAATATTATTGGGTGTCTCACTTGGCCGATTCAGAGACCATGTTTGTGTGTCTGGAGTCACTTTTAGGCCAAGAAAGCACGGGAGTTCACTTGGGGAAGGAGACAGATGTTTACAATCAACATTGGACAGTATTACTGACACCAGATTTTAGGTATCGATATTTAATTAATTATTTTTAACTTCCAACAGCTGCCAGATCATTGGGTTGGACTGGATTCGTAAACCAATTATATGTCCACTGCAGCACCATCTCCACATGGGGACCTATCAGAAACCAAACTGACCCGATTATTTCGGTGCTACCTGACAGCTTTATCGAAAAGTATTCCCACCAATTTGACTGTCGAGATGGGACTGAGGGTGTGGTAATTGGTCAGATTGTAATTATTCTCCTATGCAGGGACTGGATATAGTTGAGTAATTTTCCTCATCGCCAGGGTCATATCAGAGTTGGAGCTGGAATGAAACGTAGGATGGCGTTTTTACAGGGGGCAGGGTGGGAAGAGGTGTAATCTAGGTAGCTGTGGGAGTCAGTCGGTTTATAGTATACGTCCGTGTTGAGTCGGTAATCCGAAATAGAGATGGAGAGGTCTCGGAAGGGGAGGGAGGAGTCTGAGACTCTCCAGATAAATTTGAGGTCTGGGTGGAAGGTGTTCATAAAGTGGATGAACTGTTCAATCTCCTCGTGGGAGCACGAGGTAGCGCCGATACAATCATCAATGTAGTGGAGGAAAAGGTGGGATTATATTCCCAATTCCTTCGCCTTCACCGCATCTGCTCCCAGGAGGACCAATTCCAATACCGAACAATCCACTGGCCTCCTCCTTCAAAGACCGCAATTTCCCCTCAGACGTGATTGATGATGCTCTCCACCGCATCTCCTCCACTTCCCGCTCCTCCGCCCTTGAACCCCGCCCCTCCAATCGCCACCAGGACAAAACCCCACTGGTCCTCACCTACCACTCCACCAACCTTCAGTAACATTGTATCATCCTTCGTCATTTCTGCCACTTCCAAACGGAACCCAACACCAAGGATATATTTCCCTCCGGAAAGACCACTCCCTCCGTGACTCCCTTGTCAGATCCACACACTCCACCAACGCAACCTCAACTCCCAGCAACTTCCCCTGCAACTGCAAAAAATGAAAAACTTGCGACCACACCTCCCCCCTCACTTCCCTCCAAGGCCCCAAGGGATCCTTCAATATCCATCAGAAAGTCACCTGCACCTCCACACACATCATTTAGTGCATCCACTGCACACGATGTGGCCTCCTATACATTGGGGAGACAGGCCACCTACTTGCAGAACGTTTCAGACAACACCTCTGGGACACCAGCACTAACCAACCCAACTCTCCCGTGGCTGAACACTTTAACTCCCCCTCCCACTCCGCCAAGGACATGCAGGTCCTTGGACTCCTCCATCACCAGACCATGGCAACACGACGCCTGGAGGAAGAGCGACTCACCTTCTGCCTAGGAACCCTCCAACCACAAGGGATGAATGCAGATTTCTCCAGCTTCCTCATTTCCCCTCCACCAACCTTTTCTCAGTCCAAACCCTCAGACTCAGCACCGCTTTCTTGACTTGCAATCTTCTTCTCGACCTCTCCGCCCCCACCCCCTCTCCGGCCTATCACCCTCACCTGAACCTCCTTCCACCTATCTCATTCCCAATGCCCCTCTCCCAAGTCCCTCCTCCCTACCTTTTATCTTAGCCTGCTTGGCACACCCTCCTCATTCCTGAACAAGGCCTTATGCCCAGAACGTTGATTCTTCTTCTCCTTTGATGCTGCCTGACCTGCTGCGCTTTTCCAGCAACACATTTTAAAACAACTACCTCATTGTCCACTTTAATTTTAGGAATGTCCGATTCAGAATCCTCTGAAGTTGTTTTTTCCTTCTGTGCCATAATCATTAACACCTAGTTCTCTGGCTGTCCTTACCTGTCAAAGTACATTTTGAGCATATTCACATGACATCCGCTGTGAGATTTCTTTTTTTCTGGAGTCCTATCAAGTAGTTACTCTCACTCAATATCCGTTGTGTTTGATAAGGTCGACTAAACCTTGCTTTTCAAGGTTCACCTATAACTGGAAGTAACAGTAAAATCTTATCCCCGATAACAAAATTGCACTTTTTGAAATTTCCTGTCCGCTTCCTGTTTTATTGCATGTTGCATTTCTTTTAAATGCTGTCTAGCCAACTTCCCAGCGCTATTAATCGTTCCTTAAATTTTGAGACCGAGTCCAAATGTGTGGCCTTTGAACTCTAATTTACTATTTTCTCCTTAATCAATTTTAATGGTCCCCTCACTTAATGCCCCCAAAATAATTCCAATGGAACAAATTTGCTCTGTTAATCGGGGGCATCCCTGATCACAATAAGTGCAAATGGAATTCCCCGACGCTAATCATCTGGACAATCCTGATTATAAACCCTCAACATGGTCTTTAATGTTTAATGTCACCTTTCTCGTGCTCCCTGCAATTGTGGATGGTTTGCAGTAGATTTGAATTGCTTCATTCCTAAGACATTATCGTGATTAATTAGATGTGAACTTTGAACTTTGATCTCACTGTATCTTCATTGGTAGTCCGTATCTATTTTTTATAAAAGAGTAATTCCTTTGCAATTCTTTTAGCTGTGATACTGCACCTTGGGATGGCCTCTGGAAATCTAGTCGATGCATCCATTATTGTTAAAAAAAATACTGATGCCCACTCTTTTGATTGTGGTCTGGGACCGAGCCAATCAATTAGGACTCCTGTAAAAGGTTCCTCAAATGCCGGAATAGTTAAGAAAGGTGCAGGTTTTATTATCGCTTGTGTTTTTCCAATTACCTGACATGTATGATGCATCTGGCAAAATTCAACTGCATCCCGTTGCAGTCCAGGACAGTAAAATGTCTCTGTATTCAGTCTGTTTTTTTGCCTCACTCCGAACTGACTTCTCGGTGGTAACTCATACACCATTCGCATCACCTCGTTTCTGTACCACATTGGCAATATGATTTGATGAATCTCTTCTCATTTCTCATCTCCTTGAATATATGATCGCCTCCATTTCCTCATTTGGACATTATCTTTAAGGTAATAAAGCTCAGGGATACAGTCAAAATTCCTAACGTATGTGCTTTTTGATACAACTGCTTTAAACTTTTATCTTTCTGCTGTGACTCAATTAGTTTAGCTGAGCAAAAATAGTTACATGATCACCTATTTGCTCCTGTTTTGTCTCAACTTTCTGATGGAACAAAGTATCTGCTCATGCCACTTAAGCTTCCTTATCTTTACATTTTTGGTATTTTCTGTTTCAACTGGTAATATTGGGACTTTATTACCCATAATCAGGAAACTTTCCAGGATAAGATTCCTACATTGATTCATTTGTCTGCATATCCACTGGCTTTTCAACGAGAGTAGCAGTTATCCTACCACTGAATCAGCTATATTTTCCGCAAGGACAAATTGTATTCCTGGAGCTGAGAGTTTGTCCAATACCTCTACCACAATTTCTCCACACTTTTCTGGACACGCTATGCTCACTTTACATGATTTTGCACCTTTTGTCTCATGGTGAATTGCCTTTCACTGTACCTTTTCTGGAAATATTCCTTCAGGAGTATATATCTCCTTATCTATTCACAGAGGATCCGGTGTCTCTTAATATTGCATTCTCTTTAACTGCCCTATGTGAATAAACTTTCCCTTTGCAGGTATATTTTATAAGCAGATCTGGTACTCCCTCCGTAACAAACCTCCAATCAGATTATACACTCTGATGCAGCTTTCTAGTTTCCACTGTGCATTCTGTTACCGCTCCATCAAAACTCCCAGATTTATTCCTTTTTCCTACGTCTGTGTTTTTTTCTGAATCCACCAAAACAGTGATTTCACGTGACCTAATTTGTTGCAATGAAAACACCGGAGGCTTTTAAAAAATCTTCTCTGCCTCCTTCAAGTATTGCCTTCACCGAGATCTACGTCTCCCTTTCTACGTGGGGATTTCTCTTTGCCCCAATTTCTATCCATCATTGACTGAAATTGACTCTGGAAGCCAAAACAAGTTTTATAACAATAATCACCAGTCATAATCATCAGCCTCTTCAGCTGCCAGCCTTGCCTTTATTACTCTAGTATCTTCCAAATGAGTTTGCACTATGTGAATGCTTAAACCCCTTCAAAGTAATTGTCTCTCTCAGAGCATTGTAGGTTTGCTCTCTTTTTAAAGCTCTTATCCATCCATAAAAATTACTTTGTTTGATTCTTGCAAACTCAATATGGGTTCGAACAGGATCCTTCCTTTAATTCCTCACGTTGTCTGTCGGCTTTTGGCACGTGCTCATATGTACATTTTCCCCTTCTCATACTCCCCGGATCCCTCCTCTGATAGTGTTGTACATACCTCACTAGCTCTACCTACAAGTTTTGTTTGGGTCAACAAAACCTACATGGTCACTGCCCACTGAAATTCTTTAGCCACTTTCCTCCTCATTAATCTAGGCAAGCTGTGAATATACTGAAACACATTTCTCACCAGGCTTTGGACGACCATGGGTTTACCCATCTTCAGTCTGTTCCTCATGAAGCTTAGCTTCAACCTTCATCCTTATCCTTTTCAGCTGACTTTCCATTCTAAGTGTCCACCTCGGAAGCTCAAATGCTCCCTCTTTTTCTTTCTCTCCTGCTGAAGCTATTTATTTTTTTCTCTTTCCTCCGTTAAACCTATTCGTTATCTTTCTTCCTCTTCATTTTATAGTCGTAGCTCAAACTGCTTCACCTCTGCTTCCAACTCAAGCTGCCTCTTTTGCGATTGAAGCTTACTCATCTCCACAGATCCTGATGGAGTTTCCAGCAAATTGGAATGCTGAGCTACTGCTGCATTCATCTCATCTTTCCTCACACCAGACGGTAGCTTTTACTCCCTTTGTCTACTAATTCCTGTGGCTTGGACTTATGTGCATTTTGTAAAACCCCCAAGGTCACTTTCTCCACCTCCAAAACAAGCTTTGTTCCTGCAGGAACCATTGCTATCTGAAGGTCTGTTTACTCACCTAATCAACACACGAAGTAAGAGACAATATCACCTGCCACTCGCTGTCTAAATTCCACGAAGGCCCCTAATCTGTTATGGACCAGACCCGAACCCTCAAAACATTTTAAGCAGGTAGCCGGACGATAAATTTGCTACTTGTTGAAGGTTCGTGTATAGCTGATATTCCCAGAGAGAATTAGCTGGTCAGACTGCCGAGTTTTCAACAAATGACATTTATTTGCCAAATTCCCAAATTAAACATAAGGAACCGAAAATAGAATACCTGAATAACGTATCGTATCCGAACCTGACAGGCTATCCCGATTTAAAGATGCTGTTCCAATATACTTGCAACAATCCCAATAAACAAAACCCCTTAGCACCAAGAATAAAACTGACACAACTGCTTACAGGTTATAATGTCGGAAGGGCAGAAGGAGGCAGAGAGCGTCCAGTGACCCTGACTCAACAAACCCCTGAACTGATCCAACCTGTCCACCTAGGGAGCAGGACAGGTCCTCCTGATTATACAGGGTACTTTTTAGAGACTTGAAAGGCTTCTTGGATGAGGCATTATCTGTTAGGTATTAACAAAAGGACCCCAAAGAACCTTTCAAAATTCTGACATATTGGAATCTTGGGTCCTTTAGACCCTCTTTCAAAAGAACCAAGGACAACATAACCCTGTAAAAGGACTGGCTTTGTGAGAACATGCCACATTTGGCTTTGGACTGAATTCCAAAACTGTAAGTCTTACCGCTTAGAAGCCAATATAATGTATTAAGGTGTTTGTTAGTTTACATAAAACAGTGCTCAATCATATTGTGTGTTGAAGATTCAGCATTGTCACGAGTGGAATGTCCAGACATATCCACACTTCCTGTGTATGGTCAGGGCAAATATATCCACTGAGAATCTGTTGCTTGGCGCCTGTTCTAGTCAAGGAGAGACCAGCATGGAAACCACATCTAGATTGTGATTTTTTTTTGTGGATGGTCATGGTGGAGCGTTCAGGTGGTTACAGCATTGCAAATGAATAACACAGCAGAATCATCTAACCCGCTATAAGAAAACGTCAATAATTCTCCCTCACAATTAACTTCACGAGAGCAAATGGAAATGGGAGATTTGACCATTAGCCAGCGATGTCAACATTCAATTCAATCCAGTTGTTATTTTGAACTGAAGGTCGTATTCCAAAAGGAGTAATCTGGGTCTGTTTGTTCAATGACTGTGATTGATGTCACTCTCCATGGATCCTAATTATGTCACTGGATGGTTTTCCTCTTCTATTTGTACGGGGCTTCCTCCAATGCTTTATGCCATTATTGATGCAGATGTATCACCAGCAACACTGACAAGGATCAGCAGTTGCAGCGACAGGGAAAGGAGAGATCAGAATCTGAGAACCATAGACTGGAAAGTTCCAACAATGGGCCAGAATCTGAGAACAGTAGATGGAATGTTTCAACAGTGGATCAGAATCTGAGAGCATTAGACTGGAATATGCCAACAATGGATCAGAATCTGAGAGCATTAGACTGGAATATGCCAACAATGGATCAGAATCTGAGAACAGTCGACTGGAATGACGCAACAATGGACAGGAGTTTATCCTGGGGTCTTTTGTATCTTTCCTGGTATTGGCACATATTACCAGATCGGATATTAGGTGTACTGCTGATTATTCAGGCTGGTTACTATCCCATTCTGGCTATTGTTGGTGTTCCTGGCAAGTCTTCCCATCACTATCGATTTATTAATCCCATGGTGAACTTCTGTGCTATTTCTGTTATCTATATTTAGTAAATACTGAAACTATTGTCTTCAGTTTCAAATACAAATGCATTCATTACCCACAAATTTCAGAACCACCCACACACTCGCACACATAAACATCTGAAAACAAGACTGTTCACAATCACAATGTACCTATTTTTCCCGAATTGATTTATGTCTTGGTATTCTCTCCATCACCAAAGCTACCCACTCCCAGCTCCATGGTATCGCCAGACCACATCTTGACGTCAGTGCGAGTGCTAAATAAACCATTATCTATACCTTGGTAAAAGTTAGACTTTATGGTTCCTGTTCTCTTCTAATCACTCTTTCCCTTACAAATGTTTCCATCAAAATCTTGTTCTTGTCTGTAAAGTAAATTCATGACAGGGACACGGTGTCAGAGTAGTAATGTCGCTGGCCACGTAATTCAGTGGCCCAGGTAACTACACTGTGGACACTGTTTCAAATCCTATCACAGATGATGACAGAACTTAAATGCAAATGACAGGAACTGGAAATAAAAGTGAATTTTACTAGTATAATCCCACCAGCACTTTGTCAATAAGTTTATCTATTTCACTGTTGTCCTTTGGTGATTAAATCTCACATTATTGCCTGGTCTGAATTAAGACTGACGTCAGACCCAATACCTTAAGGAATGGCCTCACAGTAAAAGGCATTTAGTTAGGTCCACAAATGCTGCCCTGTCAATGATGCAGACATCCCATGAAAGGTAGAGGAAAAAAATGCCTCTAGAGATCAGAAACAAAAGGAACGAGTAAATGCCAGAGAAACTGAACAGATTTGGCAGCCTCAGGTCTAGAGAAAAATAGAAGTGAAGTTTTGCGTCCAATCACCATATATCAGACTGAATGCAGCTGGGAAATAGTGTGTTTGATGTTGATGACAGGGATGGCTGTTGTGAAAGGGAGAAGGAGTGAGTGGAATAGATAGAGAAAGAGAGAGGTAGAGAGAAAGAAACAAACAGAGGGACTGTTGATGATTAGCTGGAGTCGAAATAATAGTCCAGACTAATCTTATTTATTTTTCTCATGTTCCCATATTACTGAAATGCATGCCCATGTGAGGTGTACATCAAAGTCCCAGTTTGAAGTGAGCTATGTCCCTTTGTCTCTCTTCCTTGCGTGTCATCATCTTCCTTTATTCAGTAATGGGATGTTGGGCCAGTAATTAATTCCTTTCCTGATTGTCCTTGAGAAGGTGTTGGTGAGCCGCCTCCCTGATCCACTGCAGCCTGTGGGCTGTAAGTAGTCAGTGTTGAGGTCCGCCCGGTTTCATTTCTTTGAAAATTTTAGTGAGTGATATAACGGAGCGGCTGGCTTGGCCATTTCAAACTACAGCTGTGTGTTAACCACAGTGCTGTGGTCTGGAGTTGCATGTAAGTCCGACCGGGTGAAGACAGTACATTTCCTACTCTGAAGTGCATTGGTGTTCCAGGTAGGACAAACACAATGGTTTCATTAGATTCTCAATTCCTGATATTTTATTGAATGCAAATTCCAACATTTGCCGTGGTGGGATTCGAAACCGGGGTCTCGGTTATCACCTGAGTCTCTGGGTTATTATTCCAGAGAAAATACAGCTAGGCCATCACCTCCGCAGCATCTGCAACCATCTCCAATGGCAATAGTGGTGTTGTTGTTGGCGTGTCTGTGCTTAAAGCATGGCGTTTTTCAAGGCAACAAAATGATTTGGCAAAACATACCATCCTTCCCAGTTTGTATTTATGTGAAGGTGAGATGATGGCAAGTGTTCTTGGTGAAAAGGAGGTGGGTGTCCTTGGTCATGAGCCACTGATAGAATTCATACGGAGCAGTAGTAAATGTATAGTGTCCTTCATTGCAAAATGATGGAAGTATAAGTATGAAGACACCTTACTGAATTTCTAAAGTGTTATTGAAACAGTACTTGGGACGCTGTGAACAGATTTTCTCTCCTTTATGAGGAATGATCTCCTTGCCACAATGAGACAGAATACAGTCAATGCGCCAGAGTAATCCCTGCGTTGAAGGTACCACAAGGAGAGTGTGAAGGAAATGAGTGTTTAATCTGTAATGCGAAAAAAGAATAAAATGTGATTGCAATAAAACTTGAGTGTTATGGACCAATATTCATTATTTTCAAAACTAAGCATTGACACCATGAAATATTACGTGTTTCCCGCAATTTATGTTTTCTCATTTGGACAAATATATGATAGGGAATGTTAAGAAGGACATGGGCCAAGTACAGGAAAATGGAGTTAGCATGGATGGACATTTTAGTCTGAATGGTCCAGTTTGGGCTAAAGGGCACGTTGAACTCTATGACTCTGTGATCGTTTACATGTCCCTGTGGAGCCCCCATGTTGTTGAGAGACAGTTCCAGGCTCTGACCAAACTCTCTCCGTCTCAACGCACAGTTGGAGTGAGACCCTGCACTGAGCATCATGTTGTTCACAAACTTCTCAGCAGCCACATTCTGACAGGGCTGGTCATTCTCAAAGGCTTCTGACATCCATACAGAAGACTAGCCCTGTCTTCTCGGAGATGGAAGATGCCTCCTTGAGATGTGCCACAAACCATCCGGTGTGCCTCCTTACCATCAGCAAACCATGTTAATGTAACACGTGTGAAACATTAGCAAAGGAGCCAGGAGGCACAACATGGAGCAATCTGTCTGTGCAGCCTCTGCTTCATTAGTTTGTAGTGTTGCAGCATCAATTACATCCTCCAGTTTCAGTGTAACTGTTTGGACGGGCTGAATGGCTTCTTCTGTTCATTTGTCAATGTCTCGGGTGGCTGAATGTCCTCTTCCTCGTTCCAGGGAAGAGGTCCACTATTGGGTGACGCGTGGCAGCTGCTTACCTGCGTGTTGTGCTGACTAGATTCCTTATCTTCCTGTGTAACATTAAACAAACAGGAGGCTGGAAGAAACAGCAAGCCAGGCCGCATCAGGAGGTGGAGAAGTCAACACTTCAAATATACCCGTTCTTAAGGACTGCGAGTGGGGGTAGGGGGAACTGCAGATAAAGAGGGGATTGAGTGGTTGGAGTGGGGAGAGCAGCAGGATGGTGAGGTAGCAGAAAGGTGGACACAAGTGGTGGGTGCAACCTGGTTGGTCGATGGGAGGGATGAATCCGGTTGGGAGCTAGAAGGTGGGGTCATTTGGTTCAATGGAAGGTAGAAGGCGGGACTGGAAAGGGAGTAGGGCCATGGTTGGGAAGGTTATTCCAAATTGGAGAACCCAATGTTGAGTCCTCCAGGTTGTAGGCTAACCAGGCAGAAGGTAAGATGTTGTTCATCCAATTTGCGGTCTGACTCACTGTGGCAACAGAGGAGGCCAAGGAGGTCACGTTGGAAAGGAATTGGGAAGGGGAATTGAAATGGGTGGTGCCTGGGAGTTCAGGTCGGCCGCTGTGGGCCCTGTCGTGATTCTCGGCGAAATGGGCCCTTAGTTTACGTTGCTCTCCCCGATGTAGAGAAGACCACATCAGGTGCACCTGATGGAGTAATCTGGGTTGAAGGAGAGGCATGTGACCTATGATTAACATGGAAGGACTGTTTGGGTCCTTGGATGAGATGAGGGAGGTGGTGTTCCAGCAGGTGATGCATTATTTTCATCTGCAGGGTCAGTTGCCAGTGAGGATTGGCGGGTTTGGTGGGGAGTGTGGCACGAACCAAAATTAGTGAAGTGATTGGTCCTTGTGGAAGATGTGTCAGGTGATGGGATCCAACCTAGTTAACTGTATCTGGTGGTACTGATGTGGTCTTCTCTATATCAGGGAGACCAAATGTAAACTAAATGGAATGCTTTGCTGAGCATCTCAGCTGGGCCTGTAAGGGCTGATTTGACCTCCCAATCACGTCCGATTTCAATTCCCCCTCCCACTCCATTTCCGACATGGTCATCCTTGACCTCCTCCATTGCCACAACGAACCAAAGCACATCTCGAGGAACATTGAATATTCCACCGGTGCAGCCTACAGCCCGGGAGACTCAACATTGAGTTTTCCAATTTCTAATAACCTCCCTTCCAATACCCCGACTCCCTTCCCAGCCTCTCCTCCTTCCTTTCCTCTCATCAACCAATCTTCTAGCTGTCAACTGGATTCATTCCTCCCATTGACCAACCCGGTGGTACCCTCTACCTGTGTTTCCCACCTCACCACACCGCCTCCTCCTACTCTTGCACCTCGACTATTTATCTGTACACACCGTTACCCCCACCCCAGTCATGAAGAAAGCTTATGCCCAAGGAGTGGACTTCTTCTCCTGATGCTGCCTGGCCTATTGCGTTCTTCCAGTCTCCTGCATTCCAACATTTGTAGTTTTTTTAAAACTCTTCTTGTGCAATAGGTAAGAGATAGTAAATGGTCTGTGCCTCTTCTTATCCAATAGCTTCAATGGGCTGAATGGTGCTCTCACATTTCTGTGACACCAGATTGAGATACAGAATGAGCTGCTCTTTTTTAGTTCTTTGGAAATGTTCAGGGTCCAGTAGTACTGTTACATTAATGTTACCTAGACGTTAACAGCATGAGCTTGAACGTTGACCAGGTTTTGATGTTTTATGTGATATTTTCTGAGCTTCCTCACTTCTGATCTAATGATGGAGGGTAAGACGTTGATGAACCAGCTGAAGATGTTTGTGCCGAGGAAGCTACCTTGAAGATCGCCAACATAGATATCTAGGGACTGAGAGGATTGATCTGCACCAGCCACATGGTGTCCTGAATGGCCCAACCACTTGGTAGTTTACAACTGATTCCCATTAGGTTCAATGTTATTCAGTTTCCTTGACACATTCCTCAGTCACGCCCTGCCGTGATGTCAGGGCCAGTCACTCTGATACTGTGCTCATATCTTTTGTTCATGTCAAAGGTCAAGGTAGATCCGTGGGGACTGTTTCCTTCTCTCAGAGGGTAGTGACTATTCTGGCCTCTCTATCTCAGACAGCTACATCTCTGAAAGTTTGGGGAGCAGAATGGTGTTAATGGATCTTGACACATCAGGGAGTTAGGGCTACAAAGAATTGGGCAGAGAAGAGAAATTAATGCCGGGAGAGATCAGCCCTGACCTTATTGAAGGCATTACAGGCTATATAGCCTGGTGTTATTCCAGTGTACCCCATAGGCCAGTCATTTTGTTGCCTCTTCCATTTCATGTGTTATTGACTTCAAGTAGCTGAATAGCCTGATCATGTTGCTGCATGATCTAGAATGGGTCTAGTTCTATTGACTTGAGGGCTGATTGGCCTCCTCCTGTAACTGTATATCATACTCCAGGGGCTGAAAAGCCTCATCCTGTTCTGGTGTAACTGAAATCCATATAGTCCAGATCTACCACCCTTGGAGAAAGTGAACACTGCAGATGCTGGAGATCAGAGTTGCAAAGTGTGGCACTGGAAGTGCCTAGCTGGTCAGGCAGCATTCAAGAAGCAGGAGTATCGAAATCTTGGACATTCCTGATGATAGGCATATGCCAAAACATCGATTTTCCTTCCCCTCCAATGCTGCCTGATCTGCTCTTCTTGTCCAGCACCTCACATTTGGACGTCTACTGGCCCGCCCTAGTCAACCTTCCTGGTCATGTCATCAAAGAGAATTAACAAATTCTTCAGGCATGAACTTCCACTCAAAAAGCCATGCTTACTATTCCTAATCAAACTGTTTTCCGAATGCATGTACATCTTATCCTTCAGAATCTTCTCAAGTAATTTACCTACCACAGATGTTAAGCTGACTGGTCTGTATTTCCCATGCTTAATTTTTTCAGTCCTTCTTGATTAAGTGCACATTTGCTATCCTTCAGTCTTCTGGGATCTCATCTGTGATAAGTGATGATCAAAATTATCAGCCACGGCCCCCGCAAATTCTTCTCTCGCCCCTTTCAGTGTTCTTGGATATATCTGGTAAGGACCATGAGATTTCTCCAACTTCAAAGATTCTAGTACATCAATTACCTCCTCTACTGTGATACAGACTGTCTCTAAGATATCACCACTAATTTCCCCAAATTCACATAATATTCATATCTTTCTCCACTGTAAATATAGAGGAGAGATATTTGTTGAGGACATCGCCTATCTCTTATGGTACTACACATGCATGTCCACTTTGGTCTTTGAGGGGTCTTATTCTCTCTTTAGTTAATGATTTTCCTTTAATATACTTAACGTGCCTCTTTTGATTCACCCTGATCTTCTCAGTCAAGGTTATCTCATACCCCCTTTTCGCACTCCTAATTTCCTTCTTCAGTAAACTCCGATATCCCCTGTACACCTCCAGGGATTTCCGTGATCCAAGCTGCCTCTACCTGAGCCACGCCTCCACAATTTGTTTGGTCAAAGCCTTAACATTTCTTGTTATCCAGTGTTCCTCATTCCTGTCAACGTTCATTTCATCCTCACAGGAACATATAGATCTTAAGCTCCCGCTTGCTGGAGGTCCCTTTGCTTGCAAACAGACTACTCTGATCAACTCCTGCAAACGCCTGTCTGAGTCTATCAAAATTAACCTTGCCCCAATTTCGAACTTGAATCTATGGACCAATTTCTTCCCTCTCCATAACTTTTTGCAAATTAACAGAACTATGGTCACTGGTCCCAAAGTGCACATCTACTGTCACCTCACTCACCTATCCTGATATATTTCGTAAGAGTAGGTCAAATATTGCCCCTTCCCGATTAGGACCCTCTATATACTGCTGGAGGAAACTTTCCTGACACATCCCATCAAATCCCTTAATGCTCTGGCAGTTCCAGTCTGTGTTATAAAAATTAAAACCCCTATTATGACAACCTGAATGTTCCCTGCAAGTCTCCCCAAACTCGCTAGATAGTTTTGTTACTGTAATTCCTGTCGACAGTTTGGGGGCCTATATTACAACCCCAATAAAGTCACCATCCGCTTCTTATTTCTTAGTTCCACCCACAAAGCCTGACTGGATGATTCATCAGTTATTTTATCTCTGATCAGTGCTTTCTACACCCCTTGATTAGAAATGCTACTCACCTCCCACTTTCCACCATCTCTGTCCCTCCTAATGCATTTATCCGTTTACATTAAAGGTCAGTCCTACCCATCCCTCAGCCATGTTTCTGTAATAGCTAGACTATCCAGTGCCGAGTATCTATCCACACCCTGAATTCATTGGCCTTACCTGTCAGCTCTTTCACATTGAAATAAATGCAATTTAATCAACAGGCATTCCTTGCTCCCTATCGTGTTCCAGTCTGGTCTGTCTCCTCAACGTACTATTTCTGAATACTGTATTTCCTTCCAGCCTCACACTTGCCTCCCTGCTCTCGAGGGTCCCACCTCCTGCCAATCTCGTTTAAACACTCCCTTGTCGCACGAGCAAAACTGGCTGCCAAGATATTGGTCCCCCGTCCAGTGCATGTGCCACCAGTCCCTCTTGAACAGGTCAACTCTGTCACAGAAAAGCTCCTAATGATCAAAAAATATGAATCCTACCCCCTGCACCAATTCTTTAGTCACATACGTATCCGCCATATCTCCCTGTTCTTACCTACACTCGCTCATGACAATGGAAGTCATCAGGTGACTGTCAAGGTCCTGTTTTTTAACTTTTCTTCGAGCTCTCAGGAATCACTCTGAAGGACCACATTCCTATGTCTACCTGTGTCATTTGTGCCAACGTGCACAATGACTTCTAACAGTTCACACCACCCCCCACGCCCCCCAACTCCAGCAGACACTCAGAGACATCCTGGACACTGACAACTGAGAAGCAACACACCATCCTGGTTTGCCGTTTGAGGCCACAGAATCTCTCATTTCTAAGACCCTGTTTACCTTTATCCTTTCCCATTGCTCCCCAGCCCCAGTCGTAATGCAACTATGCTGCCTACTGCTGCTTTCCCCTAAACGGTCATTTCCTAACACCCATTTCCCAACACCACAATGTCAGTATCAAAAATGGTATACTTGTTTTCGAGAGGAATGCCACAGGGGATTCCTGCACTCTCTGCCTACTCCCTTCCCCATTCCTGGTTGTCGTCCAGCTACTCTCTGCCTGGAACACGACAGGAAGCAAGGAACACCTGTTGGATTAAATTGCGTTTATTTAAATGCAACACGGCTGACAGGTAACGATGACGAACTCATGAATTAGATCTTTACATGGGACTGGGATATGACAGTCTTTAAAGAAACACGGCTAAGGGAGGGACTTGGGTGTGACCACCTCACTAAAGCTCTTACCTCTGAAGTGCTCTGTATCTGGATGATCCGGAGAACAGCCAACTCCAGATCATGAACACTGTCTCCCAGGAACTGCAGCTGGTTGCACTGCCCACGCGTGTAGTCATCAGGGACAAAGGAAATCTCCCTGAGCTCCACATCCCGCAGGTGGAACGTGCAACTGCCCTAACTGCCATCTCAACTGTTGTCAAACTAGCATTAAAAAGACCTTACGTGAGCTTATCTGTACCTTTTGCTGAGCCTATGCTCACCAAAGCCTCTGGAACCAAAGCATTACTACCTATTCTGCCACTAACAGCACGTCAATAGACCACTCCACATTTAGTTTTGGTTAAGACAGGAGGGAAACACTGCAGTGATGCATTGTTTGGGACTTAAGCACCCCTTGACACCAGACCCATACTTGGACTTGGAGAGTGTCTTGCTGAGGTTTTCTTTCTCGTCGTGGTGACTGCGCAGATGCAATGATTCACCCTGACAGCCAATCATCGTTGTCGCAGTCCTCTGATCTTTTCTGTCTATTAATACTGCATTTGTGAATTCCTTGAATCTATTGATTGCTTTCCAAACTGTGTCTCATTCTGGAGGGAGAGATGCTGGTGTTCCAGTGAATACAGGCCTATTTAAAAAGGTTTACCATTAGTCATATGAGCGATATAATGCCCATCCGCTCGCTGACTCTATTTTTCCTTTCAATTAGGGTACATTTATTCTGATAACCTTCAATTCCATTTTCCAGCATTTTCCCTGTAACCCTTGTTTAAAACTCTGTCCATCTCAGCCTTGAACATATTTAGTGATCATTCCTCAACAGCTATCTCAATTTTCTACAATTGTTTCCCTCCCACTGATGTGAGACTTGGTGGTCTTTAATCCCATGGCTTTTTTTCTAGCACTCTGTGTGGAAGTTAAACCTACATTAGGTGTTATCATGTTCGATAATACCAACTTTGTGGCCAGAGGCAAAACTAAAAAAAAAAGAAACACAACGGTTAAGAACCTGTAATCTCCTCCCTCATCTTCCACATCAGTCTAAGATACAGTTCATCCGGATCAAGGGATTTGGCCACATTTTATCATACACCAACTTCCAATTCTTCCTCAGCTTCTGTGTAAATTTGCTCAAGGTCACACTGTCAGGAACAGACATTGAATACAGTAACTGCTCCTCCAAATTGAAGACCAATATGTAATAGGTCTTTGACATATTCTCTGGCTCGATGCACAGGTTGCCTCCTCGGATCCTAATACTCCCTATTCTTTCTATAGTTATCCCTCTTACCCTTAATAAACCGATAAAATGTCTTTGGAGTCTTGAAAATACTGCCCACTAATATTTTTATCACTGCTGCACCCCTACCCTATTTTTGCTCTTTTACTTACTTTCTTGAGTTTAGACCTTCACGTTCTCTCCTCTTCTGGGACCTCCATTGACCTGCTCGCTTTATGCCTGTTTTAAGCTTCTCTTTCATTGTTAATTCCATTCTGAATATGTGTAGATACCCCAGGCTCTCCGGGCTGGTTTTCCTACATTTCATCTTTGGTGTAACATGTTGTGGTGACACTCTCATCAATTCCATTGTGAGCATGTGATCCCCCCCCCCGCCCCCACCTATACGCTGTTCTGTTACAGTTTCACCCAGAAGTAACTGTACTGTGGCCAGATCCTGTCTTTCTCTTGGTAAGATCTGCCTCCATCATCCAAATTATTTTTAATTTTCAAACCTTTTTCTTTTGGTCTTTTCCTTAACAAGCTAAAAATGCTTGAGTCACGGTCACTGGTCCTGCAATGCTCTCCCAAACCTGCCTGGCACCTGACTGGCTTCGCTCCCCACAGTCACGCCTATGCACTGCCCCGCCCATCGTTGTATCTGCTCCATGTTGATATAAGAGTCTCTCTGGAATAAATGTCAAGTCATCTTCCCCTCTTTAAAAAAAAACACAGTCCTAATGAATATTTGGAATTGAAATGTCTAAATATAAAAATCCTATTATTGTTTTTACACACCTCAGTGAATTGGTTATATATCTGCTGCTGTATTTTCTTTTATCTGAGAGTCGGTAATATATCCCCAGCAGTGCATTTGTCATCGTTTTGATCCTAACCTCAACCCACAAAGCGTCATTTGAATACCCTTCCAAGATATGATGCTAGCTAAATGCAGTCATTGACTCCATAATTAATAAGGCAACGCCACCTTCTCTTTTACCCTTCTCCTGTGCTGTCCATAGTTCTTGTACCACAGAATATTGAGTTGTCAGCCCTGACCACCCTCAAACACATCTCTGTGATGGCAAAAATGTCACACTGCAAAAATGTCATCTCATTCGCTTATCAGTCTGATAATATTCCCAACATTAAGGTAAAGGACATCCAGCCTGGAATATAGCACATGGAATACTCTGTACCTCGCAGTTCTTCAGTCATTTATTGTTTGTTATCAAACTGCCTTTCCATGAACTAAAACTGTAACTCTGGGACTGAATGAATAATTGTTGAATTGTAATTTCTTTTTTAATTTATGTGTTAATCAAATGCAATGTTCCAGAACTGAACAGTCAGCTCCAAATACCTTACTTTGCTTCGTATGTAGAGGGGTCAGCCCTCAGTAATGGAAAAAGTGAGGACTGCAGATGCTGGAGATCAGAGTCGAAAAGTATGGTGCTGGTAAAGCACAGCGAGTCAGGCAGCATCCGAGGAGCAGGAGAGTGAAAACTTTGAGCACAGTCCCTTCATCAGGAAGACATTGGTGCATTCACATTTTTTCCATTCCATGGGAAATTTGGAACTGTACTTGCTCAGGAGGGCAGCACTGTATATAGCCCTGAAATGGAAAGCAGTCAATCAGTTGTTTGGACAGGGGGTAGACAAAGTAAGGTGAGTACAGACTGATTGAAGTACAAACATAAGGATAGATAAGTCCCCTGGACCAGGCAGGAGGCACCCGAGGTTACCAGAGGAAGTGAGGGAAGAGATTGCTGCGCCTTTGGAGATGATCCTTGCGTCCCCACTGTCCACTGAAGTATTGCCTGATGATTGGAGGGTGGCAAAAGTTATTCCCTTGTTCAGGAAAGGCAATAGGGATAATCCTGCGAAATACTGGCCAGTCAGTCTTACTTCTGTATTGGGAAAAGTATTGGAGAGGATTCTGAGAAACAGAATTTATGATTACTTGGAAAGTGATAGTTTGATTAGAGATAGTCAGCATGGCGTTTTGAGGGACAATCATGCCTCAAGGAACTTATTGAATTCTTTCAGGATGGGATCAACCACATTGATGAAGGTAGAGCAGTGGATGTGATGTACATGGATTTTAGCAAGGTGGTTGATAAAGTTCCCATAAGATCGGCCCATTCAGAAAGTAAGGAGGCATGGGGTACAAGGAAACGGAAACCTGTGTGTGTGGATACAAATTGTCTGACCTGTAGAAGACTGATGGTGGTAGAACATGGAAAGGATTCATCCTGGAGGTTGGTGACCAGTAGCGTTCTTCAGGAATCGGTTCTGGGACTGCTGTTCTTTGTGATTTTTACAAATGACTTGGATGATAAAGTGAAAGGGTGCTTTAGTAAGTTTTACAATGTAATAAAGATGTTAGAGTTATGGATATTGTTAAGGGCTGTCTTAGGTTGTAATTGGACATTGACAAGATTGGCTGGTAAATGGAAGATGGAGTTCAACTTGGATAAGTGTAAAGCGATTCATTTTTTAAGGTCGAATTCGAATGCAGCATACAGGTTTAAAGGCAGGATTATTGGTAGACTGGAGGACCATAGGGATCGTGTGGTCCATATCATAGGATGCTCAATGTTGTCACCCAAGCTGATAAGGTTGTTAAGATGTCTGGTGTTTAAATTAGCCAGGGATTGCGTTTAAGAGCCTCAAGGTTACGCTGCAGCGCCAAGAATCTCTCTTGGGATTACACTTGGAATATTGTATTCAGTTCTAGTCGCCTCATTACTGCAAAGATGTTGAGACTTCGGAGAGGGTGCCGGGGAGATTTACCAGGATGCTTACGAGACTAGATGGCATGTCTTACAAAGAAGCGTTGAGGGAGCGAGGGCTTTCCTCCTTGGAGCAATAAAGAATGGGAGTTGACTTCATAGACGTGTATAAGATGATGAGAGATATAGGCAGAGTTCATAGCCAGAGACTTTTTCGCAGGGTGGAAATGGCTATCTCGAGCGGGCATAAGTTTAGTATGATTAGAAGAAGGTTTGAGGAGATGTCAGAGGTAGGTTCTTTAAACAGAGAGTGGTGGGTGCTTGGAATGCACTGCCAGCAGCGTTAGTGGAGTCAGCTGCATTACGGATATTTAAGTGACTATTGGATAGACACATGAATGATAGTACAATGAAGGGTATGTCAGTTAGTCTGAACTTCGAGTAGGATAAAAGTTCGGCAGGACAAGAAGGCTTGAAGGGTTTGCACTAAGCTGGACTGTTCTGTGTATTATGTTTCACCCAACCTCTGGATTCTTTTCAATTGTTGAATGTGTGAGGGAGTGATATGTGTAAGATCAGGAAGCTGGGGTGGGGCGTTAGCCCAACACTTCCAGTTATGTTGTTCATTGTTACATTCACCAGAATGCCAGTGCAATATGTGACGTGTCCTACACCAGACAGGCTCCGTCAAGTTCAGTTATTAACGTAATTCTTGACTTGTCATTTGCTGCCGTTTTCTTCAGATACAATCTGTTGGGTGACCCATGTATTAATCAGATATTTGCTATGTTTCGTGAATTGCGCAAAAATAAGACGTCAACTATGATTATTCAAATGAACTATAATCTCTGAAAAGAATTAGGCTGATTCTATATTTATGGAACAAAACTATAAACTCTTGTCAAGATTTTCTAACACAGAAATACAAAATTTTATTTTGTATCAAACAAACAACATGGATGTAACTTTTTTGGTGATCAGAATTACACACACAATGTCAGGATTCAAAACAATGCATTATCACTCCAACATTTTGAAAGTGGTTGGCTTCTGAGTGATTACATGTTCAGGGTGAGCAAACGATTGAATAATCAAATAGAATTAGCATTCTTATATATTTATATATAATCAATCAGTTCAATTTCTCACTAAAATGTACAAGCTTCAGCTATTTGTCAGCGAATTAGAAATGGCTATAGTTCAAAATGCTCTGTGAATATTAAACTAACTAAATGATTTGTGCTATCAAATTTTAGTGAACGACAATTTGAAAACGTTTAACTTTTAGAAAGAATGTCATTTAATTTGAAATGCAGACAGTGAACAAAAACGATGAGCATATTATCGTGTAAGTGAAAAGTCAAACCTTTTCAAAGAGATTTGTGCCAAAGCAATGACAGATTTGTTTTTGTAATTGGAATTCAACATTTCAAATATTCATATTCTGAGTAATAATTAGATTATTTAATGAAGCTGACCTTGCAGTAGTTGCATTTTAAATGCTTATGCTGCACTAAATAATCAGATATTCGTGAGTATTTACAATGGGAAATAATCGGATCCTGACTTTTATTCACATCAGACACATGATAGAGTGCAAAACCTTAAAGTACAGGAGGAGGCCATTGGCCACTGTGTGTGCATCAGCTCCAGGAATGTCTCCCAAGCCCCTCCCATTTGCCAGCCCTATCTCTGCAGCCTGTTAAATTCATATTTCCAAATGCATATCCAGTTCTATTTTTTAATGTTCATCCACAACTCTCCCAGGCAGTTCCATTCCAAATCCTAACAACTCTCTCAATAAAGAAGTGTTTCCTTATCTCATTCCTGGCTCTTTTGCTGACAAGCTTGAAATTAGAACTCCTTGATGCTGTAATGCCAATTAATGGAAACAGAGTATTCCTGTTTTACTCTACAACGTTTTTTCATACTTTTGAGCACTGCAATAAGTTCACATATTTGTCTGTTCTGCTCAAGCAAAAATAATCCTTGCAAGAACTGTTACAAGCACTACATCGGAGAAACAGTCAGAAAACTAGCCACCTGGATACATGAACAACAACTGGCCAGAAGAAAAAGACATGACCCACTATCACTAGTATCCTTACTTATAGATGAGGAAGTACACGATTTAGACTGGGTCTGCATATCCATCTAGGACAAGCCAAACAGAGACACGCACAAGAATTCCTAGAAAAATAGCATTCCAACCTGAACTCTATCAACAAACATATCGATTTTGATTCCATCGAACACTCTCTGACAAAAAGAACTGGACATAAAATCACCAATACTGGAAATTACATCACTGACTCAAGGAAACCTAAACACATAAATAGCAAATGGGACATAACACCAGCACTTCACCGAAGGCTCACTGATAATGTTCCCTAGTACAGTGATGAACCATCTGTAAATGAACTCTCCAACTCAGCGAGCAAACTGACATCCAGAAGAAGCACAATTTCTCTCATCCTCCCTTTAACTAAATACTTCATTCCACTTGTCATTCCGATTATTTTAAGGTTATTTGCATTCTTTTGGAAAGTAATATAGTGTCTTTCTGTGTGTGTTTGAATGTGTGTGTGTATATGATAGAGAGAGAGAGACAGCGAGCGAGAAAGAGAAAGAATAATCCTCTGTAATCCCTGGATTACTCCCCGTGCCATGTGGAAAAGAGAGAAGGATGAGGAAGACACTAAAGCTTAACATGTTGTTAAAAATCTAGTTCAGGGGTGAGAGTTCCAGATTGTTGTATCATTGGGATCTCTTCCAGGACAGGTGGGGACCTGTAAAAACTGTACAAGCACCATCATCATGTGGGGATGTTTTCTAGTACAAGTCAGATGGATTTGAATAAACCAGGAGAGTGAGAACCAAAGCAGAAGATCAGGAACTGAACAGAAGGTTAGGTGAATAGGATATCAGGCACGGCCAGTCTAATGACCATGCCGAGAGAAGGAATCAAAACAGTGAGTTGGGAGTTGGAATAAATTATAGAGAGGAGGTGCAGGTTTTTCAGAGATTAACAAGTAAGGATGGAGAGTATGGGGGATGTGAGGGAGTGAGGTGTGTGGGATCAGGGAGACAGTGCACAAGAAAATGTTAAATGGGAAAGAGGTTGGGCTGGGAAATTCCATGATAAACAACTGGCAGCAAAACACAGGAAAACTTGCTGCTTGTAAAAGTGAATACCTGGGAAAGAATTTATTATGCTTCAGATAAAGAACACCCTTATTGCTAGAGGTCTGTATTATAATGGAGGAAAAACTGTCTTCATATTATGGCTGTCGCTTTACTAATGGTTGCATACAGCTAGAATAGTGTCAGTGTTGTTGTTGGACAGCATCCACTGAGAATATGAATTCCACTGGATGGTCCCAGAGATGGCCTCGGCTGCATTTGGTTGAGTGAGTGCTGAAGATGCATGAGATGATGCTGGTTTCTAATATAGCCTCTTACTGAGTACAGACAAAGGAACAAAGCAGCAACTGCCATTGTTAATTGTTTCAGAATATACCAGAGTGTTCATGGCTGCCACTGCAAAGAGTCATGCAATGAAAAACAGGCCTATCACGTCTGTGCCAGCAAGTGCATATCCAAAGACATTTTAACCGTTTGTGAGGTTACCTGCCTCAACCACCCATCGAGACAAAGCATTCCAGATTCATACCATCCTCTCAGTTCGAAACACATTCCACAAATCCTCTCTCAATCCCCTGACATTCACTTTAAAAGTGTGTCTCTTTGTTTTTGATCCTTTGACGAAGGAAAACAGCTGCTGTCTGTTCATCCCCTCCATACCCCATTTGCTCATGTACACCTGTACCATATTCCCTCCTTAACTTTCCCAGCTGCAAAGAAAAAAGGAGCAAATTTAGCCCTCCTCTTTCATACTCACTTTTGAGTACTCACTTGTCTTGTTACTTCTGACTTGCATCTTCCCAATTTATCGGTGTTAAGTTTCATCAGGCCATTGCTCTGGCTATCTGAATAATCTGTTTCTATCCTTCTGTTGCCTAACACTTCCCTCCTGACTGTGATCCACCCCGCCCATCTTTGTGTCATCTATAACATTGATCATTATTTCACTGCTCCCCACCTCCACATTCTCACAATCGTCATTTCTGAATATCACAAACAACCAGTGATTTCCTTCCTGTTCGCCAGATGTTATTTAGATGATGATTGGACAATTACAGTTTCTTGCTTTTCCTATTTTGGTGAATTTATGAGTGATGTAGTTAACGCATTTTATGAGGGATCCACAATTAACATTTTCGACACAGAGTTGAATTCACCTTTTACACTCCGCCCCTCTGCATGTTTTGTTTATAAACATTGTAAATAATTTAGGATAAACTAGGATTTGGCATTTTGCGGTAGAACATTAGCATTTTGTGTGGCACTGTTCTTTGTAACATTCCCTGCAATACCCAGAGCTGAAGAAATTTTTCATCTGCAGGATGGACATGCACTCATTCATTGTTTGTTTTAATCAGCGAGTGTGATGAGGATAAATATTCAAATAAATTCTATATTATGGGCAAACTGCAGAAGATCAAATCATATTCTCATATCCACCTTGAATTGGAAGCAAATATATACTGTAAAAATAAAATCAAAAATATTGAAACACCACCGTAGGGGAGAAAGAAACATGTCTTCTGTACTTGATGGAGATATAGAAATATATAGTACATGTACAACCTGAACAAGAATCAAGTGATAGAAGAGAAAGTACAAGAAATCCTTTCTTAATTTTGAATGGAAACCAGATCCCGATTTTCTTGTACAGTGATGTTTTCTCATCCAATCTCACTTCCTCAAAAGCAAGCTTTTCCCTGTCACTAAAACTTCATCTGCCTTTCTTCCTCCTCTGTCCTACTCTTTTCTTACAGTCCTACTTCCCTTGCACTGCCCCTCCTGCTGCTACATTCTCTTCCACTGATGATCTCCCTTCACACTCTTCTTCTGCCACTCCCACTGTAAGTTACACCAATTCCCCAGTTACTCCCACTTTCTCTGGCTATTCCTTCCCCATTTTGCTTTCCAACTGGGATGATGGGAGCTGCTGGCTTCTGGGCTGCTATTGAGCATCAGTGAATGATGAGATTGAGATGATCAATGTCCAATAGGAACTGACAATAGTTGTTTCTGTCACTGTCTGATGCACCGTAAACAGGGTGGTTTTGTTCCCCATGGTACAGAGTTGAGTGTCTTTCTGTCTCTCTGTCACAGCGCTTAACCAAACAGCCTCATCACAAATAGGACAAACCTCTCCTCACAGTCAGAAATCCATGCATCAGTTTTACCTTAAACATTGTGAGTAGAGTGAGCACATTGTTCTAACAGGCTGTGTACTGGCCTTTTATTCTTTATTCATTTAACTGATCTTCCAATATCAGTTGAGGTGAGATCAGAGTAACTTGCATTGCATTAAAGTAGTATTTGACTCCTGTGACATCAGAGATCCTGAGTAAACTGTGGTCACTGGGAATCGCAGGAAATTTTGCGCTGGTAATTTCCTCACTAAACAATAACACCTTCCCTAGAGCTATTGGGAATGCCAAATAAACTCTGCCCTTGCTAGTGCCTTCCAAAACCATTGATAATTTTTTCTTGTTAATAACATCAAGACTTATTATATTTTAAAGTTTGGTCTAAAGTCTCCGAAAAAAATAAGACCTTGCTGCTTGAGTGTCACTCCATTGAAATAAGGATGTTACAATAAGTATACCTTCCCAATTATAGTCAATCATTTACTTTCTGAGGTCTGATCGTGCGATATCAGTACCACTGAGATCAACGTTTTCTCTGTCCAGCAGAATCGCATTATATTGTCTAAAGACTGCACCACTCTACAATTCCCTGTTCCAGTTCTACTCCAGCACCCATCCACAAATCTTTGTCCGATACACAGATGATATCATCGCTGCTGCATCTCTCTCTTGTCCGGAATTGGAAAAGTTCACCGATTTCACTTGGAATTTGAAACTCTCCATCACTTTCACCTGGTCGATCTCTGGCTCCTTACTTCCTTTCCTCAACATTCTTGCTTCCATTTCTGGGGATAGCCAGGCAACTGATATCCAGTATTAACCCACCGACTCCCACAGGTTCCTGGAGTATTCATCCTCACATCTGGTTTCCTGTTGTCGACTCAATTCCATTCCCCCAGTTCCTCAATCTCCACCGCATTGCTTCTGATGATACTAAATTCAACAAGGAAGCCTTTGAAATGTCCACCTTGTTCCTCAATCAAGGGATTCCCCATCACTGTTGACAACAGGGTCCTCAACTGAGTCTGATCCATCTCCTGCACTTCTAGCCTGCCCCTCCCCTTCCCTCTCGCAACGGAGTTTCCCTTGCACTTGCCTACTATCCCAGCAGCATTCACATGCAGAGGATCATCAGCCCACATTTCCCCCACCTTCAGCGAGATGCCCCACCTGCACATATTCACCTCTCCTCCCTTGTCCACCTTCTCGAGGGATTATTCCCTCCAGGATACACTGGTCTACTCTTTATTCACTCCCACCACAGGTCCACTTCACTTTCCCCTGCCGGAGGTATGACACATTCCCATTTCGATTAGATTAGATTAGATTACTTACAGTGTGGAAACAGGCCCTTCGGGCCAACAAGTCCACACCGCCCCGCCGAAGCGTAACCCACCCATACCCCTAGATCTACATCTACCCCTAACCTTACACTACGGGCAATTTAGCATGGCCAATTCACCTGACCTGCACATCTTTGGACTGTGGGAGGAAACCGAAGTACCCGGAGGAAACCCACGCAGACACGGGGAGAACGTGCAAACTCCACACAGTCAGTCGCCTGAGGCGGGAATTGAACCCGGGTCTCTGGTGCTGTGAGGCAGCAGTGCTAGCCACTGTGCCACCGTGCCGCCCATTTACCTCCCTCCTCATCAGTATCAAAAGGCCCAACTATACCTTCGAGGTGAAGCAGCACCTTACCAACATTTCCCACAATCCAGTCTACCTCATGCGCTGCTCACAATGTGGTCACCTCTACATTGGGGAAATGAAGGGTAGACTGGGTGACCGCTTCACAGAACATCCAAGTTGGACCGCTGCAGATGACTCTGAGCTTTCAGTTGCCTGCCAGTTTAACAGCCCATCCTGTTTCCTGACCAATATCGCTGTGTCAGGCTTGCTGCAGTGTTCCAGGCAAATTCAACGCAAGCTAAAAGAACTACACCTCATTTTCCATGTGCGGACTCTGCAGTCCTTTAGACTCAAAATCAAGTTCAATAATTTTTGGGCCTGAAATCCCCAAAGTCCTAGCCCCCTATCCATACACCAGGCCGAGTTGTCACATAGCCTTCCATTACTCACACCCTATTGTTAGCTACTAACAGTCTCCATTAAGAGCTATCCAGTCTCTTCTGCATATAAACCAACATTTTCCGTGTTACTATCAGTTCTGAGGAAGGGGCACTGGACCTGAAACGTTAACTCTGATTTCTTTGCACAGATGATGCCAGACCTGCTGAGCGTTTACAGCAACTTCTGTTTTGTTTCAACATTTTCATCGCAAGGTCTCACAATGCAACACGTCATCGATATTTAGAGCCTGTCAAACATTGGAACTTTGTAATTTCTCATTTAAAATCAATAACAAATTACTCGAGATTCAACTAAGATAACAGCTTTGCTGCTATCATTCAGATCAGACACTTTGTCACAGTTCAGAAAGAAGAAAGAAATCAAAAGAGCTGGAGCAAAACTCAGTATATCTGGCAACATCTGAACAGAGATGCAAAAAATTAACCTTTGATTCTAATAGGACTTTTCAGAACAGTGTCACATCATATTACATATGTTAATTGTGCTGCTCTCTGCAGACACATCCTCACGTTTTTTGTTTATCCAGGATTTTCTGTTTGCATTTCATGTTTCCATTATCACTTTATTGCATGGTTATTGACAGGTCTACATGTTGACCTTGGTAATGTTTGGACAATGTGGTACTTTCATGTTTCTATTACTGTTGGTGTGTCTGTGATACCTGAATTACAGCCGAAATCTGTCTCTTCTTTAAGATCAAAAGTAAAAAGAAAATCTCAACATCTTGTAAATCTCAGGAAATCTATTTTGTTTGACAATACATTTTAGAGGCAGCTGAACTTCATGAAATAATAGCAATAGATTTTTGATGATGGAACACTTGTGTCCTTCATTGAACAAGCTTGTCTCCCCAATCTCCAAAAGCTTTCAATGCATAACATAGAATTATTACAGCAAAGGTGGTGAAAACTCAGCCCATTGTCTTTTCCAGTTTGGAATGAGCGATATTTCTACAGTCATTCTCTTGTATTGTCACCACACCCTTGTACAGTTTGTTATTAGCATCTGCTTTTAATTGCAAGCATCCTGCCAGATATGAACAACATGATCAATCTCAAACAAAAACAGACGTTGGAGGGAAAGCTCAGCAGGTCTAGCCGTATCTGTGAAGAGACATCAAAGTTAATGCTTCAGATGCGGTGACACTACTCAATCTGTATTCCCAATAATGAAATGGTGTGTATATATAATATAGTTCACTTTGTCACATTTACAATTATCCGGTTCACTTCACATTGTCATTGAGCATTACATATCCCAAGCGTTGGCTCGTTCCTTGATGTGAACTATATTTAATTCTATCTGACGTTAAGAGTGATGAAGACTGGGGAATATCATTGTACTCCCCATGCAGTCTCCACAGCCACTATCCCCATTCCGCCCGATCTACTCGGTAAGTCTGACTTATTAATTCATAAGTCTTAATGAATAAGTTCACTTTTGGTTTTGGGCTGAGGGGAAAAAAGGTGAAAAATTATTGCTTTACAGCAAATAAAACTGCATTAAGATGTTTGTCAATTTGTATAAATTAATTACTGAAGCATATTCTATATGGAAGGTCCAACGTTTCTTTATTAGAGCAGTGAGGGGACCATTCAGAGAAGTCCACACTTCCTGTCTATGTTCAGGGCAATTGTGCCCAGTGACAGTCTGTTGGCTGGGGTTTGTTCCCGTGAAGGAGAGATCAGCACAGTAACAACATCCTGACTGTGTTTCTTTATTTTGTGGAGGGGCAGAGATTCCGGGTATGATGACGACAGCATTGCAAACGTACATCAAGGCAGAGTATTCTAGCCTGCGATCGGAAAACTTCCTTCATTCTCCCTCACAACTGACTTCACTCGAGGAATTGGCGATGGGAGATGTGACCAATAGCCAGCAATGTCAGAATCCAGTCCAGTCCAGATATATTGTGAACTGAATGTGCTGTATTGAAAGTTAGACCTGTTTGCTCAGTGACCGCGATTGATGTCAGTCTCCATGCATTGTATCTGTGCCCTATTGGTGAGGGGCTTCACTCAGTGCGCTGTCCCAGTGTAGGAGCAGATGCATCAGCTCCAACAGTAACAGAGATCAGCAGCTGGAGAGACGTGGAGAGGACAGATCTGAATCTGCGAATAATGGACTGGATAATTACACAAATGGAGAGGAGGCTTTCCATTGGTCTTTTCAACATTTCCCTCTGTCGGAAATGTCTACCTTATCGGATATTAGTGGTGCTGATTGGGCGGAGTGGAGAGTGTGTTACTCCTGGTGGAGGAGCGACGCTCCGAAATTTAGTGTGCTTCCAATTAAACCTGTTGGACTATAACCTGGTGTTGTGTGATTTTTAACTTTGTACACCCGGGTCTAACAGCGGCATCTCCAAATCATAACCTATTCTCGCTATTGTTGGTGTTCTCTACCTCTGTCCATTCATTAAGCCCATAAACAATTTTGAACTTCATTGCAATTTCTATTATCTATATTTGCCAATGAAAAAAACTTTTATCTTCAATTTCAATTGGAGTTTCCATTCATCTGAATTGCAGACCACTCCCTTACAAACATCTGAGAACAAAACTGTGCACAACCTCGAGATCTCTTATTGCCCTGAACTGATTTATGTATCTTGTTCTCTCTGTCACGAACCCTGTCCACTACCAGGTCATAATATCCCCAGTCTCCATCTCTGCGTCAGTGCTGTGGCTGAACAAACCATTGTCTGCTCGTTGGTAAAATTCAGACTTTATGTTTCAAGCTCTCTTCTGGCCACTTTTCCAGTTACAAGTATTTCAATCAAAAATTGTTCTTGTCTCAGACGTTCCTTCATGATTAGGACAATGTATCAGAGTAGGAATGTCGCTGGATGTAATTCAGGAGCAAAGCTTCTTAAATGAAAGACATTGTTTCAAGCGATTTGTTTCAAGTCCTACCACAGCTGATGGCAGAACTAAATAAAAATGATAAGAATTGGAATAAAAGTGAATTTCACGAAAAACAACTATAAAACCACATTTCGTCTGAACATTTTCCTGTTTCACTGATGACCTTCGGTAAAGAAATCTAATGTTACTACCCGTTCTGGGTTAAGTGTGACTTCAGACCCATATCAATGTGCTTGACTTTCTATTGGCTTGTGGAATGTCGTCAGAGTCAGGACAATTAGTGATGCTTAACAAATGTTGCCCTGGGCAGAGATGCCGACTTCCCATGGAATAACAAATTTGAAGGTTAAACAAATTTGAAAGATGCTGGAGATCTGAAATTGCATAAATAATGCAAGGAAAAGATCAGAAAGTGCTGGGAAGCTTTTCTGAACTGAAAGCAGCTGGAAAATGGTGTGAACAATGCTGGTGACAGGGAAGTCTGCTTTGAAGGGCAGGAGGAGTGAGTTGAATCGATAGAGAGAGAGATAGAAGACAAAGAGCAAACAAAGGGAATGATGATCAGCTGGGGTGGAAATAAAATATGAGAATCACCTCATTTATTTTTAACTTTTCAAATCTTCCTGAATATCACGCCCATGCTGCTACACGTATCCCCCGCTTTTAAAAAAATTCGCATTTTGCCATTTCCCTTTCCGAAAAACCTCCATTACGTCCTGTTTTCACTAATCAAAAGAAATCCGAAGAGGATTTTCACTTTTAACAAGAAAAGTAAATTTTCCCCACATAAATTAATGATACCTCACTTTATGCCATATCAGCTTATGAAAGGCTTTGTAAGAACACTCTACTTTCAGATACCGAGGGAAATCTCTATGTATCTAAGATCATGTTTGAAGCGATTTGATCCCACCTGTCTGTGTTCCCTGAGTGTCGTCATGTTCTTATATTTATTAATGGGATATAGGTATCGCTGGGTGGGCCAGCATTAGTTCACTTTGTTGATTGCCCTTGAGAAGACCTTGAGCCTCACAGGGCACTTACACAGAGTGAGGCACACAAGGTGACAGCTGCACAGGAGCAGTGCGATTCAAGATCGAATTTAGCAAGATTAATATTATTTGAAAAATTAGAGATTTCAATTCGTCAGTCTAATTACGGTAGGGAAGAAGGTGTTCCTGAGCATACTGGTCCATGTTTTCAAGTCTCTGTATCTCCTCCCTTTTGGAAGAGGTTGTGGGAGATCATTACCAGTTTGGGAGAGATATTTGATGTTGCCAGACTTTCGCTGACAATGAGAAGTATAAATGGATGGAAGGTTGTCCTCCATGATAGTATGGGCTGTGCACAAAACCGTCTGTAGTTTCTTATGGTCCTGGGAAGAGCAGTTACCGTCACACTATTATGCACGTGAATAGAATGCTTTCATTTGCCAGTATGCAGAGCACTGGGAGAAGGCAGTTCCAAAATATTTAGATGTAACAATTGGTTGTTAAATGGATATCTAAATTCTGGTTGCTGTTTTGACAACAATTGAAATTTAACCAATAAATTGAAATTATGTTTAAGATACCAAAACATAATTGAATTTATTGTATTGCCAACATCCAACCAAAGAGCCATCACATGCTTCAAAAGAATAGAGAAGCCATCACCATCACAACGAGAGAGAAAGAGATGGACATGTAGAAGGAGAGAGAGAACACAGCGAGGCAAACAGAAGGGCAGTCAGTAAAACACAGAAAGGAAACAAAACAAGAAACAAACATTCACAAGAACAGGGAGAAGGGGAGATAGTAAGTTATGGGAAAGAAACAGAAGACAGATAAAAGGAAAATACAAGGAAACAGACAGTGTGAGAGAAATAGTGAGACACAAAGCAGACAGGGAGCTGGGGATGGGGTCACAGTGAGCTGGGAGTGGGGAATGGGAGGTTCTGGGGCTGTGGACCAGAGACAGGTGGAAGTGAGCACTGTAGTAACTGGGGGAAGGGAAGTGAGGATTTACTTTGACCTTTACCAAGAAATGCAGACAAAGCTTAGTAAACAATGATGTACAGAACAATGGCTCTAAAATATGTTTGAGAGCCATGCAGGTTACAATGCATAGGGCGTGTGCGAGGCGAGATCAGCAGGAACAAGATCAGCATTATCTGAGATTAGGGAGTCCACTCATCAGTCTAATAACAGTCAGGAAGAAGCTGTTCCTGAACCAGCTGCTCAGTGTTTTCAAGCTTTTGTACCTTTTAGTCTGAGGGAAGAGGTTGGAGGAGACCATTACTGGGGTCTGATGGGTCATTGCTAATCTTATAACAAAGAACATTCCAGCACAGAAACAGGCCATTCGGTGGTCCGAGCCTGCGCCGATCCAAATCCTCTATCTAAACCTGTCGCCTATTTTCTAAGGATCTGTATCCCTTTGTTCCCAGCCCATTCATGTATCTTTCCAGAAACATCTTAAAATAAATCACTGGTCACAGTTCTCCATTTTGAGAAACTCCCTCCCCTTACTACTCTCTGCCTCCTGTTGCCCAGCCAGTTCTTTATCCACCAGCTCGTGCATCATGTGACTTCACTTTCGACATACCTCGACCATGGGGAAATATACCAAACGCCTTCCTGAAGTCCACGTACATGACATCTGCATTGCCTCCTTCATCAATCAACTTTGTCACTTCCTCAAAGAAATCTATTGATTTGGTAAGACATGACCTTCTCTGCACAAAACCATGTTGCCTATCACTGATAAGACTATTTTCATTCAAATAAGAATAATTCCAATCTCTGGACCCTGTTTTTGTAGAGTTTTTTACAATCTCCCCGTGTCTGCATTGGGAGAATTAACTCGTTTCTCTCTTCACAGTATGTTTCTATGTTTGTTTCAGGTTTCTGCCATCTGCAGTATATTTACTTGTATTTGATGGAGAATTGATGCAAATATGACGGGTTTGTTGTAAAAGTGGCACTGGTGCTCGGGCTCCCCGAGTACATGGGAATCTTGCCCATCTACTGATGTGAGTGCATGTCTCTGATTACCTACTCCGTCTCTCTCGAGCCCTGAGTCCATCCGTTATTGCATGCATCCTTTCACCGAGCCATTCCGGGGTTCCCCACACCCCATCGCCTGGCACTGGATGCTCCCTACGCAAGGAGCGCACAAAGACACTGGGCACTTTCTGACACGCTGGGGATCCGGGTTAAAGCCCCAGCCATTAAAAGGAACAGAATAGCTAAAATCCAATTGAACAGAAAAGCAGAGTAAACAGGCTGAATGACAGCCATCTGTTGTGACATTTTCAGGACTTTTGGATTAATTTCTGTTTATCCACGTCCATCTACAAATATATACTCCATATGTTAACTTGTCACACAGGTTTGGTGAAGGTGATAGATATTAGATCCTATGGTCATTGCGACTGATTCGTTGGGCTCTACTTTCATAGTTAATGAGATCACACTAAGTTTTTATTGTCAAGTCTATCCATTTCAAAGTAAAGATCGTGCCGGAGTTATGCTGAAAGGATTTTTGAATGTTGAAGAGACTAGATTATGCCATGTGCCAGTGAAGTTAGGAATAGGAAGGCAGTATAGTGAAAAACCTGGCCAAAGAGCTGGTAGGATAGGCAGCACTTGCAATATGTGGATCATTGGGATTCCCGGATCGGTAGGATATACACAAGAAGGACTGGATGCATCTGAACTGGCAGCAATCTCCGATATGTGGGTCATTGGGACTCCTGGGTCAGTATGAAATACACAAGAAGGACGGGATGGACATGAACCGGCAGCAATCTCCTGGCAGGCAGGTTTGTTTTTGTCACTCAGGAGGGTTTAAACTCGTGTGGTGGTGGGGGGGGGGTGGGGTGTAGGGGGGGAGCCAGAGCAGTACGTCCACAAGCACATGACTGAAGAGTAGTTCGAGACTAATCCCAGTACAGCTCAGACCAACAACAAACTGGCAGAGGGGAGTGAACACAATGGGACTGGCAGTCGGAGTATGCTGATTTTAATGTGAGCAGTATGACAGGCAAGACAGATGAGCTTGGAGTTTGAATGAGTAGATATAACTATGATATAAATATTACAGAGATTTGTTTGAGAGAGGGATCAGAAAACTGTCAATCCAATGGGTCCAGAGAGAGTTGAAGAATGTGCATTGAGAGGCTGGAGACTGTTGTTTGAAGCATAATAATTATCCAGCAGTTTATTGGAATTGGACAGTGTGTGATGAAATGTACAGATAGAGGGAAAATGGAGGAAACAGAAATTGTCTGTTTGCAATATTTTCTGCTTTACTGACAGTCTTTTCTAATCTCCTATTACCAGAGAATAGACGAGGAGAATTTACATCAGGGAAACTCAAACCAAGTATCAGGTCAGGATCTGATGGAGTTGGGCTGAAGTGTATTTATTTCAATGGAAGAATTATTATGGTTAAGACCGATGAACTGACAGCCTGAATCCGTGCATGGGACTATGATGTTGCAGCTTTACAGAGACTTGGTTGAGAGAGGGAAAGGACTGGCCATTTAACATTCCAGGGTTTCATTGTTTTATGCGAGATGGAGAGGAAGGTAAAAGAGGTGGACTAGGTGTTTTAATAATCGGGAGAATGCCACATCTGTACTTGAAGAGGACATACAGGAGGGACTATCCACTGCAGCAATATGGTTAAAGCTCAAAAATAAGATGGCTGCAAGCACTGCGTTACTATAATCCCCCGCAACAGCCACGGAGGGATTGAGGAACAGATATGTACGTCGATGAAGGAAAGGTGTATTAAAAACAGAGTGGTCATAGTGAGTGACTTTAATATCTCCAGTAATGACGAGGAGTCCCTTGGAGCAAGAGGCTTCGACGGGGCAGAATTTATTAACTGCAGCAGTATGTGGATTGTCCAACCAGAGGAAGAGCCATACTGGATCTCGTATTGGCTAATGATCCTGGCCAGGTCACTGACCTTTCAGTGGGACATAATTTTAGAAACAGTGGTCACAGCTCCTTCAGATTTAAGATAGTTACGAACATGGATAAGTCAGGACCTTGTGTGAAGCTACTGAATTGGCGGAAGGCAAATTACGTGAGCATCAGGCAGAGCTAGGCCGTGTCAATTGGGAGGAGCTTCTATCAGGGAAACCACATTTTGTATGTGGGAACTGCTTGTTAAATCCTGACAGCATAATCATCTGGTGATCGTCCTCCCGCCTGCACGATTTTCAATCTATTTTGTTTGAACAGATATTTCAAGGCCACTGCATAACAGGCAACAGGAAGAGATAAAGGATGATTCTGCACTGTGTCCTTCGCAGGACCAGCTTGTCTCTCTAGGCACCTGATGTCTTTATTGTGCTGAAGTCTTCATAGTGGTTCAGAGAGCTTCAGAATTAATAGAGCACTGAACAAAGCCGTTTAGCCAATTGTACAACGATGAGCTCTCCAACATCACAATTTGAAAACAGAGAGAACTGTGTGTGTGTGTGTGCGTGAGAGAGTGAAAAATTAACAGAGAAAAAGGAAGTGAAGAGAGATAAAAGGAATGGAGGGAAAATGGAGCGACAGAGTGAGTGAGATCAAGGGGTGTCAGACGAGTGTGAAGTTAGATCAGAAGACACCATGAGGACAAACATACAGAAATTTTATTTAGAAATTCCCACAGACTGCAAGCCCTTTGTCTGGTGCCATACCCTGTGAGCACTATGCTGTCATTCCAGCCAGATCATTTATCGCCAAAAATTTCACAGAACCGGGTTGCTGACTGCTGAACAACTTCCAAAATAACAATAGATTGGTTCCAGGGAGAAGGTGAATTAATTTAACAATTCTGGGCCAACAGGAACTTGTAGTCACTCTAGACAATGTGTGAGACAGGGCGAGAGAGTATCAGTGAGGTGGATCACTGACTGGGGGAAAATCAGTACTTCAGCTGTGGGTCAAATAATGACCAATAAAGCTTGAATACCTCGTCCGTGGTTTTGTAATTCACATTTCAATTCATATAGCTCCACATCGTAAGTGAATTTTAACAGACTTGTCTCTTTGTATTTTTCATGTTTTGGTATGTGCTGAAACGCTTCTTTTTAGTCCCAGTATTTTGTGTTGAATAAACACATTATATTGTTGTGGTTCTGTTCGCCGAGCTGGGAATTTATGTTGCAGACGTTTTGTCCCCTGTCTAGGTGATATCCTCAGTGCTTGGGTGCCTCCTGTGAAGCGCTTCTGTGATTTATCCTCCGGCATTTATAGTGATTTGAATCTGCCGCTTCCGGTTGTCAGTTCCAACTGTCCGCTGCAGTGGTCGGTATATTGGGTCCAGGTCGATGTGCTTATTGTTTGAATCTGTGGATGAGTGCCATTCCTCTAGGAATTCCCTGGCTGTTCTCTGTTTGGCTTGTCCAATAATAGTAGTGTTCTCCCAGTCGAATTCATGTTGCTTGTCATCTGCGTGTGTGGCCACTAAGGATAGCTGGTCGTGTGGTTTCGTGGCGAGTTGGTGTTCATGGATGCGGATCTTTAGCTGTCTTCCTGTTTGTCCTATGTAGTGTTTTGTGCAGTCCTTGCATGGGGTTTTGTACACTACATTGGTTTTGCTCATGCTGGGTATCGGGTCCTTCGTCCTGGTCAGTTGTCTGAGAGTGCCTGTTGCTTTGTGTGCTGTTATGAGTCCTAGTGGTCGCAGTAGTCTGGCTGTCAGTTCAGAAATGTTTTTTATGTATGGTAGTGTGGCTAGTCCTTTGGGTTGCGGAATGTCCTCGTTCCGTTGTCTTTCCCTTAGGCATCGGTTGTTGAAATTGCACCGGATCATCAACGCCACACTCACAGGAATCCGATTCACGAGAGAGGAAGAAAAGGACAACCAACTTCCATTCCTCGACGTGACGGTACAGAGAACACCGAACGGAGAATTCACCACAAAGGTTTACAGGAAAGCCACACACACAGACCAAATCCTGAACTACGAAAGCAACCACCCCAACACACACAAAAGAAGTTGCATCAAGACACTATTCAAAAGGGCCACAACACACTGCAGAAACATCACAGAAGCGCTTCACAGGAGGCTCCCAAGCACTGAGGATGTCAACTAGACAGGGGTCGAAACGTCTGCAACACAAATCCCCAGCTCGGCGAACAGAACCACAACAATGAGCACCCGAGCTACAAGTCTTCTCACAAACTTTAAACACATTTTATTACTGAGGAAGAAATAACCTGTTCTGGTGGGACAGTCTTCGTCTGAACCGTGCTGGGACCAGAGTCCAAGTAAATCCTAACCAAGGATGTAGACAGAGCTTTAAACTGATTAGGAGTGTGTGTGTGTGCGCGGGGTGGGGGTTTCGTTACAGAGTTTAATGAGAAAAGAGGAGGTAACAGTACAGAGCTCAAGAGAGGTTATTAAAATCTTCAGCATAGACGCAAATAGAACAGAGTGTATGCAAAGTGTAAGCAATCAAACTTCAATCACACTGAACAAACAAATGGCATAGAAGAGGAAACGTTAACACAAGATTGAAGGGTTACATCTGAATGCGAGCAGTATAAGGAATAGGGTAAATGAGCTTGTGGCATAGATTGAAATTGGTAGGTATGACGTAATGGGCATCACAGAGAAGTGGCTGCAAGGGGATCAGGATATTCAAGGACATATATCGTATCGAAAAGATCGAGACAGTGGATTTACATTATTAATAAGAAATGAAATTTAATCAACAATAAGAAAGGAAGTAAGGTCAGATGGTATAGAATCTGCATGGTAGAATTGAGGAACCACAAAGGTGAGACAACCACAGTTGGAGACTTGCACAGGCCTCCAAAGAGTCGGCAGGAGCTGGGGCACAAGATACACCAGGAGATAGAAAAGATCTGTAGGAAAGACAACGTTCCAGTGATCATGGGGGGGATTTCAATATACAAGTGGAATGGGAAACCAGGTTGGGAGTGGATCGCAAGAAAGGAATTTGAGGAATGTCTATGGGATGGCTTTTTGGAGCATCATGTGGTGGAGCCCACTCGGGAACAGATGACACTGGATTTCATGATGCAGACTAGACAAGGGAGCTTAAGGTGAAGGAAAACTTCAGAAGCAGTGATCAGAACATGGTTGAATTTATTCTGAAATTTGAGAGAGAAAATAGAATCAGAGTTAACAGTATTTCAGCTGAATAAAGGCAACTGGAGAGGCATAATGGAGAAGCTGGGTAGAATTGACCGGGACAGGCGTCTAGCCGGAAAGACAGGGTAACAGCAATGGCTGGAGATTCCATGATAATTTAAAAGACATTGCAGAGATGCGTGCTGAGTATTAGAGGTATGGTACAGGGAGGATGAGGCAACCAGGGCTGACAAGGGAAGTCAGGGATTGCATATAAGCAAAAGAGTAAGCAGAGTGAAGAGCAGTGTGGAACTGGAGATTTGAGGCCAACAGAAGGCAAGAAAAAATAAATAAGGAGGGAGAACATTAAGTATGGGGGTAAGCTAACCAGTAATATAAAGGAAACTGTAAGAGATTCTTTAGATATATAAAATGCAAAAGAGACGTAAATGTGAATATGGACCACTGGGAAATGATGCTGGAAAGACAGTAGTGGGAAGCAAAGAAATGGCTGAGGAATTTTGCATCAGTCTTCACGGTGGCATACACGAGTAATTTCCCAAGAATTGAAGAGAGTGAGAGGGTAGTCCTAAATACAGTGGCCATCACCAAGAAGAACATGTTAGAAAACGGAATGGCCTGAATGTGGATAACTCACCTGGACCAGATGGACTACACCCCAGCCTTGTAAGGGAGATCACTGAAGAGTTAGTGCAAGCGAAAGTGGTAATCTTTCAGGAATGACTAAAATCAGGAAAGGGCCAAGTGGCTGTATAGTTGCTAACACGTCACCCTGTTTAATAAGGGAGTTAGGCAGAAGATGGAAAACTGCAGACTGATTAGCAGACTTGGTTGTGGGTAACATCATGCAATTCATCGTGAAGAATGGGATTTCTGAATACTTGAAGGTCTTTAGTAAAATAGGACAGAGTCAGCATGGTTTCATCAATGGGAGGTCATGCCTGACAAACCTGCTAGAATACATTGAGGGAGTAATGTGCAGATTTGATCAAGGAGAACCAATAGATGTTATCCATCTGCACCTCAAGAATCCTTTGACAAGGTGCCATGCATGAGACTATTGAGAAAGATATGCGTCCATAGTGTTAGAGACAAGGTAGAAGTTGAAGTTTGTCTGTCTGACAGAAAGCAGAGAGTGTGGATTAAAGTGTCCTTCTCAGGATGACAGCCAGTGACAAGTGGTGTTCCAAAAGACTGAGTTTTGGGACCACAACTTTTCACTTTGTGCATTCATGATCGATATGAAGGAACTGAGGGCATTCTGGCCAAGCTTTCAAACTGTGCAAAGATAGATAGAGGGACAGGTAGCATTGAAGAGGTGGTTTGGCTGCAGGAGGGTGCTCTGGCGCATCTCCTCAATTGCCCAAAACTCCGGCCTTGAGCTTCACCCTTCCAACTACAACAAGTTAGAACCCCTCTGGTGCATACCTTCCATCCCACCAACCTCAGGATACAACACATCATCCTCCGCCATTTCTGCCACCAACAGTCAGACCCCACCACCAGAGATATACTTCCCTCCCTACCCCTATCGTCATACTGCTGAGACCATTCCCTCACAGCTCCCTCATCAGGTCCACGCAACCCCACCAAGCTACCTTCCACTCCCGGCACTTTCCCTTGCCACTACAACAGGTATGAAACCTGTGCCAACACCTCCCTCCTCACCTCCACCCAAGGCCCCAAAGGCTCCTTCCACATCAGTCAGATAACATCCCATGCATCCAAATACCTCTTCTAGTCTGTCCATTGCTCCTAGTCTCCACTACATTGGCGAGACAAGACGTCAACTTGCAGAACAGTTCAGGGAACACTCTCGGACACACACACCCAACAACCCCACACTGCCCTGTGGCTGAATACTTCAACTCCCCCACCAACTCCGCCAAGGCTTTGCAGGTTTGTGGACTCATCCACTGTCAAATTCTAACCACCTGACGTCTGAAGGAAGAACGCACCATCTTCTGCCTTGGGACCCTTCAAACACACGGTATCAAGGACAATTTTACCAGTTTCCTCATCTGCCTTCCCTCCACCTTATCCCAGATCAAACCCTCCAACTCAGAACTGCCGTCTTGAACTGTCCTACCTGTCCATCTTCCTTCCCATCTAGCCACTGCACCTTCCACTCTGACCTATCAATATCACCACCCACCTTTATCTAGCTGTCGCCTTCCAAGCGACCTTCCTCCCAGCACCAGCCCCTCTCATTTATCTCTCTGGCACCTTCCGCCCACCCCACATTCCTGATGAAGGCTTTATGCCTGAAACGTCGAATCTCCTGCTCCTCGGATGCTTCCTGCCAGGCTGTATTTTTCTATGACCACACTTTTTGACTCTGATCTCCAGCATCTTCAGTCCTCACTTTCACCTGCTGAAGGAATTTCACAGGTTCGGAGAGTGAACAAAGAAGTGGCAGATGTAGTACAATGTGGAAAAGTGTGGAAAAGCATTTTACCAGGATGAATAGAGGCATAGCCTATTTTATAAATAGCAAGCAAATTCAGAAATCTGATATGGAAAAAGCCTAGGGCTTTCTAGTCCAGGGGTCTTGAAAGGTAAACTTGCAGTTTATCAGTAGTTAGGCAGGCAAATACAATGATGGCATTTATTTCAAGAAGGCTTCAATATAAAACCAGGGATGTACTTCTAAGGCTCTACAAGGCTTTGTTCAGGCTACATTTGGATTATTGTGCGCAGCTTTGGGTCCCATATCTCAGGAAGGATGTACTGGTCTTGGAGCGTTTTCAGACGAGATTCACAAGAATGGAGCCAGGAATGAAAAGCTTAACATATGAAGAATATTTGAGGGCTCTGGGTCTGTATTTGATAGAGTTCAGAAAGATGTTAGGAGGTCTAATTGAAACTTACAGAATACTGCATGCCGTGGGACAGAGTGGATTTTGGGAAGACATATTCAATGGTAGGAGAGACGAGTACCCAAAGGGACAGAGTAAAGAGAAGATCTTTTCAAACATAGATAAAGAGAGACCTCTCCAGCCAGAGAGCAGTCAATCGATGGAATTCACTGCCACAGAGGGCTGTCGAGTCCAGATCATTGAGTATATTTAAGAGTGAGACAGATAGGTTCTTGACTGTAAAGGGGATCAAGCGTTACAGGTAGAAAGCGGGAGAATAGGGTTGAGAAGCTTAACAGCCATCATTGAATGGCGGAGCAGGCTCAATGGGCCTAATGGCCAAATTTCTGCTCCAATGTCTTCTGGCCGTATGTTTAATATTGGCTCTCCTCATTCCTCATTGGAGCTGTATCCTGAAATTTGATCTTCAAATGATTTACAAAGAGTAACGTTTCCCTACTGATGAGTGGGAAGTATCATGTTTCCTCACTCCAGTCTCAGCAGCCATGTCCCCAATATCATAATCACACTGCAATTGAAATCCAATGGTAAATAATCACAGTTGATTGACATCGATAACATTAACAGCATGACCCTCACCTGCCCTCTCTGATTCTCGAATAATCATCTGAATTGTGTGTCACGTCATATTCTCTGTTGACATATTCATGTCAGTCGTCCTTTATCACTCATGTTATCATAGGCACATTTTCCTGTCAGATTCTGGACTAGAAAAGTTCTCTCCATATTTTACTGACATTATAATCCCTCAACAGTAGTTGCAGATTGTATGTTTCCATTTATAAACGTCGAAGCTTGTTTATGTTCTGACAATCCTTTGTCATTATTACCATATCCAAGGCAGATTAAATGATTGCACGCAATCAATCTACCATCTCCAATATTCCGTCCCTCAGTCACTCCCACATATCTCATGCCAAATGTATAAATTTTAAACGTTCTTTAGAATTTTCATAAAATCAATGTTAAATTGAAAGGGGTTAACTGGAGCTATTTGTTCAGTGACTGTGATTAATGTCAATCTCCGTGGATCCTAATTATCCCAGTGGAGAGTTTTCATCGTTGAATGATAAGTGGGCTCTTTTCAGTGTGTTATCCCGTAGTATGAATAGGAGCATCACTGACAGCACTTACATGGATCATCAGCTCGAGAGAGAGGGGGAGTAGAAATCAGAATCTGAGAACATTAGACTGGAACGTTAGACAAATGGTTCAGAATGTGAGGTCCTTGGATTGGAATGTTCTAATAGTGGATCAGAATCTAAGATTAGTAAACTGGAATGGTACAACAATGGATCAGAATGGTGTTCATGACTCATTCTCGAGAGCCACAGAATAATAGTCTGTTGATATCTCATGAGGGAAATTAAAAGCAACAATTTTCATTTGCCATAAAAGCCCATCTGCTTGCCCCAAGTCCTTAAGCGAAGTCAATGGGTCATTCTTCTCTAGTCAGGTTTCAGTGTGACTTCTGTGAGGAACATGTGGGTGTTCTGCACCTTTAACAGAATTAAAAGCCAGCAATAACTACCTGACAGCACCAAGTCTTCGAAAAATAGATTTAATGTAACATTTGGTCGAGTGGCTTATTTTCTCAAGACAAAAACAAATTCAGCCAAACAGTTTAAGTTATAACCCAAAGTGCCCACCTCTAATCAAGTTTGAATTTAGTGTATTGATAATCTTAAAAGCCAATGACACAGTCCAATGGTTTGGGGGCACAAGACCGCAGGAAATTGACAGTTGAGAGGAGAACTGCCACGTTACCAGCATGCAAAGACTGCCTGAAAAATAGTTCTCCTCTCGGTAACTTTATTGATTAGTAATTTGGAAAAGCAGAATCTCAAAGAAGAAAAGAAGACAGGAATATGGAGAAGAACCGACAGCTTCTCGGTTTTGAGATAAGAAGTTTTGTTTTGTAAATCTTAATTAGGAGTCTAATCGAACTAGTATAGTGGAGGGGGTGGGGGGAGATAAAATATAGCTCAGAGGAAGAAGCTGTAAATATTCGTTCATCTATTATTCCCTGTTATGCTTTAAGAAATAAAGTTGCTAATTTTTACTTCAAATAGTTTTGGACTCTAGAATTATCATGGATGACTGCAGTTTATAAATCTTTTCCCTGTTGTTGGTTTTACATTAAGCAGGAGAATGTATCCTGTGTTGTAACACTACAATCCCACAGGAATGTGCTTTTCTCTTTACTGTCCTGTGGAACAGCTGAAACAAACACTCAGTTCAAGATCGGCATAACATGCTGCCGTGACCAGGGCTGCATACATCCGGTGAGAGAAGAACAGAAGTAAAGATAGCTCCCTTCCTCTGCCTGTTTCTCGTATTCTTATAGCTCATTACTATTCAGGTAGGTGATCAGTCTTGAGGATGATATCCTGAGTTCCGGTGGACCAGGTATTTGGAGCAGGTGGCCTCCATCTGCTAATATTAGGAGCTGTGAGGAGCTGAATAGAACATAGGGCCATAGGACTGAGCAGCAGGAGTGGGCTATTAGACACTTTGTCACCGCTCCAAAACTCACAAATTCCATGGGTGATGTGCATGTGGTCTCAAAAGCATTTTTCTGTCTGTATGCCATTGTCCTGCATTCACTTGTCTGTCAAATGTCACCAAATATAATTTTGAATAAATGCAAGCATCCAGCACCACAAACTTCTGGGGAAGGGAATTTCCACTTGAACAGTCCTTTGAAAATGTCTCATTTGTGTCTCAACCAATGTTGGAAGGTCACTCTGTTCTTTTCCAGTCCCACTCCTCCACTGGTTACACCAATCTTAAATGCAACCAGTTTTGTGATGTGACCAATGATGTAGGTCTCAGAGTAGGTCATTTTCTAGAAAAGTGTGAGACACAGAAAGTTGAACTCATTACAAATGGTAAAATGATAGAGTGCCCCAAACGTTATTCTGCCTTTGAAGTTATTCTGCTCACACAATCTACTGGTAGTGAGGTTTCACTCTGGAATAGTTGAATTTGGCTGAATTCCCTTTGTTTCAGGCAGTGGAGAGATTCCAGTGAATTCTCACCAGACATCCTTCACAAGTGGTAAAGATAACACAGGGATTTTATGGTCTCACACTTTGCTATCGGATGGAACAACGTAAGAGAGAGAGAGATCAATAGGCTGCTGCTTCTCAGGCAGGGGACAGTTTTCTCCCTCTTTGTGTTGAAACATACGATAATGTCAACTGAACACCAAACTGGACCAGGTGTGCTCTTCTGGAACATTGTCTGGAAAACCCGATTATAGATTATATGCAAGTGCATTCGTTTCAATCGCAAAAAAGTCCCCACTTCATAATTTGAAGACATGCTTACATGTGTCTGTGTAATTTGTAAATATTGGTAGGTGTCTTCATAGGATGTGTGTTAATATAAATGCATCTTTTTCTTAAAGTTTATTTTCTGGCTTTAGTCTCCCTGACAAGAGATAATATGCATCCAGTTGATACACTCTTCAGAAAGTCATGGATGGTTCAATACTATTTCTCAGCTAAGATCAAAACTGATAATCCCCGATAACAAAAGGCCGGCCTTCCAGTAATGAGTAAAGGGAATCCTCTTTGAAAATCTTCGAAAAGAATTAAATCCTTTCATTTTAGTTTCGTTGATCAAAACAGCACACAGTGCATCAAATGTGGTCACAGCAATGCCCTCGTACCGATGCAGTTAAACATTCCTGCGATTAAACCTGATACGTTTTGCCAAAAACAGCATCATTCCACTTACCTTCCAAATCACTTGCTGCATCTGCAGACTGACTTCATATGATTCATGTCCCAGGAACATGGAAACCGCCTGAATCACAGAGTTCTGCAATCTCTCTGCATTTACATTGTTTACCATTGTTTTATTCTTCATGCCAAAATAAACAACCTACCTTATGCTATTTCTGCTGAAGGTTTGCTCACTAACCTTCCCTGTCTGTTACACATTGCAGACTCACTACCTTCATTTGATGACACATTAAATGACCGTCTTGGTTTACGAGCTAATTGACCTCCAAACAATTCCCTCCCCTTCCTCCAGATCTTGAATACAAATTGTTGATCATCGATGACCCCACAGTGATCTCTGAGGCACTCCATCAGTTACAGCTTTGCAGCCTGAAAATAAACATTTGTCTCTACTCTCGGTTTCCTGTTAGCGACTGATCTTTGCTGGACAGGAGAGTCAATGTTCCCTGCTCCTGGGTAGCCGTTCAGGCGTGTTTAATGGCCTCTTGCTGGGCTGTGTAATGTACTCAACGAGCTCAATGACTTCATTCTATATTGCTGTGCAATTCCTTAGAGTGACAGAATGGTCTCCTCCTGTCTCATTGTATCGATCCTGTCTGATTGAATGGGGTGGTCCCCTACCATGTAATAGCCTCGAGGGTGGATTGAGGGAACAACACACGGGGTAGGGACAATGGTTGGTCATTTGGCTGCACCTTTCAGAATGTTCATGGCTGATCCGAGTGTGTCTGTCCATCCGTCTCCTGTCTGTTCCCAATAAACATTGACTCTCCTGTTCAACACAGATCAGTCGAGCGCAGACTTATACACTTAATGGCAAGGTCCTCGGGAGTGTTGCTGAACAAAGAAACCTTGGAGTGTAGATCATAGCTCTTTGAAAGAGGAGTCGCAGGTAGATAGGATAGTGAAGAAGGCGTTTTGTATGCTTTCCTTTGTTAGTCAAGAGTATTCAGTACAGGAGTTGGGAGGTCATGTTGCTGCTGTACAGGACATTGGTGAGGCCATTGTTGGAATATTGCGTGCAATTCTGGTCTCGCTCCTATCAGAAAGATGTTGTGAAGCTTGAACGAGATCAGAAAAGATTTACAAAGATTTTACCAGGGTTAAAGGATTTGAGCTAAAGGGAGAGGCTGAACAGGCTGGGGCTGTTTTACCTGGAGCATCGGAGGCTGAGGGGTGACTTTATAGAGGTTTACAAAATTTTGAGGGGCATGGATAGTGTAAATAGGCAGTCTTTTCCCTGGTGTCGGGGAGTCCAGAACTAGAGGGCATAGGTTTAGGATGAGAGGGGAAAGATACAAAAGAGACCTAAGGGGCAACGTTTTTCACCCAGAGGGTGTACTTGTATGGAATGAGCTGCCAGAGGAAGTGGTGGAGACTGGTACAATTGCAACATTTGAGAGGCAATTGGGATGGGTATACGAATTGGAAGGTTTTGGAGGTTTTTGGGCCAGTTGACAGCAGGGGAGACTAGATTGGGTTGAGATATCTGGTCGGCATGAACGGGTTGGACTGAAAGGTCTGTTTCCATGCTATACATCTCTATGACTCTATAAACGAGTCTTTACTGCTCCCTGAAGATGAGGACATCACATTTAGCTCAACACTAAAGTGAAAGGTACGTCCTTAATTCTTTGTGGGACCTGTTATTTTAAAGCTATGTTAACTGAACATCAAATAACCACCTCTTTGCAGATATAAGGACAGAATAATTAGGAATAAACATAAACCATTCCGGACTCCAAAACTGTCCCACATCCCCATTGAACATTTCCAATCGAATATGTATCAAACCCAGCCTCTGCTGTTGTCTCAGGAAGAGAATACCTGTTAGCATATCACCACATGAAAAAAGGAGCAGAATGAGGCCATTCAGCCCATCGAGTCTGATATGCCATTCAATAATTTCTTATATGTTCCTCAACCTCATTCTCCTGCCTTACCCCAAGAATCCTTGATCCCGTTATAAAACAAAAAACTTATCAATTTGTATCATTGTCTACGTGTGCATATGTTTGTCCATCTGCTTGTCATCTGTGTATTTGTGCATCTATGTTTGTCTTTCTGTGTATCAGCCTGTGTTTCTATCTATGTTTGTGTCTATTTGTGTGTGACTCTATATGTCTGCTTGTGTTTCCATGTGTGTGTATGCCTATTCCCTTGTATATTTTGTGTTTGTTCCTATATTGGGGTATTACCAATAATTCTGTGCATTTCTATGTCTACATCTCTGTGCAGTGAGGTAACTGTATTTGGTGGGCGGGGGGGGGGGGGAGTTAAATGACTGTCGTTCGAAATGCCAGTGTGTTTACAGTGAGAATTGTCCTTCACTGAGCACTGCTCCTGAATCGGTCAGTGGGACATGAACGTCCCACAAATTTCATGCGAGGCATCCCAGTCCGCTTCATCTTGTACTAGGTTCCGCCCCACATGGCGGGTGTGGGGGGGGGGGGGGGGGTTGGTGAGGGAATGGATATTGGGCACTCCACCACCCAGCTTGGCCATTTCTGTCCTATTTCAGGCTGTTACTCTTGGAATAGAAGAAAGGGATGGAAGGAGTGAGGGCAGGAGTGGATGGCCTTGCTGTTAGTGCTGGTGGAGGTTGATCTGGGAGGAATTGTGAGGTGTCCGGAATGAGGCAGTCGACAGTTTTGAATCCATATAGTATTATTAATGTGTGGGCGTATTGCGTAGGTGATAGAGAAATTCTGGGAAGGAAGTTGCTGAATTCAATAGTGAGAGTGGTAGTGCCTGAGCCTTATTAGGAGATAGAGCATGAGGATTTTCTGGGGGTAGGTGCTATAACAGATGATAAAGCCCCAAGCCTATTATGCAAATTCAAATCCTCTGGGACTGGGACTTAATATGGTTTTAGAATGGGAGAGCGGGCAGGAAGCAGTGAGTAGGAATAAAACAATGGGTTTATTTGAAAGGAAGACTTGGAGGATATAGTGAGGATCGGGGTTTGGGCTCCAGCTATTCCCAATACACAACATATATTTTGTTGAATGGATCAAATTCAATATTTCCAAGTTTGTTGATGGCACTAAACAATATCGGATTGTGAGTGGGTGAGCAGGATGCCAAAAAAAACTGCAAGGTGATTGCGACAAGTGGAGTGTCTGGGTAAATACATGGCAGGTGGAGAGCAATGGGGGGGGGGGGGGGGAAGGGGGGGTGGCGGGATATGGTCTATGGGGGATATGTGATATTGTCACCTTTGATGGTAAAAACAGAACGCGAGCCTATCATTTGAAAAGGGATTGTTTGAAAAATGTTGATCTGTAAAGGAACTTAAGCTGCATTTTTGTTTCCTTCTGTGCAACCCTCGAGAAGTCAATACTGGGAATGGCATTGGCATGCTGACCAGTGTACACAGATCCAACACGTGGGGAGGTGTAGCATTGAAAAGGATTTGGATCTCCCTGTGCACTGGTCACTGAAAGCAATTTTGCAGAGCAGAAAACAGATAGGCAGATAAATAGTGTATTCACCTTCATTTCAAGGGGATTTGAATCCAGGAGTAAGGGTGTTTTAATGCAGCTGAACAGAGCCTTGGTGAGACCTCATCTGGAACATTGTGCAGTATTGTGTGCAGTGTTGGTCTCCTTACCTAATAAAGGAGAAACCTGACATTGAGGGAGAGCAGTAAAGGATAACCAGACTGATCTCTGGGATGACAGGCTTGTTGTGAGAGCAGAGTTTGGGGCGGCTATGCCTGTATTCCATGGGCTTTAGGAAAATGAGTGGAGATCTCAGTGAGATATATAAAACACTGTTAGGGCGAGACAGATTGGAAACAGGGGTGACAATTCCCCTGGCTGGGACTTCAAAACAAGGGACCACAGTATTATGTACAGACAGGCCACTCTGCATTGAGATGAGAATAAAAGTTTGCACTCAGAGACTGGTGAACCTGGGGTACTATCTCCCAGAGCAGGCTGTGGAAACCAAGGCACTGAATATAAATATGGATTTCTGGAAACTAAAGGGATAGGGAGACAGCAGGGTATGGTATGAAGATAGAGGATCAGATACCATCACACGTTGTTGTCCAATAACGTGGTGGTGTGTTCCTGTGCATCACTGTGTTGCAGAAAATCATGCAATATTAATGATGTGGTCTATGGGGAAAAGAGGATAATTGGCGAACTGCAAAATATCAGTAAAGAACAAAAATTAAAGTTAGTCTAACACACACTCGCACAGTCTAATTAAACCTTTAAATCATATTTTGTAATGAAATAGTGCTAATAATGACAATGCAGTCACTAGCTACATCCCTGCACCTTTCACCAAGCTCTTCACCAGAAAGTGCGCAGGACTGACTGACCACGTGATGCCAACATGGAATTCCAGTTCTCCTGAAGATTCTCCCCCTGTTTGAAATAAAGTTCCTTCTAATTGGATAGAGCAATTCCCCGTTTCAAGCTCAGGTTCAAAGCTTGCAGAGCGGATTTCATTCCTGTTTTAGCTGAACATTCACAGGGTGCATTTGGCAGACAGAGGATCCTGAAGCTGGGTTTTGTTGTTCAGCTGGTGCCTGGCAAGGACAGTGAGCGGGAGTAAACTTTATAGAAAAAAGGTGTGCAATTCACGAATCGCATTGCAGACAAATCACGTTTAATAAGCACGTGTTATCAGAGAACTGCCTGTATATTGAATCAAGGAGCCAGATTGATCGACTGAAGGTCTACAACAGTTCTTATTTTATATTTCACAATGTTTAAACATATTAATAGATAAGAACACTGTGTCGGGAAAACTGCATTGAGGAGCTTTTCTCAATGAACTAGAATGGGGAAGGCTCAATGTGTTGAATGACCTACTCCTTTCCAGATGTTTTCGTGCAGCCTGTGGGAAAGCTCTGTAAATGTTGTCACAAGATCTCAGATGTTAGGAAGGAGGACTCTGCAGGGTCAACAGGACTGTGATTCCCGTTCCCTTTTCTGATATCGAGGTTGGTGCCGGGTATTCTCTCTGTTTATTTCCTTTAAGACCTCGGAGCAGTGTGATACAATTGAGTGTCTTGCTCGGCCATTTCAGGGACCATTGAAGAGTTTATCACATGTCTATGTGTCTGGAGTCACTTTTAGGCCATACAAGGAAAGCACGGGAGGTTGACTTCCTGAAAGTACATTGGGGAATGAGATCGAAGTTTACAATCAACATTGGATACAAGGTCACTGTTACAATCACCAGATTCTAGATCTTGATATTTTATTAATTGTTTTTAACTACCACCAGCTGCCAGAACATTATCCTGTATTGGATTAGTAATCCAGTGACATTTCCACAACAGCACCATCGCCACTATCGGAAACCACAATAACCGAGTTATTTCTGGACTGCTTGACCGCTCTGTCAAAAAGAACCCCCACCAATTTGATTATCGTTAAGGGACTGAGGGGTTGGTAAATGGTCAGAATGTAATTATTCACCTATTAGGGGACCAGACATAGTTGAGTAATTTTCCACATTGCTGAAAATGTGTTGCTGGAAAAGCGCAGCAGTCAGGCAGCATCCAAGGAGCAGGAGAATCGACGTTTCAGGAATAAACCCTTCTTCTGTTCCTTGGATGCTGCCTGACCTGTTGCGCTTTTCCAACAACACATTTTCAGCTCTGATCTCCAGCATCTGCAGTCCTCACTTTCTCCTCGATAATTTTCCATATTGCCATGGAGTTGTCAGAGTTGGAGCTGGAATGAAACAGCTTCCCCAGGGACACGGCCCTGTTGTGCAGCACAAGTCTTCAGTCCTATTGCAGGAATGGGGTCAGGGTCCATTGCCTTTTTCGTATCTACTGTGTTCAGCGGTTTCTTCATGTCACATGCAGCGAATCGAATTGGGTGAACAATGCCATCTGTGATTCTGTGGATATCATGGCGAGGATGAGGTGGTTCATCCTTTCAACACCTCTGGCTGAGGATGGTGCAGATACTACATCCTTGTCTTTTTCACTGATGTGCAGGGCTGTTCTATTATTTAGCATGGGGATATTTCTGGTGTCCTCTCCTCCAGTAAGTTTTTTAATAGTACATCGACATTTATGTCTGGATGTGGCAGGACTGCAGAGCTTAAATCTGATCTGTTGGTCTTGGGATCATTTCGTTCTCTCTATCAGATGTTAGTTCTGCTGTTTGGAATGAAACCACTCAAGTGCCGTAGCTTTGTTGGTTTGTCATCAGCTTTAGGTACACATGGTTCTGACCGTGGCCTGTTCATCCACACTCGTCACTGAACCATCGCTCGGCTTAATGGTAATGGTAGACTGATGGAATATCCTGGGGAAAATGATACAGATTATGTTTGAATACAATCCTGCTTCTGTTGCTACTGTTGTCTACAGCATCACATGAAAGCCCAGTTTGAGCTGCAATATCTGCAATTCAATTCTACTGACTGTCCCCCAGTTCACATCGAGACCCAGTCACCGATCAGCCATGTACTCAGTGACCACACCTGGTTTATGATGCAGTAATATTTCCATTTTCATATTCTCATTCTGCTGATGGTTCTCCTTGGTGTCATGCTTCCAATTTGTTATATTACTCAAACCCTTTAACATATTCATTTGAATCTTTTCCTTGCTTGTCGTGCCATTTGCGTTTGAATTAAATGTGTTTCCCTCTGGTTTTCTCCCTGATCATGATTAAGGGCTCTGTGGTGTCAGTGATGTCAGCCTTATGCAGTTTCTGAGCGAATGAATGTGTGCACTTCAGTTCCCAGTGTAGGGCACTCCGTGTTGGACAGGGCGTTTGAGCAGCTTTCAAACACGTCATTGGAACTTGTTCAAAAACAGAAATTCCTGAAGAAATAAAGCAGCTCTGGCGGCATCTTCTGTAGAGAATGTAGAGTTAATCTTTCGAGTCCAGTGGCCCTCTACAAAGCATGCAGTTTCTTCAGCAATTTTTGTATTTATTTTGTATTTATTTCCAGTATCCATAGTTATTTGTTTCATTGAAAATTTGTGCTGTGCCTATTCGTTTCTGAAGAACCTCAGCAGGTCTGGCAGCATCTGCAGAGACAGAGAAACAGAGTTAGCGTAACAAGTCCAATGTGACTTGTTCTGAACTGAAAAGGGTTGGCTTTTTAATGCCTTGCCGGAGATGGGGGATGGGTGACTTGGAAAAGAGGGCGTGGCAAAAGATAATCGGGCTATTATCAGTGGTGAACGAGAATATGATGCAAAATGGGTTTAAATTAAGGTGTGAATGGGGGAAAGGGGTTTTCTCCCGTTGAGTGTAAGATAAAGAAGACACAACCACACAAGGCCATAGGGAGAACAGGAGAGAGAATGTCGACAATGTGGTATTATATAGATCTAGATCTCTACGTTTTCACAGTATACATCATCACTGCCTTCACACTATGGAATTCACGTGCTTGACCTCTTATTGGCATTAGTATGAGTTTCATGCTGCCTTAGTTTTGTAACATAGAGCAAAACTAACAGTATGAAGATTGTGCTGTTTTGTACACCTGTCATTTTTAATATTCTTTCAAATTTGCAGTACTTATCGTTAAACGTTTGATCTTGAAGTTAGTATCAGATGGAGTGTACGAGTTTGAAGGGTGGCATTCTAGAAGTTTATAATATCATGGGAGGCATGGATAGAGTGAATAGCGAAGGTTTTTTTCTGTAGGATCGGGGAGTTCAAACACAGATGCATAGCTTTAAGGTGGAAGGGGGGAAACTTGAAAGGGACAAAGGGACAAAGATTTTTACACAGAGTGTGATGTATTATGGAATGAGTTGCCAGAAGAACAGTGGGAGATGCAAGTACAGCTACAATATTTCAAAGACATTTGGACCAACATATGAATGGGAAACGTTTAGAGGCATTTGGGCCAAGTGCAAGTAGATGGGATTAGTTTAATGTAGAAAACCTGGTCAGCATGGACAAGTTGGACCAAAGGGTCTGTTCGTGCACGATGTGACTGGATGGATGTAGAAACTGAGGAAAATGTACGAAAAGATATGATGTAATAAATTGGTAAGAAATATTAAAACAAGCATCATGAGCTTTTCTGTCAACATTAAAAAAGCTTGAAGATGTGTGTGTGAGCTGAGGGGGAAGTGAAGTGAGGAAAGTACATTGAGGCCATTAGGAGGGTGTGACTGGAGCACAGGCCACAGGGAACAGGCAGATAATTTACACTAGTATTTTAAATCACTCCTCATGAGGAAAGTAGTGTAACCATGTCAATGGTATAAACAAAGTAGTAACAGGAGGGAAGTTATTGAACTGTCTCTAACAAAAGGAACAAGGTATTTATCTAACAGATAAGAATAAGGTTTGGCAGGTCAGCAATAATTCATAGTTAATTTTAAGAGAAGTGGTCACACAGTGACTAGAGGCATTGTGTGAAATATTCCATAACTCTTTGGATTCCAGGAGTGTTCCAGTGAAACTGGAGAACCTCCAATGTGGCGCCTGTCTTCAAGAAAGGAATGAGAAAGAACACAGGAATAATTTAGCCTAACCATTATTGCTGGGAATCTGCTAGAGCCTGTTATTAAGGAAAGCATTGCAGGGCACTTAGAAAAGCTTAACGCAGAGTTGGCATGGTTTTGTAAAGGGGATACTATTTTTGCTCTGTAAAATCATACAAATTCTGTTTTGGAGATCCCTGAGAATGTCAAGATTAGAGTCATGCTCTAAAAGTACAGCATGTCAAGCAGCATCCGAGGAGCAGGAAAAAAATCAATGTTTCGGGCAGGAGCACTTCATCAGGAATCCCTGAGAAAGTGACAAGCAGATTTGATAAAGGGCACTGGTCAACATGAGGCTTTCCAGAAAATTTTCACAAGGTATCACAAAATAAATGTTCTGACACAAGACAGAGGCTTGTAGTATGATAAATAATATATTTGCATGGGATAATGGTTGCTTAACACATAGAAATCGGAGAGTCAGGATTAATGGATCTTTATGATAAAGATGTATCTACTGGATTACCACAAATATCAGGCCGATGGCATCAGTTATGTACAATCTATACTGATAACCTGACCGCGGGAGCTGAGTGCAATATACATTGGAGTTTGTGGATCACTTTGAGAACCAAAATGCAGGCTGCTATTTCATGAAGAGGAATCCCAAAACAGGAGAGATTGGAGTGTTCCTGAGTATGAAACGTAACGTCTGCATGCTGATGCAGCAAGTAACTAGTTTAGCTCATGAGGCGGCTTCCTGAGATGGAAGGGTTGAATTATTGAATACATTTAAAATGGTGAGGAGATTATTCATTGTGGTTGAAATGAATGAGGGTGATATTACTGAAATGTACAAGATACAGAGGGGGCTTGACAAGGTAGATGCTGAGAAGGTGTTTCCCCTGAGTCTCGAACTCGAGGTGGTAGATACCGAATAAGGGACATCGATTTCAATCTGAGGTGAAAAATGATGCAGTCTCTCAGAAGGTAGTGAATGTCTGGAATTCCCCAACACAGGGAGTTGTGGAGGGATACAGGAAATTGGATAGGAAAGTGGAGTTGAGCCTGGAAATAGATCAGCCATGTTCTTATTGAATGAGAATTCAGTCTTGAGGGGCCGAATAGCCGTCTCATGTTCCTACTTCTTAGTTTTTTATGTCATGCTTTTGGAAAGTAATTGGTTATTTTCTTGGAAGTCGTGTTGTACAATATTGCATTCAGGAGAGGAGAAAAATTGCCTGAGTTAATCCTGGATGGGATATGAGATCTGCATTCAAAGCAGTTCCAGAGCAGAAGTTATAGAGTGGGGAAGCATGGAAAAAGGGATTGCGGCTGGGGGCCACTTCCTGACCAAGCCTGGAATTTCCAAATGCATTTCCGAAACTACACCTAACCATCGGCGTGGCTTCAATCTCCCTGTTTGTAGCAGGTCTGAAGGGCTGATTGGAACAGCAGAACATAGGGCTGAGGGATGCAAGTGGGCTAAACAGCCCTTTGACACTATCCCACCAGTAAATAAGGTCATGGCTCATCTCATTGTGGTCCCAGCTGCACTTTTCTCTCCTTGCACCATTATCCCTGATTCACCTGCACATGGAAAATCAGACAAAACCAGCCTCGATATAATATAAAGATTCAGCCATCTCAAACTTCTGGGGAAGGGAATTTCACTTGAGTGAAATCCGACTTTGTGAATTTTTCCTCACTCCGGTTCTGACTGAGGTTGGAGGGTGTCACTGTTTCCTTTTCTAGTCCCACTCCTCCACTGCTCACAACAAGTTTTAAATATAACCGGGTCGGTGATACGACCGATGATAAAGGTCTCAGACTGGGTCAGGTTCAGTGATAGGAACAAGTCAGGCAGATTTCTTTCGTCAGCCACACGTAACTAATAGGGCTAATGGAGCAGCATGTTAGATTTGTGGTTAGCACTGCTGCCTCATATCAGCAAAGAGCTAAGCTCAATTCCAACTTCGTCCCACACTCTATGTGGAGTTTGAACATTCTTCCCGTGTCTGTGTGTGTTTCTTCCCAGTTTTCTCGTTTCCTCCCACAGTTCAAAGATGTGCAGCTTAGTTTGATTGGCAAAGGTAAATTACCGATTAGTCTGTTTATTTTTGTTTATTCAGGGTGTAGTGAGTCTTTGAAACACTCTTCCCTGCAGACCATTCGAGGCAGAGATATTGAATATTTTTGAGGCAAGGTTCACGAATCACAGATGAGTCAAGGATTATCGAGGAGTGTGCAGCAATGTGCAGTGTTGGGGAAAATGTAGACAGTGGTACAAAATGACACGGCTCCAGAATATCTCGGAATTAAACGAAATGATAACATCGATAAAGTTTTATAGGGGAAACAAGATGGCAGCGATCTGAAAGGTCTGCTTTGCTGATCTCTGTACCACAATAATGCTCTACCCCACCCCACCACAGTCATTTACTTACAATTGAACACTAAAAGAGCTACAGAATCCTTACTAATGCCATTTTGTCAAGTGGAAATGACAAAACATTGGAAAGGATCAAGTAAGTCCCAACACGCAGTACACCCGTCAGAAGCTTTCAGCTTGCCTGTGGCCGCACCTGCAACACCCTCTGCTCGTTCAATAGACCGAGTTACTCACCAGGACTTGGTCACCGAGTTCACCAAGTTGCGGGAAATGATTGAAACCATGATTGAAGAAACAATCAGCAGGAAGATAGAACCACTCTCAGCAGTGCTCCAAAAACATGAACAGCAACTTGAAAGCCTTGGAAACAGAACAGATGAGGTCGAGAGACAAACTGCAGGGGCAGAGACTGTGATCGATTCCTGTAAGGAGCGGATCCTCACCCTTGAAAAACAGGTCCGTACCTTAACTAAACAAGGTGACGACCTCGAGAGCAGGGGAAGGATGAAGAGTGTTCATATACTCCATCTGCTGGACCGGACATAAGGTGATCAGCCAGTGAGTTTTTATTTGAGAGAACTGGCTGCAGAGATTCCGTCACTTCGAAGCTGAAGAGGGACGGGTGAAGAGTGAGATAGTTCATCGGGTTAGGGTGCGCAGGTCAGGCTCAGACCAAGGCCCTCACCCTGTCCTTGTGCTATTACGTTGTTGCAGAGACAAACAAAGATTTAGGGAAGCTTCCAGAACACAGGGAAGAGACCCGAAGAGGGCTCCAGGATTATGTTCTTTCAGGTCTTTTCAGCGGCAGTGATTCAGAAAAGAAAATCTTTTGATGATATCAAGAGAAGATTAAGGGAACTTGAGATTCAGTATTCCTTAATTAACTCAGCGGTGCTCCGTATGCTCTAGTGGATCTTTCAATAGATCCACCAACTCTCCAGAGGATGCGAAAACTTTGTGGGCACTTTAAAGTAGGCTGGATGCATTAATGGAAAGCGATAACCTTGTTTCCGTTTTTAAAAAGAAAGTTTGTTGACCGTTTCTGGTATTAAGCAGTGTTATATTATAGTCGGGGGAGGGTAGAGTACACACTTTTAACTTCTTCATTAGTAATACTACTCATTTTTCTCTTGATTAGTTTGTGTGTCGGGTTCGGCTCAAGCTGGAGAGAGTTATGAAGGTGATCGTGATGACTGAATACCTACCTAAGGGCAGTTCAGTCCCGATGTTTGTGATTAATTGCCCTGGATGCAGTATTGATAATGGGGCAGAAGATAGAGATTTGTGACATGCAAATGCCCCCAGTGGGCGGGGGGTAAATGCCCCTCCTGAGTGCCACTGGCACTTTGTATTTTTTTTGTTTTAGAATGTATTTAGTTTTGGAACGTTTTGAGAGCTTGTTAGTTGTAGTAGCATTAGTTTGTATGTTTTCTTAAGCTCTATGATTCTTTTTTCATTGGTGCTCAGTAATTTGTAATTCGAGTTCCTCCTCTCTGGAGTTCAAATATTGTTTCAGTGTGTAATGGCTAATGTCGTGCTTAAATGGTGTATCTGGAACATTAAGGGGAGCCATTCGCCAGTTAAGAAAAAGGAGAGGGTGGATATTGTCGTATTACAGAGACGCACTTTGATAACAAGGAACATTTGACATTACAGCAAGGTGGATTTGATCGGGTTTATTTCTCGTCTTTTAACACTAGGAATAGGAGAGAAGCCATACTGGTGAGGAAAAATCTTTCATTTAAATTAGTAGATTGTATTAGACACCCACTGGAGGATCATAACCCTCAAAAAAAATGGGGAAGAAAGCAGTAGTTTGAATGTTTATTGCTCCCTGACTCACTGCTATAAATCCCTGACAGATGCATTTTCCAAATTAAGCAATCTTTCTTCGTAGAACATTATCATAGGAGGAGATTTCAATTGTATTTTGCACCCACGGCGGACAGCATGCCCAAAGGCTCCCAGTACCATCTTTCCAATCTAAGCAATTAGTGGATTTTTGTGTGGAACTGGGGCTGGTGGATGTTTGGAGGCATATCCACCTCATAAATAGGGATTTTACTTTCTTCTTTAACCCGCAGAAATGCCACACTAGAGTTGATCTCTTCCACACCTTGCAGCAGTCTTCGATTCAGCGGTGTTCTGTACAATTGGGAATATTACCATTTGTGACCATGCAGCAGTATATTTATTGGTTAAGATTAAGGGCAATATAGCAGGTTCGAGACACTGGCGAATCCCTTTATTCTTAAGGATAGTAAGTACATTGAGTATTTCTGTAATGAATTCAGATCTTTCTTAGCCATTAATTTAGATTCAACCAGTAACCTATCCATTCTATGGAAAATTGCGAAGGCTTATGCCAAAGGAATAATTATTCCTTAGGGTGCGGCAGAAGCTGGAGCAGGAACGCTTGGCCAGGCACGGTTGAAGGCAGCCGAGAGGGCATACTTTGATAGACCCTCGGTGGCTCGGCTGCAGAGGATCACAACGCTTCGGTCTGCAGTGAATTCCACGCTCACACAGACAGTCAAGGAGGAACTTACTTTTGCAAAGCAAAGGCTGTTTGAGCATCGTGATAAACCGGGCAAGTCGTTAGCCTATCTTCCGATGAAAAAGAGAACCCCAAAGCCATTACCTCAACTAGGGAAGGTACTGGGACCCTTTCCTGTGATCCCATAAAGATTAAAGCAGCATTTCCGAGATTTTACTCCGAATTATATCAGACTAAGCATTATGGGGATAGATAGATTTAGATGGAATCTTTCTTCAAGAACTTGGACCTTCCAGGGGTAACCCCCAAATAAGCGTCTTGCCTTCATTCACCATTGTCGGTGCTGGAGGGTGTAAAGCAGCTTCCAGGCGGAAAGGCACCCGGTCCTGACGGATGTCCACGTGAGCTTTATGAGGAATTTATAAACCTGTTGTCAGATCTGATGTTTACTATGTTCGTCACTCTCACAGTCACGACTGCGTCCCACTATCCTTAAGAGAGGCTCATATCTCTCTTATTCTGAAGAAAAGGAAGACACCGAAAGATTGTGCTTCCTATCGGCCCATCTCACATCTAAATGTTGATTTCAAAATTCTGTCTGAGTCCCTTACATTGAGGATGGAAACTATTTATCCTTCCATTGTCAAAGTATACCATAGCGGCTTATAAAAGGCTGCAGGTATTCCAACAATGTTAGGAGATTCCTCAATATGATCCAAGCGTGTCAACAGCAAATTATGCAGGTATTAATGATCTCTTTAGATGCAGAGATTTGGTCTCGGCAAAGTTTTTATCAAGTGGCTGAGGGTCCTTGAAAATGACCCTCTGTGTGCGATCCTGTAAAATTAATATTTCTAGAGGCAGTCGACAAGGTTGTTTACACCAGTGTTGTTTACGATGGTGATGGAGCCACTGGTGAAGGCCATCTGCAGGGACCCAAACATATCTGCCACAGAAGTGGGATAGAAGTCACGTAAAATTACACTGTCTGCAGATGATGGTCTTAACTTTTTGTTAAATCCCACAGTTTTGGTACCTCACCTCATGCAATGCATCAGTTCGTTTGGTGCCTTTTCCGGCTGTAATATTGATTTTACGAAGTCAGAGGCCATGCCTCTGGGCAAACTCAGGGAAACACCTGATGCCGTGGGAGAATCCTGATTTCCTTTTCAATGGTCCGGGGCTAATGGGGATGTTCCCTATTTAGGTATATTCATTAATCCTATCTTTGGACTTATATTTAATGTGTAATTTGTCCATTTGTTTGACAAAATTAAACAAGATCTTTGAATACTTCCAATATTCTGGCTGGGTCAGATAGCTCTTATTAACATGAATTCCCTTCCTTATTTGCTATACCCCGTGTGAATGCTTTCTTTGATGTTTCCCAGACAGACATTTAGGAGATTAAATGGATGATGTAGCTCTGATTTGTCACCATAAGCGACCCCTTATTAATTTAACCAAATTAGAACAACCCCCCAGTTTGTGGGGAGTAGATCTCCAGGATGTTAAAAGCTATCAATTAAGCTCTTCTTTACCCGATGTTAGTGAGGCCTCGGTGTCAATATGGTTCGATATTGAAGCTTCTCAGGCAAAGTGCTCCCTTATTAGTCTGCTATTCATAGACAAAATGAGGACAGTTCGGAAGTATTACCATTTCCCAATAAATAACGACAACTTTAAAGTAGGGAGGGCAATGTGTCCGATCGAAGGCAACATAGCCAAACCTCATTTCTTACCCCAAAGCGTGGTGTACCATGTATCCGACGGGGAATACTGGATTCCATGCTTAAACTATGGACAACTCGTGCGTGTATCTTGCTTTGATAGTTTATGTGAGGGAGAAACAAGGATGTCCTTTGATCAAATAAGTCATAACTATAGACTACCGAGTAGAGATCTCTTCTGTTTTCTTTTTATCAGATCAGAGATGTTATTCAGAAAAGAACCACGCTTTTAACAGACCAGTACAGATCCGATACAGAGAAGAGGGTGCTTATTGCTAAGAACACACTCTCTGTCAGTACCCTTTATCATTTGTTGGAGAGTGGCCTCTCAGACGAGACATTGTGACTTTCTGAGGTCTGCAAAGAGAGTATGGGATTCAGATCTCTTTGGACATAGGGGAGGATATTTGTGTAAATGCAAGAAGGATTTCAATCTGCAAGAAGACTCTTGCCATGCAGTTGAAGATTCTTCATAGAGTCTATGTGGCCCCAGACACGCTCGCAAAATTCAAGATGGAGTATGTCTTAAAAACAAATTGACTATTGACACTCTTACTCATTGCTTGTTGACCTTCCACCGGCGCTATAGGAGCGGTGTGTTCGCTGGGATGGAGAGGATCTTGAGGACCGAATTCGAGATGGATCAGGTTTCCCTTTTCCTGGGCCTGCCCAGTCTACCTTACTCAGATGTGCATAAGAAAAAATACTTTAATACCCTCACTCTCTGAGTTCAGAAAAAAAAGTTCTGTTGCATTCGGTGCCTGAAAACCCCCTGGGTCTATTGGTTTGTCATAACCTCGTCATGGAGCATAGCCCTTTAGACGTTTTTAAAGGTATGTTGCACCATAAAATAGAGTATTCTTATAAGAAATGGCAGCCCTTTTTGAATTACCAAGGTACAGGCTGATCTGCCATTCTAATAAGGACTTTTATATAGCTATGACGAACTTGACTAATGAATCTAATGGCCAGAGAGGAGGAATTACGAACAAATGAACGTGTATTAGTTAATGGTCTTGAAGGTTGAGAGCTATAGTTTTGTTACACTGAGTTCTACTATTCGTTTTTATTATTTTTTTATTTTTCTTCGGTCCGTTGATTTACCTTTCCTTTATGTACATGCACATGGGTGTAATTGTGTTCAATTTGCATTGTTTTTTGAGTTGGGTACTTATTGGTTCATCGAAGCATTAAAAAGATTTTCTCTGAATAAAAATATTTTTGAAAAAATTAAAATATTAACATGGATAGAATAGAGTCCCAAAGGACCACTTTCTTGTTAGTGAGACCACAAATTATGGTTTATCTTAAGGGTCATCACACTTCGGGTGACAGGATGATGTTGAGAGGGTGTGCCCTTCGTGGCAACCTCTGTCTGTGTGGAGAATTGAACATGCGCTGTTGGTCCATAAAACCACCAATTTTAGTGTCACCTTCAAATTTACTAATCATGCCTTATACAGACTGAAGAATATCATTGAAATAGATAATAAGCAACAATGGGCCCAGCACTGACCCTTGAGGCATTTCATGTGTTACAGGCCTCCACTCCGAGAGCATCCTTCCACTATAACCCTCTATTTACTACCATCAAGCCAATTGTGCATCCAATTTGTCAGCTCCCTCTGGATTCCATGCGAATCTAACCTTCCAGACCAACCTATCAAGAGTAATCTTGTCCAAGGCCTTACTGAAAACCATACAGACTATGTCTACTGCGCTACCCTCATCAACATTCCTGGTCACTTCATCAAAGAACTCAAACAAATTTGTGAGGTATGATCTCCCACTCACAAAGTCATGCAATCGTTCCAGTCTAAAAACAACTATTAATAATAATTGTTAAAATAAATAACAACAAACAATAATAAATAATAGTAAGATGACATTTGCAATGGACAATAAATTATCCATGGTTTGTGGCATTGGAACGTGCATCATTGGTGAAGGGCAGAATAGATTTTGTGGAGAAAGTGAGGACTGCAGATGCTGGAGTTCAGAGCTGAAAATGTGTTGCTGGAAAAGCGCAGCAGGTCAGGCAGCATCCAAGGAGCAGGAGAATCGACGTTTCGGGCATGAGCCCTTCTTCAGGGAGGGCTTCAGGATGATTCCTGAAGAGGGGCTCATGCCCAAAACGTCGATTCTCCTGCTCCTTGGATGCTGCCTGACCTGCTGCGCCTTTCCAGCAACACAGAATAGATTTTGTACCTGTGTCATTGAACTGCGTTGGAAAAAGGCAAGGGTGGCATGGTGGGTCAGTGGTTAGCACTGCTTCCTCATAGTGTCACGGATCCGCGTTTGATTTCAGCCTCGGGTGACTCTCTTTTGGAGTTTGCACATTCTCCCTGTGTTTGTGTGGGTTTCCTCTGGGAGCTTCATTTTCCTTACACAATCCAAAGATGTACAGGTTAGGTGAATTGGCCACTGCCTTATGTGCATTAGTTAGGGGTAAATACAGATTACGGGCATGGGACTTGGCGGGTTACTATTCAGAGGGTCGGTGTGGCCTTGTTGGGCCAAATGGCCTGTTTCTATACTGTAGGAAATTGAAAAACAATAAACTATTTCTAATCAAACCCTGTCTTTCCAAACGTGTGTATATCTTATCCCTCAGAATCTTCTCAAGTAACCTACCGACTCCAGATGTTAGGCTTCACGGTCAATAGTTCCCAGATTTCTCTTTGCTTCCCTTCCTGAATAATGGCACAACGTTTGCAAAACTTCAATATTCTGGAACCTAACCTGCGGCTAACGATGATGCAAAAATATCACCCAGGTTCCCGTAGTTTCTTCCGTAGCCTCTTGCAGTATTCTTGGATGCATCTGTTTAGGACCAGGAGATTTATCCACCTTCATACATTCTAATGCATCCAACACGTCCTCTCCTGTGATATCGACTAACCCCAAGATATCATCACTACCTTTGTTAACCTCCCAAGTCTTCATGTATTTCTCGACAGTAAAGACAAAGGAGAAATATTCATTGAGAATCTCACACATCTCCTATGGTTCTAGACATGCATGTCCACTTTGGACCTTGAGGGGTCATATTCTCATGTAGTTATTCATTTAACTTTAATATACTTAAAGAACCTCTTTGGATTCACCCTAATCTTCTCAGACAATGCTGTCGTGTGCGCCCTTTTCGCCCTTCTGATTTCGTTCGTCGGTAAACTCCTGTATTCCCTGTACGCCGCCAGGGATTTCCTTGATCCCAGCTGCATGGATCTCAGCCACTCCTCCTTTTTGCCTGTCAAAGCCACAATATCTCCTGACCTCCAGGGTTCCCTCTTCCTGCCAACCTTGCCTTTTACGCTCACAGGAACATATAGACCTTGAACCCCAGCCATTTCACTTTTAAAGGCCTCCCACTAGCCGGAGGTCCCTTCGCCTCTAAACAAATTCCTCCAACTAACCCCTACAAGTTCCTCTCTAATTCCATCAAAATTCGCTTTCCCCCAATTTAGAAATTGAACATGCGGGCCAGTTTTGTCTTTCTCCATAAGTATTTTAAATCTATGGTCACTGGTCCCAGCGTGCTCCCCCACTGTCACCTCAGTCACCTGTCCTGCCCTATTTCTTAGAGTAGGTGAAGTTTTACCCCTTCCTGAAATGCACCCTCTACAAACTGCTTGAGGAAACGTTTCTGAACACACTTAATAGATACATCCCATCTCAGTCCTTAATTCTGTGTAGTTCTCAGTCAATGTTAGGAAAATTAAAATCTCCGACTATGGCAATCCTATTGGCCCTGCAAGTCTCCCCAATCTCTGTACATATCTTAATTATTCTAATTCCCTTTTACTATTAGGGGGGCTATAGTACAACCCAAATAATATCATCAATCCTTTTTTTATTTCTTAGCTTCCCCCACAAATCCTCACTGGATTATCCATTAGTTATTTTATCTCTGATTACTGCTGTGGGACTCGCCTGAATCAAAAATGAAACCCCCACACCTCCTTCCACCATCTCTGTCTCGCATAAAGCACCTGTACCTTGGTACATGAAACTGCCAGTCCTGTCCCTCCCTTAGCCATGTTTCTGTCATGGCTATAATATCGCAGTCCCACGTACCTCTCCACGCACTGAGTTCATTGGCCTTACCTGTCAGCCACCTTACATTGAGATAGATGCAATTTAATCCAACAGGCATTCCTTGCTCCCGGTCGTGTTCCTACCTCACCTATCTCTGCACTTTACTGTTTGTGATTACGGTATCTCCTTCCAGCCTCGCACTTGCAACCCTGCTGTTGAGGATCCCACACCTTCCCCACGCCAGCCTGTCTAGTTGAAACATTTCCTTGTAGCACTAGCAAACCTGCCAGCCAGGATATTAGTCCCCTTCCAATTCAGGTACGACCCGTCCTTCCCGAACACGTCACCTCTGCCCCACAAATGATCCAAGTGATCTAAAACTCTGAATCCCTACCTCCTGTACCAATTATTTAGCCACGCATTCCTCTGCCATGTCCGCCTGTTCTTACCCTCACTAGCACGGAGCACTGGAAGTACACCGGATATTACACTGTCGTGGTCCTGTCTTTTACCCTTTTTCCTCGCTCTCTATAATCACTCTGCATGACTTCATCATTACTTCTATCTGTGTCATTTGTACCAATATGCACAATGACTTCTGGCTGCTCCCCCACCCCGGTGAGAACGTTCTGCAGCCGCTCTGAGATATCCTGGACCCTGGCACATAGGAGACTATACATCATCTTGGATTCCCACTTGCAGCCATAGAATCCCTTGCCTGATCCCCTCACATATCAAGTCTGAATAATTACTTCTGAAGTTATTCGTCACGCATAACCTTCTGACAATGGGATTTCTTCCTGAAACAGTTGGATTGGCTGAATTGCTTTGCTTCAGGCAGTGGGGAGATTCCAATGAATCATCATCAGGAATCCTCCATGAGTGGGAAAGACGACGAGGCATGTTTTCATTCCCACACATTGCTGTGTTGAGCAGCAGGGAAAGAGAAAAGGAGCAATAGACTGTTCCTTCACAGATAGGCTACATTTTTCTATCTGTAAGTTAAATCAGTAATGTTAACAGGCCCCAAACGGGACCATGTGAGCTCTCGTTGAATATTGTCTGAACTATATGACTCCATCACATTCTCGACTCCAGTTCAGTGCATCATGCTGTTGTCACACACCGAATCAATTCATTAACAACAAATGGCCCGACTTGCTTTGAAGATGTGTTGATATGTGCCTGCATAGTGTAAACATAAGCGTTTGGTGACTTCACAATATCTGTGTTAAGATGAATATGTTTTATTCTTAAACAAATACAGAAATTGCTGGAAAAGTTCAGCCTGTCTGGCATCAGATATGAAAAGAAATCGGAGTTCAATTTTTCGGTCCAATGACCTTTCCTTTGAACCTGACTTATTCTTAAATTATTTCCCCAATTTTATTCTCCCAAATAAGAAAAACTATCCATCCGGTATTTACCAACTACACTCTTCTCAAGATGTTATACGGTCAATAAAACATCTCTCATTCTCAGGTCGAACTGTTCCTTTTTGTAACGTAATGCCTTCATCCCAAGAATGAGAAAAGAGAAAAATCTTTGAAACCTTTCGAAATCAATTTTGTTTTTATCAGTTAAGGCAATTATAACTTCACATAATACATAAGATGTGATCTCAACAATGCCCTGTACTGATGCAAAAATCATTGCTAAGATCAAACACAACACCCCGTACACGGAACAGAATAATTCCATTTATTATCAAATCACCAGCTGCATCTTCAGAGTAATTTGATGTGATTCATGTACTAAGACACACAGATCCCTCTGTATCACTCTGTTCTGCATTCTCCTTGCATTTAAATAATTTTCTGCTGTTTTGTCTTTTCCCCAAAACAGAAAATTCCCATCACAGAAATGTTGTAGTTTTTTCTGCTGAAAGTTTGCTCAAAACTGTCCCCTGTCTGTATCCCATTGCAGACGCTCTGCCCTCCCCTGTCTGTATCCCATCGCTTGATTCTCTGTCCCTCCCCCTGTCTGTATTCCATTGCAGATGCTCTGCCCTCCCCCTGTCTCTATCCCATTGCAGACTCTCTGAACCCCCCCCCCCGCTCCCCCGTTGTATCCTATTGCAGACGGTCTGCCCTCCCCCTGTCTGTATTCCACTGTAGATGGTATGCCTTCCCCGTCTGTATCCCATTGCCGACGTGCTGCCCTCCCTGTCTGTATCTCATTGGAGACGCTCTGTCTCCCTTTGACATCTTATTGATTGACTATCCTGATGTATGAGCAAACTGAGATAAATCCTCTCCATCCAACTCATTGGTGTGGATTGTAATTTGTTGATGACCTCACACAGATCCCTGAAGAATTCCACTAGTTAAAGCTTGCCAAAAACAAAATCAGTAATGATCTCTTCTCTGTATTTCCTGATGCTGCCCAAGGCGCCCCTGCTCCTGCGTAACAGCCTGGGATGGTTATATGGCGTCCTCCTGTGCTGTGTAATTTAATGAAATGATTTGAATACTTCATTCTATTCCTGTCTAACCCCATGGAGGTGCATTATGGCCTCAACCTGCTGTATTGTTGCGACGCTGACTGGCTGAATGGGATCTTTCTCTCCCTCTGTAACAGCCTTGGAGGAGAATTGACAGAACAACGGGTGAGGTAGGAGCAGCAGTTGGCCATTCGTCCCCTCTCCAACTTGCTGCTCAGTTTAGAAACATCATGGCTGGTCTGATTGTAACTGAATACCCTTTTCCTGTCTGTTCCCAATAAATGTTGACCCTCCTGGCCATCAATGATCAGTCAAGGTCAACCTTGAATATCCTCAATGACCCAGACTTCACTGTTCTCGGGGGATGAGAACGCCACAGATCACACAATCCAAAGGAGAAAGGAGCAAAATAATCTCAAATGGAAATGGGAGACCCCTTTTATATTAAAGCGTGTTCACCTCACAGCAAGTCACCTACTCTTTTCAGAAACAAGGGCACAGCAAATAGGAAGAAACATATACCATTCAGCCCCTCAAACCTATCCCACAGTCAAATTGACTGTTCAGTCAAGTATTTATCAAACGTAGCTTCTACTGCACCCTTGGAAAATAATCCTGACACCTTAAGGCCACAGAGCATAAGAAATTGGAATTAGGCCATTTGGCCCATCAAGTCGACTTTGCTATTTGATCCTGTCGGGTGTGTTTCTCAACACATCTTTCCTGCCTTCTCACTGTAACTCTCGATCGTTGTTTTAATTTAACCTTTGTCTTAAAGACATAGTTGCGTCGGTGTCTCTGTATGTGTGTGTGATGTGTGTTTCTGTGTTTAATGGCAGGAGACAGGGTGGTGGTGGATGGTTGTTTTTGAACTGGAAGCCTGTGAGCAGCGATGATCCAGAGGCAAAATTGTTGGGTCCACTTTTGTTTGTCATTTATATATATGATTTAGATGAGAGTTATAGAAGGTATATTTCGCAAATTTGCGGATGACATCAAGTTTTGGTGTACAGTGAACAGTGTCTGTATAATGGTGAACAGCTGAAGATTACAAAGAGACCTTCACTAATTAAATCAATGATTCATAGAGATGTATAACAGGGAAACAGACCCTTCAACTTGTTCATGCAATCCGATTATTCTAAATTGATCCACTCACATTTGCCAGCATTTGGCCCATGTCCCACTAATCATAAAGCCATCCAGTTGCCTTTTAAATGTTATAATTGTTCCAGCCTCCACCAGTTTCTCTGGCAGTTTATTCCATAGAAGCACCACCCTCTGCAGGAAAAAAGTGGTTCTTCATTGTCTTTCAAATATTTCTCTTCCCACCTTCAACCTATGCCTTCTAGTTTTAGACTCTCCTACCTTGTTGGGGTGGGGGGGGACGGGGCGGGGTGAACCTTGACCACTCACTCTATCCATGCCCTTCATAATTTTATAAACCTCTAGAAAGTGTAAATGTGACTCCAATCAAGAGGGTTGGCTGCGCTTTCAGTCATCCTGGGTCTATAGTCTCAAATTCAGTCGTGGTACCTCTTCCTTCTCTATCAAGGCACGATTCCAAAAAAGTTTCATCAACTTGTTCAGATATATTATGAAACAGCTCTGTGGGAGTTGGAACTAGATTTTTCGGCGCAGTGAAAGGGACACTACCATCATTCAGCATTAGCCCCTAAAGCTGCAACATGATGCTCTTGTATGTTGTTCATCAGCCTGTTGTAACATGCTGTGACACACCTCCACAGGACATGACTCCACTCCACCTTCTCCAGAGATAGGGGCACTATCAGACAGTCATGGACTGGAATCGAATCCAGAGCTCCGGCTCAGAAACGTGGGCACCATCCATTAAACAAGGCCTAAATCATGCCCAGATTTCGGGTCATATTTGAAGTGTATGGATTTATTAAATTCTGGTTAACATTACCAAATTATACAGGAGACATTTCTAATTGAAAAAAAAGGTACAAGTTATTAGCCTCAACTAAAGGATGTTGAGTGCATTCGCTGTGTCATTGAGATAACGAATGAACATCTTCAATTGCTTGGCTATGATTTCTGGTTTAAATGGTTATTGCCAGTAGTCTGCTATATTAGGGAAAGAAATCCTGCAGACACACTCTGCACTATTAATGATCTCGAGTAGATATCAATACTGAACACCAGAGAGGAGAAAGGAGCACAATTCTGGGCGCAAAATACTTGTCATATTTCAAATCTCAATAATGTGGCTTCCCTCCTCCTAAAATCATTCATTGATACAAGGCAACTGTTTCCTTTCCAGATTTTGGTTATGGACTCCTCACTCTGCCTGTACAAGGCAAACCAAACTCTGGGTCTTTGGGAAAATCAAGGTTGGTGTCTGTAGGCCTTCTGGAGAGGGGATTGTCGTTTAATCCAAAGGGGGAGTGTGAGGGGGCAGTAATATCACTCACTGGGCTGAGGTGTGGCAGATGGAGTTTAACATGGATACATGTGAGGCATTGCATTTTGGTAAAACAAACAAGGGGAGAGCTTATAGAATTAATGCTGGGCTTTGGTAGTTCCATAGAAAAGAGGGACCCAGGGGCGCAGGTATAATTCTTTGAAGTTGTGGCGTAGGGTGTTTCAGGTTACTTCATTGCTCATACCTTTGAGGTTAGAAGTTGGGAAGTCATGCTGAGATTGTGCAGGATATTGATACAGCCTCTTCTGAAGTACTGTGTGCAGTTCTGTTATAGGAAGGAGATTATTAAGCCGGAGATGGTTGAGAAGAGATTACCAGGATGTTACCAGTAACACCTCATCTTCTGCCTCGGAAGCCCCAAAAACACGGCATGAACATTGGATTCACTGGTTTACAAATCCCTCCTGGCCAACCCAGATCCCAGATCCAACCCCCGGACTCACATCTGCCCTCTCGAGGAGACCTAATGTCCATCTTCCTTCCCACCATCTGCTCCACACTCCCCACCGATCTATCACTATCACCTCCCATCTTCACTCACCTATCACTGATCTTTCCCCCAGCATCACCCCATCACCCATTTTCTCTTATCCCTTCTCCCTCCCCAGTCCTGAAGAAAGGTCCTGCCTGAAACGTCGACTCTCTTGCTCCTTGGATGTTGCCTGGCTTACTGTGCATTTTCCACCGCCATGCTTTACCTGCACTGAATTATCCAATATCTGCAGTCACCATTATCTCTTAGGTACAATTCCCTTTTAACATAGCCATGTCGCAGTCTGTTATAACCGCATGTAATCTTAGGGATATTTTCTTCTCAGATCATGGACGATAAAAGTTCTCTCAATGTCTTCCTGATATTGCAGTGCCTGATCAGTAGATACAGAATGTATGTTTCAATTTATAAACGGAGAAGCACGCTTATATTCTGATAAACCTTTGGCATTGCTCCCATATCCAAGGCAGATTGAATGCTTACACATGATTGATCTACCAGACCCAACATTTGTTCCCTCAGTCACCCCCACATATATCATCCAGAATATGTAAATTTTTAATCATAATTTGGAATTTTAATAAAAGACATTGAAGTGAAATGGGTTAACGGGAGGTGCTTGTTCAGTGATAATGATTGATGTCAGTCCCCGTGCATCCGAAATATGTCACTGGAGGACTTTCCTCTTCTATTAATTAGGGACTCGGTTCAATGTGTTATCTCATAGTATCAGTGGGAGCATCACCGACAGCAGTAACAGGCATCAGCAGATCCAGAGAGAGGGGGAGGAGAGATCAGAATCTGAGAACATTAGACTGGAATGTTCCAACAATGGATCAGAATCTGAGACCATGAGCCTGAAATGTTCCAGCAATGGACAGGAGTTTATCCGAGGGTCTTTACCGTCTCTCTCGGCCTTGGATCTCATTAGTTTTGCGGATCTATGATGTACTGATGGTTATTCAAGTTGGTTACTATCCCATCCTCGCTAAGCTGGTGTTCCTGGTAATTCATTCTATCTGTTCATTAAGCCAGGTTGGACTGAATTGCTGCACATATTATTTAAAATTTAGAAAGGTGGATGCCAACATTTTCAATTCCAATGAAATATTCCATTCCTCACAAATAGTATCGAGCAAATTACTCATGACAAATTACTCACCAAATTGTGAGGAGAACCAGATTGTTCTCAAACTCCATAATCCTTCTAGCCCTGCACAGATCTACATTTCTATCTCCTCCCACTCACTAATCCTGTCCAATACCACCATCATGATATCCTCGACTCCTCCTCTACCTCAGTGAATAAACCATCAATTGTGCCTTTGTTAAATCTGGATACAATTTATCAAGTCCCTTTTAACCACATGTCAATTACAGAATAATTGCTCTTGAGTATGTTGAACTTGTTTACTGCACAGATTCTGTCAGACGGGCAGATGCTGCATGCTGCTTAAGTCATTGACACATAATCTAGAGGCACAGAATAATAATCTGTTAATATCTCATGAACGAAATTGATGTCATTGGACTGAAACTATCATCATTTGTGAGAAAAGGCCCATCTGCTTGCTTCATGTCCTTCAGAGAAGCCAATGCGTTATCCTTCCCCAGTCATGTCTGGGCAAACCCACAGCAATGTGTTTTACTCTTGACTGTCCTGTGGAACAGCTGAACCATTCACTCAGTTCAGTTTCAGCATAACATGCTGGCCTTGTCAGGACTGCACACATCCCGTGACAGAAGAACAAAAGTAAAGTTAGCTCCCTTCCTCTGCCTGTTTTCCTTATTTCTACACTTCATTTCCATTCAGGTAGGTGTCCATTCCCTATTTCAAGTGCAATCTTTCTGACCGAGTCTCTCCCCAAGAGTGATGTTCATTTCCACGGGCACCTCTGGTGCTGGCTTTACTGATGCTGACAGACAGATGTAAGGAACTTTGAAATTCCACAACAGTGGCAGTGCATAGAGAAGGAATGGGTTTTTATGTCATAATAAAGATACGGAGACCAGTAAGTGTGGGAAAGGAAGTATTGTGATCATCACTGAGAGTGTAGTTGAGGCCATATTCGGGGTATTATGGACAGATTTTTCTCCTTTAAAAGGAATTACCTCATTACAATAGAGGTTGTGCAAAGAACTTTTATGAGACTAATCCCTGGGCTGGTGGTAAAAGACGAGTGAGTGAAGGTTAATCTGTAGCACAGTCAACGAATAGATTAGATTAGATTACTTACAGTGTGGAAACAGGCCCTTCGGCCCAACAAGTCCACACCGCCCCGCCGAAGCGTAACCCACCCATACCCCTACATCTACTCCTTATCTAACACTATGGGCAATTTAGCATGGCCAATTCACCTGGCCTGCACATCTTTGGACTGCGGGAGGAAACCGGAGCACCCGGAGGAAACCCACGCAGACACGGGGAGAACGTGCAAACTCCACACAGTGAGTCGCCTGAGGCGGGAATTGAACCCGGGTCTCAGGCGCTGTGAGGCAGCAGTGCTAACCACTGTGCCACCGAGCCGCCCAGGTCAATAACAGGTCATTGCATTGAAACTTGATGGTGATGGACAATCACTCGTTATATTCTACACAGACACGGAGAAGGTGACGAATTCCATGGCTTATATTTTTATTTTTACTCGGGATGCATGATTCTGGGTATTTCAGCGCCTCTGTCGATAAAATCTTCAGTCATATCCAGCCTTGATATTAGGGTCAATCCCTCTTACCTGAGCAGGTCAGTTAAACACTTTTGTTAATGTTAATACGTGATGGTGTCTGTGTGGAGAGTATTTTCTTCTCATAGAGGGTAGTAAATGTTAGGAATTCTCGGTCTAGAAAGTTAGGGGAGCTATATCACGCCAAGTATTTAAAAAGGAGGTAGATGGATTTTTGACCTGTCATAGAGCTGAGGGGTGTGAAGAATTGCGCATTAAAGAAGAGTTAATGCCAACAGTAGGTTAGCCATGATAGCATACAATGGTTTGAGCATCCAAATTACCTCTTCCTGTTTCTTATGTTCTCATATTCTGTCTTTGGAATGTTAATGGTTTTAATTTTCCTGGAAATTTTCCTATTGAATGTTGAGGACAATGAGAGAAAAGAATTTTATAAGCCATCTCTGGGAGAGGTATGGGCTGGATATTCACATGAATCTGTGAATATGACCAACATGACCAACAAATGAAACACCACTTGCAGAGAGGAGACACTATTTAAAGACGTGGGAGACCACTTTCATACACAGCTTGAATTTCCCATCACATTTTCCAACTCACAGCAAACCACACAGTGTTGGGGGACTGAATGATATCCTGTAATACTGCGAACCAGGTATTTGGAGCAAGTGGTCTCTATCTGCTCCTATACAAGTGGTTTTAAGGACTGAATGGAACATAGGAACAGAGAACTGAAGAGCAGGAGTGGGTCATTAGACACTTCGTCATTGCTCGAACAGACAGTAAGATCATGGCTGATCTGAGAGTGGTCTGCGCAGCACTTTTCTGACTGTCCACAATTTTCCTCCATTCACATGTCTGTCAAATGTTCCAAAACACAACTTTGAATAAATGCAAGCATCCAGGCACAATACTAGGGAACTGCACAAAGTCAAAGTATACAGGCAGCACAATTCTGGAAGGCAGCAGGCATTTATCTATCAGTCTTGTTCCCATTCAGTTAATGCTGTTGCAGTTTATCATTTTAGATTTGTTCATGGAATGTGGGTGTTGTTGATAGGCCAACATTTATGGACCATGTCTAATTACGCTGGAAGTGGTGGTCTTGAGCTGCCATCTTGAGCTGAAACCTCTGGGGAAGAGAATTCCCATTTGAACAGCCTGTGCGAATTTCTCATTTCTGCTCCGACAAATGTTGGAGGGTCACTGTGTCCTTTTCCAGCCCCACTTCTCCACTGGTTACAACAGGTTTGAAGTGTAACCTAGCCCAGTCTCTCAAAAAATGTGAATACACAGAGTCACACACGTACAGACACATACACAATCGCACATGTCTGAAGACGAAAATGAATAGGAAAAGGTTTCCAGAGTTTCATAATAGTTGAACACATTTCAAATGGAAAAGAGATAATGCGTCCCAACTGATACACTGTCTCCAACGGTATTCTATTCAAACAAGCTGCTGGTATGAGACTTCTTACTGGAACAGTTGGATTTGGCAGAATTTCCTTTCCTTCAATCAGTGGAGCGATTCCCATGAATCCTCAACAGGAATGCTCCAAGTTTGGTGAAGATGACTCAGGGATTTTTACTCTCACATTTTGTGGTCAGATGGGGCAAAGTGAGAGAGAGTGGGCAATAGACAGTGGGTAACGACCATAAGATCATCGGATACAGGAACAGAAATTAGGCCATTCAGCCCATCGAGTCTGATCCACTATTCAATTACGGCTGACAAGTTTCTCAAAATCATTCTCCTGCCTTCTCCCTGTAACCCTTGAACCCTTTGATACTCAAGAAGCTAACGACCTCTTTCTTAAATATACACAATGAACTGACCTCCACTGCCTTCTGTGAAAATGAATTCCATTGATTTTCCACTCTCTGGCTGAAAACGTTTCTCCTTACTTCCGTTCTTAAAGAATTTCCCTTGGCTCTAAGGTTGTATCCTTGGGTCCGAGAGTCTCCTACCAATGGAAGTCTTCTCACCATCCGTACTGTCCAGGCCATTTAGTATTCTGTATGTTTCAATTAGATCCCCCCACATCCCTCTGAACTCCATCAAGAACAGACCCAGCATCCTCAAACGTTCTCATATGTTAAGCTTTTCATTCCTGGGAACATTCCCGTGTACGTCCTGTGAACCCATTCCAAGGTCAGCACATCCTTCCTGAGATATGGGGCTCAGAACAACGCACACTACTCCAAATATAGTCAGACAAGAGCCTTATAGAGCCTCAGAAGTACGTCCCTGATTTTACATTCAAACCCTTTCAAAATAAATTCCATCACTGCATTTGCCTTCCTAACTACTGACACAACCTGCAAGTTTACATTGAGACAATCCTGGAGTAGAATTCCCAAGTCCCTTTGCACGTCAGACATCTGAATTTTCTCGGTAGTCCATGTTTTTTATTCTTCCTAACGAAGTGCATGTTCCCACAATTTCCCATGTTGTACTCCATCTGCCATTTCTTTGCTCATTATCCTAACCTATACAAATCCTTCGTGAGCCTCCCTGCCTCTTCGACGTTACCTGTCCCTATACCTATTTTTGCTTCATCTTCAAACGTAGACAGAATGCCTTCAGATCCTTCATCTGGATCGTTAATGTATAAAGTGAAAAGTTATGGCCCCAACATTGAGCCTTATGGAACACCACTTGTCACCGACTGTCAACCGGAGAGGGACACTTTTATTGACACTGTTTGCTTCCTCCCAGACAGCTAAACTTCTATCCATGTTAGCACCTTGCCTCTAACACCATGGACCCTTGCCTTACTCAGTAGCCTCCTGTCAAAGATCTTCTGGAAGTTCTGGTCGATGACATCCATGGCTCTCCTTGATCTAAGCTGATTGTTACATCCTCAAGGTTTTCTAGCAGATTTTCCAGGCATGACCTCCCCTTGATGAAACCATGCTAACTTTGTCCTACGTTACCATCCACATCCAAGTATTCAGAAATTTCATCCTTCACAATGGATTCCAGGATCTTACGTACCGCCAAGTTTATATTAGTCACTTTGTAATTTTCCGTTTTTTTGTTTACTTTTTTAAACGGTGGTATCACGCTAGCGATTTTCCAGTCCTCTGGGAATCTCCCTGATTCGAGAGATTCCTGAAAGATCTCCACCAACGCCTCCCCTGTCTCATCAGCTATCTGCCTTAGAAATCTGGAGTGGAGTCCATCTGGTCCAGGTGATTTACTTACCTTCAGGCCATTCAGTTTTCCCAACACCTTCTCCGAGGTGATGACCACCTTACTCAGGTTTGTCCACTAAGTCTTTTCAATGTTTAGGATATTGCTCGTGTTTTCAACCGTGAAGACTGACACAAAATAAATTTTCAGCTCCTCAGTCATTTCCTTGATCCACATTACTATCTCTCCTGTGTCAATCTCTAGCGATCAGATGCCCAATTTTGCCTCTCTGTTGCCCTTTATGTCTCGAAAGAAGCTCTTACAGTCTTTCTTTACATAACTGGCTTGCTTATCCTCATATTTAACTTTCTCACTCCTTTTTTTTTCTCTCTGTTGGTCTTTGCAAGTGTTACGATGTGGGGGTGAACGCCTCTGTTAATGAAACCAAACACCCAGGAGAGCTCACCTCACCTCGTAATCTATTCGAATATGAGTGACAGAGAACTCCCAAATTCCACTATTTAAAGAAAATAACGCCAATTTATTTTTAACTGTAAAAGTGAACATTATGCCACAACTATTTACAACTTTAACCAACCCACTCCCCACAACTGCCCCCAAATCTCTAACAATATGCTGTTTCAATCAGACACTTATAAAGATTACATCAACTTAATTTCACAACCACACAGCCAATGCCGTCCTCAGTGATGTTACTCTCCTGGCTGATGAATTCCCTGGGTCGTCCTATTTCTGTTTACTGTGAATATGTTTCATATGAAAAAATATATATGACAGTGAGTATTTCCTAATTTCTTGCGGAGCAAGATGATTGATCCAAGGCTTCTTCCGTCTCGATGGCATCTGTTCTCTCCCCAATTTTCAAAATGTCCGCATTTTATGTCCCCAGCATCAAACTGTCTCACTGTTTCAATGTTGGCAAAACAATAAATTTAATCTCGATTTGCTTTCAGTGACAGAGAGAGTGAAGGAAAGAGAGTGTTGCCTGCAATAGTGAGAGTAGTGGAACAAGAGCCTTGTTCGGGGGTAGGTGCTGTAACAGATATACAGAGAGTGTGAGGGAGTAGAGAGAATAGGAAAACCTTTGTCCTGGCTGAACGGGGAAGGTTCTTGATGCTTGTCCTGTATTGATGGGCATTTCTTCAGATCATCTCAGCATCGGGGTGAGCCTCCCCAATGTCTTGTCCACGTCTATCACTAATAACAGCACAGAGCACATCCCATAGCTTCTTCAGAATATCTTTGCGTGGATCTTGCAAACAACAAGGAAGAACACTCATTGGTGCCTTACATATCTAAACCAAAACTGTTGTGCAACTTTGCGCATCCGATTATCTGGAAATTAGATATGTAAATATCTTGAGTGATGCGGTAATACTGGATGATCTAAATTTGCATCTAAACTGCGTTAACTAAATGATTGCTAATGCTGTGAAAAATCTATTTCATGTGTATATGAGGTAGGTTGAAGAGTGTGTTGTGAACCAAAGTAGATAGCAAGTTATTTCGGGTGTGGTGTTGTGTGGTCAGAAGGACTAATTATTTATCGTGCTCTGAGGCAGCTTTTGGGCAATCGCATTAATATGTTGAATTTTACACGGCGCCTGCAAGCAATATAGAATTTTTGAACATTACACTCAAATATCATGGAAACCCGAATGCTAGAGGGTCAAGTGAATTGGAAAAATACAATATGACATTTAGTGTGAGACAAACAATGGCATTTAGTGATAGAAATACTGTAAAGTCTGAAAAATACATACATATCACTAAGTTACAAACACCAACGAAAGGGAAGGTGACTCATCAATGGTTTACGTAAGAAAGCAAAGATTGCATTAAATCTAAGGAAGCAGCTTCAGAAGAATTCCAGATATTGTGCAAACCTGAACATTCTGAGAGATTTACTTTTCCGATTATAAGGATGAACAAAGTGTTAAGGAAATCAAAAAGAACATGAAAACAAACAAACAGGAAACACACAGACTGCTTACATCTACAATCCATATACCAAAGAAAACAAAAGCAAGGTCAAATGTAGAAATTTGTAAGGTACAGAAGAATGTATTTATGGGGAACAAGGAAATGGCAGAGAATATAATCAGCTACTTTGCATCTGTCTTCATAGAGAAAGCGCCAGGCAATCTATGTGTAAAGCAAGTGATCACATGGGACTTATGGAACTAAAGACAGAAAGTCCATTCATATCAGCAACAAGGTAGTCCTTGAAAATTGAGCTAGATTGATCATTACTAAGTCTGATGGGCCAGATATACTTCATATCAAAATGTCAGAAATAAAACAGCATATTAATTGAACTGTCGGTGACTGTATTTTATTTTCTTGCAGACTCTGCAAAGGCCATAGCCATTGTAGATAACTGAAAGGTAGTAAACATGATCCATCTATGTGCACAGGGAAGAAGAGATCATGTGGAGGACTGCAGACCAATTCATTTGACATATGTAGGGAAACAGTTGGAATCCATTATATAAGAAGTGATATCGGGTATGTAGAAATGAACAGCAAAATTGCAGAGAATCACAATGCATTGCTGACAGAGAAATCTTGCCTGACAAACTTCGGAATTATTTGAAGTTCTTTCTTGCAGCATAGGCCACGGACAGCCAGTGGAAGTAATGTATTTGGATTTTCAGAAGTCAGGGCAGGAAAAATTCCTAGCTGTAACAGCTGCTCCTTTTTTGAGGTATTTTAGGTGTTGGAGTTGATTTCCTCGAATTCCAGAAGCAGCAATTACTGTTTTGTATGCTGTTGCATTATTTTGGAACGTTGGGGAAAAAAAAGTCAAAGCAACAGCAGCTTTAAGAGGGAAAAGAACAGACAAAGGAAGCACATGGTGAGGGGAAGAAACTGATAGGACAGCGTACCTGCTGAGTTACTGCCTTTTGTATTTGAATTCATGTATCGCTGGATATCGGAGTGCGTCTAGGAAAATTAGCAAACAGTGAAATTTACAACTGGTTTGGAGGAACTGTTTGGGCAAGGTTCCCTGCCAGATAAGTGAATTGTTTTATCTGTGTCCTACAGAAAGTCTGGGGAAGTAAGTCGAGTAGGTTCTTCCTTAATTATATGTTTTTGAGATATGTCTCTTGATTAATCTTAAAATATAAGCCATAAATATTAATTTTACTTTGAGCAGTGTTTTGTAGAGGAATAAGACAGTTTTGTTTTTCTGGGTCAGTAGATTGTGAAACAGCACAAATGGCCTCAGTAGAATCATATGCGCTTCTTGTCAAATGTGGGAGTTTAAAGAGGATTTAAGGTTTAAGGATTTAAGATTATATCTGCAATAAATGCTTCTGGTTGAGAATTCTGTCAGATCGAATGTATCGTTTTGAGAGACAGTTAAAGACAATGAAGAATTTGTAACAGCAACAGTATGTGATGGATAGCAGTTATAGGAAGGGGGGAGGTCTCAGATACAGTCACATAGATGGGTTAACTCCAAGTAAGGTAAAACAGTTAAGCAGGTAGTGCAGGAGTCTTCTGCGACTGTCCCCATTTCAAACAAATATGCTGTTTTGGAAAATGTAGCGGGTGATGGATTCACAGGGGAATGTAGCACGAACAGGCAAGTGTCTGGTATTGAGATTGGCTCTATTGCAACAAGGGATACGTCGGATTCCACGAGGTCAATTGTGTTAGGGGACTCCCTAGTCTGAGGAACAGACAGACGGTTCTGTGGCCAGCAGAGAAAAAAATGGTGGATGGTATGTTGCTTCCCTGGTGCCAGGATCAATGATGTCTCAGAAAGGGTGTAGAATGTTCTCACGGGGGAGAGGGGCCAGCAAGAGGTCATTGTCCAAATTGGAACCAACGACATAGGAAGGGAAAAGTTTGAGATTCTGGACGGAGATTGCAGGGTGTTAGGCAGAAATATTAAAAGGAGGTTCTCGAGAGTAGTAATATCTGGATTACTCTTGATGCTACGAGCTAGTGAGAACCGGAATAGAGGGATAGAGCAGATGAAGGCATGACTGTGGAGCTGGTGTATGGGAGAAGTATTCACATTTTTGGATCACTGGAATCTCTTTTGGGGTGGAAGGGACCTGTACAGAAGGACGGATTGTATCTAAATTGGAAGGGGGTGAATATACTGGCAGGGAGATTTGCTCCAGCTGCTCGAGTGGATTTAAACTAGTAAAGCGGGGGAGGGGGGAGTGGGCAGAGAGATAGTGAGGAACCAGATCAATCTGAAATTGGTACAATTGAGAAAAGAAACAAGTCAAATAGTCAGGGCAGACAGTGACAAGGTAGGACTAATAAAGTAAACTGCATTTATTTCAATGCAAGGGACCTAACAGGGAAGGCAGATGAACTCAGGGCATGGTTAGGAACATGGGACTGGGATATCATAGCAATTGCAGAAACTTGGCTCAGAGATGGGCAGGACAGGCAGCTAAATGTTCTAGGATACAAATGATACAGTAAAGATAGAAAGGGAGGCAGGAGAGGAGTGGGAGTGGCGATTTTGATTAGGGATAGCATTACAGCTGTACTGAGGGAGGATATTCCCGGAAATACATCCAGGGAAGTTATTTGGGTAGAACTGAGAAATAAGAACGGGATGATCACCTTATTGGGCTCGTATTATAGACCCCCTAATAGTCAGAGGGAAATTGAGAAACAAACTTCGAAGGAGATCTCAGCTAGGGTGTCAGAAAGTAGGGTGATTCGGTCGGAGATTTTAACTTTCCAAACATAGACTGGGGCTGCCATAGCTTTATGGGTCTAGATGGAGAGGAATTTGTTAAGTGTGTACAAGAAAATTTTCTGATTCAGTGTGTGGATGACCCTACAAGAGAAGGTGCAAACCTTGACCCACTTTGGGGAAATAAGTCAGTGGAGATGCACTATGGGGCCAGCTACCGTAATTCTATTAGATTTAAAATAATGATGGAAAAGGATAGACCAGATCTAAAAGTTCAAGTTCTAAATTGGAGAAAGGCCAATTTTGACGGTATTTGGTAAGAACGTTCAAAACCTGATTGGGGGCAGATATTCACAGACGGCTGGAAAATGGGAAGCCTTCATAAATGAGATAACAATAATCCAGAGAAAGTATATTCCTGTTAGAATGAAAGCAAAGGCTGGTAGGTATAGGGATTGCTGGCTAACTAGGGGGTTTGATTAATAAAATGAATGAAGCATCTGTCAGGTATAGACAGGATAGATCGAGTGAATCCTTAGAAGGGTATAAAGGCAGTAGGAGTATACTTAAGAGGGAAGTCAGGAGGGCAAAATGGGGACATGAGAAAGCTTTACCAAGTAGAACTAAGGAGAATCCAAAGGGTTTTTCTTTACAAATACATTAAGGACAAAATCATAACTAGGGAGAGAATATGTCCCCGCAAAGTTCAGCAAGGCAGCGTTTGTGTGGAGCCGCAGAAAATGGGGGAGATACTAAACGAGTATTTTGCATCAGTATTTACTGTGGAAAAGGATATGGAAGACATAGAATGTCAGGAAATAGATGGTTACGTGTTGAAAAGTGTCCATATTACAGAGGAGGAAGCGTAGGATGTCTTGAAATGGTTAAAGGTGGACAAATCTCCAGGACCTGATCAGGTGCATCCGAGAACTCTGTGGAAAACTACAGATGTGATTGCTGGGCCTCTTGCTGAGATATTTGTATCATCGATGGTCACAGGTGAGGTGGCAGAAGACTGGAGGTTGGCTAACGTGGTGCCACTGTTTAAGAAGGGTGGTACGGACAAACCATGGAACTATAGGCCAGTGAGCCTGACGTCGGTGGGGGGCAAGTTATTGGAAAGAATCCTGAAGGACAGGATGTACATGCATTTGGAAAGACAAGAACTGATTAGGGATAGTCAACATGGCTTTGTGCATGGAAATCATATCTCACAATCCTGCCAGAGTTTTTTGAAGAAGTAACGAAGAGGGCAGAGCGGCAGATGTGATCTATATGGACGTGTTCGACAAGATTCTCTGTGGGAGACTGGTTAGCAAGTTTAGATCGCATAGAATACGGGGACAACGAGCCATTTGGATAAAGAACTGGCTCAAAGTTGAAGACAGAGGGTGGAGGTGGACGGTTGTTTTTCAGACTGGAGGCCTGTGACCAGTGGAGTACCACAAGGATCAGTGCTGGGTCCTCTATTTTTTGTCATTTACATAAATGATTTGGATGCGAGCCTAAGAGGTATCGTTAGTAAGTTCGCAGATGACAACAAAATCGGCGTGCAGTGGACAGCGAAGAAGGTTACCTCAGAGTACAACAGGATCTTGATCAGATGGGCCAATGGTCTGAGAAGTTTAATTCAGTTTACTTCATGGAGTTTAATTCAGATAAATGCGAGGTGCTGCATTTTGGGAAAGCAAATTTTAGCAGGACTTATACACTTAATGGCAATGTCCTGGGGAGTGTTGCTAAATAAAGAGAGCTTGGAGTGCAGGTTTATAGCTCCTTGAAAGTGGAGTGGCAGGTAGATAGGATAGTTAAGGCGGCGTTTGGTATGCTTTCCTTTATTGGTTAGAATACTGAGTATTGGAGTTGGGAGGTCATGTTGGGGCGATACGGGACACTGGTTCGGCCACTGTTGTAATATTGCATGGAATTCTGGTCTCCTTCCTATTGGAAATATGTTGTGAAAATTGAAAGGGTTCAGGAAAAATTTACAAGAACGTTGATGGGTTTGGAGCATTTGAGCTACAGGGAGAGGCTGTACAGGCTGGGGCTGTTTTTCATTGAGCGCTGGAGGCTGAGGGGTGACCTTATAGAGATGTATAAAATTATGAAGGGTATGGAGAGGATAAATGGACAAAGTCTTTTCCCTGGGGTCATGGAGTCCAGAACTAAAGGGCATAGGTTTAGGTTGAGAGGCAGAAGGTGTTGGGTGGCACGGTGGCACGGTGGCACAGTGGTTAGCAATGCTGCTGCATAATGCTAGAGACTCAGGTTCAATTCCTGCCTCAGGCTTTGTGGATTTTCTGTGTGGAGTATGCATATTCTCCCTGTGTCTGCGTGGGTTTCCTCCCACAATCCAAAAATGTGCAGGCTAGTTGAATTGGCCAGACTAAATTGACTGTGGTGTTAGGTGAAGGGATGAATGTAGGAGAATGGGTCTGGGGGGGTTGTGCTTCTGCGGGTTGTTGTGGACTTGTTCCCACACTGTAAGTAATTAAACGTAAAGGACCTAAGGGGCAACTTTTTCACACACACAGTGGTACGTGTATGGAATGAGCTGCCAGAGGATGTAGTAGAGGCTGGTACAATTGCAGCATTTAAAAGACGTTTGGATGGTTATATGAATAGGAAGGGTTTGGAGGGATATGGTCCGGGTGCAGGCAGGTGAGACTAGATAGGGTTGGGATATCTGCTCGACATGGACGGGTTGGACTGAAGGGTCTGTTTCCATGCTGTACATCTCTATGCCTTTTTAACTCATACAGTGAGTTCGTAAATGCAAATAGCGTGAATGGTATTTGGAGGAATACATGTAACTGGAAAGTTAAAGTTAGGTTGGAGATTGTTCAAGGGAATTGAAAAAAAGAGGTAAAGGCATCATGAAGCAGTGGCATAGAATGTTGATGAGAGTGTACCTGAGGTATTGAGTGCAGCGTTGGTGATCTAATCTAAGAAAGATTACACTGATCACAGAGGACGTGCAATGGACATTCTCCAGATTAATTCCTGAGATGGCAAGAGTTTCTGATGGGGAGATTTGTCCTGCGACCTCTCCAGTTTCAAAGCATGAGAGGTGATCGCAGTGAAATTTCAAAAATCTATGATTCATGTGATGTGGTGGAAATAAACAGGATGTTTCTCTAGCTGTCTACTCTATATTTAAGGCAAATAATGACAGGATAAGGGATTTGCCATTTAAGACCGTAATAAGGAGGACATTCTTCCCTTGGAGGGGACACGAACACAGGGGCGTGGAAGCCTGTTGGCAGGGCAAGATTAAGGAGAATCCCAGATATTCTTCACGTATATCAGGTGGAACAGAACAACCAGGGAACATGTAGGGCCTATTAGTGACTTGGCAAGTTGTATCCAAACTCAACTTCATGGTAGAAGGTTGTTTGTGTGACTGGAGCCCAATTTCCCCGGTGCACCCGGTAGAGATCAGTGCTGTGTTCCGTATTATTTGTGGTATTCATAAGTGATGTGAATGTGAAGTGGGTAGGGGGAGTGTGATACGTACGTTTGTGCTTGACACAAAGATTGGCCGGGTGGTTGGCAGTGAGGAGGGAGGTCTTATGTTACAGGAAGATACAGATAGAATGGTCAGATGGACAGAACAATGGCAGATGGAATGTAACCCTGATAAATAGGGGATAAAGTTTGGAAGAAGGAACCAGACAAGGGAGTACCCAAAGAATGGCATCACACTAGGAAGCTCAGAGCGTGCTTCTCCACACATTCCTGAATGTGACTGGATATGATAATTGATGAGTTCAGCATGACTGTAGGTAAAGCCTTTATTCATTTACCCAAAGATTATCCGAGTTTTATATAGCACATCGGTAAGGCCAAATGAAATATTGTGTGCAGTTCTGGGAGCCGCATTACAGGAAGGATGTGATTGTACTGGATGAGGTGAAAAGAAGAGATTCACCAGGATGCTCCCTGGGATGGACCATATGAGCTGTGGAGAGAGGCCGGGTAAGCTCGAGTTACTTATTTTGGAGCAGAGGAAGTTGAGCGGATAAGTCATTCAGGTTTAAGATTACAAGGGGCATGGACAGGGTGAATAGACAACAGGTGTTCTTTTTAGTCAAAGTTTCAGCTTCTTTACAGAGTGAAACCAGGGAATGGAGAATGGAGAACAGAGAAACATGACACAGCTACTTCACTTCTGTCTTCACAGAAAAATACATAAACAAAGCCTTCCCAGCAATAGGAGAAAACCTGAGTCTGATGAGAAAATGATGTGGAATGAAACTAGCAAATAAACTAATTTGGAGAAATTATTGGAACTGAAAATAATGGGCATAGAAAAAATAACAACACAGATTGATGAAATGGGAAACATATTTGAGAAACTGACTGGTAGATCAATTACAGAAAATACAACAGAGGCATTGAACTTGGATTTTCAGCAAGAATTTTAATAGAGTCCCAAGCCTAGTGTGCAAAGTAAAAGCACATGGGATGGGGGGTAATATATGAACATGGTGTTAAAATTGGAGTGTTGAGAGGAAGCAATGAGGAGGAATAAATGGATGGTTTTCAGTTTGGAAGGCTCATGAGGCATCGTAATGATTGGTGCCGGGGCACCAGGTATTCTCAATACATCTCAAACATCTCGTTGAGGGAATCAAATGCCAAGTTTCTAAGTCTGCTGATGGAACTAGGATTTTGAAAGCGAGGAGGATGTGAAAAAACATAAAGGTGATTGTAACAAATGGAGTGAATGAGTAAACATGTGGCAGATGAAGAGCAGTGTGGATAGATGTGATGTTGTCTACCTTGTTGGGAAACACTTAAATTCCAGGCAACCATTGGAAAAGGGAGTGGTTGAGAAATGTCCATCTATGAAGGGAATTGCACTTTTCTTCTGTTATTGTTTGGACAGGCATCTGAGTTCCATGCAGAGCAGTGAGTTCTGAAGACAGAAGCCAATACAGGGAATACATTGGCACACAGACCAGTTTACACAGACCCATCATGTGGGGAGCTTTAACATTGAAAATATTCTGGGATTTCCCTGTACACCAGTCACTGAAAGCAATATTGCAGAAAGCAGTCAGGAAGATAAATGGGGTGTTGACCCTTATTTCAGGTTGGCTTGAGTCCAGGAGTCAGGGTGTCTCAGTGCAGCTGTACAGGCCCTTGGTTAGACCTCAACTCGAACATTGTGCAGTATTGTGTGCAGTTTTGGTGTCCGTACCGAATAAAGGACAAACCTGACATTGAGGGAGAGCAGTGAAGGATGAACAGACTGATCTCTGGAATGGCAGACTTTTTGTGGAGCAGAGTTTGGGACAACTGAGCCTGTATTCCATGGGGTTTAGGAAAATGAGTGGAGATCTCAGTGAGATATATAAAAACCTGACAGGGTTAGGTAGATTGGAAGCAGTGTTGATAATTCCCTTGGCTGGGAAGTCTAAAACAAGAGGCCACAGTATTAAATACAGATGGGTCACATTGCATTTAGATACGAATAAATGTCTGCACTCAGAGACTGGTGAACCTGGGAATTCTCTCTCACATAAGGCTGTGGAAGACAAGGCACTAAAGACTAATAAGGATGTCTAGACACCGAAAGGATGGGGGAGAGAGCAGGAGTATGTCGTAGAAATAAAGGGTCAGCCATCATTATATTGAATTGGATAGCAAACTCGACAGACCAAGGGGACAACTGCAGTTCCTATTTTATAGCTTCACAAGGTTAATCACATTAAGGCATGTGTATAGTGTGTGGGGAAAGTGCATTGAGGAGATGTTCAGACATGAACTAGAATGGGGCAGGCTCAATGTGCTGTATGGCCTATTCCACTCCCGATGTTTCTGTGCGGTCTGTAGGAAAGCTCTGTAAATGTTGTCACAAGTTCGCAGATGTTAGGAAGGGGGTCTCTGCAGGGTCAACAGGACATTCTTTCCAGTTCCCTTTCCCATACTGAGGCTGAGGCTGGGTGTTCTGTCCGGTTTTATCCTTTAAGACCTTGGAGCAGTTTGATACAATAGAGTATCTTACTTGGCTTTTTCAGAGACCATTGAAGAGTTGATACATGTCTGTGTGTCTGGAGTCAGATTTAGGCCAAACCAGGAAAGCACGGGAGAATCACTTCCTGAAAGTTCATTGGAAAAACAAATTGGTGTTTACAATCGACATTGACTTCAAGGCCACTGTTACTGACACCAGATTTGAGATCTCGATATTTTATTAATTGTTTTTAACTTCCACCAGCTGCCAGAGCATTAGCCTGGTCTGGATTATTCATCCAGTGTCTTTTCCAAAACAGCACCATCTCCACATGGGGACTGATCGGAAACCACACTGAGCAAGTTTATGTCTGTGCTGCTTGACAGCTCTATCAAAACGAACTCTCAATTTGACTATCGTGATGAGACTGAGAGGGTTGTAATTGGTCAGATTGTAATTATTCCCCGACACTGAGTAATTATCCACATTGCCAGGGAGATGTCAGAGTTGGAGCTGGAAGGAAACCGCTTCCCCAGGGGCACGGCTTGTTGTACAGCACAAGTCTTCAGTCCTATTGCAGGACTGGGGTCAGGGCCCATTGCCTTTGCCGTCTCAACTGTGTTCAGCTGTTTCTTTATGTCACGTGCAGCAAATCGAATTGGTTGAAGACTGATCTGTGATTCTGTGGGCATCATGATGACGGTGAGTTGAATCATCGACTCAACACCCCTGGCTAGGATGGTACAGATACTATTTCCTTGTTTTTTACACTGATGTGCAGAGCTGATCCATTGATAGAATGGGAATAATTTTGGAGCCCTCTCCATCAGTCAGTTGTTTAATCGTCTATCAAGATTTTTGGCCGGATGTGGCAGACTGCAGAATTCGATCTGGGTGTATTGACCTTGTGACAATTTCTCTCTCTCTATCATTAGATTTGGGTTCATTTGATTTGATAGAAATCATTGTCGTATGTATCTAAGTGGAGTGAAACTCTTTGTTTATACACAGTTCTGGCAGATCATAGTGAGAGTTGGAGCTGCCTTTTTTTAGAGACATGGAGTGGCCAAAATTTAAAAGTCTACATCAACTGTCTGTTTTTGAAGAGGCACAAAATAGCCAGAAATTAAAATAGGTTGCTTCAGCATTAGTGAAAAAAGGACCTTTGAGAAGGGAATTATTCCAAAGGAAAATAAAGGATAATCTGATTCATAAGATTCTGAAACATGCCAACATAGTGATAAAGAAAGTTCTTTTTTAAAGAATCGATTATTTTTAACAGAACACAGATGAAATAATGAAATTGTAGCACAAAAACTTTGAAGACTCATTACAAAAGGTAACTTATTCTGATCTCAGTAAGGATTCTTTTCATCCACAAAAACAGCAACTCAAGTTATCTTTCAGAAGCGAGCTGTGCCTTTGAAACTGTTTACAATAGTAAAAAGTTCTAGTTAAATATTTGGTAAATAATCATGGACACAGATTTCAACGTAATTCTAAAAGCTTAAAGAGATGCCTGGCATGTCTTGTCTAATTCACTAAGAAAAATTGTTAACAGTAGAAATAATAATAACAATACTAATTTTGTAACAGAATCAACTTTTTAATGTAAAATGTGATCTCTGAATTTGATAAGAGATAGCTTGCCCATTGGAGAATAGAATTTATGCAACCCTTCAAGATAAACAATGAGGGATATGACTAAAAGGAGCACAGCCACGAACTTTGGAATGCATTATAGAAAGATTGCAAGGCCTAGCGATAACAACAATCGTTAAACTTCCGAAACAAATAAGAACCTCGGGCTGTCCATGGGAGTGTCCATCATTGATCAGTTGTTTAACAAGATTGGTTCTGCAGTCGGGGAGTGGAGGGTACACTGACAAAGTTGTGTATGATCATTGCAACACAGAACGTATAAAAATACTGTATTTTTACTGTAAACTCGAAGTGTGTCATTGATTTGCCATCTGATCTGATCTAAAGATTAAGGAAACGATTGTCTTCTCATGTCAAAGCCAGATTCGAGGAAGATCCTTTGGTATTCTCCCAGCATTAACCAGGTTTTGCTTGAATTAAAGTCCATTCCGTGCCTGTGTCCTGTCTGCCTCCAGAGTCTTTGTCCCTAGCTGGGGAATCTCACTCCGACAATAAGCAAGGACATACAGATCATAGGGAAAAGGAAAAACTTAGACTGAGACATACAGGCTACACCAGAAAGGGCATGCAATAGGCAACATCAATGTGAGCAAGATCAGCATAATTTGAAGTTAGAGAATCCATTCCTCAGTTTAATAATGGCTGGGAAGAGGCTATCCGGGAGCTGCTGGTTTGTGTGTTCAAGCTTCTGTATTGTCTGCATGATGGAAGAGATTGTAGGATATCCAGGATTCGATGGGTGTTTGATCATGTTATCAGCCTTTCCACGGCAGTGAGCTGTGTAAATGGAGACAATGGATAGGACGTTGGTTTCCGTGATGGCATGGGCTGTGCACACAACCTTCTGTCATTTCGCTTCCTTTCCTGGGCATGTCCCAGTTTATCCAACCTCTCCGTATGACTCAGACCCTTGAGTCCTGGCAACATCGTTGTAAAGTTTCAGTTTAATACCATCTTCCTATAGCAAGGTGACCAAAACTGAACACAATGCTGAACTGGGAAATATTTGTAACTATATGTTTCACTCCGCTGCCAATTATTATGCTGCTGTGATATTGCTTTATTTTTTGTGTTATTCTGAAACCTTAATATTCATTGAATCCTCTGACGGTAATCCCCTCGGGTGAACGTCCTGCTGACTGCTTGAATGTGAATCAATCTATTTGTGTGGACTGATATTTTGAGGCCGCTGTATATCAGAGAACAGGAAGAGATGATGGATGATTGTGCAGTGTGTGTCCTTTACTGGACCAGCTTGTCTCTCCAGGCACCTAAAGCTTTTATTGGGGACCAGAGTACCTCAGAATCGTTACATCACAGAAGAAAGCTACTTAGCCCATTGTAGGTCTCTGCACATAGAACATTACAGCTAAGTTCCTACAACATCCTTCAGCACTGCCGACAGATCCACCGACCCTACTGTCAACCGTAAATTTACTAAATCATCCTTCTATATCCTCATTAAGGTCATTTTCAAAAGTACAAACAACAGTCACTCTAAAGCAGATCCTTGCAGTATACCCCTAGCAACTAAGCTGCAGGATAATCATTCCCCATCAACTATCACCTTCTGTCTGCTTTCAGCTGGCCGATTTGTGATCCAAACGCTAAATCACTCACAATTCCACGTCTCCATATTTTCTGGGAGAAAGTAAAGACTGCAGATATTTGAGATCAGAGTCGAGAGTGTGGTGCTGGAAAAGCACAGCGGGTCAGGCAATATCCGAGGAGCGAGGAGAAAATGAAGACTGCAGATGCTGCAGACCAGAAAACTGATTCCTGATGAAAGCCTTACAAGAGAAACATCAACGTGCATGCATCTTGGACGCTGCCTCATCTGTTCGGCTTTTCCAACACCACGCTCTCCATATTTTCTTCAATAGCCTACCATGAGGGACCTTATAAAACGCTTCACTGAAATCCACATACCTCACTTTACCCTCACCCACCTGTTTGGTCACCTTCTCAATGAACTCGGTAAGATTTGTGAGGCATGACATACCTTTCACAAAACCTTGTTGACTATTCCTAATCAAATGATTCCTTTCTAGACGATAGTAAAACCTATCTCTTATAATCCTTTCCAACACCTTACCCATAACCAAAGTAAGCCTGGTATCTAATTAACAGGGTTGTCCCTTCTCCATTTCTTGAGCAAGGGGACAACGTTTGCTGTCCTCCAGTCTTCTGGCGCTATTCCTGTAGACAATGGCGATGTAAAAATCCGAACAGATGTTTGTGTAAACTCCTCCATAGCTTCTCAGAGAATCCTAGGATAAATCCCATCTGGCCCAGGGGACTTATCTATTTTCACACTCTCCAGAACTGCTAACATCTCCACGTTACGAACTTCAATCCTGTCTCGTCTAATCGCCTGTATCTCAGTATTGGCCTCGACAGCATTTTCTTTTTCCATTGTGAATACTGATTCAAATATTAATTACAGCCTGTCCTATCTCCTCAGACTCCAAACACAACTTAACACTACTGTCCTTGATTGCCACTAATCTTCATTTGTTCATTCTATTATTCATGACGTACTGATAGAAAGCGTGAGGGTTTTCCGCGATCCAACTTGCCAAAGACTTCTCATGCTCTATCCTGGCTTTCTTAGCTCTTTTTGTAAGACCTTCCAGGCTAACTTGTAACTCTCAAGCATCCTAACTGAGCCTTCACGTTTCATCTTAAAATAAGCCTCCTTCTTCCTCTTAACAAGCGATTCAACTGCTTCAGAAAACCACAGCAGCCTCCCTCGACCACTTCCTCCTTTCCTGACAGGGATAAACGTATCAAGGACACACAGTAGCTGTTGTTTGAAAAAGCTCCACTCTTAAATTGTACCCATCCTCTGCAGTTTCCTTCCCCATCCTATGTATCCTAAAACCTTTCCTAATCGCATCATAATTGCCTTTTCCCCAGCTATAACTCTTGCCCTGCGGTATACACCTGTCCCTTTCCATCGCTAAGGTAAACATAACTGAATTGTGGTCACTATCAGCAAAGTGTTCACCTACCTCCATATCTAACACCTGGTCTGGTTCATTACTCTGAACCAAATCCAATTTGGCCTCGGCCCTTGTTGGCCTATCTACATACTGTGTCAGGAAACCATTCTGCACACATTGGACAAAAACTGACCCATATAAAGTAATTCAGCTGCAGCATTTCGAGTCAATATTTGGAAAGTTAAACTCTTACATAACAACTACTCTGTTATTTTCGCTCCTATCCAGTATCATCTTTGTAATCCTTTCCTCTACATCGCTGGAACTTTTCAGACGGCAATAGAGAACTTTCAGCAGAGACCTCTCCGTTTTTGTTTCTAACCTCTTCCCATACGACCTCACTAGACGAGTCCTTATCAAACATCCTTTCTACCAACGTAATGCTGTCTTTGATTTTCAATGACACCTCACCCTCCCCCACCCCAACCACCACCCCCGCCCCACTGTTAGTACCTTCCTTGTTCTTATTAAAGCATCTAAACCCGGACCCTACAATGATCAGTCCTGTCCCTGATCTGTCCATTTCTCCAAAATGGCCAAAACATCAAGATGTACAACTGCACAATTTGGAAACAGGGAGTGATTGGAGGGATGTTAAACGAGGGTGAGTTGGATAGATCAGAAGAAAGCATGAGGGGTGATAGACAGGAACGAACAGAAAATGGAAGTTTTATTTAGAAATTCTCACGGATGGCAAGGTCTTTATCTATTGCCATACCGTTTGAGCACTGTGCGGATACTGGCTATGGTCCCAGAGCATTTATCGCCAATAATATCACAGAGCTGAGTTGCTGACAGTTAAACAGAGTCCAAAATGCCGAGTGATCTTTTTTTTCTCTACAGTGAGAAGGTGATGTAATATAAATAGACTGGATGAACAGCAGGAGGAACTGAGAATCGTACTCGATACTGACATACTGCACCAGAGAATCTCAATGAGGTGGATCACTGACAGAGGGGAAATCAGCATCTCAGCTGTGAGCCAAATAATGATTGATAAAGATTACACACCACTTCCGTGGCTTTGTAATACACATTTCAATTTATGAAACTCAATATCATGAGTGTATCTTATTTCTTTGTTCTTCCCATAGTTTAGTACGGACAGAAAATTATTTTGTCACCGTATTTTGTGTTCAATAAACAAATTTTACTCCGCATTCCTCACTTTAGATGTATCCTTGAATCTGTTCTACAAATGAGTTATAAAGAGTAACATTCCAATACTGATGACTGAGGAATATTATTGTCCCTCCCTCCAATCTGAACTGCCATGTCCCACAATTCTCTGTTTTCTGTCTCCTCCACAATACCATAATCACACTGTAATTGAAGTCCAGTAAATAACATTTCATCACAGTTCACTAACATCGATAACATCAATAGCACAGGCCTCATCTGCATCTCCCTAAACCTGGAATAACAATCTGAATTGTATTCGCCACGTTCAATTCTCTGTTAACATATCCATGCCATTTGTCTGTTACAATCCCACGTTTCTCAGACACGCATTCGCCTCAGATCATGAATTATAAAAATTGTTTCAATGTTTAATTGAAATTATGATGCTTGATCAATAGTTCCAGGATGTATGTTTCCATTTATAATCAGAGACACGTGTTTACGTTCTGATAAACTTATGGCATTACTCCTGCATCCAAGAAGATTGAATGGTTACACTCAATTGATCTACCGGCCTCAAGATTTGTTCCATCAGTCACCCTCACATCGCCCATCCAGAAAATGACAGTTTGAATCATTGTTTTGAATTTGAATAAAACAATATTGAATTGAAAGGCGTTGGCTGGAGCTATTTGTTCAGTGACTGGGATTGATATCAGTCTCCGTGGATCCGAGATGTGTCACTGGAGGGTTTGCCTCTTCTATTAATTAAGGACTCGGTTCAATGTGTTATCCCAGTATGGGCAGGAGCATCAATGACTGGACTAACAGGGATCAGCAGCTCGAGTGACAGGGGAGGATAGATAAGAATCTGAGAACATTACACTGGAATATTACAATAACAGACAGGAGTTTATCCTGGGGTCTTTTCTACCTTTCTCAGCCTTGGATATCATTAGCCTCACGGATCGAAGATATCCTTTGGATTATTCAAGGTGGTTACTATCCTATCCTCGCTATAGTTGGTGTTCCTGGTAAGTCATTCCATCTGACCATTAAGCTGAGTTGTACTGAATTGCTGTTCATATTCAAATTTTAAAATTTGCAAGCCATCATTTTCAGGTCCAGACAAAAATTTTATTCCTTACTGATTATAACTAGCAAACTACTATTCACAGCTTACTCAATAATACACGAGGAGAAACCAGACTGTTCCTAATTTCCATTATCTTTTTTCTTCATTCATATTTACATTTCTACATATTCTCCCCATTCACCAATCCTGCCCAAGACCACTATCAGGATATTTCAGTCACCTTCTCAGCCTCAATGCAGCTGCTGAATAATCCATCGTTTGTGCCTTTGGTAAATTCAGATATAACCGTTTCAAGTCCCTTCTAACTATGCTTACGTCACTTGAGCTGGTTAATTTGTCCTCTCCACAGAATCTGTCAGATGGACAGACAGTGCATGGTGGTCAAGTCATTTACTCATTATCAAGCGTACAGAATAACAATGTTTTGGTGTCTCATGAAGGAAGTTGATGGAATGCAAATGAAATCATCACCACGAGTTTTAAACAGGTGCATATCTGTTTGCCTCATGTCCTTTAGAGAAGGCAATGAGTTATGCTTTCATGATCAGGTCTCTGTGTGACTGCAAACCAGCAGCAATGTGGTTTACTCTTTATTATCCTGTACAACAGCTGAATCAGCCACTCAGTTCAAGATCAGAATATCACGCTGGCCTGACCAGGGCTGCACACATCCCGTGAGGGAAGAACAAAAGGAAAGAAAACTCCCTTTCTCTGCCTGATTTCCATTTTCCTGCAAGTCATTTCCATTCAGGTAGGTGACCATTCCCTGTTTCAATTGAATTCTTTCTGATTGAGTCTCCCTCTGAACGTGATATTCATTGACACCTCTGATGACTGACCTACAGATGTAAGAAACTTCAAAATTCCACAACATTCGCAGTGCAGAGAGAAGGAATGGCTTTTTATACCACAGGAAAGAAGCTGAGACAGCTAAGTGAGGGAACAGAATTGCTGTGATCAACCTTAGAGTGTTGTTGAGATAGTATTTGGGGTATTGTGCATAGATTTTCTCTCCTTTGTAAGGAATAATCCTCTTGGCAGAAAGAGAATAAAGGAGTTTTACCAGACTAATTGTTGGGATGATTGTACCATCGGGCGTGCATGAGGATTTGTAGGGCTTTGAAGAATAAGAGGTGATTGCATTGAAACTTAAGGTGATGGACAGTCACTCATTATATTCCAAACAGAACTAATACGGTGATAAATTCCATGTTTTTTTAAATTGGTTTACATAATTCTCAATGGCTTAAAAGACTCTGAGAATGTTCCTCTCACTCCACGCCACTCCCCATTTCGATTGAGAGAGAGAGAGCCAATCTTTAACCAAACTCTTCCAACATTAATCCAGTGCATTTGGTGTGTGATCATACATAGAACTTCACATTATCCTCCATCGCGACAGGAGCCAAAACACCTTCATTCTAAAACAGTTAACTGTCCCCACCAGCTTCTGACCCCCACGGAGAACATGAGTCTGTCTTCTTGGAGATGGAAGATACCTCCTTGAGGCTTGGCACAAAACATTTGGCTTCCTTCCTCACTGCCGGAAATACATGTTAAAGTATCATTTGTTCCACAGGCAATGGAGCCACGAGGAGCAATGTGAGCAGTCTATGAGTGCAGTCTCTGCTCTATTCGTTTTCCAGGTTGGAGCATCAATGACACCCTCCTATTCCTGTATAAGTGTCTCGAGGGGTGAATGATCTCCTCCTGGTTCCATAGAACAGGTTTAGGGGTCTTACTGAACTCTGCCTGTTCCTGTTTAACAGTTCAATGTACTGACCAGACGCCTCCTCTTCCTGTGGAACAGGCAGGAGGATTGAATGGGCTGTCCCTCTTCTTGATCAGTCATTTAGATGCGCTGAATAGCTTCCACATATCCAGGTGTATCCAGCTTGAGGTGCTGAATGAGCTCCTCTTTTAACTGTGGAAATGTGCAGTGCCTGGCCGTTCTGTTACATGAATGTTACCGACACTTTAACAGCACAAACGTGAATGTTGTTTGGGTCTTGCTGAATATGGACACAGACCTGTTCAGGAGCTGAGTGGGGACAAAATGTTCTGAATATTGTGTGATCTTCAGTGATCACTCCACTTCTGATCTTGGGATAGATGGGGGGTGCCGGGAAAGGGGGCACATAGACGTTGACGAAGGAGCTGAAGATGTTTGTGCAGAGGAAGTTAATCTGAGGATCTCCTGAAGAGATGTCCCGGGACTTAGAGGATTGTTGGCCACCGACCACAAACATCTTCCTTTGTGCTCTGAAAGACCCCAACTAGTGAGGAGGTTAGACCTGATTCTCATTCAGCTCAAAAAATTAGGTGGTCCCGATGACATCCTCAGTCAACTACTGCCTTGATATCAAGGCCATTCGTTCTTTCCTGAGCCCCTGTGTTCACCTCTTGTTCAAATCAACAGGTGACGGTGTATGTGTAGAGAGTGTTTTCCTCTCACAGAGGGTAATCAATGTCAGGAATTATCTGGACTAGAGAGTTAGGGGAGCTACATCACTGAAGGTATTTAAAGAGGTGGTACATGAATCTTTGACCTGTCAGAGAGCTGTGGAATGTGAAGAACTGGGCATTATGGAGGAGTTAATGCTAACAGTAGATCAGCCATGATCATATACAATGGCTTGACCATCCGAATTACCTATTCCTGTTCCCTATGTTTTCATTTTCTGTAATTTCAAAGTAAACGGCTGTAATTTTCCTGGATGTACTATATTTGTATGTTGTAATCAGAGAGAGCAAAGCATTTTTGAGTCATCTCTGAGTGAGGTATGGAGCTTTATTCATAACGAATCCTGGTCCAGACCAAGACCAATAAATGAAGCACAAGGTGTAGAGAGGGGGCGCTCTATAAACATACCAGAGGCGTCTTTCAAAACCAGCGTGGATTTCCAAATAACATTTTCCAATCCATCTCAATCTGAGTGTGCCAGTTGTGAGGGATTAAATGAAATCCTGTGTTACTGTGGAGCATTGGCCCCCATCTGCACCTTGCAGGAGCTGTGAGAGGCTGAATGCACCATGGTAACACGGGACAGTGGAGCAAGAGTGGGTCATCAGACACTTTGTCACGGCTCTAACATGCACTATGATCTGATTAAGGTCTCAGCAGCACTTTTCTGTCAGTACCATTTCCCTACATTCATTTATCTTTCAAATGTCTTACATAGACAATTTTGAACAAATGGAAATATCCAAGCATCACAATCTTCTGTGGAAGGGAATTCACACCTTAAAAACCTTTTGAGAATCTCTTGTTCGTGTTCTGACCAATGTTGGAGGGTCTCTCATGTCTTTTCCCACTCCTCTATTGGTGAAAGCAAATTTTAAATGTAACCAGTGCTGTGCCCAATGATGTAGGTATCGGGCTGGGTAATTTTCTAGAAAAATCTGAGACACAGAAAGTTGAACTGTGAACAAATGGTAAAACGATAGAGTGTCTCAAATATGTTTCTGACTTTCAATTTATTCTGCTCACACAAATGTCTGGGAATGCGGATTTCTTCCCGGAACAGTGGGATTTGGCTGAATTCCCTTTGTTTCGAGCTGTACAGAGATTCCTATGAATCCTCATCAGGAATCCTCCACGAGTGGTAAAGATGACTCAGGATTTTTCTGCTCTCACGCCTTGTTTTCAGGCAGAACAAAGTAAGGGAAAGAGACCAATTGGCTGCTGCTTCTGAAGCAAGTAATATTTTTCTCCGTCTCTGTGTGGAAAAATACAAGAATGTCAACTGAACATCAAACTGGACCATGTGCACTCTCCATGTACATTCTCTGGAATGGATGATAATAGACTGTATGCTGTATGCAGCATCATTGCTGTTGTTGTGCACAGTGCCTTGCATTAGCAAATGAAAATAATGTGTCCGTTTTATGATTTGATGGAATGTTTAATTGCATCAGCGTAATTTTTAAAAATGGGTTTATATCTTCATAATATTTGTGTTAATACCAATGCATCTCATTCAAAAAGAAATCTAGCTTTAGTCTTCTTAACAAGAGAAAATATGTATCCAGCTGAAAGACTTCTCTGAAAATCATGGTTCAGTAAGATTTCTCATCTAAGATCTAAACAGATAATCCCCGATAACAAAAGGCCTTCATTTCAGGAATGAGTAAAGGGAAGCATCTTTGAACATCTTTGAAACGAATTGAATCCTTTTTATTGGTTTAGAGGATCAGAACTGCACCCAATGTATCCGATGTGGTCTCAGCAATCCTTGCACAGATACAGTGAAATATTCCTAATTAAACCCAATACACATTGCCACAAGCAGCATCATTCCACTTACCTTCCGAATCACTTGCTGCATCTGCAGACAGACTTCATATGATTCATGTACCAAGAATATGAAAAACATCTGCATCACAGAGTCTCCATTTAAATTGTTCCTGACTGCAATAAACAACTCACATTATATTGTTACTGTTGAGGATACGCTCACTAACCTTCCCTGTCTACATCATAATGCAGATTCACTCCCTCCATTTGAAGATCTATTGAATGATCATTTTGGTGTACAAGGTAGTTCAGCTTTGATCCATTCAGTCCCTTCATCCAGGTATTTTACATAGATTATTAATCATTGATGACCCTAGAGTGATCTCTGTGTCAAAACTAGTTACAGTTTTATTTTTAAAAATCATATATCTCCACTGTCTATTTCCTGTTAGTGACAGCATCCCTGTTCCTGTGCAGCAGTTCAGGCAGGTTTAATGGCCTCGTCCTGGGCTGTGTAATGTACTCAACGAACTGAATTATTCATCCTATAGTCCTGTGTAATTCCTTCGATGGGCAGAATGGGCTCCTCCCGTCTCATTGTAACGATTCGGTCTGGCTGAATGGGATGGTCCTCTACCCTGTAATCGCACTGAGGGGTGGATTGGGGTAGGGTCAGCAGTATATCTCTGTAACTGCTTTGAGGGGTGGATTGAGGGAACAAATCGTGAGGTAGGGACAGCAGTATATCTCTGTAACAGCATCGATGAGTGGATTGAGGGAACAACACATGGGGTAAGGGCAGTAGTCTATCTCTGTAACGGCCGGGAGCGTAGATTGAGGGAACAACACATGGGATAAGGGCAGCACTATATTCCTGTAATGGCCGGGAGGGTGGATTGAGGGAACAACACAAGGAACAGTGGCAGCAGTATATTCCTGTAACGGCCGGGAGGGTGGATTGAGGGAACAACGCATTGGAAAGGGGCAGCAGTTGGCCATTTGGTGGCACCATTCAGAAGGCTCATGGATGATCCGAGTGTGTCTGACCATCCGTCTCCTGTCTGTTCCCAATAAACATTGACTCTTCTGTCCGGCAAAGATCAGTCAAGCTCAAACTAAAATACCTAAATTAACCGAGTCTTCACTGCTCCCTGAGGATGAGGACACCACAGTTAGCACAACAGTAAAGGGAAAGGGACATCCTTCTTTCATTGTGGGAAACATTTTTTTAAAAACTGTGTTAACCTCATATCAAATCACTGCCCCTTTTCGGATATAGTGGTACAATAACTAGGAATAGACATTAACCATTCTGCCCTCCAATCTTTTCCCATATTACCACTGACTGTTTCCAATCAAATATGATGCTACTGCTGTCTCAGGAAGAGAATACCTGAGAGCATAACACCAGATGAGTGTTAGAAAAGGAGCAGAATTAGAACATTTGGCCTATCGAGTCTGATATTCCATTCAGTCATTTCTAATATGTTCCTCAACATCATTCTCCTACCTTCTCCCTAGAATCCTTGATCTCCTTATATATCAAAAAATTTATTTATTTGTGTCTTAATGACACTCGCGTCTGTGACTTAATGTGTATTTATGTGTGTGTGTGTCCATGTGCTTATGACTTTTGTATTTGTGTGACTGTGTCTGTCTGTCTTTGTATCAGCCTGTGTGTTTCTATCTGTGTTTCTGTCTGTTTGTGCGTGACTGTTTATGTCTTTGTGTGCTTCTCTGTGTGTGCATGCTTATCTCCTTGTATGCATTGTTTATGTTAGTGCATTGGGGTATTTACCAATACATCTGTGTATTTCAATACCTGCATCTCTGTGCAATCGAGTATCTGTTCTTCTGCGAGTGAGACAGATGAGGTTGGAACTGACAGTAGGTTTGAATTGAGAATTGCTCTTTACTGAACACTGCTCCTTATTCGGTGGGTGGGACGTGGATGTTTCAGAACCTCCACACAAGGCCTCCTGGTCCTCTCCGGAGCTCTCCAGGATCCTCTCCACATATCAGGGTAGGGGGATGAGGGAACGGATATCCAGCCCTCCACCACCCGGGTTGGCCCTTTCTGTCCTATTTCAGACTGCTTCTCCTGGAATGGGAGAAAGGGAGGGAATGAGTGCGAGTGGGAGTGGATGGCCCTTCTGTTAGTGCTGGACTAGGTGAGGTGTGACATGGTGAGGTGGCCAGAGGGAGTCTGTCCATAGTGTTGTATCCATATAGTGCTATTAGTGTGCGGGGCTATTGCATCAGGGGCAGAAAATGTGGGGGAGGGAAGGTGCTGAATGCAACAGTGAGAGTGGTTGTGCTTGAGCCTTACCTGGAGATAGAGTGTGAGCCTTGGTCAAGGATAGGTGCTGTAAGAGACATACAGTGATTGTGAGGGAGCAGTGAGAATATACGGTGACACTTATCCTGACAGACAGGGGTGGATATTGATGCTTGTCCTGTATTACCGGACATGTCTTCACATAATCTCAGCATCCCCGAATGTCTTATTCAAGTCTATCACTAATAACGACACAGACTCTGTCCCTCAGATTCCACATAATCAGTTTGGGTGGGTCTTACAAATAGCAAGGAGAAACAAACTTGATGTGTTATATATCTGAACCAAAACTGACGCGCAAATATTTTACATCATATGCTCTGGAAATTATATATGCAACTATATGCAAAGGGAAGCTATGACATACAGATATTATCGTTGGGCTCTTAACCCAGAGACCCAGGTAATGTTCTGGGGACATGGTATCAAATCCTGCCATGGCAGATTGTGAAATTTGAGTTCAATAAGTATCTGGAATCAAGGGTTTATGATGATCAGGAATCCATTCCTGATTGTTGGAAAAACTCATCTGGTTCACTGATGTCCTTTAGGGAAGGAAACGGCTGTTCTTATCTGGTCTGGCCTGCATGTCACTCCAGATCCAAGGCAACGCTGTTGACTCATAACTGCCGTCTGGTATGGCCAGTAAATGCTAGGTATCCAGCTAAGCCCTCATCCTGTGAATGAGTAACAAATACTCGTGGGTTCTGCAGTAATAATGGGTGGTGTCAAGTTGCATCGAAACTGAGTTGACGAAGTGACTGCTAATGTTGTGAAAAATAAATTCCATAAGTGAATATCAGAGAGGTTGAAGAGTATGTTGTGAACCAAACTAGAGAGCAGATTATTTCGGATTTGGTGTTGTGTGATACTGATTAAGGATGATCAGCCATGATCATATTGAATGGTGGTGCAAGCTCGAAGGCCAGAATGGCCTACTCCTGCACCTATTGTCTATTGTCTCTTGTCTATTGTGTAGTCGGAAGGACTAATTACTAACCTTGCTCTGAAGTAGCTTTAGAGGGATAGTGACATTAATATGTTGTATTTTACACGGCGTCTGCATTCAATGTGGAATGTTTGAACACTCTGGTCAAACATCATGGAAGCCCAGAGGTTAGAGGGTCAAGTTCACTCCAGTGAATTGGGAAAGTACAATATAACATTCAGTAGGAGAACAATGGTTGTTAGACCCATATAGTCTTACAGCACGGAGACAGGCCATTCGGCCCAAACTGGTCCATCCCAAAAAGAATGTCCACTCACACTAACCCCATTTCACTGCCATTTCCCTGTATCCTTCTAATCCTTTTCTACCTGTGTATTTGTCCAAATGTATTTTAAATTTTGTGAATGTACCCGTCTCAAACACTTCTGCGGGCGGCTCATCCCATATGCATACCACCCTGTGTTTAAAAGAAATTGCCCCTCACGTTCCCTTTTACTCTTTCCCCTCTGACGTTAAATTGAAGCCCTCTAGACCGTGATTGCCCAATCCTAGGGAAAAAAAGACTGAGTGAATCGATGCCACCCATGATCTTATACACTACTATCAGATCCCCCTCAGCCTCATGCATTCTAAAGTAAAAAAAATCCTAGCTTGTTCAACCTCTCACTATAACTCAGACCATTGAGTCTTGGCAACATCCTTGTAAATTTCTTCTGCACTCTTTCCAGTTTAATAACATCCTTCCTCGAGCAAAGTGAACAAAACTGAACATGACGCTACAAGTGTGGACTCGCCAACATCTTGTATAACTGCAACATTACTCCCTAATTTCGATACTCAATGCTCTAACTGATGAAGGCCAGTGAGTCAAAAGCCTTTTTCAGTGCCTTGTCTACCTAGGACTCCACTTACAGAGAACTCTGCACCTGAATTCCAAGGTCACTCTGTTCCCCTGCACTCCTTAAGGCCCTGCCAGTCACCATGAAACTCCTGCCTTGATTTGATTTTCTAAAATGCAAGAACTTACACTTATCTGAATTAAATTCCATTTGCCATTTCTCGGCCCAATTCCCCACCTGATCAAGGTACTGCTGTAATTTCTGAAATTTCTGATAACCTTCCTCGCTGTCCACTATACCACCTATTTTAGTGTCACCTTGAAACTTACAAATCATGCCTGTACATTCTCATCTAAATCATAGATATATGTAATATATGAATATATGGTCACAGCACCGACCCCTGAGGCATTCCACTTATCACAGGCCTCCAGTCTGACCAGCATCCTTCCACGATTACACTCTTCCTCCTTTCATCAATCCAATTTTCGACCTAATTTGCCAGCTCCCCCTCAATTCCATATGATCTAACCTTCCAGAGCAGCGTACCATGGGGAACCTTATTAAAGGCTTTACTGCAATCCATATAGACTATATATACGACCATGCCCTTACCAAAGTTACTGGTCACTTTATCAAAGCACTCTAGCAAATGTGTGAGCCATAATCCCCCATTCACAAGGCCCTGTCTTTCCAAATGCATGTATATCTTCTCCCTCAGAATCTCCTCAAGTAATTTACCTGCTACAGATTTTAGGTTTACTGGTCTATAGTTCCCCGGTTTTTTCTTTGTAGCCCTTCTTGAATAAGGGCACAGCATTCACTACCTTCCAGTCCTCCAGGACTTCACCCGTTGGCGACTGATGATGCAAAAGTACCATCCACGGCCCCCGCTATTTCTTTCCTGTCCTCCTGCAGTGTTCCTGAATATATCTGGTCAGTACCAGGATATTTATAGAAATACTACAAAGTCTGAAAAATATCTTTATTTATTTCAGGTAAAACACCCAAGAGTGAGAAAGTGAGTTAACAATGATTAGCATAATAAATTAAGATTATATTAATCACAGGAAGTGACTTCAGAAGAATTCCACACATTGTGGAATCCTGAGAATTCTCAGAAATTTACGATCCAGAAATACAGGGCCATGAAACGGGTAAGGAAATCAAAAAGGGCACATGCATGCAAACAAACAGGAACACAAAGACTGCATAAATCTATGGTCTATATTTCAAAGGAAAGAGAGAAGCATAGTCAAATGTGGAAATCTGCAATCAGGAGAGACGAGCTTATTATGGATAACAGGGAAATGGCCAAGCAAATAACCAGTTACTTTGCATCTGTCTTCATGGAGGAAGATCCAGAAAATCACCCAGAATTACAACGTCATTATATAGGACTTATGGATCAAAAGACAAAAAGTCAATTTATATCAGTAACAAGGCTCTACTTGAACATACAGCTGGATTGAGCATTGCTAACCTTGACAAACCAGATGTTGTTCATACCAAAATCTTCAGAAATAAACCACTAATAGAAGTATTAGTTGCACTGTCGATGACTGTGTTCTATTACCCAGTGCATTCTGCATCGTCTGGAAGCCGTTGCAGATAAATGGACATTAGTAAACGTGATCCAAGCACTACAGATGAACGGTAGTGATTCAAGCATCTACAAAGGAAAGAAGAGATAGTGTGGAGAACTGCAGACCAATTAACTGGACATTTGTGGGGAAACTGTTGGAGTCTATTATATAGGATGTGATATTCGTTATTTAGAAATTAACAGCAACATTGGAGAGAATCAGTCTGCATTTCTGAAAAGGAAATCATACTTGACAAGCTTTGGAATTGTTTGAACTTGATTCCTACAGCATAGATAATGGGGAACCGGTACAATTGGCATATTTTAGATTATCAGAAGGCTTTCTATAAGAACTCACGCAATGGGTTCATAAATACAATGAATGTGAAAGGTATTTGGAGGAATATATGCAAGTGATAAGTTAAAGTTTGGATTGCCTTCCTTTAAGGGAGTCAGAATATAGATGTAAAGACATTTTGAAGCAGTTTAACAGCGTGTTGGTGAGTACTGTACCTGGAATATTGAGTACAGTTTTGGTCACCAACTCTGAGAAAGAATATACCGACCACAGAGAAAGTTCAATGGACATTCTCCAGATTAATCCCTCAATTGGCGAGATTGCGTGATAATGAAACTCGGCCTGTGTTCTCTAGAGTTTCAAAGAATTAGAGATGGGTCACTGTGAAATGCATAAAATTCACAAAACATGTGACAAGTTGGAAATTAACAGGATGTTTCTCCGGCTGCCTAATACACAATCAAGGGAAATAATGGCAGGATAAAGGACAGACCATTTAAGACTTCAATAAGGAGTAAATTCTGCACGGGTAGGGGACTAACTAACACGGGGCATGGAAACCTGCTGGCAGGGCAAGATTAGGGAGAATTCCCAGATAATATACAAGTGTGCCCAGCGGAACAGAATAACCAGGGAACAGGTAGGTCTCATTAGTGACTTGCCAAACTGCATCCAAATGAAGTTTAGTGGTAGGAGACACAAGGTGGTGGTTGACTGCTTGTGTGACTGGAGGCCAGTGTCCAATGGTATACCACAGGGATTAGTGCTGTATCTCTTATTGTTTGTGATTCGGAGGTGCTGGTGTTGGACTGGGTGGACAATGCTGTAAATCTCATAACACCAGGTTAAATCCAACAGGTTTATTCAGCGGCACTAGCTTTCGAAGTGCTGCTTCTTCATCAAAGCGCACAATCACCTGATGAAGAAGTAGTGCTTCAAAAGCTAGTGCCTCTGAATAAACCTGTTGGACTGTAACCTGATGTGTGATGTTCAACTTTAATATTTGTGGTAATCATAAATGATGAAGCTGTGAATATGGATGAGAGGTGGGGAGTGTGAGAAGTAAGTTTGTGTTTGATACGCAGATTGGCTGTTGGCTGGCATTGAGGAGGACGGCCTTAAGTTAGGGGAAGATACAGATGGAATGGTCAGCTGGGAAGATCAATGGCAGATTGAATGTAACCCTGATAAATAGGAGTGGATACACTTTGGAAGAAGGAACCAGACAGGAGAGGACTCAATGAATTGTAGCACACTAGGAAGGTCAGAGGGTGCATCTCCACATATCCCTGAATGTGAGTGGACAGGTTCATACACAATTTGGGAAAGTATAAGGGACTGTAAACATTGAGGCGAAGATTATAAGAGCTATGCGGAACTTTGGTGAGGCCAAGATGGAATACTGTGTATAGTTCCGGGGAACATATTACAGGAAGGATGTGACTGCATGGGAGGGTTTGCAGAGGGGATTCACCAGAATGTTCCCTGGGATGGAGCATATCAGCTATGGAGAGAGGCTGGATAAGCTTGAGTTGTTTAGTTTGGAGGAGAGGAGGCTGAGGGGGACGTGATTCTGAAGGATAGGATTACGAGGAGCAAGGACAGGGTGGATGGGCAGCAGTTGTTCCTTTTAGTCAGGGGGGCACACTTTTAAAGTGAAGGGTTTGCGGTTTTGTGAGGATTTGAGGATTGCTTTTCAGCCAGTGTGTATTGGGGTCTGAAGTACACTTCTTGAGAGGGGAGATATCATGGCAAAGTCAAAACTATTAAAAGATACATGGTTGTGCACTTGAAATGCCTTAAGATTCACAGCTAGGCGTATTGTGTCGGAAAGTGGGCCTTATGTAGACCATGCTGTATTTCTGATAGTACAGAGTCTTTGCTTCTGTGATTGTATGGCTGTAGAAGGCCAATCAGTGAGTTCCTTAAAATAGGATTTGATAGGTTTCTGAAGAATGTCTTAACAAAGTTTATAAGACAGAACTTGTGATATTTTCGGAAAATATGTTAATGGCAAAATTAAGAGAAAGAAATGTGCAGCTTTCTTACAGTTTGATGTCAGAGAATTGAGGACCGGGTAATGGTAGAACTATGGAACAAAAGTTTCAGTTATGCCTTCACAGAGGAAACCAAAATAAAAAAGAAAACTTCCTAGCAATGCTAGGGATCTTTAGTCTGGTGAGAAAAATGGAATAGAATGAAATTAGCAACTAAACAGTTTAGAGAAAGTATCGGAATGAAATTAATGGACATAGACAAAGTCAACAGAGATTTATGAAATGGGAATCATATTTGTTAAAGTGGCTTTTAGCAACATTATGGAGAAGGTAGCAATGTAATACGAGGGGAATCTCAGAAAGATTTTTGATAAAGCCCCAAGCATATTGTGCGAATTCGAATCCTGAGGGACTCGGTCTAACGTATGGTCATGGTTTTAGAATGGGAGAGCTGGCAGGAAACAGTGCGCAGGAATAAAACAACATTTTTTTAAAAATGGAAGTCTAGGAGGATATAGCAAGGATCGTGTCTTGGGCCCCAGCTATTCCCAATACACATCATATATTTGGTTGACGGGGTCAAATGCAATATTCCCAAGTCTGCTGACAGCACTAAATGATGTCAGCATGTGAGTTGTGAGGAAGATGTTAAAAAGCTCCAAAGTGACTGAGACAAGTGAAATTCCTGGGAAAATACGTGGCAGATGGAGAGTAATGGCAGAGATGAGATGTTGTGTACTTTGATGGGAACAATTAATTTGGCAGCCTCTCATTTGAAAAGGGAATGTTTGAAACATGTTGTTCTATAAAGGAACTTAAGCTGCATTTTCGTTTATTTCTGTGCAGCCCTCTGAGTACATGTGACAGTGAATCTGAAGCCAGAAGTCAATACTGGGAATGGCATTGACACGCTGACCAGTGCATATAGACCCAGCAAGTGGGGAGCTGTAACATTGAAAAGAATCTGGATCACCTTGTACACCAGTCACTAAAGCAATATTGTAGGAACAGAAAGCAGGTAGACAGATAAATGATGTATTCACCTTCATTTCAGGGGAAATGAGTGCAGGAGTAAGAGTATCCTCCTGCAGCTGTACAGGGCCTTAGTGAGACCCCATCTCGAACATTGTACAGTATTGCGTGCAGTTTTGGTCTCCTTACCCAGGAAAGGACAAACCTGACATTGAGGGAGAGCAGGGAAGGATTACCAGACTGATCTCTGGGATGACAGGCTTGTTATGGGAGCAGAGTTTTGGGCGACTGGACCTGTATTCCATGGGATTTAGGAAAATGAGTGGTGATCAGGGTGAAATATATAAAACTCTGACAGGGCGAGACAGATTGGAAGTTGGCTTGGACGCCTGAATCAAGGGGCCACAGCATTAAGTACAGACAGGCCACTTTGCATTGAGATGAGAATAAATGTCTTCACTCAGTGACTGGCGAACCAGGAGTACTCTCTCCCAGCTCGGGCTGTGGAAACCTAGGCACTGAATATAAATAAGGATTTCTGGAAATTAAAAGGATTGGGAGAGAGGTTGTTCTCCAATAACTCAGTAGTTGTGTTCCTGTGCAACACCGTATTGTGTAAAATCGTGCAATATTAATAATGGGGTCTATGGGAAAAAGAGGGTAAGGGGCAAACCCCCAAAAATATTAGTAAAGCCAAAAATTTAATTTCGACTAACGCACATACTAGCACAGTCTAAATAAATCTTTAAGTCCCATATTGTAATAAAACAGTGATGTAAATGTAATACTTTCAAAATACAGGTCACTGACTACAGCAGTGTACCTTTCACCACACTCTTCACCAGAAAGCGCGGAGGCTGACAGAACACGTGATTCCGATGGGGAAACTCCAGTTCTCCTCAAGAATCTCCCCACAGTTGGAAATAAAGTTCTTTCTAAGTGGATACTACAACTCCCCGTCTCAGGCTCAGTTTCAAGGCTTCCAGATCGGATTCGTTTAATTTTGTTACTTGTGATTGAGTAAATCAAAAGTAGGGAAATGGCTTTTAACATTACTAAAGAGGTTCCCAAATTTTCCAAGGAAGTTTAGAAAGACAGAAGGAGGACATTGTTTAGAATTAACAAATAGGTTGCAATTGGGTTTAACCAGGGAGAAAAGGGAAGCTGAAATTGTAATGGAGTTGGTTAAGCACTTTGATGTATCAGAGAAATAGGAAACTGCAGTGGAGTTAGAAAAAACTTAAATTGCAAATGTGGCAACTGGAGATAGAAGATAACTAAAGGGAAGGAAATAGCGAGAAGAAAGAGAAAGAGAAGAAAAAGAAAGAGAGAGAGGATTTGAAATGCAGAGGTTGGGAATTAGACAAGCAAGTTAAGTTAACAGGATGGAGATGAAGGGAGAACATAGGGATGTATACAACTATGTTACTAACTTGCCATATTTCGGTGACAAAAATGTCAAAACCTTTTTTATTTCTTTTGAAAAAATGGCTAGGCAGATGACGTGTCCTGTGAACTTGTGGGTAATGCTAGTTCAGACTAAGCTGGTGGGCACAGCTGGTGAGGTATGTGCAGCGCTGTCAGATGAGGGGTCAAGAGATTATCAAGATGTCAAATTGGCTATTTTGATTGGTTATGAATTGGTACTAGAAGCATATAGACAGAAGTTCAGAAAAATAGAGACGGAACCAGGTCAGACTTATATTGAGTTTGAAAGAAGTAACCAGTCATTTTGACAGGTGGGTGCTGGCCTTAAAAATGGATAAGACCTGTGAGGCTTGAAGGGAGATTAATTTGCTGGAGAAGTTAAAAGACTTACTTCCAGAGATAGTAAGAATTCATGTGAATGTACCGAAAATTCAAGAAGTGAGAAGCACGGCAGAAAGGGCAGGTAAATATGCACTGGGGCATGAGATGATATTTAGCTTCTGGCAGGAGTTGCATCCTGTGAGGGATAGAAATTGGGAGAAGGGAAGTTCACACATTACAAAGAGAACGGTAGCGCACAGTACTTTACCACAGGTGAAGAAAGAAGCCCATGGGGGTTGTAAGGTGGTGAAAGGCCTCAGGTGTTCTCACTATAAGGGAGTGGAAAACATAAAATGACAGTGCTGATGATTTAAGAAGGGCACTGGGAAAAATTGGTTTCACTGCAGTAAGCTGGGACACACCGTGATGGGCGTTGAATGAAGGCACTTTGGGGAAAGCTGTGGCAGAAGAGGTTAAGCCCAGTGGCATTAGTGAAACTGGTAAAGGAGACCCCAAGTAGAGCCGAAGAGCTGCAGGAGAGTGCACAGCCTAGGCAAGGGCTGGGTATGGAGGCAGTGCCTGATCTCTGAAAGAATTCATCTCTGTAGATAAAGTTTACTCAGAAAGAACAGGGGGATAAGGACAAGAAGTGATAATTTTGTGAGGTACGGGATCTGCTCAGTCTGTAATAGTTGAGAAGTGAGGCGCCAGAAAAGCACAACAGATCAGGCAGCATCTGAACAGCAGGACAATCGAATATCAGGCAGAAACCCATCGTCAGGAATGTGGTTGGGGGACAATGGGACTGAAACATAAATACGAGGGTAGTAGTTGTGCTGGTGGGAGGGTCACTGGGAAAACAATGAGAAGATGTAGGTCGGAGTAATAGTGATATGTTGGAGGGTAGGGTGGAGTCGATATGTGGGAAGGAAGATGGTTAGTTAGGGCAGTCCAAGAGGGCAGTGCTAGTTTGAACGTTTGGATCTGGGAGAGGTTGGTGGAGGGGAGATTTGGAATTTGGTGAAGTCAACTTTGATGCTGTACAGTTTGAGGGTTCCAGCTGTCCTCCCACCGATAGGTGTCCTATCACCCTCCTGTCCGACCTATCACCATCACACCCCACCTGCATCTACCTATCGCCTTCCAAGCTCCCTTCCACCCAGCTCCACCCCACCCTTCTATTTATTTCTCAACCTCCTTCTCCCTCCCTTACCCCCCACTTTCCTGATGAAGGATTTATACCTGAAACGTTCACTCTCCTGCCCCTCAGATGCTGCCGACGTGTTGTGCTTTTCCAGCCCCACACTTTACAACTCTCATCTCCAGCATCTGCAGCCCTCACTTTCTCTCACTCTCTAATAGTAAGAGATGAAAGATTTTTTCACTCTTTCTGGCATGTTAATCGAGAGTGTGTTAATTTATGGAATGGGGACAGAAATTAAGCATTCCCTTGTGTTACATCAGGATGGAATGCCAAATCAAGATTAGGGAAGTAACAGTGACAGTGAGTAACAGAGTGTCAGTTCCAGGAATACAGTTTGTTCTTGTGAACGATTTAGCAGGAGGCGAGGAGTGAGACGCACCACTTGTGGTGGAGAAGCCAACAGAAGTCTACGGAATTGGGATGTTAAAAGAAAAATACCGAGGAATCTTTCCAGACTGTGTAGTAACAAGATCCCACTGTCATAAGTTACAGCAGGAAGTAAAACCGAAAGAAAAAGACAAATGAATTGATGCTCAGTGAACTGACCCCCGTTTGATGTAACGGTGCAGGATAAACCTGAACAGGCAGAGGATCAGGCAGAGGGGTTTAGTCCAGAAAGGCTAATGGACTTACAACAGATATATACACACACATTCACACACACATACACATGCACACACACAGAAAAGGAATCAGAATATATTGTTGAATGTTATTAACTTAAAGATAGAATCATAAAATTAAAATAGAGACCCCGATAGGTTACTGCAGAAGGGAAATGGGCCAAAGTGCACCAGATTGTGTTTGCAGTAACGTACAGTGTTATGGCTAGCACATAAACTAACTGCAGGCGGTCACTTAGGTGTACAGAAGACTCAGGCTAAGGTAAAGAAGCATTTCCACTGGCCTGGAATGCACAAGGACGTGGTTTTTTTTGTACGTGACATACATCCCAAATGGTAGGTAAGTAACAGGCAGTAATAAAACCAGCACATTTCGTGCCAATTACTGCATTCGAAGAACATTTCACGTGGGTTATGATTAATTGTGTAGCTCCCCTTCCTAAAATAGAAGTGGAAAACTATATTTACTGACCATAATGAATATGTCCACCAGATTTCCAGAGGAAATTCCATTACGGAATGTTAAGATAAAAAGGGAGGTGGAGGGGTTGGTAGCTTTCTTTACTCGCTGTGGGCTAGGCAGTAAGATTGAGTCAGACGAAAGATCTCATTTTACCGCTCAGCTGTTTAAGGAAGTCATGGATAGCTTCGGCATGCAGCAGTTTAAATCAAGGGCATCCCATCCTGAATCCCAGGGAGCCTTGGAAAGTTAGCATCAGACGCTGAAGACCATGTTAACAGCGTACTGTTATGATTACCAGAATGATTGGAATAAAGGTGTCCCATTATTAGTTTGCCATTAGAGATGCCCCAAATAAATCTACTCACTTTACATCCTTTAAGTTAATATTCGTACATGAAGTGAGAGGTCCGTTGAAATTAATTAAATATAAATTGACAGGACCGAAGTCGGAAATCTCACACTTGGATTCTGTGTGTGAGGTGAAGGAGAGAGGAGATGGAGTAGGTGAGTTTGCTCAATACTATATATGAATAGTATCTGAAGAGCACAACATAGAATGAAGCAGGTGGCAGATAGAAACACTGAAACTTTGAGGATATCCCGTGGGGATGACGTATTAGTATTGCCACCAGGGGTAGGTAATCCCTTCAAAGCCAGGTTTGGTGGCCCCTTTCAAATTAAAAAAAATGTGGAGTCAGTTCAGCTATCCAGTAAAGATACTGGAGATGACAAAAAATTTATCGAGTATTTTATAAGGATGAATAAGGCTCCAGACACATTTATAACTCAGGAACAGAGCTGTGGCCAGATGAACAAATTGTGTAGTCTGATGTGCTGATATTTAGCAAGTGATTAAAAACTCACATGCTACAGTTGACAGATCATGTTTAACAAGAAGCAAACTTGGTAATAAACTTAAAGAAAACAGAATTCGCGAAGGCAGAGGTGACGTTCTTGGGACATTACATTGGACATGGGAGTTTGACCCCATGGAACACAAAGTCGAAGGGCTTTGAGGGATTTCCACAACCATCCTCGAAGAAAGAGATGCTTCGATTTTTGGAACTGAGTGGATTCTATCAGAAGTTTGTTCCAAACTTCAGCACCACTGATGGATTTACTAAAGAAGAACACAGAATTGTGGTGGACCGAACAATGCCAGGAGGCATTTGAGAATTTTAACGCAGGATTAATCACCGCACCCGTTTTAGCTACACCAAATATTCTGAAACCCATTGAAAATTGTGTTTGATGCTCGGGATATAGGGGTCGGAGATGTATTGATACAGAAAGAGGATGATGGAATTGAATGGCTATTTGGCTACTTGTCGAAAAAACTCAATATCCACTAGAACAAAGATACAAAATCTCCATTATTGAACAAGAATGATTATGTTTCGCACTGGCCTGACAATATTTTAACGTGTACATGACAAACAAATTGTCGGAGATGGTTTTGGACAATGACAAATCTCTCGCATTTTTTTGGAATATTTAAAGACCAGAATATGAGACTATTTCATTGGAGGTTTACCTTCCTGACTTTAAACTTACAAAAGGTACATGCTGCGGCTCCTACAATGTGATAGCAGATGGGTTATCGCGGATTTAAAGGAAAAAGTGTAGATAAAATTTAGTGTTATTCCAGTGTTATAATGGTGTGCAGAGTTAATATGAATGATATTACTGAGATAAATACTTTTGTATTTCATAAAATTGGGATTTAAAATTAGAGGAGAAGAAATGTAGTCATCTTTTCATTCTGCTGGTTCACTTTATTTTCTGAAGCGGGGAGATGTTGTGAAGCCAAAAACATGTAGAGTACTTTAAAACAGAACGGGTTTTGCCGAATAGAAATTAAAGCCACAAATGCCAGCTAAAGGTCAAACTGTTCCACATGTCACCATTAGCTGAGAAATGGATACCTGAGTTTTGGTTGCTGTTTTGACAGCCATTCAAATGCAACCAAAGAGTTTAAATAACGCTCAGTAAACCAGAAGCCAATGGAATTTGAATATTATTGTTTGGACACCTGGTAAGCAACCAAATTATGGGAATTACTATATCATGGGGAGTATACATACCCAGCATTTTGAACACTACAGGGAGAGCTACTGCCATCCAACAGCAGAGCAACTGCTGTAGAGCATCAGTGCTAACTGGCCATCCCAAACACTCTCTATCAAAGATACATGTTCATCTAAACCTACATGCAATAATAAAATGACCCGGGGAGATCAGCAGCTGAATGAGTGAGCACAGTTGGGAAGACAGAGACTGTGTGCTCTCGAGATTGTAATGTTTTATATGTGGGCTGTTGGAACAGCATATATTTACAGAGTTGGAGTCAGATGTAAAGTAGCTAAGAAAAGAGGGGCTTGTATTTGTCAATAGTTGTTGTTTAGTGTTCACTATTAAAGTTAAGAAACAAACTTGTTAATTTTTGCTTAAATAATGGAATATAGGAGATCGGTGTCACTCATGTTTTAACAGATTACGAGGTGAGGTGAGCTTTTCTGGGTGTTTGGTTTTAATTAACTGAGGGGTTCGAGTCCACCTTGTAAATGTCCATCCACGTTAGCCCCATTTCCCTGCAGTCGGCCCATATCCTTCCAGTCCTTTCCTATCGACATATTTATCCAAATGCATTGAAATGTTGTTAATGTTGTTAATGTACACCACCCACCCACCCCCCACCCCGCCCCACCACCAACCACATCTGCTGGCAGCTCATCCATGTACCAGCCCTCTGTGTAAAGAAGTGGCCACTCAGGTTCCCTTTTATTCCTTCCCCTTTAACCTTAAACTGATCCCCTCTAATCCTCGATTTTCTATACCTTGGAAAAAGACTGAGAGCATTAACTCTATCCATATCCCTCATGATTTTATACAGCTCTATAAGGACTCCCTCAGTCTCCTACACTCTAAAGAAAAGGTCCTAGCTTGTCCAACCTCTCCCTATAACTTAGACCATTGGGTCCTGGCAACGTCTTTATAAATTTCTTCTGCACTCTTTCTAATTTCATAACATCCTCCCTATAACAAGGTTATAGAAACTGAATACAATACTCCAAGTGCGGCCTTACCAAAGTCCTGTGTAACTGCAACATAAATTCTCAACTTCTATCCTCAATGTCCTGACTGATGAAGGCCAATGTGCCAAAAGCCTTCTTCACTGCCCTGTCAACCTGTGACTCTACTATGAGAGAACTGTGCCTGTGAAAACCAAGGTCTCTCTGCCCACTGCACCCCTTAAGACCCTCCCCTTCACCGTGAAACTCCTACCTTGATTTGAGTTTCCAAAATGCAAGACCTCACACATCTATATTAAATTCCATTTGCCATTTCTCGGCCCACTTCCCCACCTGATTAAGTCCCTGCTGCAATTTCTGATAAACTTCCTCACTGATCACGCTACCACTTATTTTAGTATCATCTGCAAACTTACTAATCATACCTTGTACATTCTCAACCAAATCATAGATAACAAACAGCAATGGACACAGCCTTCAGTCTGACCATCATCCTTTCACTAAACCCTCTGCTTCTGACCATCAACCCAACTGTGTATCCGATTGGACAGTTCCCCCAGCATTCCACGTGATGGAACCTTCCAAACCAGCCTGCCATGTGGAACCTTATCGAAGGCCTTACTGAAATCCATAGAGACTAAATTTACAGCTCTGTCCTCGTAAACCTTCTTGGTCACTTCATCAAAGAACTCTAACAAATTTGGGAAGCATGATCTCCCCCTCACAAGTCTATGCTGACTGCTCTGAATCAAACCCTGTGTAAGTAATGGGTGCAGTCAATGGTATGCTGTCCTTCATTGTAAGATGATTCGAGTACATGAGTAAAGCCATCTTCCTGCTGTTGTAGAGCCTTGCTGAGAAAGCATTTGGGGCACTCTCTACAGATTTGATCTCCTTTGTAAAGAATGATCTCCTTCCCACAGATACAGATGGCAGTATCATGAGGGTAGAGCGAAGAACCTGAGAGTTTAATCTGCATGCTGTAAAATCTGAAATTGTGACGCTGAAAAATGAGGTGTAGCAGGTATATTTCCAAAAGACACATTGATAGGGTGAGAAATTCCACACTTTACCCAGGATTGATTGGTGTGATTTATTGTCACGTGTACCTCAGTACAGGGAAACACTTTATTTATGAGCAGTGGAGGCAGATCATAGTAAGCATAGCCAGACAGATCATAGGGTGGAAATAGACTTGGACAGAGTAAGGCACACAGGTTATACTGAACAGGACGTGCACTAGACAAGATCAACATGAGAAAGATCAGCATTATTTGAACACAGAGAGTCGATTCATCAGTCTAACGTTACTTTCCTAATAGTTTATATGCCTAAATTAACTCTCCCCATGTTATTGTGCTGTTGGCGTGTGAACCCGTACTGAACGCCATGTTGTTCACAATCCCCAACATCAGCCATAATACCTTCGATCTGAAACAGGTAGCCATTCCCACCAGCTTCCACCCTGCATAGAGAAAGGCTGGCTTCTCAGAGATGGAAGGTGCCTTGTTGAGACTTCACACAAGACATATGGCTTCCCTCCTCACCACTAGAAAACCATGTTAAAGTCCCACGTGTTCATCATGAGCAACGGAGCCAGGAGGAACAACGTGGAGCAGTCTGTCTGTGCAGCCTCTGCCCCACTTGTTCATCATATTGGAGCATCATTCTGGGGACAGTGAGGACTGCCGATGCTGAAGATTTTAGTAGACAGTAGATTGCTGGAAAAGCACAGATGGTCAGGCAGCTCCGAGGAGCAGGAGAATTTGGGCATAAGCCATTCATCAGGAATCAGCATCAATTACCTCATTCTGTCGCTTTGCAAGTGCGTTGAGGGGGGAATGGCTTCGTACTGTTCCTGTGTAAGAGACTGAAGGAGCTGAATGGCCTCATCCTGTTCCTGTGCAAGTGGCTTTAGGGGCTGAATGGCCTCCTCCTGTTCCTGTGTAAGAGACTCAACGGTCTGAATGGCTTCTTCCTCTTCCGATTGGACAGGACCGAGGGCCTGATTGGGTTACCCCTGGTTCCTGTTTGACAGCTCGATGTACTGACAACTGTGATGATGCTACAGGCTTTGAGAGGTTATTTTGTCCTGGTTTCTTTTAAGAGAGAGAGTGAATGAACGTTACCAAACTGGTTAGTTAAGACCACTGAGTAAACAGCTAGGGAGGTCTTGGGTTTATTTTAATGCAGCCTGAATGGGTGTGGCCAACTGTCACAGATTAGGATCTCTGGGTTTTGGTTTCTCAGTAGTATCAGAAACTATTGGGGTCTGCACAGAGTTGGAATCTTCAGTGACTATCTCCTGGGTGCTACTCTCTCTGAATTTTCTCTTGGTGCTGTTTTCAATTCCCGTATTAGAGAAATGTTTGTGACAATCTGTGTCTGAATTTTCCTTTCTGCCAGGGGCTGTGTTTTTGGGATTTTCCTATATTGGTACAGTTCATTTGTAATATTTCCTAGATTTGTTATTCTGTTAACTTGTCTAATGGAATTATGATTTTCTAAATTCCTCTTTCTTTGCATCCATTTTATCTTTCCCGTTTCAATAAATAGTGTTTTTCTTCACACCGAGAAGTTTGACCTGTCACATTGCATCTGGAACAGTCACTTTATATTCCCTTTAAAATAAAAAAAATATAGAGTCTAGGTGACCGCCTTCAAATATTTTCGAGGGGCTCTGGTGTGGTCCATCACACTAGACTCCTTCTCTTCCTGAGTAATAGGCTGGAGGCACTGAATGGGCTGTCCCTGTTCTTCTCCAATAGTGTCAATGGGCTGAATGGCTTCCTCATATTCCTGTGAAACTAGCGTGAGGTGCCGAATGAACTCTTGTTTTACTGTGGCAATGTGCAGTGACAGGCAGCGCTGGTAGATGAATGTTACGGACCATTTAACAGCACAAGTCTCAATGGAGTCAGGGTCTTGCTGCACACGGACACAGACTAGTTCAGGAGCTGAGGGGGGATCAAAATGTTCTGAACATTGTGGCATCTTCGGTGACCATCCCCACTTCTGATCTTATGGTGGGGAAGGTGGGGAGGGGAGACATTGATGAAGCAGCTGAAGCTGTTTGTGAAGAGGAAGCTACCCTGAGGATCTCGCACAGAGGTGACCCAGGGCTGAGATAATGACCATCTTCCTTTGTGACATGTTTGACCCCAAACACTGGAGAGTTTACTCTGATTCCCATTAAGTCCAGTTTTGTTAAGGTCCTTGATGTCAACAGAAGCCAACCATTGCCTTGATATCGGGGCCAGTCATTTTTACCTGAACCCTTGTCTCAACCTCTTTTGTTCATATCAATAGGCCATGATATAGGAGCAGCAAGTGTTTTCTTCAAACAGGTGGGATTGAATGTCAGGGTTTCTGTTCTCAAGAGTGTTCGGGAAGCTAGATGACTGAAAGTATTTGAAGAGGAGGGAGATGGATATTGACCTGACAGAGCGGTGAGGGCTATGAAGAATTGGGTTTGAAAGAGAATTTGAGACCAAGAGCAGATCAGTCATGATCTTAGTGAAGGGCAAGGCAGGCTTGGGGGGTGAACGATCTGTTCCTGTTCCTGATGTTCTCACATTCTGTTATTGGAGAGTTAGTGGGTGTTATTTTCATGAAGGTGCAATTACTGAATATTGCAGTAAGGGAGACCAGAGGATTTTGTGAGCCAACTCTGGTTGAGGTATGGGGGCTGTATTCACAGTGAATCTGGGTCTACAACATGACCAACAAATGAAGCACAAGTTGCAGAGAGGAGAAGCTCTGTGAAGAGAGATGAGGGGCCTCTTTCATACCTGTGCCTGGATTTTCCAATTACACTTCCCAAATCACTTCAAAGCATGTGTGACAGTATTGAGAGGCTGAATGGTCTCCTCTGTTTCTGTGCACCAGATTATAGGAGTAAGTAGCCTCCAACTGTTCCTGTCTAGCAGGTATTAGGGGCTGAATGGAACACAGGAACATTGGACTGAGGAGCAGGAGTGGGTCATTAGATACTTTGAGCCTTCTCCACCAGGCAGTAAGATTGTGGCTGATCAGGTTGGGGTCTCAGCCCCACTTTCCTGTCTATATCCCATTATCCATGACTCACTTCTCTGTCAAATATTTAACTGATGCAGCTTTCAATCAATGTGAACATAGAGGCACAATTAACTTCCACTGAAGAGAATTCCCACTTGAAAGGTCCTTTAAGAATTATTCAACATCCTTCTTATAGAATCAGAGAGTCATGCAGAATGGAAACAGACCCGTTTGTCCAATCTGTTCATTCCGATCAGATATCAAATCTGATCCAGTCCCATTTGCCAGCATTTGGTAAATATCCCTCCTCTTTCAGATACTTTTTAAATGTGAGATTGTAACCGCCGTCAGCACTTCCTCTGACAGCACTTTCTGTACACACACCACTCTCTCTGTGAAACATTTATCTTCAGGTCCCTTCTAAATCATTCGCCCTCTCCCCTTCAACCAATGCCCTCTTGTTCTGGACTCCCCTAACCTGGAGAGCAGAACGTGGCTGTTCAGAATATCCATGCCCCTGATGGTTTTATAAACCTCTATAATGTCACCCTTCAGCCTCTGACACTCCAGGAGAAAGCACCTCAACCTAATCAGCCTCTCCCTCAAGCTCAAACCTCCAGTCCTGGAACATCTGGGTAAGTTATTTCTGCAGAAAACCGAGTTGTACGCAGTATTCTTAAAGTGGCCTCACAACGTCCCGTACAGATACGACATCCCACCACAATTCCTATACTCAATACTCTGACTGATTAAGGCAAATGTGCCAAATGTGTTCTGCACCACTCTGTCTACCTGCGATTCCACATTCAAGGAACAATATACCTGCAGTCCTATGTCCCTTTGTTCTACAACACGCCCCAGGACCTTCTCATTAAGTGTATAATTCCTGGCCTGGTGTGCGTTCACAAAATACAAAACCTCGTATTTATCTAAATTAAACTTCATCTGTCACTCCTTGCCCCTTTGTCCCATCTAATTGTGGTCTTGTTGTACTCTGAGATAATCTACTACACCACCTTTCTGATGTCATCTGTAAATTTACTAACTATGGCCCCAATATTCACATCTAAATCCTTTACATAAATGATGAAATGCAGTGAACTCAGTACTGATTCTTGCAGCACATTGCTGCTCACAAGCCTCCAGGCTGAAAAATATCCCTCTTCCTTCAAGCCAATTGTGACGAGCTTCCTCTGTATCTTATGTGACTGAAACTTACTAATCTGTCTACCAATCAGAATGAAATATCAGCTGTGAAGAGAGGCTGAGTAGGTTAGGGTTATTTTCACTAGATAAAAGGAGATTGAGGGGGGACTTGATTAAGGTTTGCAAAATCATGAAGGGTATAGACAGGGTGGATAGAGATGGGCTTTTTCCCAGGGTGAAGGATTCAAGAATGAGAGGTCATGCTTTCAAAGTGGGAGGTGGAATGTTTAAGGGGGATACATATGGTAAGTACTTCACACAGAGAGTGGTGGGCATTTGGAACGTGTTGCCAGCATTGGTGGTAGAGGCAGGCACGGTAGATTCTTTTAAGATGCATCTGGACAGATGTATGAGTAGGTGGGGAGCAGAGTAATGCAGATGCTTAGGAATTGGGCGACAGATTTAGACAGTACATTTGGATCGGCTCAGGCTTGGAGGGTGAAGGGCCTATTCCTGGGCTGTAGATATTCTTTGTTCTTTGTTGTTTAAATGAACACCTTGTTGAAGTCCATATAGACAACGTCTACCAAACTGGCTTCATCAATCTTCTTTGTCACCTCTTCAAAAAACTCAACCAAATTAATGAGACATGATTTCCCATGCAGAAAGACACGTTGTCTACCCCGATCAGCCCTTGCCTTCCCAAATGTATGTAAATGCTATCCCTCAGAAACCCCTCCAACAACTTACCCACCACTGACAGCAGGCTCACTGGATTATAGTTCCCCGGCTTTTGGGGTCACTGTTTCATTTTCTAGTCCCACACCTCCACTGCTCACAACAAATATTAACTGTAACCAGGTTAGTGATATGGCCGATGATATCGTTCTCAGACTGGGTCAGGGTCAGTTTTAGGAACAAGTCAGGCTAGTTTCTTTAATCTGCTAAAACAACACGTTTATGATCCAGAGCAATGTTACTCAAACTATGGTGGAAAGATGAATGGCAAACTGTTTGGATATTGCAATTATATAATCAATGGCTTGGAAAGGGTGGACGCTAAGAAATTGTTTCCGTTACACCTTAGAATGAGAAGGGGTAAATTCAGAACAGAAATGCGGAAACATTTCTTCAGCCAGAGAGTGGTAGGCCTGTGGAATTCATTGCCACAGAGTGCAGTGGAGGCTGGGACGATAAATGTCTTCAAGGCAGAGATTGATAAATTCTTGATGTCACAAGGAATTAAGGGCTACGGGGAGAATGCGGGTAAGTGGAGTTGAAATGCCCATCAGCCATGATTAAATGGCTGAGTGGACTCGATGGACCGAATGGCCTTACTTCCACTCCTATGTCTTAAGGTCTAATATTTCCCTTTCTAAACACAAACACACAAACACACAAACAAACGTACACACAAACACACACATGCAAACACAAACACACACCGATTAACAAAATTTCTGCAATTTAATTTGAAAGAACTTTGTCCAGATATTATTGGAACTCATGACAAAAGTAAAAATTGAGATTGTCCAAAACGTTATTCTGCTTCTGAAGATATTGTACACACACAGCTGCTAGCAATGGGATTTCATCCTGGGAGAGTTGGATTTGGCTGAATTCCCTTTGCTTTAGGCAGTGAGTAGACTCCAGTAAATTCTGGTCAGGGAGCACCCAAAGGGCAGCACGGTGGGCAGCATTGCTGCTTCACAGCAGCAGGGGCTTGGGTTCGATTCCAGTCTTGGGTGACTGTCTGTGTGGAGTTTGCACATTCTCCCCTTATCTGTAAGAGCTTCTAATTGGTGATCTACTTTCCTCCCACAAACTGTGTAGGTTCGGTGGATTGTCATGTTAAATTGTCTGTAGTGTGCAGGGATTTCTAGGTTAGGTGCATTAGTCAGGGGCAAATATAGGGAAATCGGTTGGGAAGGTTGGTATTGACTTGTTAGGCCGAAGGGCCTGTTTCAACACTGCAGTGATTCTATAAAAGTAACGATGACTGAAGAATTTTTTTTATAGCTTGCACACATTGCTGTGATGAGGAACAACGAAGAAGAGAGTGTGTGATAGGCAATTCCTTCTCAGGCAGGTTACATTTTCTCCCTCTCTGAGCTGAATCACACAGTAATGTCATCCTCTCCCAAACTGGACCATGTGAGGTCTCCTTGTACATTGTCCAAACTATGTCTCCATCACATTCCCTGTTCCATGTAGGTGCATCATTGCTGCTGTCATAGACAGAGCAATACCCTTAGCAGAAAATGGTCTTGACTGATTTGAAATATGTTTACATGGCCCTGCGTCATTAAAAAATAAAATATTTAATATATTCAGAATACCTGTTTTAAAATGACTGCATTTTTTAACAAATGCAGAAATTTCTGGAAAAGCTCGGCAGGTCTGTCAGTACCCAGATGCCTTTTACATGCTGTAGTTGTACCAGCCTCCACCACTTCCTCTGGCAGCTCATTCTATATGCACACCACCCTCTGTGTGAAATTGTTTCCTTTAGGCCTCATCAAAATCTTTCCCCTCTCACTTTCAAACAATGCCCTCTAGTTTTGGACGCCCCTAACCTGGGGACAAACCCTGACTACTCACCCTATCCATGGCCATTTTGATTTTATAAACCACTACTGCTGCAAAATGTGACTCCAATGATCACGAATAGCTGTACTTTCAGTCATCCCGGGCCTAAATTCTGAAATTCAATACTGACACCGCTCCCTTATCCATCAAGTCACAATTCTAAATCCATTTTAATCAGTTTGTTCTGATTTATCATGAGAAACTTCTGTGGGATTTACACCGAGACCTTTGTGCCCAGAGGGAGGGACTCTCATCACTCAGCAATACCCATGAAGCTGTAACATTATTCTCCTGTGTGTTTGTTCATCAGACTGTCCTGACATGATGTGACATACCTCTGCAACAGGCAGGAATTAAATCCAGGCCTTATAGTCCAGAGCTAGGAACACTACCACACAAGTTCAGGAATTGGAATCAAATCCAGAGTTCTGGCTCAGAGACAGGGACACTACCCACCACACTGCCATACCCAGATTTTGGGTCATATTTTAGTGCCCACTTTCAGTTCGGTGTGGATTTATTATAATCAGGTTCCCATTACTGAACTACACAAAACCCTTTGTATTGTTAAACAAATGCAAGATATTTGTCTCAACTGTAGGATATTGAGTGACGTGCTATGCAATTGATTAATTGCTAGTATCTGTAGTCTGCAATATTTCGGAAAGAAATCCTGCAGAAACACTCTGCCCAATGAAGGGTCTCAAATGGATATTTATTAATGAACAGCAGAGACGAAGGAAGATCTTAATTTCTGACCCCCAAACACCGATCACTCTTGCCCACCTCTAACGTGCGACTCCCCTTTTCCTAAAACCATGAAATGACACCAGGCCGGTGATTACTGTCCAGCCTCTCCTCCCCACTGACTGTGTCTGCAATCTGTCCCTCCTCCCCCTAACCACACAAGGCAAATCAAGCTCAGGGTCTTTGTGAAAATCAAGGCCGGAGTGTGCAGGCCTCCTGGAGAGGGATGGGCATTTTAAAATTGAAGGGGAGGGGGAGATGACAGTAATATCACACACTGGGCTGAGGGGTGGCTGATGGAGTTTAGTATGGATTAATGCGAGGCATTGGATTTGGTAAATCAAACAACAGCAGGACCTATACAATTCAAAGTAGAGCCTTTGGCAGTGTTGTAGAATAGACACCTAGGCCGTCAGGTATAATTCTTTAAAATTTGCATCTCATATAGATAGTACGGTTAAGAAGGTGTTTAACACACTTGTTTTCATTGGTCAGACCCTTTGAGTATCGGAATGGGGATGTCATGTTGAGGATGTACAGGACATTGGTGAGACCTCTTCTGGAATACTGTGTCCAGTCTGGTCACCCTGCCCGCTCATTCCATAGGCACACCACCCTCTGGGTGTAAAAGCTGCCCTTTAGGTCGCTTTAATGTTTCCCCTCTCACCTTAAACCTCTGCCCTCTAGTTTTGGTCTACCCTTCCCTTAGAAAATACCTTGACTATTCACTTTGATATTATTGACCTTGATATTATTAAGCTGGAGAGGATTGAGAACAGATGAACTTGGATGTTGTTGGGAATGCAGGGAGTGAGCGATAAGGAGAGGCTGGGTATGCTGGGACTTTTTTCACTGGAGAGGATGAGGTTAAGGGGTAACTTCACAGAAGTTTACAAAATAATGAGGGGTACAGATAAGCTGAAGGGCTGATGTCTTTTCCCAAGAGTTGGGGATTCAAAACTGAGGGATATTTTAAGGTGCGAGGAAAAAGATTTACAAAAGTCATAAGAGTTAATTATTTTAGACAGAATCTGGCTTGTGTGTGGAATGAACTTGCAGAGCAAGTGGTGAAAGCAGGGACAGTTACAACGTTTAAAGGACATTTATATCAGTACATGTATAAGACATCAGTTTGGATGGTGCTGTGAGCAGCTGCTCTCTCCCTCCCCCTCTCTGAATGAATCCCTGTTGGTTTTCACCCTCTGCCAATGCCTTTCAGTGGCGTGGGGAGGCCAGCAGAGGGTGGCATTGCATCACTTTAAGCACCACAGAGACTGCAAGACCTGCCCCACACACAGACACACACATACACTGACAGGAATTGTTAGGACATGGCGTGAAGCTCATCTGGTAAGTTAAATGAAACATAAAGAAATGCTCAATTTGCCTCGTAAACTATTGAAATATGAGGAACAGAGAACTCCCAAATTCCACTGTTTAAATAAAAACATCAATTTATTTTTTTCACTCTGAAAGTGACCATTTTCCATCAACTATTCACAACTCAGGGACCCTCTTTCCCTTAACTGCTTATTACCCGACTCCAGCTCTATAACAATATACTGTTTCTGGGTCTGCCACCCTCTCATACCACAGGTGCTTGTAAGCTCTCAGTTCAAAACAGCATTCCCTCTCTTAAAAGTACAGTACACACTTTCAACTTCATCACATTATACTCTGATGAAGTGGATAAGTGGGACCTAACCGGATTTCTCTTGCTCTGTGGTTTGTCAATAATTAATCTACTCTGTCTGGTATGTGTCAGGACTTCTGTTGCTCCATTGACAGCATGTCATTATTCGACTCTGTCCGTGGGAATATATCAGTATTTCACTTGCTCAGACTTGTGTGTGTGGGGCAGGATTTCAGGTGTTTCATAGGGACTGTGACACGATTTCAATCGCAATGTTTGTAGATGGCACCGAACCTGGAAGAACTCTGAAATCAATGGAAGACAGTGTGGAACTCTAACAGGACAGTGACACGTTGGTGTAGTGTTCAGTTATAAGGCAGATGGGGATCAATGCAGAGCAGTGTGAGGTGATGTACTGTGGTAGGAAGGACATTGAAAGGCAGTTTAATACAGGCCGTACCATAATAAAGGGGTTGCATGAGCAGAGGGCTCTGGGTGTATATGAGCACAGATTGTTGAAGATATCAGGACAAGTGGGGAGAGCAGTAACTATCACAGATTAGTTTCAGTATCTGAGCTGTTTACAGGGGAGGTGTAGGAGGGAGTCTCTGTGCTCCCTTCCTGGGAGGTGGAGGTGACGATGTGTTGTGAGCCCACCCTCCTGCCCACCGAGACCGTGGGGAATCCATTTGTACCAGCTCAACACAAAAGGGAGACGGCATCAGGGCCACAGATTCTAAGTTGTGCCGGGGGGAAACGGAGCTGCCAGTGGGTTTAAAGTGAGAATTGCCCTTCGCTGAACATTGCTCCTTACTCGGTCGGTGGGACATGGATGTTTCAGAATCTCCACACAAGGCGTCCCGGTCCTCTCCAGCTCCTACCAGGGTCCTCCCCACATGGCGGGGGGAGGGGGGGTGAGGGAACGGATATCGGGCACTCCACCACCCGGCTTGGCACTTTCTGACCTATTCCAGGCTGTTTCTCCTGAAATAGGAGAAAGGGAGAGAGGGAGTGAGGGTGGGAGTGGGTGTCCTTGCTGTTAGTGCTGGTTTAGGTGAAGGGGACGGGGACATGGTGAGGGGTCTGGAGGGAATCAGTTCACAGTGTTGTATCCATGCAGTGTTATTAACGTGGGGGGGGGGGTCGTTAAAGTGGAGGGAGGAGGAAGACAAGGGGAGAGAGAGAGGGAGAGAGAGAGAGAGGGATAGAGAGTGGGAGAGAGAGGGAGAGAGAGATCACGGCGGGGTGGGATGGTGCTTTACCTGTTATACAGGGAGTGTGAGGGAGCAGACAGAATAGGGTGACCCTTATCCCGACAGAGTGGGGAAGGTTATTGATGCTTGTCCTGTATTGCTGGGCATTTCCTCAGACCCCAGATACTGCACTGAGCTGGGTGGGGAGCTCAGACCATGATCAGTGGGTCAGGTGGTGTGGCCCCCTCTGGGAAGAGAATGGTCCCCCTCTGTACTAGCACATCCACCAGGACCTCCGTGCCCCTGTCGACAAACCGCAGTGTAATTGTCTCTTATTCCCCCATGCACAGGTTAAACTGCGCAGGGCAGCTCCTAACTGAGAAAGCGCAACCATGTGCTCATTGGCCTTTTATAGATTGCCCCAGTGTCAGGGAACAATGAATATCCAGGGTCGCCCGGGAGATGGTGAGTACCTCCAGCCATGATGGGTGGGAGAATCGGGCTGGTATTGAATAAGAGGGACACCATGGGATGGGCTGGGTTGTTAATGAGGTGAGTTTGATCCGATATCACCAGGAAACTAGCTCAGCATCGTGCAGATAATCGTTCTGTCAGACTAAGGGATAATGTCACTGAGACAGTTTTTTGTTTGATTCAGCCCGGTGAGTCATAGATTCTGTTGAAACAACTCCCATTTACAAAGCTGTAGTGCAAATGCTCAAATATCCCATTTGCCCATCTTTCCTGGGAAGACAGGCTCATGTTACAGGATGCTATCGAAGTGTCTACATTTCAGCATTCTGAAACCTGGGAACACATCCTTCCATGACACTGTCTCTCAGTCTCCCCCTTCTCTGTCTATACCCCAAACCCCTCCCATGTGGTGATATTTAAACTGATTCCCTCACCATCTCTCTCTGGCAGTGAGGTTCACACCCACAAAACCCCCTTGTCAGGGCAACAATGGGGATATGGAGCTGTAAATGGGTGGGAGCTGTACATCCTGTCAGTTACAGAATGGGCTGCAAGTTTCCCCACACTGGGCAGGGGTCTAGCACAGTGTTGCCGAGCAATGCACTGGGGTGGGGTACACAGTCCGACATGCTGGGAGGGTAACTGCTGTTGGGTTACAGATCAATGTGCTGGGGCGGTGTACACACTCCTACATGCTGGGAGGGTAACTGCTCCTGGGTTACTGATGAATGCACAGGGATGGGGTACACAGTCCTACATGCTGGGAGGGTAACTGCTCCTGGGTTACTGATGAATGCACAGGGATGGGGTACACACTCCTACATGCTGGGAGGGTAACTGCTCCTGGGTTACAGATCAACGCACTGTGTCGGTGTACTTAGTCCTACATGCTGCGGGGGGGGGGGGGGGGGGGTGGGATGGCTCCCGCTTTACAGGGGGAGAGGTGATAGGTCAGAGAGGAGGGTGGGGTGGATTGGGGAAGGTCATGGACAGGTCAAGGAGTTCCCGGGAACATTCCGTCCCCAACATTCTATAACTGCCATTCCCCAGAATGTTCTATCCCCGACATTCTATAACTGCCATTCCCCAGAACGTTCTGTCCCCAACATTCTATAACTGACATTCCCCGGAACGTTCTGTCCCTGACATTCTATAACTGACATTCCCCGGAACGTTCTGTCCCTGACATTCTATAACTGACATTCCCCGGAACGTTCTGTCCCTGACATTGTTTGTGAACGGCCGGACGTCAGTGAATTGAACAAACGATAAGATCCCGAGGGAAGAGATCCCGTTCCAGGGAGAAGGAGACACTGTTCCGAAGGCCACTCAGGCAGTTAAAGGGGTTAATACGTTTTCCCTGCGTTTACATTTCTCCACGACACAGGATCGACCACAATTTAGACCAAAAGACAGGAATTCCCAAACTCCGTTTGTCTTCAGGAAACTGGGAGAGAATCCTTCAGGACAGGAACGTTCCGTCCGTATTAGGAACTGGGAAGGAGTGACCTGTGTCTGCTCTCGAGTGATCGAGTGTGTGGGAATGTTCTAGAAACCACCTGTCCTTATGGATGTGTCTCTGTGTGTTTGGGGAGGGAGGGTTTCTTGTGGTTGATGTCACATTTTTGTCAGTAATTCCGACCTTCCCATTTGTTATTCCAGCTCCAATTATTTTAATAAATCCCTGAATACAGGGACACATTTGAAAATCTCACTGGGTCCCCGATCAAACGGGTCCCTTTGCCTCCAGGCTGATGGATAATGGGTTTGTTTTCCTTCCTCACAGTTAACGTAGTGACCATCTACGTCCTGCTTTATAAAGATTGTGGACTGTCTCCATGTGTCAGACGTTACCTGGGGGCCATGGCAGCGGCGGATCTCCTGGTCATTATCCTCGACCTGATCCTGAGACACATTCCTAATGTTTATCGGGAACAGTTTTATTTCCTGAGGGACTCCGTCCCCGTGTGTAATATCCACGCCGTCCTGCTTTATGCAGCCACTGACTGCTCTGTCTGGTTCACCGTCACTTTCACCTTTGATCGGTTTGTGGCCATTTGTTGCCAGAAGCTGAAAAGTAAATATTGCAGTGAGAAAACGGCGGCTGTGGTTCTGGGAGCAGTGACTGTGCTGAGCTGTTTAAAGAACATTTCCTGGTATTTTATGCTCAAGGCTCGGTATCGGCTGGTGAACGAGCCCTGGTTTTGTGATGTAACAGACGCCGTTCTATTATCCAGAGTCTGGGTCACAATCGAGTCCCTCCACCACATTCTAACCCCGTGTGTCCCATTTCTCCTGATTCTGCTGCTCAATGTTCTCACCGTCAGACACATTTTAGTGACCAGCAGAGCCCGCAGGAGACTCCGTGCTCACACCAATGGGGACGCTCAGTCTGACACTGAAATGAGAAACCGAAAAAAATCCATTATTTTACTGTTTGTGATCTCGGCCAATTTCATCCTGTTATGGTCAACGTTAATGATGTTTTCTATATGGAACCGGATGTTGTATGTTGGGTATGAGTCTGTGTCTCTCGATTGGTTTGTGCAGGAATTGGGCTCCATGCTGCAGCTCCTCAGTTGCTGCACAAACACCGCGATTTATGCCGTGACCCCGACTAAGTTCAGGCAGCAGCTGAAGAATGTGCTGAAATATCCCTTCACCCAAATCCATCCATCCATCAAATTCCCTCATTAATCAATCCATCCGGGATTTTCTCAATTCAGTTCAGTGTTTCAGCGATGGAGCAGCCTGTCGCTATGGGAACAGACTGAGGGTAGCGCTGGTTTGTCCAACCTTATCCCCCAGGATGGTTACAGGGAAACATTTCAATGTTTCTCACAACTCAGGGGACAGTGCGAAAAGGCATCATCCCACTGACTGTATCCATCACTTCCATTTGTAAGAAATAAAAATGTTGATTAAAGCGTGCCGAGCAGCAGAGTGACCGATGTTGTTGTGTGTCTTTATGTTGGAGAAGCTGAGCTGGAGAGAGACGGACTCAGCCCCGAGTCCTGGGCCTCAGGGAAGGGGAGGGCATCGCATCCTGAGCTCAGGAGCCGTATTTAACTCCCTCTGTCCTTACTTTCCCCTCTGGGTCTCCCACTTCAACCTAGCTCTCAGCAGAATTCACCTTGCTCCCTTTATCCTTCTCCCTCCATATATCCCTTCCATTCAATTCCACTGTCCTTGCCTTCCCCAATCTCATTCACTCTCTCTCCATCTTGCAATCATAACCTCCCAATGTTACTGTCTTCCTCCAATCCTTAGGTGCTGGGGGAACAGAAGAGGGTTGTCAGGCCGATGTTAGGGAACAGAGATTGGGACGGCATGTCAGGCCATTGCAAGGGCAACTATATAGAGCTTGGGCCAAACGCCATTGCTTGGGGACATAGTGGGTGTGAGAACACCAGCCGTTACTGGGGGTAACAGGTGAAGTGGCACTGTAGGCTGTGGCTGAGACTGGTACAACAAGATATCACAAACAGAACACATTGTTTGGGACATACTGTCTGTTACTCAGGGAATAGAATGGGGATGGGGTTAAAGGTCATTTAGAGGGGATCAACTGTCAGGAGCTCAGTTTCAGGTGTGTGAGGGGTGTGATGGTAGGAGACTGTGTGGGCATGTGAGTGTGATGCTGGGGGAGTGTGCGAGGGAGTGAGCATGATGGCGGGGTAATGTTTGGGGGAGAGAGCATGACTGAGGGGGAGAGTGTGAGGAAGTGAGAGTGACGGTGGGGACGTGTGCAGGGAAGTAAATGGACAATGGGAGTTTTTGGGAGAGGGAGCGTGATGGTGGGGGAGTGTGCGAGGGAGTGAATGGGACAATGGGAGTGTGTGGGAGAGTGAATGTGATGGTGGGGGAGTGTGCAGGGGAGTGAATGGGACAATGGGAGTGTTTGGGAGAGGGAGTGTGATGGTGGGGGCGTGTGCGAGGGCGTGAATGGGACAATGGGAGTGTTTGGGAGAGGGAGTGTGATGGTGGGGGCGTGTGCGAGGGAGTGAATGGGACAATTGGAGTGTGCGGGAGAGTGAGCGTGACAGTGGGGGCGGATGCGAGGGAGTGAATGGGACAATGGGAGTTTGCGGGAGAGTGACCGTGATGGTGGGGGCGTGTGCAGGGGAGTGAACAGGAAAATGGGAGTGGGCGGGTGAGTGAGCGTGATTTTGGGGGAGTGTGTGAGGGAGTGAACGGCACAATGGGAGTGTGTGGGAGAGGGAGCGTGACGGTGGGGGAGTGTGCAAGGGAGTGAATGGCACAATGGGAGTGTGCGGGAGAGTGAGCCTGATGGTGGGGTAGTGTGCGAGGAATTGAACAGGACAATGGGAGTGCACGGGCGAGTGAGCGTGACGGGGGGGAGTGTGCGAGGGAGTGAATGGGACAATGGGAGTGTGTAGGAGAGTGAGCATGATGGTGGGGGAGTGTGCGAGGGAGTGAACAGGACGTTGGGAGTGTGCGGGAGAGTGAGCATGACAGTCAGGGAGTGTGCGAGGGTGTGAACGGGTCAATGGGAGTGTGCGGAAGGGTGAGCGTGACAGCGGGGGAGTGTGTGAGGGAGTGAACAGGACAATGGGAGTGTGCGGGAGAGTGAGCATGACAGTCAGGGAGTGTGCGAGGGTGTGAACGGGTCAATGGGAGTGTGCGGAAGGGTGAGCGTGACAGCGGGGGAGTGTGTGAGGGAGTGAACAGGACAATGGGAGTGTGCGGGAGAGTGAGCATGATGGTGGGGGAGTGTGCGAGGGAGTGAACGGGACAATGGGACTGTGCAGGAGAGTGAGCGTGACAGTGAAATGGAGTGATATCAAACTGTGAAATGGAATGATGATGATGATGGCAAGTAGGTATGTTCTCCATAATTAGGTAGAATTAACTTGCAGTGCAGCTGGATCAGCACCACAGTCACAAATATTCTCTGTCTCCACCACCCACACTCAGTAGCATTGGAGTGTACCACAGACAAGATTACACTGTCGAAACTCCCCAAATTTCCTCACAGCGCAGCTTCCAGAATCAGGGCATTATCGCATGGAACACTGAGCACAGCAGAGACACAGGACACCAGGTGAAATTTCCACATCCAGCCGCTCGCCACCGTGGGTCGGAAAAACGTCTCAGTTCCACAAGTGCTATTCATTGGAAATCCTGGAACTCCCTCCCTTACATTATTATGGGTTTATCTGGACAAAATGAATGGCAGCAGTTCAAGACGCTAACTCATCGTCAATTTCTCCAGAACAATTATATCTGAGTAATACGTGATAACCCAGTGGCAATGAGCCAAACACATTAATGAACCACAAAACAAAGGTAACTATTTGGAACCCATGTGCTCCAATGCTGAGCTTTTGAATAAATTGTGTCCATATTCATGAAAATTGAAATACAATTTCATTTGAATGCATCAAATTCTGAACAGGCTTCAGAAGGTAGATGGTGAGAAATTGATCCTGTCGTTCTGGGTATCTGAAACACGATAACACAGTCTCAGGAGTTGCGGAAAAGCTCAGCAGGTCTGACCAAATCTGTGAAGAGAAGTCAGTGTCAAAGTTACACCATTTACAGATCTTTTGGTTATTATTGACTGCACCCTCAGGGTAAGGGGGAGGTTATTGGGAATGAGATGAGGAGAGCGCGATTAACTCTAAGGCCTCTGAGTCTGTAATATTCTCTCTCCCTGACGCTTGCTGATGCACCCTCACTGAGTGCATTTCAGATTGGAAAACACAGATAACTGGTTTCTCAGGGAGTCACGGGATACGTGGATTGGACAGGAAACTGGATATGAAGTCTAAATCTTGTTTTGATTGGATAGACTACGAGAACAGACTGAACATGTTAAACAGGTTGTACAGACCCCTCATACTTTCTTTAGCGTTATCCCCATTCCAATTGTTCAGTAATTATTACTTTCCTAACTTTCTACTGCTCTGCTGAATTCCCCTACTCTCATAACACATGAGCCACACTTTCCTTTCTCTCAACAGATGTTGCATGACCTTATCAGATTCCTCTGAATGGCCGGTGTTTATTTCAGAGAGAAGTACAACTCGCTATTCCTGTTTCTGTGAGAGGAAACATTCTCCAAACCGACTCCTTGATATTCTTTTTGTTCACAGAGAAAGGAGGCATTGTTCTGTCCAAATGCATTACATGCTCATGAGAGCATCAATATATTGTGGTGATTTTTAAAATAAACTATATTAAACATAATGAAATTCATGATGAAAACACGAGACCCAATTCGATCTGTAAGGGGCAGGAATTCAGTCATGCGAGGTGAAAGTGAGGACTGCAAATGCTGGAGATCAGAGTCAAGATTAGAGTAATGCAGGAAAAGAACAGCAGGTCAGGAAGCATCTGAGGAGCAGGAGAGACAATATTTCGAGCAAAACACCGTCATCAGGAATGAGGCTGGGAGCGTCCAGTGTGGACAGATAAATGGGAGGGAGTGGTGCTGCGGAGAAATGAGCTGAGTGCGCAATTGATGGATCGATGTGGGGGTAAAGGTGATAGTCCACTTCATCCACAGAGATAGATGGGATCGAGCATAGGATCATAAAATTCTTAGAGTGCAGAAACAGGCTATTCGGCCCATCATGCATCGCACCAAGTCTCACCCTCTACGCTATTCCTGTAACCCCGCATTTCTCATGGTTAACCATATAACCTACACTAACCTGAAAACCTACGACTGGTGGAGCGGATAGGTGGGAAGGAAGATTGGCAGGTAGGACAGGCCATGAGGATGATGCCAAGCTGGCAGGATGGAACTGGGATAATGTGGTCGGAAGGGGAAATCAGGCAAATGGTAAAGGCCACATTGATGCCCTAAGGTTGGAGGTTCCTGAAGCGGAAGATCAGGCAATCTTCCTCCAGGCGTCGCGCGGTGAGTGAGTGGTGATTTAGAATTTCCAGGTCCTGCATGTCCTCGGCAGAGTGGGAGGGGGAATTCAATTCTCCCTCTTCCAGTTGTTATTTTGTATGATGCTCCTGACCCAGCAAAACACAGATCTGAGTGAATGCACAAACAGCCTCTCTCGAAATTTCACTCAGAATAATGTCAATAACAGGACGGATTAAAAAAATGCAAACTGTGTTGAATGCTGGATGTAGGGAATCATGTTACTGTAAAGCTTTTACAACACTGACAACAGGCTTTCGGCCCATCATTCACACGCCAGTCTGCACTCCCTCTTGAAACCTCTCCAATTACCCAGATCCGTCTCTGATTTAAGACTGTCTGTGTGGGGTTTGCACATTCCCCCTGTGTCTGCGTGAGTTTCCTCCGGATGCTCCAGTTTCCTCACACAGTCCAAAAATGCGCAGGTTAGTGTGGATTTGCAACGCTCAATAGTCGTAGGGGTCCAGGTGAGTGTAGGTTACATGGTTAGCAATGAGAAATGCGAGGTTACAGGAATAGCGTAGAGGGTGAGACTTGGTGGGATGCATGATGGGCCGAATAGTCTGTTTCTGCACTGTAAGAATTTTATGATCCTATGCTCCATCCCATCTATCTCTGTGGATGAAGTGGACTACCACCTGATCAAATTTCCCCTTCAATGAGTAAACGTTTGTTTTCTATCAGAAAAAGAACTGCAGATCTGAGAGACAGCACAAAAATTAGTGGGAAACTCAGGAGGTCCGGCAGCATTTGTGGGAAGTGAACCTTTTGGATCCAGTGTTTGTTCTTAAGAGCTGAAGGCTTCTGAATCTGGTGTTTTCAGACCTGTTAACGTTTTACAAGCAATTTCTTGCTCTGCTTTCATCCCCAGTGCAGTTGGTGATGATCATGGCCTTGTTATGCATGTTTGGGAAAAGGGCGTGCACATCTCTTAGCGCGGTGGTGGTGTAGTGGCGACCATAGCTGCCTTCCAAGCAGTTGACCCGCGTTCGACTCACGGCCATCGCAGTGTTGGGGTTTCTCAACTGGCTTTGAAAGGAAAAGTCTTAAGCACCAATGTTGCATTCTGCGCGGAAACAGACCTGTTAGGTTGTTTTAGGGTTTTCAAGGGAATGGTTCTTGTCAATTGCCGTGACAAACTGGGCAAAGTTGCTCGGAAGCTTTCCTCTCTGCTGCTGCTCGTTGCGTATTTGAATATTGTTGGCAACATAAGGTTGGTTTTGTTTTGTTCGAAAAGTGAGAGATTGCTCTCGTCAGAAACCTTAGATAATTACAGAAGCCGCTGGAAATTCGGAACAGATCCAACAGCTTCTATCGTGGACAGGAAGGAGGTTTAAATGCATTAAATTTCTTCAAGGTTAAAATACATTCGCACCTCAAAACCATTTGAAAGCTTAAGAATTACAAACATCACATTATACTTTTTCCTAATCCGTTCAAGTTTCACAATATCATTCCGGTAGCAGGAAGACCAGATTTGTGCGGTTTATGAAAAGCTACAATGTTCGAACATTGGCTGTTTCATAGTTAAATGATGTTTCATTTCATTAAGTTTTCCAATAGAGTTGGGTTAGTCCACACTTTTTTTTTGTTTGTGTTACAACGACAGTGCGAAGTAAATTGTGTTTCGGTTCAAGCCTGAAAGTTTCACCAATTCAATTGCATTGCCTTCAAGGGAAAAGAAAAAGGGGTCGAGACCATCTTCTTGACTCATAGGAGTTTGATTTGGTTCAAAACCTCCTCAATTTCGGTCAAGAAATGTCCCTACAGTCCGCAACAATGATTTTCACAGATTAGAGGAGGATACACAGACATCGTTATTAATTGTTATTACCTTGGACATGAGACATTTGGGAATGATATTCCTCAGACCATCGACTGTCTGCTCAGCCAAAGGTAAAGGTCTGGAATCCGGCAAAACTGGGAACAGTGCAATTCCCAGGAGACTGAGAGGTTACTAACAGAGCAGGAGGTGGAGAGTAGGGAACAGAACTACAGGGACAGTCCGCTCTGATCACTGACCCTTCACCCTCAGTAAATCCAGTGCCAGGAATGACTGCCATTGGTCAAAATGACAAAATGTTATTATGGAAAATAAAGAGCATGAAAGTAAGGGAAGGTTTAAAGCATTAACCACGCTGGCGATCTGTTGCAAGAGGTCTGTAGAATGCAGGATGAGATAAGAATAGTGGAATTGTCTCACATCAATTAGCAAAGAAAGGATGACGCTGAAAGGTCTCGATGGTGAGATTAGATTAGTTAGTACAGTTAGGCTTCCTTTCAGTATCATTATGACTCGATTGGGAACATAAATATTTGGGACATGACATTAAGTATCAAATTAATAGTTAATAGAGTCAGCCTGATTGAGATTATTGACAATAAATAACTAAATATGACATCGGGAAAATATGAAGTAGGGTGTGGAATGAAAGACCATTGTTGCAAAAGCTGACATTAAATATCTAACCATCACATCAGAATAACGTTAAATAGAATAAACAATTAAACAGATGATGGGAACTAACATCACTGCTTTATTGTGTAGCTCGAGTGAGGTACTTGATTAATAAAGTTAGACATGCTGATAAGCAGACAAAACATGGGAAAAAATATATAAAAAACCATGGACAATGAGGTTCGAGAGCATTCGAGAATCTGCTTTCTCGGTCTCACGGTTTTTCGTTTGTAAATAACAGAGCGACTTCTTGAAATACTCTCTCCGTCTCCTGGTGATTCTCTATACTTCTTCCACGACAAGACTCAGTCGGTCTGGCAGCATCCATGCAGAGAGAATCGTGGACAATATTTAACACCTTCATCAGAACTCAACAATCTCCCACCAGCACTGCCAAACGAGATAGTTTTGTCAGCAGTTTCTGATTTTGTTTCAGATTCCCAGAGTCCACAGTTCTTTACATTAACCTTTAAAACATTGCAGAAAATTCTTTCTGGTTCTTCCCATGAAAAATTTCCGTTTGAGGAACATTTTCCTGCCACCACATGAAACCCTGCAGCAGAGAAAACAGATGATTTAACAATAACGATTGCTGTCGCCTTTGGAAGTCTTGAACCACCAGCCTTTCATTTAACAGTCTAATACTCTGAAACTTCCAACCTAAAACCTTGCACGAAAATCTAAAGCAGGCTGTGACGGACTTCAGTCTGTCCATCCCAGACCGAGAAGTGTCCTCTTATCAGTTTTATTTTTCCAAAATAAAGTCTGGAACATTCATTATAGAGGCATTGGAACAGTCTTATCCCATCCACGACAGACACACCCATGTCAATGGGCACCAGCTCTCTTCCAACTGGGACCATATCCCTTCGAGCGTCCTAATCCCTGGTGTGGTCCCGAGTTGTTTCATTGTCCGGGAGTCTAGATGAGGTTTGGATTTGTCATGTAGGGGGAATGAGAATTATTTCAATGTGTCACATCAGTTCATGTCCAGTGAACAACAAAGTTAATGGTTTGTCCTCTTAAAGAAGGGGAAGATATCTTGACTGTCTCTGCTCATTCAGACAGTTCACCCTTCTTCATTCTCCTTTGATTTCACTTCTGACAGAGTTTCTGAAGATTCACAATGCTGGAGACTGGGTTATATGGTTTGCCTCTTTAACATTTTTTTCCACCTGCCAATTGATAATATTTTCCCAAAATCTCTTTACACTCCTCTGCCTTGCACCATCTCCAGGACTGAAATTTCTTGGCATGAGGAGAGATTGCCGAGGTTTTCTTTGGAGCAAAGAGGGTTAACCAAAGATGTTCTGCAGCTATTTATCTTGATGGGGGAGGGAGCGGTGGGGATTGGCACATTGACGAGCAGGAGGAAATGTTGTCACTGACCAGGGTCAGTGTCCAGAGGACTGTGATTGAAGGAATTTGATGAAATGCAGCACTTGTGCGCAGTAGATTCACAGAATACCGCAGTGAACCGACGTATCTAGCGGTAATTGTGGAACGAAAAACAGAGATAACAGTTTGATAGTGATATATTTGTGATCAAGCACTCGACTTTCTAGAGCACTACACTGCCAGCGAAATTATAGCCAATGAAGTGTTTTTGAGGAAGATTCAGGTCTATTTGTTCATTCAAAATCAAAAAAGACAATGCTGCAAATACTCAGAGCTGGCACTGGACAGTGCAGACCGACCTTGAGGGTTTTGTTTCTGCTCTGATATACACCTGGGATAATATGGCACCAGAAGACCTCATCACAGCGGAAGGGGTCAATTATGTAAGACTTAGGTGTGGACGATATTTTCTCTTTCAGAGGGTAGAAAATCTGTGAAGTTGTTTGGAACAGAGGCTTGTCAAGGTTGCATACATGCAAGGCTGAGAAAGACAGGCGTTTGGTCACTTCGGGAATCTAGGGCCATAGAGATGAGGCCGAAAGGGGATTTGAGGATTAACCAAATCAGCCGTGATCTCTTTGAAACTTGTCGCTGACTTGATGGGTTAAATTGCTTCCATCTGCTCTCATGTCTTTGTTGTCATTTCGAAAATGTGAACCACCATTGCAAATTAAGAAAAGCAGAAAGTTTAGAAGAGACGATTACAGTCAAACTGAGTCAACATCATTTTTGAAAGGAAAATCACACGATGACCATCTGATAGATTTGTTTGGTATCATGACCTGCAGACTTGATGAAGGACGATGCTCAGTAAAGTTCATTTGAATTTTAGCAAGCAATCAATTAGGGGCTATATAAAAGTCCATTGCACAAGAAAGGAGTTCTCGGTGTTGGGTAATAAAGTAGCATAGTCTGAACAGTGTATATTTAACAGAAATCACCGAATCGACATCAATGAGTATTTTTCACGTTTTCGTGAAATCCAGATTGGTCAGTCATCGGCTTTAATGTTTTATCTGACCGAATGACTTGGAGGAAGTGGCAGAGTGAAATGCTGCCGATACACAATAGGTGGGTGAGCATATTGTGAAAAGGATGTGAAAAGTTTGCAAACAGATATCGATAGTATGAGTGAGTGGAGAAGTCTTGGCAGATGCAGTTTCATGTTGGGGCAATTTTATCTGTTAATAGGTTCACAGCTGTCCATTCATTTTGCAATGTTGCAATCCCACACAAGAGCGCATTCGCTCGCTGTTGCAGATTTTGTTTACAAATTGTTACCACTGTTTTTGAACATGTGTTGGTTTCTGAGTGAAAATTGTTTCCACTGTACCGGAGGTGGCAGAGACACGTTTATCAGTTCAGCCGAATATACGATAAATAATGTCCCTTTCAAAACGTGAGGTTCCATTCCAACCGTGCACCAACCAAAGTATCCAGAGACATGGAATGCGAATGGCCACATGCTCGGGGGATTGACAGTGACGACTCCATGTCAAATAGTACTGAAACAAAAGTAACTCATTTAGAATGCTCTGAATGAAACTGAATGGAACTCTCCCTAAACTTTTTCGAATTCACTCAGAAAATGATGCTGTTGTGTGCACATGTGGGTTTACGTAATGAATAGTTTATTGTTAGTAACAGCGGTTGGGGTGGGGCAGGATAGTGAGGCTTTCGTGTGGCTGAGATGTGATCTGGTCGAACGGGGAATTCAAACGCCCACAGAACAGAGAGAGAGATGGTTGATCCAGGAACCCAATCCCATCTTCTGTTTCAGTATCATCAAAAAAAATTGCAGGAAAATCTCAGCAGGTCTTGTAGAATCTTGGAAAGGAAAATAGCGTTACGACTTCAAGACCAGTGACACTTCTTTCTCCATGTCCATCTCCCTCTGCCTTACACACCCTTCCTTTTTATTGAATATATCCTGACTTCCAACTTTATACTCAGATTCTCTTTTATTACTTCGTCTCCAAACATTTTCCCAGTCTCTAAACTTACATCAGACGTGTTTCATCTCTCAACTCACCCGGTTATCACCGGAGGACATCGAACTGAAAAAAATAAATCTATTTCTATTTCCTTAGATTCCGGATGGTCAGGGACCAGAAAGCATCGGTGGACAGTTAGAGCTTTCAAGGTAAAAACAATGACTGCAGATGCTGAAAATCAAATACTGGATTAGTGGTGCTGGAAGAGCACAGCAGTTCAGGCAGCATCCAACGAGCAGCGAAATCAACGTTTCGGGCAAAAGCCCTTCATCAGGAATAAAGGCAGTGAGCCTGAAGCATGGAGAGAAAAGCTAGAGGAGAGTGGGGGTGGGGATGGAGTCGCATAGAGTACAATGGGTGAGTGGGGGAGGAGATGAAGGTGATAGGTCAAGGAGGAGAGGGTGGAGTGGATAGGTGGAAAAGAAGATAGGCAGGTCGGACAAGTCAAGGAGACAGTAACTGGGCTGGAAGTTTGAAACTAGGATGTGGGGGAAGGGGAAATGAGGAAGCTGTTGAAGTCCACATTGATGCCCTGGGGTTGAAGTGTTCCAAGGCGGAAGATGAGGCATTCTTCCTCCAGGCGTCTGGTGGTGAGGGAGCGGCGGTGAAGGAGGCCCAGGACCTCCATGTCCTCGGCAGAGTGGGAGGGGGAGTTGAAATGTTGGGCCACGGGGCGGTTTGGTTGATTGGTGCGGGTTTCTCGGAGATGTTCCCTAAAGCGCTCTGCTAGGAGGCGCCCAGTCTCCCCAATGTAGAGGAGACCACATCGGGAGCAACGGATACAATAAATGATATTGGTGGATGTGCAGGTGAAACGTTGATGGATGAGGAAGGCTCCTTTAGGGCCTTGGATAGAGGTGAGGGAGGAGGTGTGGGCACAGGTTTTACAGTACCTGCGGTGGCAGGGGAAAGTGCAAGAATGGGAGGGTGGGTCGTAGGGGGGTGTGGACCTGACCAGGTAGTCATGGAGGGAACGGTCTTTGCGGAAGGCGGAAAGGGGTGGGGAGGGAAATATATCCCTGGTGGTGGGGTCTTTTTGGAGGTGGTGGAAATGTCGGTGGATGATTTGGTTGATGCGAAGGTTTGTAGGGTGGAAGGTGAGCACCAGGGGCATTCTGTCCTTGTTACGGTTGGAGGGGTGGGGTCTGAAGGCGGAGGTGTGGGATGTGGACGAGATGCGTTGGAGGGCATCTTTAACCACGTGGGAAGGGAAATTGCGGTCTCTAAAGAAGGAGGCCATCTGGTGTGTCCTATGGTGGAACTGGTCCTCCTGGGAGCAGATACGGTGGAGGCGGAGAAATTGGGAATACGGGATGGCATTTTTGCAAGAGATAGGGTGGGAAGAGGTGTAATCCAGGTAGCTATGGGAGTCAGTGGGTTTGTAAAAAATGTCAGTGTCAAGTCGGTCGTCACTAATGGAGATGGAGAGGTCCAGGAAGGGGAGCGAGGTGTCAGAGATAGTCCAGGTAAATTTAAGGTAAATTTACATTGGGGAGACTGGGCGCCTCCTAGCAGAGCACTTTAGGGAACATCTCCGAGAAACCCGCACCAATCAACCAAACCGCCCCGTGGCCCAACATTTCAACTCCCCCTCCCACTCTGCCGAGGACATGGAGGTCCTGGGCCTCCTTCACCGCCGCTCCCTCACCACCAGACGCCTGGAGGAAGAATGCCTCATCTTCCGCCTCGGAACACTTCAACCCCAGGGCATCAATGTGGACTTCAACAGCTTCCTCATTTCCCCTTCCCCCACATCCTAGTTTCAAACTTCCAGCCCAGTCACTGTCTCCTTGACTTGTCCGACCTGCCTATCTTCTTTTCCACCTATCCACTCCATCCTCTCCTCCTTGACCTATCACCTTCATCCCCTCCCCCACTCACCCATTGTAATCTATGCTACTCTCTCCCCACCCCCACTCTCCTCTAGCTTATCTCTCCATGCTTCAGGCTCACTGCCTTTATTCCTGATGAAGGGCTTTTGCCCGATACGTCGATTTTGCTGCTCGTTGGATGCTGCCTGAACTGCTGTGCTCTTCCAGCACCACTCATCCAGTTAGAGCTTTCAGCCCATCTTGTCTGTCCGATCATGGCTAATATCTTTCTCAACCCAATTCTCCAACGTTCTGTCTGTGACACTAAGCTCCCCTGAATTCCGGATCCAGCCTATTTCCCAGTGGGTCTGAATCCGCCCCAACCTTCTCCACATCTGCTGACAGCTGTTACACCACGTCTGTGTGTGATCGAACACGGTTTCAGTCCCACATAACAATCCCGGTCTGTTCGGAGCAAAGCAATGCCCGCAGATAGATGCGTCTCTGGCCCAATTGTGTTTCTGGGAGGAAGTAGTTAGATCCTTCACCACTCACGGCAAGGACTGGTGCTTCAAAATGTGGGGAGAAAGAAAATAGGCACAAAAGTTTGGACAGGCTAGGTCAAGGGTTATTGTCAGCATCAGTGGAGTTCCTGCTTCAGGGTGTGAGTTTGAATCGCACAGACCTGGATCCAATTCGCATTCAGGAAATAAAGATTTATTTCTCTTCTTTTGGTTTATCTGAATGAACACTATTCCCTGCATCCACACAGAGCACAGATGCAGATCTGCCAGAATCAATCCAGCATTTGATTGCAACCAACTGGAAGGATAACTGCGGCAGATACACGAGACTCCTTTCACCGCAAATCGGCTCTAAGAATCTCGCCTTTCTCAGCTGAAACTATCTCACTGTTCCTTCAATGTCGTTTGTTGGAACTCCCTCCCTAGCGACATCATGGATGCATCTCTGTGCTGAGTACATCCAGGATTCTGTAATCTAACTTACCATCTCGATCTCTGGAGTAATTATGGTTTGGCAGTGCAGCTGATCCCAAAGAGCGACGTGCATACTCCAGAAATTCGTTTCAAACAGCTGCACTTTCGAAGTGGAAATCCGAATGTGTTTGGGTACAAGTGAGAGGATTCGAAGTGGGAGAAGGTTAAACTGAAAGTCAATGATGACTGGGAGACGTGAGGCAAGAAGTGAGTGAGGTGCTGTTGGTGCAAGGCTCAATGTCAGTGCTAATGGGTTAGCCCTTATTACCTCTGTTAACACCAACTCGCACACCACTCCTGGTAAATTCACCACAATTACCCTGATCTTTTGGTATGAGATTCCCGTGTTCACGTGTTTTATCGCCCCCGAGAGGATGAACGCATCCTCGTTATCCTGTCAGATGACAGAGGTGAAGGCAATAGTTTGAAAGCAAAGAAAGAAGAGATTGCCTCTTTCTGTGCATTTCCAGTGAAGAAAGACCATCTGTGAACTGTTCTTTCCTGCATAAGCGCAGGTTGATATATATTCTCATCGTGCAGCTTTATTATAGAAAGGAAGTCAGAGTTACTGTGATCAAATAGTTAATTAAATGCACATATGGATTTGAAAAACACCGTCTGTGGCTTCGTCAGTTAAAGCATCTGGTAATAACCAGGTGAGTATGGTGTCAAATGCTCTGAAATGTTCCGTACATTGAAAGGTCATTGCATAAACTTCTTGTAAACACCGTGTTGTTGATCCAATATCGCGAAAGTGATGGCTCAGCATGCTTCTTGTGTTTGAGGTCAACCTGTTGTTATTTCGTGATACCAAGCCCTGCCGCCTGCTATGGACCCATTAGTCAATTGTCTATCCTGCTGATTCAACGCCGAGATTCTTTACTCTGTTCAACAATGATTTCTCCATCTCTTCTACTTTTAGTCTCTATCCGTCATAGCAACTCTTTTTTTTTTAAATAATGAAGTGAGGCAGGAGACACTGCAGACTTGCCAGGAAATATTGTGGTAATAACGCATCCATTGCGAGATGATAGCTCTCATTGTCTGCTGATACCATTCATTAATTTTAGGCAAACTGCAATGACGTAATTGAAATCCTATAATTGGAGTGAAACTGCTTTTCTTCTGGTCGATTATGATTTCTAACTACAATTGTAAATGCTCATATTTTGAGTGAAGAAATGTCACCTGACCTCAGACAGAGATATGACCTGGAGACTGTGAGCCCAATTCTACACACTGGCCAGGGCGGCGGGGAGGGAGGGCGGACTGGGGGGAGGCAGAGAAAGCCATGAAACAGGTATACTCTCAAACTGTCACCGAATTTCAGAATTTTCTAAGAGTAGGAATAGAAATTGAGGGATATTGACAGACAGAGAGTGAGAGAATGTAGAAGAGAGTGATATGGTACAGAGAGACAAAGGAAGACACATAGATAAGCATATGAAGGTAGACACTGAAAACAGAAGCTCTCCATTCAACGTTGTTGCTCATGGACAGAAAGGACAAGATAAAGGTAATGAGTAAGGCCAGCCTTTCACCAACTCAGGAGAACAGCAATAGCATTACAGCCGATATGACATTTTCATTTTACAGATGACGTTTGTCAGTTAAATAGAGCTTCTGATATGTATGCTGATTCATGAAGTGAAACTGGCAATTACCCAGGATTTAAAACAATAAAATGCACAAGTAACCTCATTCTGTCGATATGAAACATTAAATCTCTTTGTCTCCACGGATGTTGTCAGGCCGGCTGAATTTGTCTGTCAATTCCTGTTCTGTTTTCAGATTTCCAGGATTCGCACTTATTTGTTTTAAGCTAGTCTGAATTGTATTTGTGACAAAACTCCATCAATTGCCAGCACCATACAACATTCCCTGCTTTGGGAAGGCTGTCAACAAGATAACCGGTCAGAGGAAATCTCCCATTGCCACAGCAGTAAGATTAATAAATCCTTACCACTAGACTTCTAGGAAAATTGAAATATGGCGCTGCATGTTGCCTTAATGAATCTCTTTTTATTATTTCATTTGTGGTCATTTTAGCTGCACATCAATTTCGTTCTTTCTTCCATTCCTTTCAGCATGGAAAAGGCCTTTCCACCTGTCTGCAGTGCAGAAGACCAGATATTCATCTACTCTAGTCCCAGTTTCCAGCATGAGGCACTTAGCCTTGCATGTTCTGATGTTTCCAGGGTAAATTTCAATGAGATACTCCCTGTGCTCTTAAATGACACAATCATTGGACTGAACTTTGACGTAATCACACTTTATGGTAATCCCCCTGAGGACACCACCCTCATTTTCTTCCACACAGGTGGACAGACAGCCAAATCCCCCGAGAGCAGGAGAGATGTCACGATGAGACCAGTTAAACGTGCTTCACATCTGCCAGTTTCTCCGACCAACTCACCGCAGCATGTCAAAGTTTTCTGCACCACTGAAAATGCACTTCAGCTAAACAAGTTTGCACCAGTGGAACACAAGTCACTGACTGTTCTCGTCTCATTTTCCAACAGTTGGCTCACAGCTTCAAACGCAGTTGCTGGTAGAAGTGCACATCTCAATGCGTCTCAAATTTCTCCAGACATTTCTGCTTGCTGCACCCTGACAGGCAGTGGGTTGCAGATTCCCACCATGCCCAATTTGTCCATTTTTGTTTTTACCTGACTCTTCCAATCGAAGTCAGGGAGCAATTTCCCTTCGCAATTATTGGCATTTCTCCATCACCATTAGTAGGATTCGAGGCTGCATGGTTAAAGCCATATGAATTTCAATTCCCTTGCCTTAACCACTCATCCAGGACGACAGGACGACACTGTGCATTTCACTTCCCAGGTCTCTTTCCTTGTGGAGCTGAGGAAGAGTAAATAATTATTGGGTTTGTTGAATGCAATCATTTCACAGCTGCCAAACGTGTAAAATTTCAGTGCATGGTGAGGCTGACTGCATCATTCTGATGGATGGAATGGGCATTCAGTTAAAAGAAAAACTGAATTTGCAAGAGAAGCTCAGCAAGGCTGGCAGCATTTCTGGAGAGACATTAAGAGGCAATGTTTCAGAACGTCATCAGCGCTGTGTTTTCTCCCACAGGTACTCCCAAATTGGTTCGTTTCTGCAGCAGTTTCTTTTTGGTTTCAGATTCCCACAAGTCACAGTTCTTGACATTAATCTTGACAGCAATGCGGAAATGTCATTGTGGTTAGTCACACGATAGTGTTTCCATTTGGAGAATATCTTTTTGAAATCATTAGAAATCGAAACAGTGCAGCAAAGCAAACAGATGTATTAAGGGCAGCAATCACTGTCGCCCTGGGAGCTCTTGAATAAGATATCTTTCATTCAGCAGATTAATGCGCTGACACATGCAATCCAGCACATTGCACGATCCTCCAAAGTACACTGTTACTGAATCTCAACTTCAGTCTGCCCTACACAGAATGACAACTGTCCTCTATCAGATGTACTTTTCCAAAATAAAGCCAGGGATGCTCATTATGGAGACATAGGAACAGTCTTATCCCATTCACTGCAGGCGAACCCATGTCACTGGAAGCCTCTCTCCCACAACTGGGACAGTCTGGGTTCCAGCCACTCAGTTTTTGTCTGGCCCAAGCTTTTTCAGTGCCCTGGAGTCCTCATATAGAAAAACGTGAAATCGTTCAATGTCTCAGATCAGTTCGTGTCCCAAGAACACCAGAGTTAATGTTCCGTCCCCTTAAAGAGGGGGAAGCTGTCTTGACTGTTTCCGCTCTGTCAGACAGTTCACTCTTGCTCATTCCCCTCCGATTCTACTTCCCAAAATGTTTCTGAAGATGCACAAAGCTGGAGACTCGTTTCCATGTTTTTACTCCTTAACATTGTTCCGCTGGCAAATGTCAATATTTCCCCAAAATCTCTTCACTCTCCTCTGTCTTTCACCATGTCCGGGGATGAGAATTCCCTTTATGAGGAGAGAGTCCAGAGGCTGGTAAGTTTCACTTTGGAGCGAAGAAGGTGAACCAGAGATTTCCTGAGACAGTTTATACTGATGTGGGAGGAAGCGGCGGGGATGGGCGCTTTGACGAACAGGAAGAAAACTTGCCACCGTCCAGGGTCAGTACATAGAGGACTGTGATTAATGGAATCGAATGTAAAGTTGCATTTTTGCACAGTACATTCAGAGAATACTGCAGGAAGTCGATGCGTCCAGCAGTGTCCGTGGGAAGAGAAATGGTCAAGGTTTTGATAGTGGCACAGTTCTGATTAAGAACTCAAGGTTACACAATCAAATCGAACAACTGGCATGGTTTGTTGGGATTGTTCTTCTTTCAAATTTGAGCACGAAATTGTCCTTTCCGAAATCATTGAAAACGTAGTCGGCAGAATTCGAAACTGCTTAGGGAAATCCCAATGGATTTCGAACCCAGCACCTTTCCCACTCGGCCCCGACAACACATTTAGCTCCCGTGCTTAATACCTCTTATGAAATGAATGCTTCCAATCTGAAACACCAGTATTTGGCTTACCCTGTCCGCAGCCTGACCCCAGGTTTCGCTGTCCACCTCTCTTGGTTCACAACGGAGTAGGATGCTGGGAGTTTAAGTTGAATTACACGCGTTGATGAGAGATAATTGTGGCTCGGCAGTTAGCATACTATGATCTGCATGTCCTTGATTCGTATGATCTGCCTTAAGCAATCGCAAACAAAAGTTTTTAACTGTACTCAGGTTCACGTGACAATCAATCAATCAAATAAAGTCAATCAATTGACCGACGTAGACATTTCCTTAATGTCTGGGGGCTGCATAGCCTCACTTTGCACTGTGACATATTTTGTGATTCTGAGTGAAATCACAGTTAAACCAACAGAATGTGGCAGATACTCAAAGGTTATATTGACACTGCCGGGATACATCTGCGCCACAGAGTGTCACACAATAATAGTGAAGACCTTTAGAAATCATCCTCTGAGGTACATGCCACACGCCAGACGAAATGCTGAACACTGTGTGAAACTGCTATGGTCAGCGCTAACAGAGCGGCCCAGCGGGAGCGTATTGGACTCATAACCATGAAATTAATGGATTGAAAACATCCTCTACTCGTTGACAATTCCTTGTTTCAGTGTGTGTACTGCCCCCTCCAGTGTTTCTCTATAATACATCTCCATTCTACGCATTAAATGTTGTTTCACTTTCTGCTTCCTTTCATTCAATGTATCTGAAATGAATATTTCATACCGATACACGCGGGAAATTTACACAAATGAGGAAACACACTTGTGAAGTTCTGGAAGCTATTTACCTGTTCTCTGTCGGTGTGCTCTGGTCTGATTCGCAAAATCTCTTGCCAGAGCTAAGAATAAACTGGTGAAGGTGAGACACATCAGTTGTAGAGTGCTCTATGCGCATGACGCCCTGCAGCTATTCCCCACGCCGTATCACACAGCGGTGTTCTCCCTGTGAAATTAAAATCTGTGAATTACAGTTGGATCAATTTGTTGGAGACAGAATTGCGATACAGGGATAGCTCCGCATGATTAGGACATACATCACCAACTATGAATAAGCACAGGGATACACAAGCGTCAAGAGAGTCGCTATGGACTCGATGGGCTGAAGGCGCGTGAATGACGCCACACATTGATGCTGGCCCTCTTCCAGTCTCTGGAACAGAGTGGCTGATGGTGAAACAAAGTCTCATTGTTCACCCATCCTTCTGCGTTAGATTGTCTGCAGCCCCGCAGCTCAGGCACGTGGGGATGGCTCTCAGTGAGTGAGACTTTCACTCGGATTGTCTTTATCTGGGAAAGTTGAGGCTCAGATGTGAACTGCTGCCCGATTGCAGCAAAGAAGCTGATGTTAGTGTTACAAAAGCCTTTCTGCAGGATTGCTGTGTGAAGATGGATTCTGAACAGCAAACAGGCTGCACAAAAATCCGCTCACATGACTTTACCTGAGGGTAAAGAGTCCGGAGTAGACGTGTGTCTGACCCATCAGCTCAACATCTTTATCGCTTCTCAGATAAATGATATTTGCAGGAAGCTCCCAATCAAACTTGCTGATTCCCAGCACTTGATGGAACTGGCTGTGCCGATGAGAGCGAGGTTTCGAGTGTGTCCGCGCTTGCCTCCCCTCACACAGCTTGCTGGTGGAGGGAAATAGCTGAATACTCTGCCAATGGAGACAACTTAGTGCAAACGGAAGGGATAAACAGCACTGTCCCGTGAACAAGGAGATGGAATGAGAAGGCGATATTCTTAAAACACTTTGATGCTTAGAAATCTGAGAACAAATTGTGATGTAGTTGGACCTGACCGAATCTCAGCTGGTTTGGTGTTGGCAATGTCTCGGGCACGATCTTAATTTAGCAGCTTGTGTTAATACTGGCATGGGAGAATGTCTTACTTCAAGTCACCATCGAGCTTTGGTTGTTTGATATCACTTTTGCTCGGTAGTCCTATCAACTGTTTGATAAAAGGATGTAAATCATTAAGTTGCACCCTTTGAAATACCTTTGAGTTTTGGGGTCAGAAGTGTCATTGTTGTGGGCATGGCACAGTACCACAGATGGTGAAAGTCAAACAAGTGTTAGAGGATGTTCACCCACAGAGTCCCACTCTGAGTAAATCCACCATCTCGATGTTTGCACAGTTCTGCGGGTGAAACATGAGGAAGTGGGGACGTGAAATGATTGAAAACAGCGCTGAACAGGTTGATGGGAATGGTGTGGTGTACGAGGAATGTCAACAATAAAGGTCATTTGGAAAGTTGGGACAGGTCTCCTTGGAGAGCAGAAGGCCAAAGCTGGCCTTGTTAAACCTTTCCAAGTGGGTTAGAGAAAGGGAATAATGAAGAGGGAATGCTCCCTACGCCTGAAAGGATCGAGAACGATTCGGCAGAGTTTTAAAGACATTAGTAAAAGAAGAAAAATGTACATGAGAAGAAAGGTTTTCAAATAAGGAGTGGTTAGAGTCTGACATTGACAATGCCGCAGGTTCAATCGAGTTGTTGAAAAACTAATTCAATGTTCATGTTGAAAGTAAAAATGTGTAGAGTTACAGGCAGAACATTTATCTCTGTAGAGAGCCAGCACAGCTAAGGTGTTTTGTTACACGTTTGTGATTCTGACTGGAATCACAGTTCGACCAGCAGGATGTAGGGAGTTAAACAACGGTGATATTGGCAAAGCCGGCACACATGACACAACATAATGTTATCCAGCACGTACATGTCACAGGGAGGATGGCGCTGTCTGAAATTCCTGCAGGATGTCCTGCGGATCAGACACAGCAAATTTCACTACCACAACCGAATATGATGGGGAGCCAAGGAGCCGGAGGCTCCTCTTTCAGAACTCAGTTACGAAAGAAGCTTAGGCCCGAGTCCCCCCAACTGAAATTTCTGTGGCTGCGGCGTGTTCAAATAAAATGCAGAACCGGGAGTTGCTTTGTGGAGACAGGGGTCAGTGTCCATCTTGTCATGATTTTGGTCGCCTCCCACATGGTAAATCGCGGGCTCAAGCTGCTTCACATTCCAGGCAAGTTGAGGTTTTAACAAATTGGGTACGAAATCCTGGGTACGTAACAGACTATTCCACCCCGTCCTACGGTCCGAATATTGACGACATTCTTGTCTATATTTTGTCATCAATTTCACGCGTCATTTCTTTTACGTTTTCAAGATGTCAATTACGCTGGACAACAACGAGCTATTGGAAACAGGAAGGTGAAATGTAGACTCGCTTCAACTTTCAGTGCTGGAAGCCAGTGAGCCGCAGGGCCGACGCCTCAGGCTGGTTTCTGTTGTGTAGCGGTCATCACATTCGCCTAACAGTCGAAAAGTCCCCAGTTCGAAACTGGGCAGAAACTACTTTGCTCTTCAACTGCAGCCTTTGACATGGACAAGAACGGAACTTTCTTGCTTGCTTTCCCATCTGCAAACCTGCCTTCGAGTTTGCTTCAACAAATCTGCTCGCGTAGTGAAATGTAATGCAATTCCATTTACTTACAGTGCAAAGCATTGTAAAGTTTTTCTCCAACCTGGTTCCGATCATATGCCATTCTGTTTGAGAGTGTAGTTACCGCGTTCTGATCCTTCCAAGAAAAGCAGTACCGCATTTGCATTCCTTGCGCAGGCGGCTCGGTTCAAAGACAGGGAAGAAGCTGCTGCGCTGGTGTCACAGTGCACCACGGATTCCTGAACTTGTCTGTCTGTCAAATGTACACCATTCTGAAAGGCCTCGTTTGGAAGCTGGTTGTCGTTATGCAACGTGCGAGAATTGGCACCAGAGGTCCTGAATCATGTTTTGGAGCAGTTCGCACGTTAGTGGCTCATTCAATCAGCAACAGCAATGAAAGAAATTACACTCTCAGAGGAACCTCTGGACCTGTGCTTTCATAGCGTCGCTAGTACTAAGGTGCGCCCCGAGACCTAAGCCACGTTGGAACTGAAACGGAGGGATCGACAGAGAGGCTACAGAATGACATCGCATCCATTTGGTTTCCTTTAAATCACTGACGAGCAGCAAAATGTAAACGGGGAGAGCGAGTGGGGAAGTGTGGCAGTTGCAGCTCCGGTGAAAGTCCTTCTTTGTGATTCACTCAGCAACCAGAGACGTGAAGGTGACTCAGGCGTGAGAGCTCTTCACATCGAGAACAAAAAGCACTCAAGGGCAGTTAGCACCTCTTCCGGAGTGGGGGTGGGGTGAGGTAATTACCTTTTGATTTCTGTTACTCTGTTCAGAAACAGCCTTTTAGATTGAGGTGAACAGAAACTGCATTTCCAATAAGCACCATGGAATTTAGCAAACTTTATTGAGTCGCTTCTCATCGATTCCCGCACAGGTTTCAAACTCAGTTGTTATCCACGTGGCTCATGTCCAGGAGTGAACATCTCTACAGCAAATTGCACGGTTAGGGTAAAAGGCGCGGAAAGTGTCATCTCGAACTGGCTCCGAGGTCAGAGCATCCTCACAATGTAATCTGTCGTTCTCGGATTGTAATGCGACCTCCGGTTTTAGGGCGGAACATTCTTTGGGACTCTTATTCTGCAAAACAGACACAGTGACTGAAACTATGCTGCACGGTATGATTTGGGACACGGCCTGCACAGCTTTGTGCATTTTCCCTGAAGTCCGGTGTGTTTCGTGTTCTGTGTAGACGTGAAAGTTGTCCTGTTTCGAGCAATGGGTGAAATCATTCAGCAAAGCAAGAATCGAAATTGCAGGAATGTCAAGCAGTTCATGGCTATTTGACCAAATCATAAGCGAACATATATTCTCACGCACTCACAGATACATTTGTAGCTGACAAGAGTCTGAGAGGATAGACTCAGCTTACCATTGAAATTTGTCTGGATTGATGGGCTATCATTATCTGCTGCGAAATTGACATTGTAGCCGGGCACATCCCAGAAGCTGTGCGAGTCGGAGAGGTGTCATGGAACCCTTTTCATGTGACTTTGCGTCTGTTCACTTTTTATGGCCCGTTCTTATTATGTTCTTTCTTGCTCTCTTTTCAGCATTGTCTGGGAAGTGGTGGTGCACTAAGGCTGAAGTATGTTTGAAAAAGTAGTTTGAAATTGCCCTGTTGTTAGTTGTGAGATTACTTTATAACTCATGCCCTCGGACTGTCTCACATTTCGCATTCATGCTTCCTTATGTCTGAAACTGCATTAAGTATGCCAGTTTTGTTTGTGTTCCGTGTTAAATGCTTTCTGTTTTGCGATTCGCTCAACACATTACGAATCAACAGGGTTTCTGAGGTAACTTCCAGCAGCAAAAGTCCTCAACTGAGAATCTGGGAAAATTTCACGGAGTATGGTCAGTCGGAGCAAAAGTAAGGAAGTCGTTTTTTTTTCTGCAGTGTTTCACAATGCTACCTTTCCCCTGAGCAGTCGAACAGACTAAACGATTGTGCCACAGACTGCGACGGCAAGCTCTGCTCAAAAGTAATCCTTTAAAGCCGGTGTAAGCAACACAACGTTATTGGGGGACACCGCGTGGAATCAGATACTTCGGTGTATCTCGTCCATGCTCACCACATAGCCAAAATTAAACAAGCCCCGTTCCCCAGCATTTGGCCCCACTCCCTCTAAACCCATCCTGTCCAGAAACTGATCCGATTACCTTTGCAATTTTCTGAGTGTAATAACCTCCTCCACTTCCTCTGGTAGCTCATTCCAAACACGCACAACCTTCTGTGTGAGAAATGTGCCTCAGGTCCTTTGTCAATTTCAGCCCACCCACCTTAAACCTATGCTCTCGAGTTTTCAATTCACCCCAACTTGGGTAAAACACTCAGTTTCCAACCCTTCCATCAGATCATGTCGCAGTCGTTACGCTGCAGGGAAAGTCGTCCCAGCCTATTCCACCTCGCCCTACGGTCCAAACATTGACCACATCCTTGTCTATATTTTATCATCAATTTCACCTGTCAATTTTTTTTACGTTTTCAAGAATTCAATTACACTGGACAACAACGAGCTATTGGAAACAGAAAGGTGAAACGTAGAATCGCTTCAACTTTCAGTACTGGATGCCCCTGAGCTGCCGGACGGGTGCCGCCGGCTTGTTTCTGTAGTGTAGTGGTCATCACGTTCGCCTCACACTCGAAAGGTCCCCACTTCGAAACTGGGTTGAAACTGCTTTGTTCTTCAACTGTAGCCTTTGACATGGACAAGAACGGAGCTTTCTTGCTTGCTTTCCCATCTGCAAACCTGCCTTCGAGTTTGCTTCAACAAATCTGCTCGCGTAGTGAAATGTAATGCAATTCCATTTACTTACAGTGCAAAGCATTGTAAAGTTTTTCTCCAACCTGGTTCCGATCATATGCCATTCTGTTTGAGAGTGTAGTTACCGCGTTCTGATCCTTCCAAGAAAAGCAGTACCGCATTTGCATTCCTTGCGCAGGCGGCTCGGTTCAAAGGCAGGGAAGAAGCTGCTGCGCTGGTGTCACAGTGCACCACGGATTCCTGAACTTGTCTGTCTGTCAAATGTACACCATTCTGAAAGGCCTCGTTTGGAAGCTGGTTGTCGTTATGCAACGTGCGAGAATTGGCACCAGAGGTCCTGAATCATGTTTTGGAGCAGTTCGCACGTTAGTGGCTCATTCAATCAGCAACAGCAATGAAAGAAATTACACTCTCAGAGGAACCTCTGGACCTGTGCTTCCATAGCGTCGCTAGTATTAAGGTGCGCCCCGAGATCTAAGCCACGTTGGAACTGAAACAGAGGAATCGACAGAGAGGCTACAGAATGACATCGCATCATTTGGTTTCCTTTAAATCACTGACGAGCAGGAAAATGTAAACGGGGAGAGCGAGTGGGGAAGTGAGGCAGTTGCAGCTCTGGAGAAAGTCCTTCTTTGTGATTCACTCAGCAACCAGAGACGTGAAGGTGACTCAGAGGCGTGAGAGCTCTTCACATCGAGAACAAAAAGCACTCAAGGGCAGTTAGCACCTCTTCCGGAGTGGGGGTGGGGTGAGGTAATTACCTTTTGACTTTGTTACTATGTTGAGAAACTGCCTTTTAGATTGAGGTGAACAGAAACTGCATTTCTAATAAGCACCATGGAATTTAGCAAAATTTATTGAGTCGCTTCTCATCGATTCCCGCACAGGTTTCCGACTCAGTTGGTATCCATGTGGCTCATGTCCAGGAGTGAACATCTCTACAGCAGATTGCACGGTTAGGGTAAAAGGCACGGAAAGTGTCATCTCGAACCGGCCCCGAGGTCAGAGCATCGTCACAATGTGATCTGTCGCTCTCGGAATGTAATGCGACCTCCGGTTTTAGGGTAGAGAACATTCTTTGGGACTCTTATTCTGCAAAACAGACACAGTGACTGAAACTATGCTGCACGGTATGATGTGGAACACGGCCTGCTCAGCTTTGTGCATTTTCCCTGTAGTCCGGTGTGTTTCGTGTTCTGTGTAGACGTGAAAGTCGTCCTGTTTCGAGCAATGGGTGAAATCATTCAGCAAAGCAAGAATCGAAATTGCAGGAATGTCAAGCAGTTCATGGCTATTTGACCAAATCATAAGCGAACATATATTCTCACGCACTCACAGATACATTTGTAGCTGACAAGAGTCTGAGAAGATAGACTCAGCTTACCATTGAAATTTGTCTGGATTGATGGGCTATCATTATCTGCTGCGAAAATTGACATTGTAGCCGGACACATCCCAGAAGCTGTGAGTCGGAGAGGGATCATGGAACCCGTTTCACGTGACTTTGCGTCTGTTCACTTTTTATGGCCCGTTCTTATTATGTCCTTTCTTTCTCTCTTTTCAGCATTGTCTGGGAAGTGGTGGTGCACTCAGTCTCCAGTATGTTTGAAAGAGTATTTTGGAATTGCCCTGTTGTTAGTTGTGTGATGACTTTATGGCTCATGCCCCCGGACTGTCTCGCATTTAGCATTCATGCTCGCTGTGTCTGAAAATGCATTAAGTATGCCAGTTTTGTTTGTGTTCCGCTTTCTGTTTTGCGATTCGCTCAACACATTACGAATCAACAGGGTTTCTGAGGTAACTTCCAGCAGCAAAAATCCTCAACTGAGAATCTGGGAAAATTTCACGGAGTATGGTCAGTGATAGAGTGAGTATGAGGTGGCCAGAGTGAGGGTGATGGAGCGAGTGTGTGGGCGTCAGGGTGAGGGTGATGGAGAGAGTGTGAGAGGGTTGAGGTGACGGTGATGGAGTGAATGTGAAAGGGTCAGGGTGAGGATGATGGAGTGAGTGTGAGGGGATCAGGGTGACATGGCGGAAGTCAGTTTGAGGGGTCGGAGTTGTGTGAAAGGGTCAGAGTGACGGTGATAGAGTGAGTGTGAGGGGGCCAGGGCAACAGTGATGGAGCATGTATGTGGGGGTCAGCGTGGCGGTGATGGAGTGAGTGTGAGGCGGCCAAGGTGATAGTGATGGCGTAAGTGTGAGGGGGTCAGGGTGACACTGATAGAGTGAGTGTGAGGGGGTCAGTGTGATTGTGATGGAGTGAGTGTGAAAGGGTCAGTGTGATGGTGATGGAGTGAGTGTGAAAGGGTCAGTGTGATGGTGATGGAGTGAGTGTGAAAGGGTCAGTGTGATGGTGATGGAGTGAGTGTGAGAGTGTCAGGGTGAGGGTGATGGTGTGAGTGTGAAGGGTCAAGGTGACAGTGATGGAGTTAGTTTGAGGGGATAAGGGTGACAGTGATGGAGTGAGTGTGAGGGGGTCAGGGTGAGGGTGATGGAGTGAGTGTGAGGGGGTCAGGGTGAGGGTGATGGAGTAAGTTTGAGAGGGTCAGGGTGACGGTGATACAGTGAGTATGAGGAGGCCAGGGTTAGGGTGATGTAGTGAGCGTGAGAGGGTCAGTGTGACTGATGGAGTGAGTGTGAGGGGATCATGGTGACCGTGGTGGAGTGAGTGTGAGGGGGTCAGGGTGACAGTGATGGAGTGAGGGTGAAAGAGTTAGGGTGATGGTGATGGAGTGAGTATGAGTGGTTCAGGATGACTGTGAGGAAGTCAGTTTGAGGCGTCAGGGTGAGGGCGATGGAGTTGGTGTGAGGATGTCGGGCTGATGGTGATGGAGTGAGTTGAGTGAGTCTGTTTGTTGGCGATGGAGTGAGTGTGAGGGGGTCAGGGTGACGGTGATGGAGTGAGTGTGAGGGGGTCAGGGTCACGGTGATGGAGTGAGTGTGAGGGGGTCAGGGTGACGGTGATGGAGTGAGTGTGAGGGGGTCAGGGTCACGGTGATGGAGTGAGTGTGAGGGGGTCAGGGTGACGGTGATGGAGTGAGTGTTATGAGTTCAGTGTGAGTGTGATGGAGTGAGTGTGAGTCGGACAGTACAATGGTGAAGAAGTGTGGGTGTGGGGGTCAGGGTGACGGTGATGGAGTGAGTGTGAGAGGGTCAGGGTGACAGTGATGGATTGATTGTGAGGGGGTCAGGGGGTCAGAGATGGGGTGAGTGTGAGGGGGTCAGGGTGACAGTGATGGAGTGAGTGTGAGGGTGTAAGTGTGACGGTGATGAAGTGAATGTGAGGGGTTCACTGTGACGGAGATATACGCACACAGCCTGGGACTGACTCAGTCAAACGCTCTCTCACGTGACATTCTCTCACGCACACACACTCTGGGACATTCTGTGATTCTCTCTTACACTTGGGTATTCCCTTACACACCATGAGACTCTCTCACACAATCTGGGACTCCCTGGGACCCTCCCTGTCACACTCTGGGGACTCCCTCACACACTCTGAGGATACCCTTAGACACTCTGGGATTGGTAGCAACAGTGTTGTTGCAACGGGTTTGGGGCAAAGGGGTTGGTTGGGGTTGGGGGGTAACGGTGATGCACAGGATTGGGGGGAACGGCGTTGCACGGGGTTGGGGGGATGGGGTTGGGGAGAATGGCATTGCACGGAGTTGGGGGCAACGGCGTTGGTCGGGGTGGGGGGGGGGGGTCGGTTTCGGATGGGGTTGATGGTAGCGGGTTTTGACGGTGTTCAGGGTGGGTGAGGGGACGGGAGCCACCTGTAAATAGAGGTATACTCACACCCAGCGCCTTGGAGACCCCTGTAAACACTGACACATTCCCGCTGCCCACCCCTATCGGAGCCCCCTGTAAACATTGACACATTCCCCCTGCCCACCCCCATCGGAGCCCCCTCTAAGTACTGACACATTCCCCATGCCAACCCCTCTCGGAGACCCTTGTAAACACTGACACATTCCCCAATGCCAACCCCTCTCGGAGCCCCCTGTAAACACTGACACATTCCCCCCCCCCACCCCCATCGGAGCCCCCTGTAAACACTGACACATTTCCCCCCCACCCCACCTTGGAGCCCCTCTAAATATTGACACATTCCCCCTGCCCACCCCTCTCGGAGCCCCCTGTAAACACTGACACATTCCTCCGGTGTATTAAACCTTTCCTGAAAGTTTGTATAAACATCCCCACAACCACGATAAATCTGCTTCTCTCAAGCTCCCACTCACAATGAAATCTATAGCCCCCTCTACAAATGGGTGAAATGAACAATCCAAATGATACCCTTCCATTTCCCACATCAAAGCAGTGACTACTCTTCAAGCTGACAATCTGGGCCTCCAGTGAATCTCTCTGTCCTAGCAAGTAACTGAGTAAGTATTAAAGAAATATCTGTTCTGATCCTGACCGACAACTTTGCAGGGACTCCCCCTGAGGGAAAATGTGGATATTGGGTTTCTCTTGGATTGTCCCATCTGTTGGAAGGATTTCTCCGTCAAGATCCTCTGATTCAGAGTCCAGAATCCGGGATGTGTGGAAGGACAGGACTGTGTGAGCTACTGTATACCACATCTGACTGTGTCAGTCACAAAAATAAATCTCTCAGTTTGAGTCCTGTGATGGTCAGTGAGGATCAGTAATGGACGTCTGAGTCCCTGTCTGGGAGAAAATCTTCCTGTTTTGCAAGATCAACATTTTAAATTGAATATTCCCATCAGAACTGCCTACAGAGTCAGCGATGAACAATGGACCCTAATTTACATCCAGACATCAATGAGACCCAGAAAGAGTCCTTGCTGTTTCAATAGCGCAATCACAGTGCCACAGTCAAGCAAATGAGGGGATTGTTTCTCCAACAAAAACTTCAACCACAGACAGAATGATACCATTTGGCCCCAGCAGTCTGACCACAGCTTAATAACATTCTTTGTTCCGCTTAAAATTTACATCAAATGTAAAACATTAACTCTACTTCTCTCTCTCTACAGTTGCGGCCAGCCTGTTTCAAATTTCCAGCAGCCACAGCATTTGTGTTCATTTTAGTAACATCATCGTTAACTTTTCCGAACTCACCCAGTTTCTGCAACATCTTTTGATCCACTTTGTATCGCAAACATTGCAAATTATTCTCTGGAATGTAGTCAGTGATTCCATTCTTGAGGTGGAAATGATCACAGATTCCCAGGTGTTTAAGTGAGGTCATTTCTCCTTATCTCAGTCACTCAGGCTGCTCTCCAGTCCGGAGACTGTGACCCATTGTAGATTCCTATCAGCAGAGACAGCTGCCAACATCAACCCTGCCAATCTCTTTGGTCATAATATCCAGTTCAATGAAAACACCTCTTATTCACATGCAGTACTCACCCATTTAGTCCCACTTTATAAACAACCTCCAGTCCCAGGAATGAGTCAGTGCCCTTCTGTTACAAACACTCTGATGGCAGCGTGTGCTTCCTTCAGGGAAGAAAACAAATTTGCACCTATCTGTGTCCATCTGTCTGCCTGATGACCACTAAGTGCATTAATGGAAATCACACTGTAAAACCAAACCCCTTTCCAGGTGTTTAAATCACTTCGTGCAGAATTTACAGACAAAGGAAATCTGCGTTATTGGGAGCATAATCTTATTAGTGACAGTCTGTTGCACACAGCAACATGATCCTCTCACAAACACAAGCCATTGTTTTATGTTGAAATTGAAATATTAAGCCAAAAAGGTTATGTAAACCATCTGCTGCTTGTCACTTTAATAAATGAACTTGCTGATAAGATAATGCTCAAAGTTTTATAAAGGTGAAGGTGAGAGAGAGAGAGAGAGCGAGAGAGAGAACGCTCTGCTGAAATGAGGGCTTACAATTACCTGTGTATATGACTGGCCAGCAATCCCAGAGTGTACTGGGAAAGCAAACAAATGTAACATTTGGCTGTGAAATATAGACCTGAGTTGGTTGCTGTTTTGATAATAATTCAAATTTAACTTATCAGTTTAAATTATACCTCAAGATTCCAAAACCCAATCGAGTTTGAATTAATTGTTTTGCCAGCCACAAGCCAATGAGATGATCTAATGGGGGCAATTAAAATGCTGACATTTTAAAAACTGGTCAAAGAGTAACTGCTCTCTGGGAGAGTTAACATCTTGCTCGCCAATAAATTAGGAAAGTCTCTCAATCAAAGGGTACCTTTTCAAATGAAACATACTCAGAGTAAATGAAGACAACGATGACCCAGGGAGATCCTCCGCCATAAGCAGAAAGACACAAAAGACACGAGTCACTGTGTGGGTTTGAAATTAAATTGATGTAATTTTAATAAGTGTCTTATTGAAAGAACGTATAGTTATAGAGCTGGAGGCAGATAATAAGTAGTGAAGAGAAAGGGAGAGCTTAGATTTATGAATAGTTGTTTAATATTCACATTTCAAGTTAAAAATAAATTGATGCTATTTTCTTTAAATACTGGAATTTGTGAGTTTTCTGTCACTCAGTCTTTAACAGATTATTTGGTGAGGTGAACTTTTCTGGGTGTTTGGTTTAATTAACAGAGGGGTTCACCGTCATGTTGTAACAAAAGAAACACAACAAAGAAGAGTACAGCACAGGAACGGGCCCTTCAGCCCATAATGTTATGCTGAATGTGACACCAAATTAAACTCATCCTTTCTGCCTATCTTTGTTCCATATCCTTGCATATTCACATGCTTACCCAAAAATCCCTTAAACACCCCTCTCATATCTGCGTCCTATACCATCCCTGGCAGCATGTTCAAGATTCCGACTACTCTCTGTGGAAAACATATTACCCCTCACATTTGCTTTGAGCTCTCCCCCTCTCACCTTAAATGCACATTCTCTAGTAAAGATCTTTCAACTCTGGGTAAAACATTTTGACCGTCAACCCTGTGCATCTCATGACGCTGCGCTGACTGTCCCTAATTAGTTCATTCTTTACCAAATGCACATAAATCCTATCCATAAGAATTCTGTCCAAAGCTTCCCAACCACTGAGGTGAGACTCACCAGGCTATAATTTCCTGGATTGTCCCTGTTTCCCTTCTTGAAGAGAGGAAAACCATAAGCTTACTCACAAGTCCTCTGCGACCTTTCCAGTGGCTAGCGAGGACTCAAAAATCATGGCCAAGACCCCAAACATCTCCTCTCTTGCCTTTCTCAAATAACCTGGGGTAGCTAACATCGGGTCCTCAGGATTAATCCACTTTCATGCTCTTCAAGAAATTTAACGCTTCTTTCTCGACCTCAAAAATGTCCGAGCACATTAGCATGCTCCACACAAATCTCATTATCCTCTATATCCTTTTCCTGGGTGAATGCTGACGCAAAGTAATTATTTAGGATCTCGTCCACTGCCATTGACTTCAAGCAAAAGTTCCTTCCTTTCGTCTTGACTGGCCCGACCTCTTTCCTAGTTATGTGGAAGCTGTGGAAAGAGTTCAGAGGAGATTTACTGGGATATGGCCTGGTATGAAAGGAAGGTCTTACAAGGAAAGGCTGAGGGAATGGAGGCTGTTTTAGTTGGAGAGAAGAAGGTCGAGAGGTGACTTAATTGCCGGCAACAGTAGTAGAATCGCTGACGCAAAGGGCATTTAAATGGGCATTGGACATACATATGGGTAATATTGGAAAGATGTAGGTTAGATAGGCATCAGATTTTTTCAAAGGTCGGTGCAACATTGAGGGCCAAAAGGCCGGTACTGTGTTGTAATGATCCATGTTCATATCCTCTTGTGGGTAATTATCTCCAGACCGATTTGGGATTCACTTTAACCCTACTTGCGAAGGGCATGCCCCTCCTTGCTCTGCTCATTCCCTGTTCAGGTTCCTTCCGGCTTTTGTTTTTTTTAAAACATTCCTCACATGCCATGTCCAATTCTAGCTTCCCAAATCTTGCATAGGCTTGTTTTTTTCCCCGTTTGACTAAAGTCCCAGCCTCCCTTGTTATCCAAGGGGTCCTTACTTTGCCAGCCTTATCCCTCCTCCTTACTGGAACATGCTGGTCGTGAACTCCGATCAGCAAGCCTTTATCTAACTCCCATGTGCCCAATGTGGCATTGTCTGATGACAGCTCCTCCCAATTAACACTGCCTAGCTCCTTCCTAATACTGACATCATTTTCAATCCCACAATTTAGAAACATCCCATTTACTCGTAGCTGCCTTAAAAAAAAAACTTAAGTTGTGATCACTGTTTCCAAAATGGTCTCCCACTGAAAGGTCAGTCACCTGGCCAGGCTCTTTCAGCAATATAAGGTTCACTATGGCCCCTCCCCCTCCTTTACATTACTATTTCAAAAAACCCTCTTGGTTACACTTAATAAACTCTGCACCGTCTCAGCCTCTTGCTCTAAAGTACTGCCAGCAAATGGTGGGGAAGATAAAGTCACTTTGAGAACTCTGTTGTTATTGCCTCTTTCCATTATCTGCCAAGATATTTGTATCTCAAGGTATCGTTGGCAGATTGAGGGTCCTATAGTATAATCCCATCAACTGCCTCCTTCTTATCCATGTTGCCTCAGTGGACGAGCCCCTCCAGTATGTCCTGAGTGCAGACGTAACATTCACCCGATTGGTAATGCAACTCCTCCACCTCTTTTACCCTCCTTTCCATCTCGTCTGAAAGAATGAAACCCTGGAATCTTGAGCAGCCAGTCCTGTCCTTCTCCGAACCAAATCTCTGGAATGCCCACAATATCGGATCTGAGCTTATCTACCTTAGTTATGTTGCGCCTTATGTTGAAATTAACACAATCAGCCCATTCGTACTATGGTGTTCATTTCTCTGTATTTCCTTTCTGATTGACTCGTTTACATCTTTTGACCTTCCTTCCCCCCACCTGCTGCCCTGCTGATGTGATTCCCAGTACGTTGCCATTCTCGGCTAAACCCTTCCCTTGTAGCAGGAGCAACCCTCCTTGTGAGGATATCAGTTCCCCTCTTGTTCAGGTCACCCCTGCTCCAGAAGAGATCCCAATGATTCAAGATCCTGAAATTCTCCCCCTGTACCAGCTCTTCAGCCATTCATTCATCTCTGCTATCTTTCAATTCCTTGTCTCACAAGCACATGGTACTGGTGGTAACGCAGTGATTACTACCCTCAAGGTCCTGCTTTTCAGTCACCCTACTTCCTGTGCTTACTCCTCAGGATCTCGTCTCTCTTTCTACCCGTGTCATTGTTAGCAATGTGCACCATGACCTCTGGCCTCCCATTCTCCCAGTTCAGAATTTCAAGCAAATGCTCAGAGATATCCTTGACCCAGGCACCAGGGATACAACATTCCATCCTGGAGTCTCGGACGCAGCCACAGTAACACCTGTCTATACACCCAACTAGTGGTTCTCCTCCTATTTTTGCTCTCTTGGATTTTGCCCGACCTTGTTCTACAGCAGAGTCAGTTATAGAGTCATAGAGCCCGACAGCACAGGGAGAGGCCCTAGGGGCCAGACTGATCCCTGGCAACCATAATGTCCATCCATGGCAACCCCATTTCCCTGCACATGCCCCGTATCCTTCTAATCCTTTCCTATCCATGTATTTGTCCAAATGCCTTTTAAATGTTGTTAATGTACCTGCCTCAGCCACTTCCACTGACAGCTCATTCCGTATGAGAATCAGCATCTGTGTAAAAAAAGTTGCTGCTAACGTTCCATTTTATTCTTTCCCCTCTAACCTTAAACTGATGCCCTCTAGTCCTCAATTCTTCAACCCTGGGAAAAAGACTGAATGCATTCACCCTATCCATGCCTCTCATGATCATATACATTTCTATAAGATCTTCCTTATGTCTCCTATGCTCTGAAGAAAAATGTCCCAGCCTGTCCAACCTCTCCCGATAACTCAGGCCATTGAGTCGTGGTGTTATAGACCTGGCTACCGCTGTGCTACTCCCCTGAGAAGCTATCCCCAACAATACACCAGCGCTCGCTCCTTAAACATTCTGCATCCTACCCCATCTTTGCCCCCTGTACGATCCTCAGCGTGTCCTGCTGTTGCTCCAACCCAACCACGCGGGCACCCACCTACCTGATGGAACCTGGATGTTTGGACAGGACAAGATCAGGGGTGTATTTAAATGCAATGAATGGAATTCTGAAATTACATTTGTAATGTAATGTAATGTAGAGCAGTGTGAAATGGAGGTGGATGACCTACGTGACTCGCTGTAAGGATACTGACAGGAGAATCTGAGGTGATCATGAGTATATAGAGGTAGAATGTGGGAGACAAGCTGGGACTGTATTGGGTAGTCATGGTGAGAGGGAACAAATGCTGGATGGAGAGTTTCAGCAGCTGATGGACTGACACTGAGGTGAGCCATCGGAAACTGAGCAAGTGACCAACATCTAATAGGACAGAGAAACTGATCCATCAGCCTGAAACTGACTGACCATGTGGCTGTCAGTGACTCCAACACAAGTGAATGGAAACATTGCTCAGAGCCTGTTTCTGTAACATTCAACACAACCAGGAAATGGAAAGTGAATAATTAGATGAAAACAAGGCCATTACTCTGTTAGAGTCAAAATCATTCAATGTTCACTTATTGAATATTCTAACCTGCAGAAAGGATTCTCCCAGAATCACAGCAGAAGGAGAAAACAAGCTTGGCAGAGACAGAATGAAGCCACCGCCTGCATCACAACAGCTCAGAACAAAGAGGCGGAATTCTCCACCAACTGACAAGCAATACAGATACTGTCAGAGTTACAGATCGAGTTCAGAATTCTTCAGAAAAAAAGACTTAAAAGATACACTGGTCGGTGGTGTGTGCCAAAAATCCATGAAGTAGCCTTGTGATGTGCTGTTTTTTCATTGAGAAATGATTCTTTGTTTTCGCTAAGAAGAGCAGATGCATAGTTCACTGATCACTAGATTTACAGACAAAGGAAACCTGATCAAGGACTCATGGGTCAATTACACTGTTAGTGACAGTCCATCGCACACAACAACAGCCTGTTACACAGAGAACAGAACAGATTTTAGTTTAACAGAGACACTCTCGCAATGAACATCTGCTGCTTTAATAAAACTGTAACCTGTTTGAAGAAAAGGAATATATTACCAATACAGCAAAACTTTTAAACTGCCCAATGTAACTGCAGAGTTTTTAACCAATTCAGCGATCACTGTTTCTAAGTATTTGGGTCAGTGTGGACTTGCTGGACCAAGGGCCTGTTTCCACACTGGAGGGATTCTATTCAATAAAATTGTCAACCTGTCCCACAGCAGGATGGGTAATGCCCGAGAGGACTCTGTACTGGGGAGGGGTTGTGTCCCACAGCAGATGGGTAAGGCCCAAGGGGACTCTGTACTGGGGAGGGGATGTGTCCCACAGCAAGATGGGTTAGGCCAGAGGGGAGTCTGTTCCTGGGAGGGTTGTGTCCCACAGCAGGATGTGGAAGGCCCGAGAGGAGTCTGTATCGGGGATGGGTCATGTCCCACTGCAGGATGGTTCAGGCCAGAGGGTAATCTGTACCGGGGAGAGTATGCATCCCAAAGTAGGATGGGTAAGGCTCAAGAATAGACTGTACCGTGGAGGAGTTCGGTCCCACAGCAAGATGGGCAAGGCCTGAGGACAGTCTGTATTGGGGATGGAATGTGTTCCACAGCAGGATGGGTAAGGCCAGAGGGAAAACTGTACCCAAGTGGGGTTGTGTCCAACTGCAGGGTGGGCAAGGCTCAAGATTAGACTTTACCAGGGAGGAGTTCAGTCCCACAGCAGAATGGGCAAGGCCCGAGGGCCATCTGTACCGGTGAGGGATTGTGTCCCACTTCAGGATGGTTAAGGCCTAAAGGGCAGTCTGCACCAGGGAGGGGTTGTGTCCCACAGCAGGATGGGTATGTCCCAAGGGGAGTCTGTACCAGGGAGGTGTTGTGTCCCACTTCAGGATGGATAAGGCCCGAAAGATTCAGTACTGGAGCGGTATTGTTTCCCACAGCGGGATAGGTAAGCCTGAGGGAAATCTGTACCGGGGAGGGGTTGTGTACCCCCGGCAGAATGGGTAAGGCATGAGGAGTGACCGAGAGCAAAGATTGACTTAGGGAGCTGAGGGGCAACATTTTCCACAGAGGACGGTTCATATAGGGAATGGACTGCCAGGGGCACATGGGAGAAACAAGAACAATTACAACATGGAAAAGACATTTGGGCAGGAACATGGAGGGGAGAAGGTTTGAAGGGCCATGGTCCAAATGCAGGGAAATGCAACACACTCAGTTCAGGAAACCTGGTCAGCATTGATGACTTCAGCCAGAGAGTCATGCAGCACAGAAACAGACCCTAAGTCTTGGGTTATTGGGGGAGTGGACTATCGTGACAAGGCATGTTGTCGAGACTGAAGTAAGTTAGAGAGATATGGATGGTCGTCTGGACTGGAGCAGGCATCAAATGTGTGAAGTGATTGGTAAGAGGGGAGGAAAGAACAGAGATAGGAACTGTTTTTGGCGTTAGAATGATTGAAGACACTGATCCACAAGACAAGCGGGAGGGGGAACACAGAACGGAACATTCCCACCCTCTTGTGGAAGGTCTGCTTTCTCCGCTTTTGTATTGATGCTCATTAAGACAGCACAGGCTTGGATTGATAACTGTGACACTCCCGATGTTGTCTTAGTACAAGAAAACTTGCAGTAAAGGCGGTGACTGAACCTGGGGTGTGTCTGTACTGTGCTCCCCTCCAGCACTATAGCTTGACATGTCCTGTTAGCTGATGTTTGGAATCCTCTCATTGCTCTCTGCTCTGTGCACTGAGAGTGATCTTACCTCACTGCAGGATTTATTGAAGGCTCCAGATCTCCCTGCCCTGTGTCTCTCTGGCTGACAAACCACCTTCAATGAGGGATGGATGAGACATCCAGCAGCTGGGAAGTCTATTAGATCAGGACCTTCCTGAGTACCTACAGACAGATAGACAGAATGGGAAATTAGACTGATGCAGTGAGGGCTACACATGTCAAATGGCACTGAGTCCAACAGAAATCTGGAACATCCCAGTATCCATCGTCTATCTGGAGTGGAGAATTCTGTTTGCTCAGGATCTGGAGAAGCTGCAAGAGCGAGGGACAATGACAGAGGCAGCGATTAGACCCACACAGTGAGGGATACCACATGGAGAGATACGAAGTGATATCACCAGAGTGCAAGATCAAACAATTGTGCAGGAAGAAAGGGTTTTGATTTATGTTGCACTCGAATGCGCAGAATGTGAGCAGGCGAAGAGATAGCCGAGGGGCATTATTGTGAGACAATTTATCCAGAAAATCAGCAAATGTGCGCTGACACAGGTTCAAATCCCACCATTGCAAATGATTGATATGAATTAAATACTTCAAAAAAGATTTAATTAAAAACCTGTGAATAAGTATTAAACAATTGCTGATGTTAAGAAAAATCCACCGTGTGCATTCATGTCTTGAGTGAAGTGATCTCAGGTGGGTCTTTCCTCCGATTGTCCTCGACCCCGATAGCCCCGCCCTCCTGCTCATTGACCTTCTCAAGATGGCGGCTCTGAGGCCTTCGCTCCCTCTTCCCTCAAACAAATGGCGGCCGTGGCCCTGGGCCGCTTTCCCGACGGAGACCACCATCTCCTTATCCGAGCCTGGATAGTCTTTTTCGGGTTTTTTCACCTATATCCGCGTCTTATGAAGTCTTTCTCCCAGTGAATCTCCCACACGCCGCTCTCTGAAGCCGATCGTAGTCGCATCCGGAGAAAGCTGCTCCATGACTCGCTGTGTCCTGGTTAATGAGACACTGCGCATGCTCTGCATACAAACCAAACTACGCGTGCGTCGGAGGTTATCAATGAGTTTATAGAGAATGGTCATAACTGCACAGAATTATGGGCGAAATATTAGACATTAATAATGGCTCTGTCGAATTACAACCATTGAGATGGTTAATATGCATATAGATTTTTTCGTCCATTTTAACCATACCGGTCAGATATGTAAATTACCAATCGTTCCGGGAGTTTGAAAATAAGTTTGCTACTCGAGTTATGTAAATCGATTGGAAATATGTATATTGTCAGATTTACATCTTAACGATTTCTTTAAAATCTCACATTGTTTTATGAGGAGTTTCGTGCTCCACTATGTTGTGATCCGTATCCATGAACACCGACTAGGCACGAAACAACACGACCAGCTATCCTTAGTAGCCACACACGCAGACAACAAGCAATATGAGTTCGACTGGGACAACACTGCTATTATAGGACAAGCCAAACAGAGAACAGCCAGGGAATTCCTAGAGGCATGGCACTCATCCACAGACTCTATCAACAAACACATCGACCTGGACCCAATATACTGGTCACTCCAGCGGACAGCTGGAACTGACAACCGGAAGCGGCAGAGACAGGCCACTATAAATGCCAGAGGAAACATCACAGAAGCGCTTCACAGGAGGCTCCCAAGCACTGAGGATGTCACCTAGACAGGGAATGAAACGTTTGCAAGACAAATTCCCAGCTCAGCGAACAGAACCATAACAACGAGCACCCGAGCTACAAATCTTCTCCCAAACTTTGAACACCTGCAAAACAGTTTACTTTCTGACCAATCCTGAAGCGTTCACTCCCGAGAATGCATTGGCCCCGCTCCTCACTCACTCTGGTTGGAGGTCCGGACGCTGCTCTGTCCTGTAGTTCCGCCCCTTCCTCCCAATTGCAGTGTTGATTGAGGCGCGACTCAGCAGCTAAGCAACAGAAACATTTAGGGACAAGGGAAGTCGGAGTCGATGGCTTGTGATGCGGTGAAAATATCCCAAATCCTCGACCGAGAGGCGGGCGTTCAATTCACAGGTGATGTAGGTGTGTGTAAAAACAACTTTGAACAGGTTCATGAGGGAAAACAAGGGAAGTCAGGAACCGAGTAAAAACAATAGAAAACGCATACAATACAATCTCAATACTCACATGATTTTAGTCTTTACCAAGTGTTTCAGGGTCCCAACATGGTGTGTTCCACTCTTCCTTGTGCACAGCCATATACCACGATTGTGGGGTAAAATGTTTTGGTGGGATATAAAGGTGCTTTTCTGGAAATCCCTCAGTTTTGGAGGTGAAAATAAGTGAGAAGGAGTAGGGTTTTGTATGGAGTTACCTGTTCCCCTCCTGTTGCAGCATCTTATTATTGCCCTGACTCTACCTCGGACATGTTTGGTAGAGATCAGTGATGTTTCATAAGCCCACAATATAAGATCCGTCACTATGTTTAAGACAGCAGAAATCTCTTTTAGCACTATAGTCATGACATGCATAAATCTGTGACAGTACTTCAAAATCCTTGAGGCAGCCGTACTCTCTATGACAGACAGACTGAGTTTGGAACCTCCTCTGTCCTTAAAACTTTATGCACTGCTTGCGCTCTTCCATTTTCCTTTTGCACATTCCCTTTCCAACCCACTCCACCTGCATCACTCCACAGTTGGAGCTGTCAAGGGCAGAAGTCTGTGGAATACCCTCCCTAACCTTCTCTATCCTCCTTTTAAGATGTACTTTAAAATCATTCTCTTTAATCAATGTTTTGATCATCCATATGTATTCTAATTCAACCATACAGTGATCGCTTCTTCCCAGGGGATCCCTAACTCTGAAGTCATTAATTATTCCTGCCTCATTGCATCTTAGGAGATGTGCCATTGTGAAAGTTCCATACAATGCAAGTGGTTGTTGTTCTTGCCATATATTAGGAGAAACAGGAATGCTGCAGTAAAAATTCTAACAAGAAAGTCACTGATAGGCGTAGTGTATAGGCCACCAAATAATAACATCACATTGGGATGGCCAATAAACAAATAAATAATTAATGCCTCTAAAAATGGTACAGCTGTTATCCTGGGTGATTTTAATCTACATGTAGATTGGTCAAACCAGCTTTTTCAAGGTAGCCTTGAGGTGTTCATTAAGTGTATCCATGATAGTTTTCTTGAACAGTATGAAATGGAACTGACAACGGAGTAAGCTATCCAAGATCTGGCCCTGTGCAATGAGGCAGGAATAATTAATGACTTCAGAGTTAGGGATCCCCTGGGAAGAAGCGATCACCGTATGGTTGAATTAGAATACATATGGAGAGTGTGAAGATACAATCTAATAACTGGGTCCTGTGCTTGAACACTGGGAACTAAAATAGAATGAGAGAGAATCTGGATAAAGTAGACCGGAAACAAAAATTTTATGGTAGGAAGTTGATGAGCAGTGGAAGATTTTCAAAGACATTTTACAAAGGTCTATTCCAGTGAAAAGGAAGGACTGTATGAAAAGGCATACTCAGCAATGGGTATCTGAGGAAAGTGATCAATTTAGACCATAAGACCACAATACATAGGCAGTAGAAGTAAGGCCATTCAGCCCATTGAGTCCACTCTGCCATTTAATCATAGCTGATGGGCATTTGAACTTCACTTACCCGCATTCTCCCCGTAGCCCAAAATTCCTTGTCACATCAAGAATTTATCAATCTCTGCCTTGAAGACATTTAGCGTCCCAGACTCCACTGCACTCCGTGGCAATGAATTCCACAGGCCCCACTCTCTGGCTGAAGAAATGTTTCCGCATTTCTGTTCTGAATTGATCCCCTCTAATTCTAAGGCTGTGCCCACTGGTCCTAGTCTCCTCACCTAATGGAAACAATTTCTTAGAGTTCACTCTTTCCAAGCCATGTATTATCTTGTAAGTTTCTATTAGATCTCCCTTAACCTTCTAAACTCCAATGAATACAATCCAAGGATCCTCAGCCAATCCTCATATGTTAGACCTACCATTCCAGGGATCATCCGTGTGAATCTCCGCTGGACACACTCCAGTGCCAGTATGCCCTTCCTGAGGTGTGGGGATCAAAACTGGACACAGTACTCCAAATGGGGCCTAACCAGAGCTTTTTTAAGTCTCAGTAGCACATCGCTGCTTTTATATTCCAACCCTCTTGAGATAAATGACAACATCACATTCGCTTTCTTAATCACGGATTTAACCTGCATGTTTACCTTTACAGAATCCTCGACTAGCACTCCCAGATCCCTTTGTACTTTGGCTTTATGAATTTTCTCACCGTTTAGAAAGTAGTCCATGCTTGTATTCATTTTTCCAAAGTGCAAGACCTCGTGTTTGCTCACATTGAATTCCATCAGCCATTTCCTGGACCACTCTCCCAAACTGTCTAGATCCTTCTGCAGCCACCCTACTTCCTCAGTACTACTTGCCTGTCCACCTAGCTTCGTATGATCAGCAAGCTTCATTGGAATACCCCCAGTCCCTTCATCCTGATCATTAATATATAATGTGACCATGCAGGTAACCATGCCTGGGATCCAATCAACAACATGTCCAGCAGTAACTTTAGTGCAATTGCCGAATGGGCAGACTGTTCAGGTCCAAGCAGCTCAGTCCTCAGTCACGCAGTCCCTTCAAGTTCAGACTATTCAGATTTCTACTATACTTGAAAATAAGGACTCCCAGGAATCTGTGGATAGAATGACTAACTCTCAGAAATGTAGAGAAATTCTATCGAGATGGCCTTCATACAAGAAAATCCTGAATGAACTTTCTTCTGATCCCCCAGTGTGCCAAGAAATCGATGAGGAGAAATCAGAAGCAGAGACTGTCTCAACCATTACTACAACGACGATGCAGACACCGATCTATCAGACTAGCAGCGGACAATACATTGCTATTACACAGGGGGGAGCAATTCAGCTGGGCAACAATGGTACAGATGAAGTGCAAGGGCTCCAGACACTAACAATGACCAACGTAGCTACAGCCAAGGTTGGAGCAGCCATTATACAGTATGCACAGAGCCCTGATGGACTGCAAATCTTTGTGCCGGGCAGCCAAGTGGTTGTACAAGGTGCTGCTGGAGATGTCCAAACCTATCAGATTCATACAACTCCTAACTCCACTGCTGACCAGGGAATGGTTATGGCATCTTCCCCAGTCCTGCAAAGCCAGCCCCAGAATGCTGAAGAAACCACTCGTAAAGGTGAGATCTGCCTCATGAAAAACAGGGAAACCTCGAGAGTACCATTGCAAGATGAAAGAGTATGTGAAATGCTTGGAGAATTGGGTTGCTATTCTGGAAAATCAAATTGAAAGAGAAGGTGTACAAAGTGGCCAAAAACAGCATGAAACTAGAACTGGGAAAACGTTAAAGGTCAACCGAAAGCCACAAAAGAGCTATAAAGAAAAGTAATATAGAACATGAGAAAAATAAACTAGCACAGACTATAAAGACAGAGAGCAAAAGTTTGTATAAATATATATAACAAGAAAAGAATGGCTAAAGTAAATGTTGGTCCTTTGGAAAATAAGTAGAAGCATTTAGTTATGGGAAATCACAGTGGAGGATACTAATATCTTTCCAGTAGCTAGCAAAGAGACAATAGTAGGTGAGGATTTGGAAACTATCATTATTACGGAACAGCTAGTTTTAGACTGTTTGGAGGTAATTGAGCTAATGATAGAAAAGTCTCCTGACCCTGATGGAATGCCTCCCAGGGTACTAAAAGAGATGCCAGGAAAAATAGCAAATGCACTGGCAGTAATTTTCCAAAATTCACTGGACTCTGTGCCAGTCCCAGCAGATTGGAAAACAGCAAAGGTGATGCCACTGTTTTAAAATGGAGGTGGACAAAAAGTGGGGAATCATATACCAGTTAGTTTATTCTCTGTAGTGGGAAAGATGCTTGGGTCTATTATCAAGGAAGAAATAGCAGGGAATCTCAATAGAAATTGTCCCATTGTACAGACACAGCATGGGTTCATGAAGGGCAGGTCATGTTTGACCAATCTTTTGGAATTCTATGAAGACATTTCAAGAAAGGTGGACAGTGGGGATCCAGTGGATGTGGTGTACCTGGATTTCCAAAAGACCATCAACAAGATGCTGTGCAATAGGCTGTTGCATAATATAAGGGTGCATGGTGTAATGGGTAGAAGATTGGTTGACTAATAGGAAGCAAAGTGTGGGGATAAATAAGTATTATTCTGGCTGGCAATCATTGATAAGTAGTGTGCCTCCGGCATCGGTACTGGGACTGCAATTATTTACAATTAATACAGATGATTTGGAGTTGGAACCAAATGTAGGGTGTCAAAGTTTGCATATGACACTAAGATGATTAGCGGAACAAAGTGAGCGGAGGACGGTGAAACTTTGCAGAGGAACAGAGATACATTGAGTGAGTGGGCAATGGGCTGTCAAATGAAATAGAATGTTTGTAAATATCAAGTTTATACTCTTTGGTTGTACTAACATTTAAAAAAAAACTTGAATGTTAAAAAGTTGCATAATTTGCTCTGCAGAGGGACCTGAGCATCCTTCTGCATGAAGGTTGGTCACCAGGTACAACAATCAGTTCAGAAAGCAAATGGAATTTTGTTCTTCATTGCTGAAGGGATTGTGTTTAAAAGCAGACGTAACGTTCCAGCTGTATTTGGGTGTTGGCGAGGCCACACCTGGAGTACTGCATGTAGTTTTTATCACCTTAGTTGAGAAAGGATGTACTGGCACGAGAGGAGGTACAGAGGAGGTTAACTAGGTTGATTCCAGAGTTGAGGGGGTTGTCTTAACAGAGACTGAGTAGATTGGGATTATATTCATTGGAAATCAGAAGAATGGAAACAGATAAAATAATGAATGGAATGGACAAAATAGAAGTAGAGAAGGTGTTTCCACTGGCAGGTGAAGCTAGGACAAGAGGGCATCACCACAAGACTAGAGGCAGCAAATTTCAGACTGAATTGAGAAGGAACTCCTTGACTTCTATGGAATTCATTGCCCAGGGAAGTAGTTGATGCTAGTTCAGAAAATGTTTTTAAAGCTAGGTCAGATTTTTAAAAATGTAATTAATTAATGGACACAGTGAGAACGTGGGTAAATGGTTGTGTCCACGAAATGATCAGCCATGATCTTATTGAATGGCAGAGCAGGCTCGAAGGGCAGGACGGCCTTCTACTGTTCCTAGTCCTTATGTTATACATCCCTCCCTCATTCGTGACTTGGAGGTGTTGGTGTTGGATTGGGATGGACAAAAGTAAAATTCACAGAACACCAGATTATTGGTCAACAGGATTATTTGGAAGCACTAGGTTTGCTGTTTCTTCATCAGGTGGTTTTGAGATGATGTCATTTTTAACTCTTGTAACTCATGAACAGCAACATGCCACGAAGCAATCCGCATGCTCCAGCCAACAATAGGCCCCGGGTGATTGATGTCAGCGGCGGACCAATGGAAAGGCAGTTACCGAGCTGGAGGACCGGGCGAGGCAGTTGGTCCTCCGACCAATCAGGGTGAATGAGGGGCGGGACTAGACTATTCCACGTGATCATCCTCACAGTCGTTTCAGAATGTGCGAAAGGAGAGCTGTTGGTGAGGATAGAAATAAACAGCAGGAAGCGGGAGGGAAATGGTGTTGGTATAGGTTTGAGAGGGTTTATAGACATCCGAAAATACAAATTTGAAACTTAGTCCCGTTTTTGCAGTAAACGGGAAAATGCCTCATCCAGCGATTGACTCGAGTAAGCACCACCATTTTATTGGGGGCAATGATTCACTGGACACGTGCAGCCGCCAGCTTTGTAGGGGGCAAAGTTCAGCGGGACGCATGTGCAGCCTTCTCTGGTAGAGAGACATGGGGCAGGATTTACACAGAGCATATTCACACACAGAGAAATGGATTTTTTTTTTCTCTGGATTTGTTTTGTCATTCATTTTAAATGATTTCGATGTGAAGAGAGGTGGTACAGATGGTAAGTTTGTAGGTGACACCAAAATTGGAGGTATTGTGGACAGTGATAAAGGTTGTCTCAGGGTACAATGGAATATTGATCAGATGGGACAATGTGCTGGGGAGTGGCAGATAGGGTTTAATTTAGATAAATGTGAGGTGCTGCACTTTAGAAAAGCAAATCAGAGCAGGACTCACACACTGAATTGTAAGATCTTGGAGAGTCTTGCTGAACAAAGAGACATTGGAATGCAGGTTCATAGTTCCTTGAAAGTAGAGTTGCAGGTCGATAGGACAGTGAAAAAGGCATTTCGTATGCTTCCCTTTATTGATCAGAGTTAAAAATCACACAACACCAGGTTTAATTGGAAGCACACTAGCTTTTGGAGCAACGCTCCTTTATTGGTCAGAGCATTGAGTAAAGGAGCTGGACAGGACATTGGTTAGGTCACTTTTGAAATATTATGTGCAGTTCTGGTCTCCCTCCTATCAGAAGGAGGTACTGAAACTTGAAAGGTTTGAGAATTGATTTTCAAGGATGTTGCCAGTGTTGGAGGATTTGAGTTGTAAAGAGAGGCATAATAGGCTGGGGTAATTTTCCCTGGAGTGTCATAGGCTGAGGTGTGATGTTATAGAGGCTTATAAAATCGTGAGGGACATGGATAGCGTAAATAGACAAGGGTTGGTGGAGCCCAGAACTAGAGGATATAGGTTTAGGGTGGGAGGTGGGGGGGGGGGGGGGGATTCAAAAGGAGCCTAAAGGGCAACTAAAATTGTAACATTTCAAAGGCATTTGAATAGGAAGGGTTCAGAGGGATGTTGGCCAAGTGCTGGCAAATGGGAATAGATTAGGTTAGAATATCTGGTTGGCATAGATGGGTTGGACCGAAGAGTCTGTTTCTGTGCTAGACATCTCTGACTGTGGGACCATAAAAGTGAACGTTGCTCTGATTCACCTCTGGGCTCCTTGATGTCCATTTGTTTGTTATCTAGCTTCCTCAGTTTCTCGTGTGTATTTTTGCTCGGTGTAGTATTTTACTATTACGATCACAGACCTCTTTGTAAATGAATTGCCCACTGCTGCCCGGCTCCTGACCATATGCCCCATTATCAGGTTATTTTTTCCACAATATCTTTGACAGTCAAGAGTTCTTTTTTCCAATAAGTGAGTGGATTTTTCTTCCATTTCTGACAGTCAAATTCTGCACCATTTTCATTCCCGATAAATCATATTGCAATCCCTGAAACATCATGTGTATTTCTCCTTCCACAGATACCAGTGATCAAGGCCAAAGCTCTGTTACCTGTTGAGAAGGTGATGTTTGACTTCCTTGTACTGCTGCAGTTGGTATGGTGAAGGTGCTCCCACAACGTGGTTGGGTAGGAGACATTACAGATTGCTGACTCAGAGATAGTGAAGAGTAGAAGATATCTGTACAAATCAACACATTTTTAATTTCACAATAAAATTTAGAACTTTTGACATAAGGCCACAGATGGAGAATATTACGTCCGGTGACCAAACCTTTGTGAAATAAGCAATTTTTCAGGAATGACTTAAAGGAAGAAAGCAGATCTTAGAGGGTGGGAATTCCAGACCGTGTTGCCTTGAAGTGAGTTTAATTGTCCATCACCATTCCTGACTAGGTGTGGCAGAACTGCAGAGCTCAGATCTGATCCATTGATTGTTGGATCACATAGTTCTATTTGGAGTTGCTTGCACTGTTTGGCATGCAGGTTGGGTAGCTTCACCAGGTTGGCACATTTTTAGGTATGCCTGGTATTGCTCCTGGCATGCCCTGGGGAACTCTCCATTGAAATCTATAGAAACAGTCACACAGCTGAACTCAAAAATAAACACATCATTGGGAGTCTAAACTAAAATGAGTTATTGAGATGTGAAAGGGTGTGTGGTGCAGGAAGATAGGAATGATTGCAGCCAGGAATTAAGTCAAGGGTGTGAAAGTAAATTGCTGTTGCTTATAAATGGGAGCCTTTTGATGGATCAGCAAGTTCTGGTACAAGTGAACACTTGGGCGGTAGAGCTTTCAATATTCTGGAGATTATAAGGAGGGGGATTGTGGGATGTTGGCCAGGAGTGGGTTTAGGTCATGAAATCTAGAGTTAACAAAATGAATGAGAGTTTCAGTAAATGAGTTGAGACTGTGGTGAGGTCAGTTGATATCACTGAAGTCGAAATAGTGGTCTTGGAGTGGGACTGGGCTGTCACCCTCACCTCACCTCTGGAATTTAGCTGTTTGTCAGTTTGTGAATCAAGTCTGTAACAAGCTCAGGAACTGAGTGGCCCTGGCAGAACCCAAACTGGGTGTCACAGAAGGTTATTGCTGAGCAGCTGCGTGACAGCACTGTTGATGACACCTTCTATCACTTCACTGCTGAGCGAGTGTCGACTGATGGAGGGGAATTGGCTGGGTTGGCTCTGTCCTTCGTTTTTGTGTTGGACATCCCTAGGAAATGTTCCACAATGTCAGTAGGTGCCAGTGCTGGAACAGTACTTGTCTTGGTGGGCAGCAATTTCTGGAACACAACCATCAGTATTGCCACAATGTTGGTAGGGCTGACAGCCTTTACACTACTTCTCCATTTCTTGATCTGATTTGAAATAAGTTTTCAACCAATTTGATTCACATCTATGATGTCAGGGACCAATGTAGAAGGCTCATCCACTTGGCATTGCTGGCTGAAGATTGCTGCAAATGCTGTTGCCTTGTCTGTTGCATGGATGTGTGAGACCCTCCATCAGTAAGGGTGGGGATATCTGTGATGCTTCCTGCAGTGAGTTTAATTGTCCATCACCATTCCTGACTAGGTGTGGCAGAACTGCAGAGCTCAGATCTGATCCATTGATTGTTGGATCACATAGTTCTATTTGGAGTTGCTTGCACTGTTTGGCATGCAGGTTGGGTAGCTTCACCAGGTTGGCACATTTTTAGGTATGCCTGGTATTGCTCCTGGCATGCCCTGGGGAACTCTCCATTGAACTCGGGTTGATTCCCCTGGCTTGATGTTAATGGTTGAGTGGGGGATATACCAGGCCATGAGATTTCAGATTGGGCTGGAGTACAGTTCTGCTACTGCTGTTGGCCCACAGTGAGGCAGAAGTTGCAGGGTCAAGAGGGCTGATTGTGTGGTTGTATTTTCCAGTGCATTGGTAGATGTAATGTGGTCCATCCAGTTTCATTTCTTTCTTGAGACTGTGCAGTGATTAATACAATGAGTGATTTGGTGGGCCACTGTCAGGAATGCAACTTTTAAAAGCAGGTTTTGTGATTTACACATGAAAGAAATGAAACTATCATGGTATTCAAACAGATGAAAGACTCAACAGACAATCAAGGTATTTTTCAATGGATAATTTCAGCTACATCACACTGTAAATTGTTGCTATAAATTCTGTACCTTAGAATTGTGCCCTCCACAATCACCTGATGAAGGAGCGGTGCTCCAAAAGCTAGTGTGCTTCCAAATAAACCTGGTGGACTATAACCTGGTGTTGTGTGATTCTTAACTTTAGAATATTACAGCACTACTAACAGGACTGCATGTAAACAGGCTCAGTCCAGTTAATCAATACATTCGGAAGGATTTCTTCCAAGTTTGATGACGCAATATTAGTCAAAACAGTCGACTTCAACCTGCAATGTTGCTCTTAACAAAAACCTCAGGCTGACACAAAGCTCTCCACCCCACTGCAATGTGGTAACTGGGCCTGGCCCGGGAATTGGAACTGGGACATTTGTAGACTGTGATCTCAAAGGAAGCGAGCAAACACAATTCCGACAGAGTAGTCCTCAAAGATGAGTAGCAAGTTTGAGACAAGGCAGGTGGTATGCCATCATGCACTTAGCTTAACTGCATTTCTTATTTACAGTAGTGTTTTGCAAAGTATAAAGAACTGTGTTTTTTATCATGGTTGGGGAGTTATATCCTCGTTGATCACAGTTGCTGCCTCTCGCTCCTCAAGTCAAATCATAGGATCTGTAACAAAACAATAAACTGCAGGTGCTGGAGATCGAAACCCCAGAAACAAAGTGCTGGAGAAACTCAGCAGTTCTGAGGGCATTGGTGAAGTGAAAAACATGTTACATTTCAAATTCATTGACTCTTCGTCTGAACGGACAAAAGGTCATGAGACTTGGAGCTTACAATATTTTATTCCCCTCAGAGATGCTGCTGGACCTGCGGTTCTCCGACGTTGTGCTTTTTATTTTGAACTTTATTTATAAAACAGATTGGAAAATACTAATCTGCAAAAGTGCATTGTAAACATGAGCATGGTGTCCACACTTGAGTTACAGAAGCACGCCTCAGTTTAAAAACAAGATTTAACTCAAAGTAACATTCCATCTCAAAATTAGCTGAGTTACACCAGGAATAAATCTCATCCACCAAATTTGGCACTTCAGCACAACATCGTGCAGTGTTGTACACAGCCACCTTTACCAAAGAATGATCACATGTCACAAAATTGAAGGCCAAGAGCATGTCTCTTTAAAGGAACTGAAGTCAAACTCTCAATTTTTTTGGAAGGATTTTTATTAAACCTGATTGAACATTTAAATCTCAGAGCATATTCTTTGCTTTTTTAAACAAAGTTTGTGGGAAAGTTCCCACATCTTGCTAAAGGTTCATTTCAGTCTGATACATAGGTCAAGCAAACATCACACTTTCCATTCACTTCTACAAATTGTTTGTAAAATCATGTCACGTTAAAGAACTGGACAGTAAATGCCACTGTATGCAACACGAGTGAAGCCTGTGACAGCAGATTTAGCTTTGGAGGGCAGTGTGTGTGCTTTCTAAATTCTTGGAGCACTTTGGGAGACTGCTCCCAGATGGTGATAGTGAGCATATCTGGAATGCACTGTTTACCTTTGGGAATCCTTGGGAGACAATCTGTGGTTTCAATAGTACTTGGCTTGCGTTGGTGTCCAGTAAGCAATTCATAAGTAACTTTATGTATTGTTGTTGACTACTTGAATGGTATTCAAATCTGCCAGGTTGCCTTCAATAGTGTGAATGCATTTATTGTAAATATTTGGAATATTCCAGAACTTCCCAGTGCTTGGCAAATTCAGGGGGGACAAAAAAATCACATTTGAGTAATTTGAAATTAAGAATCCAAGACGACGTAACCACTGAAGTATTCTATTCAATTAGTTAAATGGAGTGCTCACATTTAAAATACCCGTTATCCATAGGAATGGATGGACTGGCAGAATTGGGACCAAAATCCTAGCTGGGAAGTGTGAAATGTGCTTTGATAAAGTCACCTGCATTTACCAACAATAATTTGGCAAGCTCGGAAATTTAAAAAACAATATGAGTTTCATTGCTGCTCCAGTCGGGTCCCAAGCTCTGTGAAAAAAAATAACAACGGTCAGGTTTATTACATACACTCTGAAACACGTGTTCCTTCTACAGATCCTGCAAATTTCCCCAATGAGCAGAGTCCATCCAAATGAAGTTGCTAACTTTGGCCAACTAATTTCTTTCCTAGCCTCAAAAGCCTGAAGAGTGACTAGAAGCAATTACTCCACATATGTGGGAACATTACCGATGAGGATTTTTTCCTTCAGCATTGACTTCCATATATTCAGTGCCCAGAACAGATAAAAAGCTTGTTACCTTTTTTCGAGCAATGATTCAGTGGGAGTAAAACGCTAACCTTTTCTTGCTTAATAATCAAGCTGCCTAAATTTTAAAAATGAACACTTCTTAATAGATCACTAGATCCTAACAAAATATTTTGTGCGAAACAAATCACATGATACAGTTATTCAGATAACAAAACAAGTTTGTTCATTGAAGAACCCAGAGGAAAAGGTCATGAAATAATGTGAGTTTGATATACCTCAATCATCATTTCAAGTGCATTCTCTGCATAAATTCTCCTTTTCCTCCTCGAAGTATTCAACTTCTTGAATAATTGAGAGAATGAAGTCACAGTTGTACAACACAAAATCAGACCCTTCAGTCCAACTTGCCCATGCTGACCAGATATCCAAAATTAATCTAGTCCCATTTGCCAGCATTTGCTCCATATCCATCTTAAACACTTTCTACTGATTATCAGTTTATTTTACTTTATCAGCACTTGAAATACTGACATTTTTTCTCTCCCAACATTGGTGAAAGAAATCATTCACCCAAGTTAGTTTTGTAATCTTTCACAAAGAAACAACATATACCTGAGTGCAACACAAAATACTGCAGTTCCGCGATATCTGGAAACACTCTAAAGGTGAGGCACTGATACTGCACAAGTTTGTCAGCACGGTTTCAATTACTGACAATAATTTAGTAATGTCTTAGCCTTCACATAGTTAAGGTAAATGTGAGATATCTGAATTTCATGAATTGGTTCCTATTGCACTTTGATCAACAAAAATTATTCTTGGTTTAATCTACTCAAAGGAGAAAGTGACGACCAAAGAAGCTGGATATCAGAGTCGAAAAGTGTCATGCTGGAAAAGCACAGCAAGTCAGGCAGCATCCGAGAAGCAGGAGAGTTGATGTTTCGGGCATAAGCCCTTCATCAGGAATCACAGGCTTCAGAAAAATAACTGGCGTAGACTTATGCCAATACATATGTAGAAGGGTCAGAGCATGTTACTATCAGATTAGAGACTAATTTCAGATTTGGTACCATTCAGTGCAACATTTCAGTATGATATTTACATATGTACCGAAAAGAGAAGTTGTCTAAAACTACAAGCTCTAGAATGATTATAGGATTAAACCTGGAAATAAAGCTGGTGAACAAGAATGGCAAAGTGAGGTCCCATCAGTATCGCCTTGGGCAGTGTCAAGTAAGAATTTGAGAGCAGAGTTGCCACTTTGGTGTAATCTTCAGTCTGGGCAAATTGCAGCAAAAAGCTGTTCAATTTTATCTGCAAATTATTGAATGCAAAATCCTCCTTGCACAATAATGAGGCAGCATTTTGAGATGTCATTTTTAAAATATATTATTTTCAAAGTTACTCACAATTAAGAGTGATCACTTGGTGCTGTCTGCATAACACAGTATGAAAAGGAATTAACAAAAAAAAATTATAACCCAAATTCAGAGTCACAAATTCATTGATTATTACATGATCCAGCATTTATAAGTAATCGATTTTTAAAAATAAATACAGATACATTTACTAACTATATTGGAGTACAATCAAGTTTCTTACTGAATAGTGACAGGATTGGACAGAGTCTGCATGGATTTAAGAGAGGGGAATCATACTAAGCAAATCTACTGAAAGAACCTACAGAGTCGAATATTAAAGTAAGAAATTGCAGGACATTTAAAAAAGCTTATCATTAAACATGGTAGACTGGGTTTTGTGAAAGAGAAACTATATTTGACAAATTTGCAACAGTTCATTGAGGAGATAACAAGCAGGGCTGATAAAGGGCAATCCAATGATGTTCTGTGTTTGGATTTTAAAAATGCAAATGATAAGATGCTACATAAAAGTTAATTGCACAATTTAGGAGGTCATGGTATCGGGGTAATATATTAGCATAGATTGGTTAACCACACTGGCTGTTGCCGAGTCCTCACTTGCAGTGCTGTATACAATGATAGCTCCCATATTTAATAAAGGATAAACCAACATCGGAGACCATAAAAAAGAAACTTAGCTGCTTCGAGGACAAAAGGGTTGACGTGTAAAGAATAGATAAGCAGAGGTGATCTTATGGAAACAAGATTCTGAGGAGCTTGACAGGGTGGATGTTGACCACACCAGTGAAGTCTCAAACCAGGGGACATTACATAAGGGAACATTCATTTTAGAAAAAGTAAAGATTTTTTTCTCTGTGAATGGCTAGAATTTTCTCACCCAAACTTTTGTGAAAGTTAAATGTGGGAGGGCAATGGTTGGGTTACTCTTCGGAGTAACATGGTTGTTCTGGCTTGTTGGGCTGAAGGGCCTGTTTCTACATAGTAGGGAATCTGTGATTCTATCTCAAATTATTTTAAAAGAGGGCAGATCAATTTTTGAAATATTGAGCAGTTGAGGGCTATGCAGATCAAGCATAAAAGAGGTGTTGAGGTCTGGGTTGGCCTAGCCATGATCTTATGGAATGGGGGAACAAGCTGAAGGGAATGAATGCCCTACGCCTACTCCGATTCCTTGAGGCTCCATTTCATGTTTTTTTTTATTTCCAAAGAAGAGCGTGATACAATGTGCTAAAGATCTCAGATGTTCTAGTTCAGATGGCATTGATTCATCAATCACAGCTATACAGACATGAGTAGGAATGCAATTCCCTCCATGAATAAAGGAAATCTACTGCAGAGCTCACAATAAGGAAATTCTTATCTTCAGTAAACTCTCCCATCACATCGGTAAAAACAATAACTGCAGATGCTGGAAGACCACAGCAGTTCAGGCAGCATCCAAGTAGCTTCGAAATCGACGTTTCGGGCAAAAACCCTTCACCAGGAATGCTGCCTGAACTACTGTGCTCTTCCAGCACCACTAATCCAGAATCTCCCATCACATTACCCAATATATCAGCTAAAGCAGGACGCACTGCGCATGCTCTAGCTAACGAAACGACCCCGGGAGATTGATGTCAGCACCGGACCAATGAAAGGACGGTGGGCGGAGCTGGATGACCTGGCCGGAGGTTGGTCCTCCAACCAATCAAAGTGAATGAAGGGCGGAGCTAAACTAAACCATGTGATCACCCTCGCGCGCGGAGCGGAGTCGCTGTAATGAATGCTCGGGAAGTTATGGAGAGAAAGGATACGGTAAGGAAAGAAATAAACAGGGAAACGGAAGAAAAACTGTGTTGCTATGAGCGGAGAGGTTTTACAAACAAATTGTGCACGTCGGAAAACACAAATTTGAACGTCCCAGTCCCGTGTTTGCAGTAAATGGGGAATTGCCTTAGCGCGGCTGCGGGCCTGAGTGAGCGCCGCCATCTTTATTCGGGACAACGATTCACTGGACACGTGCACTGCCGCCATCTTTGTAGGGGGCAAGGTGCAGCCAGGCGCATGTGCAGCCTTTCTCTAGTATAGAGTCATTGGGATCATAGCAGCCAAGACTGCTCTGATTCACCTCTGGGCTCCCTCATAACCACTTTGTCAAGATCCAGCTCCCTCAGTCTCGAACCATGGGTGTAGTTTTGGTCTGTTTACTACTGTATTATTACTTTTATAGACCCTTTGCTAATGAGTTTTTCACTGCGGCCCAGCCCCTGACCATGTACTGCTCTATTATCAGATTACTTTTTTCTTGAATGTTTTTGATAGTCAAGAATTATTTTTTTCCAATAAGCAAGTGTATTTTCCTTCTATTTCTGACTATCAAATTCTGCACCATTTTCATTCCCTGTAATCCATTTTGCACTCCCTGAAACATCAACTGTGTTTCTCCTTCCAAAGCCCTGTTGTTTATGGAGAGGGTGATGTTTGACTTTCTTGTACAGCTGCAGTTTGTGTAGTGAAGGTGCTCCCACAATGTGGTTGGGTAAGTGGCATTATAGATTATTCATTCAGCAACAGTGATGATTTGAAGATAATGTCCAAATCAACAACAGTTTTTATTTTTATTATCATGCTTATAATTTCACAAAAATACTATTGAGAACTTTAGATATAAGGCCAGAGATGGAGATATTAGGTCAGGTGACCAAAAGCATTGCCAAAAAGCAGGTTTTGAGGGATGTCTTAAAGGTGGAAAGCAGACCTGTGAGGTTTTGGCTGCGAATTTCAGACCATGCTGCTCCAGCAACTGTAGAAACAGCCACACAGGTGAAGTAATGAATTAACAAATGGTTGGGAGTCTCGAAGAAAGTAGGTTATCGAGGTCTCAAAGTGTGTGTGGTGCAGGGAGCTAGGGATTATCACAGCCAGTAATTAAATCAAGTGTGAGAATTTTAAATTGAGGGATATTGGCCAGGTGCTGGCAGGTGACACTAAATTGGGTTGGGGTATCTGGTCGGCATGGACGGGTTGGACCGAAGGGTCTGTTTCCTTGCTGTACATCTCTATGGCTGTATGCTGTTGATTAAAATTAGGAGCCTTTTGATGAATCAACAAGCAGAGATTTAGACTTTCTTGCGATTACAGGGAGGTTCAATGTGTGAAGCTGGCCCTGAGTGTGTTTGGAAAATGAAGTCTGGAGATAACACAAGGTGGATGAAAGTATATGAGCTGAGACAAGGGTGGAATCAGCTAGAAATAGTGGTCTTGGAGTGGGACTGGGCTGTCTCACCTCACCTCACCTCTAGGGTTCAGCTTGTTGCCAGATTGTGAATCAGGGCAGTAACGCAATGTGGAGCTGAGTGGCCCTGGTGGTGCCTAAAATGAGTGTCACTCAGCTGGCTGTTGCTGAGCAGCTGCTGCTTGGTAGCCCTGTTGATGACATCTTCCATCACTTTACTGCTGATCGAGTGTGGAGACTGAAAGAGGGAAATTGGCTGGGTTGGATTGCCCTGTGTTTTGTGTTGAACATCCCTGGGCAATGTTCCACATTGTCGGTAGATACCAGTGCTGGAGCGGTACTTGGCTTGGTGGGTGGCAAGTTCTGGAGCACAAGCCATCAGTATTATTGCCAGAATATTTGCAGGGCCCGGAGCCTTTGCACGACTTAACCGTTTCTTGATGTTATTCAAACTGAATTGAACTGGCTTAAAACTCGCATCTGTGATGTTGGAAACCACTGGAGAAGGCTGAGATGGATCATCCCACTTTGCACTTCTGGCTGAAGATTGCTGCAAATGCTGTTCTCTTATCTGGTGCATGGATGTGTGAGGCCCCTCCATCAGTAAGGGTGGGGATATCTGTGATACTTCCTCCAGTGAGTTGTTTAATTGTCCATCACCGTTCACAACTGGGTGCGGCAGAACTGCAGAGCTCCGATCTGTTCCATTGGATGTAGGATCACTTAGCTCTGTTGCTTGCTGCTGATGCTGTTTGATATGCAGGTAGTACTGTTTGATAATTTCACCAGGTTGGCTCTTCAGTTTTAAGTCTGCCTGGTGCTGCTCATGGCATGCCCTCCTTTCCTGTCCATTGTGATGGGTGAGATCAGGATTTACAAACCCATGAGATTACGGATTGTGCTGGAGTACAGTTCTGCTGCTGTTGATGTCCCACAGTGCCTCAGAGATACCCAGTTTGAGATCCTACATCTTTTCAAAGTCTGTCCCAATTAGAACGGTGATAGTGTCACTCAACACAATGGAGGTTTTTCTCAACTTTAAGGCAAGTCTTGTGTCGCCAAAAGGAATGTGTGATGGTCGCTCTTACCGATACTGTCATGGCCAGATGTATCTGCAGCTAGTCAATTCATAACAATGAGATCAAGTATGTTTTACACACTTGTTGGTTCCCTCACCACCCGCTGCAGACTCAGTTGAGCAGCTATATCCTTTAGGACCTGGCCAGCTCAGTCAGTAATTCTGTTGCAGAGCTAGTCTCGATTGTGGACATTGAAATCCTGTACCTAGAGTACGTTTGACACCATTTTATTGCCTCAGTGCTTCCTCCAAATGTTGTTCAACATGAAGGAGAAGTGATTGATCAGCCAAGAGAGGGCGGGACGTGGTAATCAGCAGGAGCCATGAGACTTCCTGGTCTCCGGAGCCATTGCTGTGTACTCCCAGGGCAAATCCTCCCTGTCTGTACACCACTGTGCCACCACCTCTGCCTGGTCTGTCCTGCCGGTGGGACAGGACATATCCAGAGATTTCAGGAGAAAGTGAAGACTGGAGATCAGAGTCAAGAGTCTGGTGCTGGAAAAGCACAACAGGTCAGGGTGATGAAGGGCTTAGTCTCGAAACGTCGATTCTCCTGCTCCTCGGATGCTGACTGACTGTTGTGCTTTTCCAGCACCACACTCTCTATCTAGGGATGGTGATGGTGGTTTCTGGTCATTGTTTGTAAGGGATGATTCCGTGAGTATGACTATGTCAGGCTGTTCCTTGACTAGTCTGAGACAGTTCTCCACATTTTGGCACCAAAAACCATGTGTTAGTCTGGAGGATGTTGCACCATCGAGAGGGCTGATTCTGTGATTGTAATTTCTGGTGCCTTGTTAGTTGCCAACTGGTCCATCCAGTTTCATTCCGGTGTTGAGACTTTGCAGTGATTAATACAGTGAGTTGCTGGCTGGGCCGCTGTCGGGTTGGCAGGATTTTTTTTCGCCAATGACAATGGTTTCATGGAGATCAGGAGATTCCTAATACTTTTTTTTTTCTTGAATTCAGATTCCACCATCTGTCAAGATGGGATTCGAACCAGGACTTCAGACATTTGTTTTAATATTCTGGATAAAACCCTGGTTCTGTTTCTTTGTAAAACACTGTCCATCGTCCTGTCTCCTCCATCCTCCCCTCCAGCAACGAGTGAGGAGCACATGGAGTTTCTCTGTCACTAAGACTGAGATAGTCTGATCTGCTCCTTCTCTCCCTCCCACTAGCCCACTGAGCCAAACTGCCTCACGTGGTGTTCCTGGTTTTTGTCCTAAACCTACATCTTTCTCCAGTCTCTTGTCAAGCCTTATCAGAGCTCACCTTGACCCTTTACCCTAATCTCGCTAAACTCACTTTCCAACTCTCTTTCCTCCGCTGCCGCCTCATCACTCCCCTTCGCCAATTCATGGATATTGTTCCTTGTTCTGTCTGTTGGTCTTTTTTGGTTATGTCTTTCTCTCCCATTCTGTGAAAAACTAATATTTGACCTCACCGTTGTTTGAAAATCCTGCTCCATCTCCACTCTCCTTTTCCTTTCTGAATTCCTTGCATTTGGTGTCCCTCAACGATCTATCCTTGGTCTCTCCTGTATCTCACGTACATAGTGCCAGGAGGTGATATCATCCAAAACCACTGTGTTAGGTTTCACATGTACACTGACGATGCCCAGCTCTCCCTCCCCATTATCCCTCTCCATTACTCCACTGTTACTCAGTTATCAAACTGCTTATCACATTCCCACTACTCTATTAGCTGCAATTTCCTCCAATGAAACATTGTCACGTTTAAACCCATTGCCTTACCTTTACCTTTCTGCTGAGCCCCTCCCTCCCACTGGGAACTCTGAGGCAGAACGACACTCTTCACAATATTGCTGTTCTATCTGACCCCAAGGTGACCTTCTGATCAGACATCCACACAATCACAACACCGGGAACTCCAATCTCTTAAATGTTGCTCACCCCAACTCCATTGCTACTGAAACCCCTTACCCACGTCTGTGTCACCTTAAACTTGAATCCAAAACAGAACCCTTGATTCCGTGACTCAGAATCTGGTTTCAGACTCCCCTCTCAGTATTTACCCTCAGACACATCCTCTCTGTATTTATCCTGTCAAACCCCTTAAGAATCCCATCTGTCTCAATGAGATCACCTCTCTTTCTCCAAAATCCAGTGAGTAGAGTCCCAACCTTTTAACCCTTTCTTTAAAAGATCATCCCTCCAAACCAGGGATCATCTCATTGAATCTTCCCTGAAATGCCTCCAATAAAGTGACACATTTCCTTATCTAAAGGGACCAAAACTGCTTTCATTACTGTAGATATGGTGGTCTCACCAGCACTGCCACACGGTGCTCTCAGGTATATACTCCAAACTCTAATACTGAAAACTTTTGAAACAAAAAAATTCAATTCCCCTTCCTGATTCCCTCTTGTAACTGTGTGGTAGCTTTCTGTGTTTCCTGAGCAATTACCCCTGGTCCCTTTGTTGTGCAGCTTTCTACAGTTTCCACCATTTAAATAGTACTTTGTTCTTTTATTATCTCCTCCAAAATGAGCAACTTCCCATTTTCCCAAGTTACACCCCATCTGGCAACTTGTTGCCCCCTTCTCCTGTGCATCTCTCTCTTTTCATAATCCTCTTAGACCTTTACAGTTATGCCTTTTCTAGGAGATATCCCCCCTTCCCATTCTTCCAAACATTTATTGGGAGCACTGGGCAGTGGGAAGCAGGCAGAGTTGCTATCTTTTTAGGGATACGCTTTGGAGTGATTGGGAGGATCTTCCTACCCATTGGTCAGGATGGAGACAACTTGCCCATCGTTAGGCATTAGCCTTTCACACCCATGCCTTATTGATGAGGCAGAGCGGCAGCATGGAATGAAAGAAAAGAAAGTAATTCTTGTTCCCCATAACTCACTGACCCTTGGATCATTTTCTCCAATGTGTTCAGTCACATAAGATCTCAAGTTGGAATCTCCTAGAAACCCACAGATTTCCCTCTGAGTTGACTCCTGATGTCCTCAAAGGTAATATGTACAGTAATCCTGGGCCACGAGGAAGGGATGGTGTGAGTTTCTAACTTGAACTGATAGTGACAGATTTTATAAACTTGTATTACAGGTGGACGTTCAGATGGTGATCTCAGTAAATATTCTGCTAAACTCTGGTTGAATTACTCGGTATATCAGGATCTGGATATTCGCATTGTGTGTGTGAGTATTGTGTTCCAGACCAATCCCATTTGCTGCTTAAAAATTCTCCTTTGAATCATCGCCTTCTCTCAAAAGGTCTCCCCAAACCTTCAGTGTGTCATCTAATCCTTTTATGCTGACCTGAAGAGTGTAAGTTTTATTATTCGAATGTGTAATTTTTGTATAAGAATACCTCAGAGAGGAAGCAGAATATTCTTAAAGGGGAGAATAACCATTTTGAGGGGAGGCTGTTTTTATTGGTATCAATGACATAGGAATAGAAGAGTTCACATTATTGGATCATTGGAATCTCTTGTGGAGTAGAATTGACCTCCATCAGAAGGATGGATTGTACTGGCACTGGAAGGGAACAGTTGCTAGTGCTATTCAGGAGGCATTAAACCAGTGAAGGAATGTGGGTAAACACAGAGAGAGAGTGAGGGAAGTGCTAAGTCTGACGCTGGTACAGTTCAGACGTCAAACAGTCAAGGCAGACAAGGGCAAGGCACAGAATGAGCAGTTACACTGCATTTATTTCAATGCAGGAGGCCCGATAGGTCGGGCAGAGGAGCTCAGGGTATGGTTTTGAACATCGCACTGGGATATTATAGCAATTACAGAGGCATGACTTAATGATGGATAGGACCAGCAGCTTAATGTTCCAGTGTATAGATGCTATAGCAAAGATAGAAAGGGGGCAACAGAGCAGGGGGAGAGGTATTTTTGATTAGGGATAACATTACAGCTGGGCTTCAAGAGGGTATTCCTGGGAGTACATCCAGGCAGGTTATACAGGTGGAACTGAGAAATAAGAAAGGGATGATCTCCTTATTGGGATGGTACTATTGACCGCCCCCCACTTCCCCAATAGTCAGCAGGGAGTTGAGAAGCAAATTTACTAAGAGATCGCTTATCTGTAAGAATAGTATGGTTGTGTACAAGACTTGACCTTCTTTGTTATTCATTCACAGGATGAGGGTGTCACTGGCTGAGCCCAAAGGGCAGTAAAGAGTCCACTACATTGCTGTGGGTCTGGAGTCACATGTAGGCCAGACCAGGTAGGGATGGCAGATTCCTTCCCTGAAGGATATTAGCGAATCTGATGAGGTTTTTTTTTTCGCAATAATCAACAATTGATTCGTGGTCTTTAATAGATTCTTAATTCCAAATTTTTATTGAATTCTCATTCCGCTGTGTGCCGTGACGGGATCCAAACCCTGGGCCCCAGAACGTTATCTGGGTGTCTGGGTTATCCATCTAGTGATAATCTCACTAGGCCATTTGGCAGGGTGAGTGACTGAGGTATCCGTGGGGCAGCACATCAGCACCAAAGATCCCATGGTTTCTGCGGAAGATAGAAAGGGCTGGGGAGGGAGATATATCCCTGGTGGTGGGGTCTGACTGTAGGTAGCGGACATAGCAGAGGTTATTGGAGATTAGTGGGTGGCAGGTGAGGACCGGGGGATTATATTCTTATTGTGGTTGGAGGGGTGGGGGGGAAGGCGGAGGTACAGGAAGTGGAGGATATGCGTTGGAGTGCATTGTTGATCAAGTAAGAGGGAAATCCGGTCCTTGAAAGAGGAAACCTTTCTGGGATGTCCTGGAGTGGAATTGCTTCTCCTGGGAGCAGATATGGCAGAGGTGGAGGAATTGGGAGTACAGGATCACGTTTTTACAGGAATATCCTCGAGAGTAATCAGGAGAGCAAAAGGGGGACTTGAAATATCTCTAGGAAATAGTTTAACGAGAATCCAAAGAGATTCTACAAATACATTAAGGATAAAATAATAACCAGACAGAGAATAGGACCCCTTAAAGATCAACAAGGCCATCTATGGAACAACAGGAGGTGGGAGAAATACTATGCTATTCTATTCGAGAGAGTTTGGAGAAATAAATAGTGATAATTTGAAAAGTGTCTATATTACAGACGAGGAAGTACTGGATGTCTTAAACAGTAGCAAAATGGATAAATCCTTGGGACCTGATCAGGTTATCCCAGAAATTTGTGGAAAGCTAGGAAGGTGTTGGCAGTGCCCCTCCCTGAGGTATTTATATCATTGTTTTGACAGGTGAGGTGCTGGAAGATGGGTGCCATTATTTAAAAAAGGTGGTAAGGAAAGGCCAGGGAACAAGAGAACAGTCAACCTAACGTCAGTGGTAGGTAAGTTGTTGGAAGGGATTCTGAGGGACTGGATTTACATGTATTTGGAAAGACGAGGATTGATTAGGGCTAGTTAACATGGTTTTGTGTGTGGGAAATTCTCTCTCTCTAACTTGATTGAGTTTTTTTGAAGATGTGACAAAGATGATTGATGAAGGCAGACTGTGGGCGTTGTCTTTATGGACACTGAACGATGTTCCACAAAGCAGACTCGTTAGCAAGGTTAGATAACATGAAATGTTGGGAGAACTAGCCATTTGGATACAAAACTGGCTTGAAGGTAGGAGACAGAGGGTGGTGATGGAGGGTTCTTTGTGGACTGGAGGCCTGTGAGCAGCATTGTCCTGCAGGAATAGATATTGGGTCCTTAAATAAATGAGTTGGATGTGAATATATGAGATATGGTCAGTGGGTTTACAGAAGACACCAAAATTGGAGGTGTCGTGGACAATGAAGAAGGTTAGTTCAGAATACAACAGTATCTTGACCAGATGGGCCATTGGAGTGAGGAATGGCAGACTGGGCTCAATCTAGACAAATGTAAGCTGTTGGATTTTGGAAAGGCAAATCAGAGCAGGACTTGTACACTTAATGGTAAAGTCCTTGGGAATGTTGCTGAACATAGAGACCATGGAGTGCAGGTTCATTGTTCCTTGAAAGTAGAGTCGCAGGTAGGCAGACTAGTGAAGGTGGTGTTTGGTATGCTTATATTTATTGGTCAATGCATTGAGTACAGAAGCTGGGACATCAAATTGTGGCTGGACAGGACATTGATTAAGCCATTTCAGGAATTATGTTTTAAGTTCGAAATTCCCTGTTCTGGAAAGGATGTTGTGAATCTTGAAAGAGTTCAGACAAGATTTACAAAGACTTTGCTAGGGTTGGAGGATTTGGGCCACAGGGAGAGGGTGAATAGGCCAGGGTTAATTTCCCTGGAGAGTCAAAGACTGAGAGGTGACTTCATGGAGATTTATAAAGTCATGAAGGGCATGGATAAGGTGAACAGCCAGGATCTTTTCCCCCCCAGTTAGGTGGGTTCAAAACAAGATCACATGGGCTAAAGTTGAGAGGGCAAAGATTAAAAATGGATCTAAGGGGCAAAGTTTTCATGCTGGGTGTGGTGTATGTGTGGAATGAGCTGCCAGATAAAGTAGTGGAGGCTGATACAATTACAACATTTGAAAGGCATCCGATTGGGTACATGAATAGGAAGAATTCTAATGATACGGACCAATAGCTGGCAAATGGGGCTCCATTTGTTGAGGATTCCTAGTTGTCATGGATAAATTGGACCAAAAGTCTGTTTCTGTGCTGTACATCCCTAGGACACTAATAAATGAAAATAAGATATGTTCCTCTTTTGTGGAGAGCCAGTAGAAGCACAGATAATTGTCCTTGGAGCTGAGAAGGTTAAGCAGTGATTTTGACCAGGTGCAAATTTGTTTCTAGGATATCTAATCTGCAGAGAGAGGGGAATTGTTAACAATGTCACAATTTTAGTAACTGTTTTCAGGTAATTGGCAAATAATGTGAATATGTGAACATTTTTTTATTCAGTAAGTTCTGAGTATCTGGAACAGTCTGAATCGCAGCTGGAAACAGACTCAGCAGTTATTCATAAACAGATTTGCAGCATCTCCAGAGGGAGAGGGTACATCCCAAATGGACTGAATAGCCCCAGCCCCTGTGCTCTGTGATACTGCCCCATTGACTGTGAATGCTGAAGCTCATCCCAGGGCAGAGAGAGGGAGGATCCCACCACTCACCTCACAATGGGCCCCGATGATTGATGTCAGCACAGGCCAATAGGGGGCAGAGGGCAGTACTGGAGGACCAGGTTGTACCAGTTTGTCCTCTAACCAATCGGAGTGAATGAGGGCATCCTCAAGGCTGGAACTAAAGAAAGGCACATATCGCAGAGATCTGAGAAACTGGAGGACATGAGATAGGGAGCGTTCTGTGGCTGGTGAGGAATTATATAAATAAAGAAGAGTTGTGAGGCTGGATGAAGTGACAGTGATCGGGAGAGTTGAGGATGGAGGAATTTAGAGTTAGTGAGGATTAGAGTCCTAATGTTATACAGCAAGGAAACAGACCCTGTGGTCCAACCAGTCCATGCCGACCATAATTCCAAACTGACCTAATTGTACCTGCCTCTGCTTGGTCCACATCCATCCAAATATTTCCTATTTATGTACTTATCTGAAGGTCTTTTAAATATTGTAATTGTATTCACAGCTACCACTTCCTCTGGAAGTTCATTTCACACGTATAATTTTTTTTTTAAAACCCTAATGTCTTTTCTCAAATCTTTCTAATTTTTTCTCAAAATGAATGAACCCCAGTTTTGAATCCCCCTCGTTCCCCCCACCCCCACCCCCCACCCCCCACCCCCGGCTATTCACCTTATCTACACTTAATAAAGTCACCCCTCAACCTCGTGCACGCCAGTGAAAAAAATTCCCAGCCTATCCAGCCTCTCCTTAGAACACAATCCCTCCATTCATGGAAACATGCTGGTAAATCTCTTCTGAACCTGCTCCAATTTAATAACATCCTTCCTATAACAGCACAACCTGAAATGGACAGAGTATTCCAGAAGAGGCCTCCCCAACGCCCTGTACATCCTCAACATAACGTCCCAACTCCTGGACTCAAAGGTCTGAACAATGAAGGTAATTGTGCTAAGCTCCTCCTTAACCACCCTGTCCACATGGAACACACACTTCAAAGATGTGAAGCCCTCGGTCTCTTTGTTCCCATATCACTACTCAAGGCCCTACTTTTATTGAGTGTCAGTCCTGCCCTCGTTTGTTTTGTCAGGATGTTATATTTTGCATTTATTCCAATCCAAAAAATTTTTGAGTATAAAGGCAGTAGGAGTATAATTAAGAGGGAAATCAGGAGGCAAAAAAGGGGCGTGAGATAGCTTTGGCAAATAGGGTTAAGGATAATCCAAAGGGCTTTTGTAAATACATGAGGAACAAAAGGCTAACTAGGGAGAAAATAGAGACCCTCAAAGATCAGCAAGGCAGCCATTGTGTGGAGCTGCAGGCGATGGGCGAGATAGGAAACAAGTATTTTGCATTAGTGTTTACTGTGAAGAAGTACATGGGAGATATAGAATGTAGGGAAATAAATGGTGTCATCTTGAAAAATGTCCTTGTTACAGAGGAGGAGAAAGTGCTCAATGAGTGGCTAAGGAGCTGGTGCAGGGGAAAAGGATTCACGTTTTTTGGATCATTGTGATCTCCTCTGGAGTAGAGTTGACCTGCATAAGAAGGATGGATTGCAACTGAATTGGAAGATATCTAATACCTAGGCAGGGAGACTTGCTAGTGATACTCGGGAGACATTAAACCAGTGAGGGAGTGGGTGTAAACCCAAGAAGATAGTGAGGAAAGAGATATGTCTGAGGCTGGTACAGTTCAGAAATCAAATAGTCAAGGCAGGCAAGGGCAAGGCACAGAATGAAGTCGGACTGAGCAGTTGCACTGCATTTACTTCAATAGAAGAGGCCTGACAGGGAAGGCAGATGAGCTCAGGGTATGGTTTTGAACATGGCACTGGGATATTATAGCAATTACAGAGGCATCACTCAGGGATGATCACCTTATTGGGGTTTTCTGCATGGATTTCATCCTGGGGCTCTGGTTTCCTCCCACAGTCCAAAGATGTGCAGGTTGGGTGGATTGTCCAGGCTGAATTGCCCACAGTGTTCAGGGATGTACAGGTTGGCTGGCCCTGGGAAATGCAATGTTACAGGGGGAGGTTAGGAGGCTCTCCAGGTCAGTATCAATGTGATGGGCCGAATGACCTGCTTCCACACTGTTGGGAGTCTCTGATAATTCTACTAGTTTTAAAATAGTTACAGAAAATAATATACCAGATCTAAAAGTTAAGGTTCTGAATTGGACAAAGGCCAATTTTGATGGCCCAAGGCAAGAACTTTCATCTGGCCCATCAAGCCTGCTCTGCCATTCAATAAGATCAGGGCTGAGCTTTCCATGGCCTCAGCTCCACATTCCTGCTCTCTCACCATAACCCTTAATTCCTTTCCTGTTCACAAATCTACCTTTTGCCTTAAAGGTATTCAAGTTGATAACATCAACTGCTGCACTCGGCAGGGAATTCTACAGATTCACAACCCTTTAGCTGAAGAAGCTCCTCCTGGACTCAGTCCTAAATCTGCTCCCCCTTATTTTGAGGTAATGCTCTGTAGTTTGACCTGCCCTCAGTGGAAATAGCCTCCCTGCTTCTGTCTTATCTACTCCCTTCATAATTTTATTGTTTCCTATCCAACTTCCCATTCTTCTGAATTACAATGACTATAGAACCAATTTTTTCAATCTCTCCACATACGCAAACCCTCTCAACTCCCAACTCAAACTAGTGACCCTCCTCTGTACTCCTTCCAGTGCCAGTACATCCTTCCTGAAGTAAGGAGACCAAACCTGTACACAGTACTCCAGGTGTGGCCTCCCCAGCACCCTGTAAAGCTGCAGCATAACCATCCCTCTAGCAAGGAAGGACAATATTCCCTTCACTGCCTTAATTACCTGCTGCACCTGCAAACCAACTTCCTGTGAATCATGCACAAGGACACCCAGCTCCCTCTGCACAGCAGCATGGTGCACATTTTCACCATTTCATCATCCAGTTTGCTGTTAGTCCGACCAAAATAGATGACCTCACATTTCCCAACATTGAACTCCATCTGCCAGACCCTGATCCACTCACGTAACTGATCTGTATCCCTGTGCAGACTTAGTGGCCTCTGCACACATTGCTCTACCTCATCTTTGTATCAAATGTGAACTCTGACACTGTACACTTGGTCCTCAACTCCAAAACATTTGTGTAAATTGCAAACAGTTGTAGTGCCAACACTAATCCAAACACCCCTTTATCCCCATTCTTTATTTTTTGTTGGTTAACCAATCCTGTATCAATGATAATTACCCATAGTGCTATGCATCTTTACCTCATACAGCAGCCTTTTATGTGGCAACTTATCGAATGCCTTCTGGAAATCCAGGTACACCACATCCACCGAGTCCACCTTGTCCAACGCACTCGTCGTATCCTCAAATAATTCCAGTAAATGCGTTAAACTTGACCTGCCTTTCATAAATCCATGCTTTGTCTGCTCAGTGAGACCATTTCTACCCAGATATCTCACCACTACTTCCTTGAGAGGTTCAAGCATTTTCCCCACTACAGAAGTTAAGCTAACTGGTCCTTCTTGAAAAATAGTGGCACCACATTTGCAGCTTCCAGTCTGTTAATACCATCCCAGAATCCAACAAATTTTATTGAATTATCACGAGGTCTGTTTGTTATTTCCCTCCCCACCTCCCCACCATCTCTTTTAGTCCCTGGGATGCATTCCATCAGAGCCAGGAGACCCATCTACCTTTAGGCTGTTATCTTTCCCAACATTACCTCTTTACTGAGAATGATTGCTTCTGTATCCTCATCTGCCATTGCCTCCATAGGCCTGCGACAATGAGAGTATATGGACAGTATGTTCCTGTTAAGGGCAAGGCTGGGAGGTGTAAAGAATGCTGCCTGACGAAAGATATTGTGGGCCTGGTCAAGAAAATGAAGGAGGTATATGGCAGGTATAGAGAGCTGTGTTTGTGTGAATCCCATAGGAGTATAGGGACAGTAGGAGTATACCCGAGGTAAACCAGGAGGGCAAAAAGGGGACATGAGATTGCTTCAGGAAATAGGTTTAAGGAGAATCCAAAGTGATTGTACAAATACACTAAGGAGAAATGAGTAACCAGGCAGAGAATAGGTACCTGCAAAAATCATCAAGGCTGTCTGTGGAACCGCAGGAGGTGAGAGAGATTCTGTATGAGCGGAGAGGTTTTACAAACAAAATGTGCACGTCGGAAAACACAAATTTGAACGTCCCAGTCTTGTGTTTTCAGTAAACGGGGAATTGCCTCAGTGTGGCTGCAGGAATGGGTGCGCGCCGCCATCTTTATTCGGGGCAAGAATTCACTGGACACGTGTGGAGCCGCCAGGTTTGTAGGGGGCAAGGTGCAGCCAGGCGCATGTGCAGCCTTTCTCTAGTACAGAGTCATTGGACAGGATTTACACAGAGCACATTCAAACTCCGAGAAATGGATGTTTATTTCGGGATTTGTTTTATCATTTATTTAAATGATTTGGTATCGTAAATGAGTTTGCAGGTCATACAAAATTGGAGGTGTTGTGGATAATGAAGAAGGTGACCTCAGATTACAATGAGATATTGATCAGATGGGGTTTAATTTAGATAAATGTGAGGTGCTGCATTTTGGAAAAGCAAATCAGGGCAGAACTTGTACACTGAATGGCAAGTCTCTGGAGAGTCTTGCAGAACAAAGTGACCTTGGACTGCAGGTTCATAGTCCTTGCAAGTCAAGTTGCAGGCAGATAGGATGATGAAGAAGGTGTTCAGTATATTTTCCTTTATTGGTTCGAGCATTGAGTATAGGATGTGGGAGGTGATGTTGCTGTACAGGACATTCGTTAGGCCACTTTTAGCCTGCCTCCTATCAGAAGGGTGCTGTGAAACTTGAAAGGTTTCAAAAAAGACTTTCAAGGATGTTGTTAGGGTTGGAGGATTTGAGCTACAGGGTGAGGCATAAAAGGCTGGGGCTGTTTTGCCTGGAGTGCCATAGGCTGAGTGGTGATGTTATGGAGGTTTATACAATCATGAGGGGCATGGATAGGGTAGATGAACAAGGTGTTTTCCCTGGAGTAGTGGTGTCCAGAAGTAGAGGGCATTGCTTTCGGGTGAACGGATAAAATTTCAAAGGGGCCTAAAGGACAACTCTTTCAGGCAGTAGGTGGGATGAGCTGCCAGAGGAAGTGATGGAGGCTAGTACAATTAAAACATGTTAAAGGCATCTATATAGACACATGATATGATTAGGAATCATCTACGGGGATATGGGCCAAGTGCTGGCAAATGGGAATAGACTAGGTTTGGATCCCTGGTTGGCAAGGATGAGTTAGACTGAAGGGTCTGTGTCGGTGCTGTACATCTCTATGACTGTGGGATCATAACAGCTTATACTGTTCTGCTTCATCCCTGGGCTCCCTCATGACCACTGTCAATATCTAGCTTCCTCAGTCTCGAACAATGGGTGTATATTTGGTCTGTTTAGTATTTTACTATTACTTTTACAGACATTTTTGTAAGGTAATTTTTCACTGCCGCCAGCCCCTGACCATGTGCTGCTTATTAAATTTTTTCTGGAAAATCTTTGACCGTCAAGAATTTTTTTTCCCCAATAAGGAAGTGCATTTTCCTTCCATTTCTAACTATCAAATAATGCACCATTTTCATTCCCTGTAATCCATTTTGCACTCCCTGAAACATCAACTGTGTTTCTCCTTCCACAGAAACCAGTGATTAATGCCAAAGCCCTGTTGCCTGTGGAGAGGGTGATGTTTGACTTTCTTGTACAGCTGCAGTTTGTGTGGTGAAGGTGCTCCCACAATGTGGTTGGGTAAGAGACATTACAGAGTATTCATTCAGCAACAGTGATGATTTGAAGGTAATGTCCAAATCAAGAACAGTTTGTAGTTTTATTATTCTGCTTATAATTTCACAAAAATATTATTGGGAACTTCAGACATAAGGCCAGAGAAGAATGACCAAAACCATTGCCAAATAAGCAGGTTTTGAGAAATGTCTTAAAGGGGGAATGCAGACCTGTGAGGTTTTGGCTGCAAATTTCAGCCCTTGTTGCTTTGGCAACTGTAAAAGCAGTCTCATAGGTGAAGTAATGAATTAACAAGTCATTGGGAGTCTCAAACAGAATGGGTTGTCGAGGTCTGAAAGGGTGTGTGACGCAGTGAGCTAGGGATGATCACAACCAGGAATTAAATCAAGAGTGAGAATTTTAAATTGAGGGATGTGGGCCAGATGCTGGCAGGTGAGACTAGATTGGATATCTGGTCGGCATGGACGGGTTAGATTGAAGGGTCTTTTTCCATGCTGTACATCTCTGTGGCTCTGTTGTTGATTATGAATCGGGGCCTTTTGATGGATCAACAAGTTTTGGTAGAGGGAGTACTTGGGCAGCAGAGATTTAGTTTTTCTAGAGATTTAGTTTTTCTTGAGATTACAGGTTGAATGTGGGAAGCTGGCCAGGAGTGTGTTTGGATACTGAAGTCTGGAGATAACACAAGATGGATGAGAGTATATGAGCTGAGACAAGGGTGGAATCAGCTAGAATTAGTGGTCTTGGAGTGGGACTGGGCTGTCACACTCACCTCACCTCTGGGATTCAGCTGGTTGTCAGGTTGTGAATCAGGGCGGTAACACAATCGGGAGCTGAGTGGCCCTGGTGGTGCCTAAAATGAGTGTCACTCAGCTGGCTGTTGCTGAGCAGCTGCTGCTTGGTAGTCCTGTTGATGACATCTTCCATCACTTTACTGCTGGTCGAGTGTGGACTGATAGATGGAAATTGGCTGGGTTGGATTGCCCTGTTTTTTTGTGTTGAACATCCCTGGGCAATGTTTCACATTGTCGGTAGATGCCAGTGCTGGAGCGGTACGTGACTTGGTGGGTGGCAAGTTCTGGAGCACAAACCATCAGTATTATTGCCAGAATGTTGGCAGAGCCCATAGCCTTTGCACTACTTAACCATTTCTTGATGTTATTCAAACTGAATTGAACTGGCTTAAAACTCACATCTGTGATGTTAGAAACCACTGGAGAAGACTAAGATGGATCATCCCACTTTGCCCTTCTGGCTGAAGATTGCTGTAAATGCTGTTCTCTTATCTGGTGCATGGGTGTGTGAGGCCCCTCAATCAGTAAGGGTGGGGATATCTGTGATACTTCCTCCAGTGAGTTGTTTAATTGTCCATCACCGTTCACAACTGGGTGTGGCAGAACTGCAGAGCTCCGATCTGTTCCATTGGTTGTGGGATTGTTTAGCTCTGTTGCTTGCTGCTGATGCTGTTTGAAATGCAGATGGTCCTGTTTGGTAGCTTCACCAGGTTGGAACATCATTTTTAAGTCTGCCTGGTGCTGCTCATGGCATGCCCTCCTTTCCTGTCCATTGTGATGGGTGAGATCAGGATTTACAAACCCATGAGATTACAGATTGTGCTGGAGTACAGTCTGCTGCTGTTGATGTCCCACAGTGCCTCAGAGATACCCAGTTTGAGATCCTACATCTTTCAAAGTCTGTCCCAATTAGAACGGTGATAGTGTCACTCAACACAATGGAGGTTTTTCTCAACTTTAAGGCAAGTCTTGTGTCGCCAAAAGGAATGTGTGATGGTCGCTCTTACCGATACTGTCATGGCCAGATGTATCTGCAGCTAGTCAATTCATAACAATGAGATCAAGTATGTTTTACACACTTGTTGGTTCCCTCACCACCCGCTGCAGACTCAGTTGAGCAGCTATATCCTTTAGGACCTGGCCAGCTCCGTCAGTAATTCTGTTGCAGAGCTAGTCTCGATTGTGGACATTGAAATCCTGTGTCCAGAGTACATTTGACACCATTTTATTGCCTCAGTGCTTCCTCCAAATGTTGTTCAACATGAAGGAGAACTGATCCGTCAGCCAAGGGAGGACGGGACGTGGTAATCAGCAGGAGCCATGAGACCTACTGGTCTCCGGAGTCAATGCTGTGTACTCCCAGGGCAAATCCTCCCTGTCTGTACACCACTGTGCCACCACCTCTGCCTGGTCTGTCCTGCTGGTGGGGCAGGACATATCCAGAGATTTCAGGAGAAAGTGAAGACTGGAGATCAGAGTCAAGAGTCTGGTGCTGGAAAAGCACAGCAGGTCAGGCTGATGAAGGGCTTAGGCTCAAAACGTCGATTCTCCTTCTCCTCGGATGCTGCCTGACCTGTTGTGCTTTTCCATCACCACAATCTCAATATCTTGGGATGGTGATGGTGGTGTCTGGTCATTGTCTGTAAGGGTTGATTTCATGAGTATGACTCTGTCAGGCTGTTCCTTGATTGGTCTGTGAGACTGCTCGGCACATTTTGGCACCAAAATCCAGATGTTAGTGAGGAGGACATTGCACCATCGAGAGGGCTGATTCTGTGGTTGTAATTTCTGGTGCCTTCTTAAATGCCAAGTGGTCCATCCAGTTTCATTCCTGTGTTGAGACTTTGCAGTGATTAATACAGTGAGTAGCTGGCTGGGCCGCTGTCAGGTTGGCAGGATTTTTTTCGCCATTGACAATGGTTTCATGGAGATCAGGAGATTCCTAATTCCAGTTATTTTTTCTTGAATTCCGATTCCACCATCTGCCAAGATGGGATTCGAACCAGGACTTCAGTCATTTGTTGTAATATTTTGGAAAAAGTTAAATACATTATGTTTGTTCACTCACTTTAAATATCACTTACCCAGGTTTTGTTTCTTTGTGAAACACTGTTCATCGTCCTGTCTCCTCCATCCTCCCCTTCAACAACAAGAGTTTGGAGCACATGGAGTTTCTCTGTCACTAAGACTGAGATAATATGATCTGTAGCTTCACTCCCTCCCACTCGCCCGCCGAGCCAAACTGCCTCACGTGGTGTTCCCGGTTTTGTCCTAAACTTACATCTTCCTCCAGTCTCTTGTCAAGCCTTATCAGAGCTCATCTTGACCCTTTCCCCTAATCTCACTAAACTACAGACTTTCCAACTCTCTTTCCTCCTCCTCCTCATCAGTCCCCCTCACCGATTCACAGACATTGTTCCTTGTTCTGTCTTTTCTGCTTATGTCCTTCTCTCTCAAAATCCTGCTCCATCTCCACTCTCCCTTTCCTTTCTGAATTCCTTGCATTTGGTGTCCTTGGTCCCTTCTGTATCTCACGTACATACTGCCAGGAGGTGACATTGTACAAAAGCACATGTACACTGACGATGCCCAGCTCTCCCTCCCCATCATCCCTCTCCATTACTCCACTGTTACTCAGTTATCAAACTGCTTACCACATTCCCACTACTCGATCAGGTGCCGTTTCCTCCAATGAAGCATTGTAGTGGGTAAACTCATTGCCTCACAAATTCCTTTCCCTAACTGCCGAGCCTCTCCCTCTCACTGGGAACTATGCAGCAGAACTACACTCTTCACAGTATTGCAGTTATATCTGATGCGAAGCTGACCTTCTGATCAGACATCTACACAATCCCAAACACCAAGAATTCCAATCTCTTAAACTTTGCTTATCTCCTCCTCACCCCAGCTCCATTGCTACTGAAACCCCTTACCCGTGTCTGTGTTGCCTTAAATGTGACGAATCCGAAACAGAACCCTTGATTCTGTGACTGATTCAGAATCTGGTTTCAAACTCCCTCCTCAGTAATTACCTTCAGACACATCAGTATTTATTCTGTCAAACCCCTTAAGAATCTGGTGGTGCGGTCTGATTGTAGATGATGGAAATGACAGAGGATGATGTGTTGTATCTGGGTGGAAGGTAAGGACTTAGGGGTGTGTTCTATCCTTGTTGAAGTTGGAGGTGTGGGTTTCAAAGGCAGAGGTGTGGGAAGTGGAGGAGATATAGTGGATTGTATTGACCACATGGGAGGGGAAATTGCAGTCCTTGAAATATGGTGCCATTTGGTATGTTCTGGCTTCACTGGAACACTGCAGTAAGCATGAGACAGAGATGTTGGCCAGGGAACAGGCTCGTGTGTTAAAGTGGCAGGCAGCTGGAAGCTCGGTGTCTGTTTTTGCAGCAGAATGTAGATCATCAGTCGCCATTTCTGCCACCTCCACTGAGATGCTGCCAGACACAGGTTCCTGTCCCCTCCATTAACAGCTATGCACCCTCCCAGCCAGATGGTAATCCACTCCTTTGTCTTTCCAAATGTTCTGGTCTCTCTTTGGTTCTGTCCCTGCCTATTATTTACTCTTTAACCCCTATCTCCTGCAGTACAAAGATCTGCAGATTAGTTGAATTGGCCAAGCTAAATTTCCCATAATGCTCAGGGATGTATAGGTTAGGTGCATTAGTCAGGAGAAATATACAGTAATAGGGTAGGGGAATGGGTCTGTTGGGATACCCTTCGGAGGGATGCTGTGGACCTTTTGGGCTGAATGGCCTGTTTCCACACTGTCAGGATTCTAATTTTCCCAGCTCCCATCGGATCTGAGGAAGGGCCACTGGACAGATTTTTGTTCCCAGATGCTGCCAGACCTGCTGAGCTTTCCCAGCACCATCTGCTTGTTGTTCCTGATTGACACCATCCATACACCTTCTGGGTTTGATTCAGACAGGGGGAGGATCCCACCACTGACCTCACAATGGGGTCCAGCTGATTGGTGGAAGCTTCGGACCAATAGGAAAAGGTGGTGGGACTAGTGGACCAAGTGGAACCAGCTGGTCATCCAAACAATGGGAGTGAATGAGGGGCGTGGCCAGTGGGATGACGCGTCACCAGTAACTCAGCCAATGCAGTGCCACGTGAGTTGGCCGTTGGTGAATGTGGGAGACGCAAACAGGGAAGGGGAGAGTGGCTTCAGAGACAGGGAGATAATGAGTCACTTTAGACTGGGAAGTTTTAATTACACTCTGTGCGGGTCGTTAGTCTGAATTAGAAACTCTTAATCCCGCATTTGCAGCAGATGGGAAGATGGCTGCGGACATCAGGCATTGACAGTTCCTGGGATATGGCTGCCATCTTTATTGGGAGCAAGGTACAGTGAGGCACATGTGCATGTCCCCTTCCTAGGATTGTGGGGGGAGAAGGTTTGAAAAGAGGCATTTACACATCAAGCACATACCAAGAGAAAAGTATGTCTTTGTATTCTTCCTGCACTGACTGTGAGTTTTGTTTTGTGAATTCATTTCATAGGATATTAAATCAGAATAATTGAGGCTGGGATCTCAAAAGCAAGTTTTTACAGTCAATGGAGTCATCAGGATCTGAATATCATTGGCATTTAACTGTGGAAGGAGAAAGGTTTGTCTGATCTGTTTGTGGGAAGATATCTCCAATATTTTTGTTAAGCAGAAAGATGTACAAATTCGTGGTTGGATCACCCTTTGGGTATGTGCTGCCTTCTGGGCCCTGCAGCAGAGGAAGGAGATATTGGCCTGAGAGGGAGCACAGATTCATCCAGATTACACCTCGTCTCTTTGTAAGAACTCTCAGATTTAGACCCAATCACCCACTTCATGATGTTAACCTGTAAACTTTTTTATTTTCAATTACTTGCAAACTTCCCATTAAAAGTCCTTTTGGACTCAAATTCCAGTACCTTTCATTTGGAATGTTCCAGCTTCTGACAACTGTCTGTTCATTCCGAAACTGCTGAGGTCCATGTTGACTCTGGGGTTACAAAGGGCTGAATTGAAAGATGAGGTGCTGTCCCTGAGCTCCCATTGAGATACATTGGAACAGTACAGGAGACTGAGGGCAGTGTAGGTGTGAGCAGACAATGAAAATGACAGGGCTGCACTGTGAGGGCTGCTTGGCTCAATGAGAGTGTTCTGGAGTTGGGTGTAAACAGAGTGAGGTGAGACAGGGAGACGGTGAAGCTGAAACTCAGTTTTGGTTCAGGCCTTTCAGAAACGCACATGATCCCAATGGGAACAGTCAGTTTTTATGTGGTACCTGCGGAGTATTTCTTAACAGTTTTTAAAGTATAACATAACAGGTTAAGTAAAGATTGGTGCTTGTGATTTTAATAGAACTGTTTGTGTGAAGGAAGGTTGCTAGTTCATTTAAATTCTCTTAATGGGAGTAACTAAATGAATAAAGAGAGATATTGAGATAGGAGCCCTCAGACCCGTGGTGTGCTACTCTTGCAGAATGTGGGAAATAAGGGAAGCTTCCAGTATCCCTGACGGCTATGTATGCAGGAAGTGGACCCACCTGCAGCTACTGGGAAACTGTTTTTCAGACCTGGAGCTGTGAGTGGAGCATCTGCAATACTGAGAATGTTATGGACAGCACGTTTAGTGAGTTAGTCACACTGCAGGTGAGGGTTACACAGGCACAAAGGGAATGGGTGACCATCAGATCAAGAAAATAGACAGGAAGGGAGTGCAGGAATCCCCAGTGGTTATCCCCTTCTCAAACAGGTCCAGATATACCACTTGGGATTCTGTTGGGAGGTTACGGGTGGGGTAGCCTCTCGGGAAATCAGCAACAGTCAGGTTCATGACACACCACAGAAAGGTCTGCTGTACAGAGCGGGAGGAAAGAGAGTGGCAGGGCTAAAGTGACAGGGGATTCAATAGTCGGTACACAGACAGGCACTTCTATGGCCACAGACATGAATCCAGGATGGTATGTTACCTCCCTGGTGCCAGGATCCGCAATAGCTTGGATAGGCTATCGGACATTGTGGAGCTGGTGGGTAAACAGCCCATGGTGGTGGAATCTTCTCACTATGAAGACCATGGATCATTTACATACTCCACTGCTTCCCACTCCTATCTGCTTCGAAAAGAGAGAATCACAGAGAAACACGGAATAAAATGGGGTCAGAGTCTCTGGTATAAAACTGTTTAACACAGTGCCCCCATCTTATCCATATTGGTCATCAAGCACACATACCCGGTGTGATCATCTAATACCTTTTTGATATTAGAATAGATGATACATGATTAGTTAATGTTTTGATGAGGAAAATGAGCAGAGAGGTTTAGTAGTAATTTCTGAAGCTCAGGGTGCATGAATCTGAATTAAAAATGGGCTATCCTCAAGGCTGGAATTAGAGAAAAGCACTTAGCACAGAGATTTGTGGGGCTCGAGGAGATTACAAATACAAGGAGGATTGTGAGAATGGATGATGTTACAGAGACAGATGTTTTGTGATACCAGAGATAGTGAGGGTTCTGAGGCTGGAGAGGAATTACAGAGATAAGGAAGAGTTGTGAAGCTGATGAAGTGACAGTGATAGAGAGTTGTGAGCATGGAGCAATTTACAGAGACACCGAGAGTTAGAGTCTTAAAGTTATTCAGCATGGAAACAGACCCTGTGGTCTAACCAATCCATGTCGACTATAATTCCAAGCGAAACTGACTGCACCTGCCTCCAAATATTTCCTATTGATGAACTTTAGCCGATGTCTTTTAAAGATTGTAATTGTATTCACAGCTCCCATTTCCCCATGCAGTTCATTCCACAAATGTAAAAATATCCTCATATCTGATAGGATATCTATAAAATATCGATAAAACATCCTAAAATCTATTTAAAACCTTTCTCATCTCTCTCTTCAAAATGTGTGCACCCGAGTCTTCAATCCCCCTGCGACCCCCCGGGCATTCATCTTATCTACACTCTCCGTGATTTTATAAACCTCTAATACGTTCACCCCTCAACCTCCTATACTCCAGTGACAGAAATCTCAGCCTATCCAGCCACTCCTTCAACACCACCCCTCCATTCATGGCAACATCCTGGGAAATATCTTCTGAACCTTCTCTAATAACATCCTTCCTATAACGGGGAACCAGAACTAGATGCAGTATTGCAGAAAAGGCCTCATCAGCATCCTGTACAGCCTCAACATTACGTCCCAACTCCTCTACCTAAAGGTCTGAGCAATGAAGGTAGGTGTGCTAAACACCTTCTGAACCACCCTCTCTACATATGACACAAGACCTGAACCCCTCGGTCTGTTTGTTCTATGTCACGACTCAAGGCCTTACTTTTAATTAGTGAAATTAATTAATGAGGCTAAAGGGGATGTCTGTTTTATCAAAATGTAATAGCTTACATTTATTCAAATTAAACTCCGTCTGCCCCTCTTCAGCCCATTCACCCAATTGATCAAGATCCCTTTGTAATCATAAATAACCTTTGTTACTGTCCACTTTAACAGTTTTGATGTCACCCACAAACAAACCATACTTTGTATATTCTTACCCAAAACATCTACACGCATGGCAAGCAAAAATGGACCCAGCACCGATTCCTGTAGAACACTACTGGTCACGGGCCTCCAGTCTGAAAAGCAACCCTCCACTACTACACTCTGTTTCCTACCGTTAAGCTCGTTTTGTATCCAATTGGCAAGCTCTTCCTGAATCCCATGTGATCAAACTTTACAAATTAGTCTCCCATGCAGAACCTTGTGAAAGGCTTTACTAAAGTCCAAATAAACAATGTCTAACGCTCTGCCCTCGTCGATCTTCTTGGTTACTACCTTAAAAAGCTCAATCAAGTCTGTGAGACACCCTCTTGTGTAACCATGTTGACTGTGCCTGATCATTCCTTAACTCTCCAAATACATGTAAACCCTATCCTTCTGAATGACCCACAGGTCACCCACCACTGAAGTCAGACTCCGAGGTCTACAGTTCCTAGGCTTCTCCTTCTATCCCTTCACAAACAAAGGTACAACATTAGCCACTCTCCAGTCATCAGGTAGCTCACCCGTAGTTATCGATTATCCAAATATTTCTCCATGGTGCCCACAATTTCCTCCCACCCAAACTGTTCCCATCCGATCACTTCAGTCACTTGCCCTGTCTGATCAGCCAAGAAAAGCTCAGGTGTTGCTTGCTTTCTGATAGGAACATTTACAAATTGATAAAGAACATTTTCTTGGACTCGTTTAACAAATTCTTTCCCAACCAAACCACTCACACTATGGTAGTCCCAGTCAATGTTTGCAAAATTAAATCATCTACTATTACCACCTTATTATTCTGACTTTATATCTGAGATCCCTCTGTATGTTCCTTTAGTTCACTCTGATTATTGCGGCGTCTATAGTGCCATCCGACCAAGGTGATCATTTTTTAAATTTTGAAAACACAATTTTATTTTTAAAAAGCTCTCCTCCGCGATTTGAAAATACATCTCTTTTTGTTTATTCACTCAGTTGATGTGGGTGTTTACCCTGAGGGCAGTTGAGAGTTAACTCCATTGCTGTGGGTCTGGAGTCACTTGTCGGCCAGACCAGGTGAGGATGACAGTTTCTTTCCCAAAAGGACATTAATGAACCAGATGGGGGTTTTCTAACAATCGACAATAGTTTCATGGTCATCATTCGCCTTTTCATTCGCGATTGTATTGAATTCCGATGCCACCATCAGCCATGTTGGGATTCTAACCCTAATCCTCGGAACATTACATATATTACTCGTCTATCAAGAATACCATCTGGCCATTACCTCCCTTTTTAGCAGAGTTTTTTTAAAAATGTTCCCTCATTCTACATATACAATTTGTGATAAAATACTCAAATGTCCATGTGTCGGCCTCTCCAAAAGTTCACTCAACAGAAATCTGTTTGGGGGGAAAATACTTCACTCTTTTTTTTGGGTTTTTTTATTTTTCATTTTTGAGGTAAAAGAAACAAAAATGAATCCAAATAAAAATCTTACATCACGGACATGTAATTTCTGAAGCTGGAGGGGGATTACAGAGACGCTGAGGGTGGTGAGGCTGGAGAGGGATTACAGAGACGCTGAGGGTGGTGAGGCTGGAGGGGGATTACAGAGACCGGGAGGGCAGTGAGGCTGGAGGGGGATTACAGAGACAGGGAGGGTGGTGAGGCTGGAGGGGGATTACAGAGACAGGGAGGGTGGTGAGGCTGGAGGGGGATTACAGAGACAGGGAGGGTGGTGAGGCTGGAGGGGGATTACCGAGACAGGGAGGGCGGTGAGGCTGGAGGGGGATTACCGAGACAGGGAGGGCAGTGAGGCTGGAGGGGGATTACAGAGACAGGGAGGGTGGTGAGGCTGGAGGGGGATTACAGAGACAGGGAGGGTGGTGAGGCTGGAGGGGGATTACCGAGACAGGGAGGGTGGTGAGGCTGGAGGGGGATTACCGAGACAGGGAGGGTGGTGAGGCTGGAGGGGGATTACCGAGACAGGGAGGGTTGTGGGGCTAGAGGGTGATTGTTGTCCAAACATCACTGTGGTGTACATGGACTGCAGTATTTCAGGAAGACAGTCTACCACCACTTTCTCCAACACAAAGGTGGCCAATCAATACTGGTCTGGGCAGCAAAGTCAACCTCCAGTGAATAAAACCAAGCAGTGCCCTCTCTGAGCTGACTGGCTGTGAAGTTATAAACATCTCTGGAAATGGAGTGGACAGAGAAGAGAAACAGTGACATTTCACAGCTGCCCTCCGAGAGTCCTCACCCTTGGAAGTACTCAGAGCCGGGGATCAGCTCAGTGGGTTTCAGTCTCTTCAAACATCAATCTTAGTCTGTTCTATTTTATTAAATCTACAATAGTGAGTAAGGTGAGGGTTTCTTTTTAATGTCTTACAGTCTCTTGATTAAATGTTTAAAATATAAAACATAAGCATTGTTATTCTCGGGCAGTATTTTTCCAGCAGTAAGACTGTGCCTTTTTCTTGGTCTGTAGATTCTTAAGGCGGAGAGATGGCCTGTTGTAGAGTGGCGTGCTGTTCATGTCGGATGTTGGAGATTAGGGAGAGTCTCCATGATCCTGTGATTATGTCTGCAGGAAGTGTGATTGTAAATCCTATTGGATCGCATGTATTGGTGGAAGAGTGATTAAAGGCAGTGAGGAATTGACAGGAGCCTGGGGGTGTGATTAAGGGGCAGTCTCAGGATTGCAGGATACTGCAGATACAGTCAGGTAGATGGGTTGCCTCCAGGAAAGGTAGGAGGGGGTAGGCAGGTAGTACAGCAGTCTTCTATGGCTATCCCCCCTCTCAGACAAGTATACTGTTTTGGAAAATGTAGTTGGTAATAGACTTTCAGGGGAATGTAACACTGACAGTCAAGTTACTGTGACTGAGACTGGCTCGACTGTAATGTGAGATATATCCAGTTCCACGTGATCAATGGTGATAGGGGACTCTCTAGTCAGGGGCACAGTCTGCTGTTTCTGCAGCTGACAGTGAGACATCAGAATGGGGTGGTGCCTGGGTCAAGGATGACTCCGAGATGGTTCAGAATCTTCTCAAAGGGGAGGATAACCAGTGGGAAGACATTGTACATTGGTACCAGTGGCATAGGAAGGGGAAAGCATGGGGTCCTGACGAGCAGGGAGATTTGCTAGTGCCACTCGGCATGCATTAAACCAGTGAGGGAGTCGGGGTAATCCTAAAGAGATAGTGAGAAAAGAGGTGAGTCTGAGACTGGTACTGTTCACCAGTCAGACTGTCAAGGCAGGCAAGAGCAAGTCACAGAATGAGGTGGGACGGACCAGTTACACTGCATTTATTTCAGTGCAAGAGACCTGACAGGTCAGGCAGGTGGGCTCAGGGTATGGTTTTGAACAACATGGCACTGGAATATTACAGCAATTACAGAGGCAATACTCAGAGATGGATAGGACTAACAGCTTAATTTTCCAGGGTATAGATGCTATAGCAAGGTTAGAAGGGGGCAACCGAGCAGGGGTAGTGGCATCTTTGTTTAGGGATAATGTTACGGCTGGGCTTCCGGAGGATATTCCTTGGAGTACATCCAGGCAGTTGTTTGGGTGGTACTGAGAAATAAGAAAGGGATGATCATCTTATTGGGATTGTATTATAGACCCTCTCCCAATAGTCAGCAGGGAATTGAGACAAAATTTTACCGAGAGATCTCAGTTATCTGTAAGAATAATGTAGTTGCAATGATAATGGGTTTTAACTTTACCAACATGGCCTCGGAGTGCTGTAGTGTTAAGGGCTTGGATGGAAAGGTATTTGTTCAGTGTGTACGAGAACATTTCAGATTCAGCTTGTAGGATGTACCTACTAGAGAAGGAACAAAACCTGACCTGTTTTCTTCTTTCATTCACAGGATTCACAGGCTGTCACTGGCTCGGCCAGCATTTATTGCTGCGTTTACCCAGAGGGCAGTTAAGAGACAACCACATTGCTGTAGATCTGGAGTCCCATGCAGACCAGACCAAGTAAGGATGGCATTTTCCTTCCCTAAACGTCATGAGTGAACCAGATGAGTTTTCCAACAATTGACAATGGATTCCTTGTTGTCACTAAATTATTTTTTCCAGATATTTATTGAATTCACGTTCCACCATCTGCCGTGATGGGATTCAAACCCAGATCGTTATCTGGGTCTCTGGATTAACTGTCTAAGGATAATTTCACTCCGTCATCAGGACATGAGGCAGGGTGAGTGACTGAGGTATCAGTGGGGCATCACATCAGCACCAAAGATCCCACAGTATTGTGGCTCAGTGGTGAGCTCTGCTGCCTCAGCACCAGGGACCTGGGTTTGATTCCAGCCTCAGGTGACTGCCTGTGTTCAAGTTCGCACATTCTCCCCAGTATCTGTGAGGGTTTCCTTTGGATGTTCCAGTTTGCTCCCACAGTCCAAAGATGTGTAGGTTAGTTGGATGAACCATGTTAAATTTCCTATAGTATCCAGATGCAGTAGATGAAGTATTGGGATGTGCAGGCAAATCTCTGCCTGATGTGAAAAGATCCTTTTGTGGTCTTGGACAGAGGTCAGAGGGAGGTGTGGCTGTACTTTTTACATCTCCCACGGCGGCAAGGGGAGGGTCAAGGGTGTGGAGCGTGGGTTGGTGGGAGGGTGTGGACCAAACAAGGGAGGCGCAGCGGGAATGGTCTCTGCGGAACACAGATAGGGGTGGAGAGGGAAATATGTGTCTGGTGGTGGGGTCTGGCTTTAGGTAGCAGAAATAACAGAGGTTAATGGGCTGTTTCTGGAGATTAGTGGGGTGGAAGGTGAAGACCGCAGGATTATATTCTTTATTGTGGCTGGAGGGGTGGGGTAAAGGCGGAGGTGAGGGAAGTGGAGGGTATGTGTTGGAGGGCATTGTTGATCAAGTCAGAGGAAAATTATGGTCCTTGAAGTAGGCCTTTCTGGGATGTCCTGGAGTAGGATCCAAAGAGATTAAACAAATATATCACAGACAAAAGATTAACTGGACCAGAGAATAGGACCCCTTAAAGGTCAACAAGGCTGTCTATGGAACCACAGGGGGTGCGAAAGATATGCAAATATTTCACGTCATTTTTACTGGAGAAGTATATGGAAGCTCGAGAGTTTGGAGAAATAAACAGTGATAAATTGAAAAGTGTCCATGTTACAGAGGAGGTGGGACTGGATGTCTTAAATCGCATCAAGGTGGATAAAGCCCTGGAACCTGATCAGGTGTATCCTGGAACTTTCTGGAAATCTAGGGAAGTGATTGTTGGGCCTCTCCTGAGGTATTTGTATCATTGATAGCGACAGGTGAGGTGCCATTATTTTTAAAAGGTGGTAAGGAGAGGCCATGGAACAAGAGAATAGTGAGTCTGAAGTCAGTGGCAGGCAAGTTGTTGGAAGGGATTCTGAGAGACAGGATATCCATCTATTTGGAAAGGTAAGGAATGATCAGGGAGAGTCAATGTGGCTTTGTACGTGCACAATTGTGTCTCACTAACTTGAGTGAGTGTTTTGAAGTGACAAAGAAAATTGATTAAGCCAGGCGGTGAACATTGTTTATATGGACATTCAACAAGGTTCCACAAAGCAGACTGGTTAGCAGGGTTAGATGACATGGAATGCAGGGAGAGCAAGCCATTACAAAACTGCCTTGAAGGTAGGAGACAGAGGATGATGATGGAGGGTTGCTTTGCGGACTGGAGGCCTGTGAGCAGCAATGTGCTGCAAGGATGGATATTGGGCCCTTAAATAAATGACTTGGATGTGAATATATGAGTTATGGTCAGTAGGTTTACAGAAGACACCAAAATTGGAGTTTTAGAATGAAGAAGGTTAGTTCAGAATACAACAGGATCTTGATCAGATGAGCCATTGGAGCAAGGAATGGCAGACGGAGTTCAATTTAGATAAATGCGAGCTGTTGTATTTTGGAAAGGCAAATCAGGGCAGGACTTATACACTTAATGGTAAAGTCCTGGGGAACATTGCTGAACAAAGGGACCTTGGAGTGCAGGTTCTTAGTTCCTTGAAAGTAGAGTCACAGGTAGGCAGGGTAGTGAATGCAGCATTTGGTACGCTCCCCGTTATTGGTCAATGCACTGAATGCAGCTGTTGTGATGTCATATTGTGGGTGGACAGGGCACTGATTACAGCTCTTCTGGAATTCTGTTTATAGTTCCAATCTCCCTGTTCTCGGAATAACTTTGAGAAACTTGAAAGGGTTCAGAAAATATTTGCAAGGATTTTGCCAGGGTTGGATGGTTTGAGCTATTGGGAAAGGCTCAATAGGCTGGGACTATTTTCCCTGGAGAGTTGGAGGCTGAGAGGTGATCTCATAAAATCATGAAGGGCATGGATAAAGTGAGCAGTCAGGGACTTTTTCCCAAGTTCGGTGGGTCCAGAACTAGAGGGTACAGGCATAAGGTGAGAGGGAAAAGATTGAAAAGGGATCTAAGGGGCATCTTGTTCATGTTGAGGGCATTGCATTTATGGAATGAATTGCCAGAGAAGGGGTGGAGGCTAGTACAATTGCAGCATTTAAAAGGCATTTGATTGGGTACATGAAGAGAAATGGTTTTAGAGGGATAAGGGTGAACCGCTGGCAAATGGGATTCCATTAATGCTCTCCGTTATTGGTCAATGCATTGAATACAGAAGCTGGACAGGACGTTGATTAAGCCACTTCTGGAATTCTGTTTTCAGTTTGAATTACTCTGTTCTGGGAAGGATGTTGTGAAACTTGTTTGGACAAGATTTACAAAAACGTTGCCAGGATTGGAGGATTTGGGCTACAGGGAGAGGCTGAATAGGCTGTGGCTATTTTCTCTGGAGAGTAAAAGACTGAGAGGCGACTTCATGGAGATTTATAAAATCACAAGGGGCGTGGGTAAGGTGAGCAGCGGGGGTCCTATTTCCTCAGGTTAGGTGGGTCCAAAACTAGAGCACCTGGGTTTAAGTTGAGAGGGGAAACATTTAATAGGGATCTAAATGGCAACGTTTTCAAGCTGAGTGTGGTGTGTGTATGGGAGGGGCTACCAGATGAAGTAGTGGAGGCTGAAAAATCACAACATCTAAAAGGCTTCCAATTGGGTACATGAATAGGAAGGGTTTTGATGGATGCAGGCCAATAGCTGGTAAATGGGAATCCATTAGATTAGGATTCCTTGTTGGCACGGACGAATTGGACCGAAGGTCTGTTTCTTTGATATTAATAAAAAAAGATGCATTCCTCTATTTTGTGGAGAGCTCGCTGAAGCACAGATAATTATCCTTGGAGCTGAGAAGGTGAATCAGTGATTTCGATCTGGTGCAGATTTGGTTCCAAGGTCTTGAATTTGCAGAGAGAGAGAGGAATTGTTAACACTGTCACAATTTTTAGTAACTACTTTCAAGTAATTGGCAAATAATATAAAGTGAAAATGTGAAATCAGTAAGTTCTGAGCATCTGGAACAATCTGAATGACACAGATTCAGCAGGTGTTCTGAAACAGACTTAGAGTTTTACTTTTTCAGGAAAGATTTGGGGGGCTATGGGCACATGGGAGGGAACTTGGGACAGACTTGCAGCATCTCCAGAGGGAGTGAGTACAGCCCCAATGGGCTGAATAGTCCCCAGGCCCTGTGCTCTGTGATACTGTCCCATTCACTGTGAATGATGAAGCTCATCACAGGGCAGAGAGAGGGATTAGCCCTCCACTCTCATCACAATGGGGTCCGGCTGATTGATGGCAGCTCCAGACCAATGGGAGGAGAGGCTGTGTGGTCCTGCAGCCAATGCAATTGAATGAGGGGTGTGGCCAGCAAGACAACACCTGTCGATGAGCTGTGCAGGTGCAGTGTCACTGTTTGGGGTTGGGAGAGACAGCAGAGACTGGGACAGAGGCTGTTGGACCTGAATTACAAACTCCCGTTAAATTAGAACCAAAAGAACTGTGGAAGATGTAAATCAGAAACATCAACCAGGAGGTTCTGGAAAAGTTCAGCAGGTCTGGCAGCATCTGTGAAGAGAAATCCGAGTTAAAGTTTCAGACTCAGTGTCCCTTCCTCAGGACAGATGTTCCTGAGAAAAAAAGTCAGTTTATGTGCAGAAGTTAGTGTGGGGGGAGAATAAAAGGAGTAAAGGATAGGTGGGGATAGAGTGAGAAGAACGGTTGGATAAAGGAGGGGATAAAGATCTGGCTGGAGGAGGGTCATTAGGTGTTAGTGGCTAACCATAGGTAGTGTGTAATGGCAGGCTGTGAGAACGAGGCCTGGTGTGTGGGGTAGGGGGGCTACGACATGAGGTTGTTAACTTATGGTTAGCCACTAACTGTCTCCATTGTAAGCTGTTGCCCACCTTTTACAAGATGATTAGGGGTTTAGATAGGGTTGACCATGAGAACCTTTTTCCACGTATGGAGTCAGCTATTATGAGGGGGCATAGCTTTAAATTAAAGGGTGGTAGGTATAAGACAGATGTTAGGGGTAGATTCTTTACTCAGCGAGTCGTGAGTTCATGGAATGCCCTGCCAGTAGCAGTGGTGGACTCTCCCTCTTTATGGGCATTTAAACGAGCATTGGATAGGCATATGGAGGATAGTGGGCTAGTGTAGGTTAGGTGGGCTTGGATTGGCACAACATCAAGGGCCAAAGGGCCTGTACTGTGCTGTATTTTTCTATGTTCTGTATCACTCCACAATTGGAGCTGCCGAGGACACAACCCTTTGGAATATCCTCCCTTACTCCCTCTGTCCGCCTTAAAGATGTACCTAAAAATCGTTCTCTTTAATCAACGTTTCCATCATTCGTGAAGCATTTTAGGAGATTTGTCAATGTGAAAGGCTCCATACAATGCAGGTAGTTGTTGTTATTGTCTGATATCAGGAGAAACAGATATGAGCCCTCTCTCTCTCTCTCTTTTCCCTGATGAACAACAGCAAAAGCAGGAAGCACTGAGCATGCTCCAGCCCACAATGGGCCTCGGATTATTGATGTCAGCGCAGGACCATTAAGAGTTGGGGAACGGGGCTAGAGGTGCTAGTTGGTCCTTCAACCAATCGGAGTGAATGAGGGGCAGGGCAATACTCAAACATGTCATAAACTTCATTGGCAGCACAGTTTTGTTGTGGCCAAGGCATTGGAAATGTGTGAAGGTGAAGGGCAGGGGAAAGGAAAGACATATTGACCAGGAAGAGAAGGAAATTTTCATGGTATGGGATGAGAGGTTTTACAGAACTTAGTGCGCGTTGTAAAACACAAATTTAAAAATCCCAAATTCTGCACCGTTTTCCCTCCCTATAATCCATTTTGCTCTCCCTGAAATATCAACTGTGTGTTTCTCCCTTCACAGATACCAGTGATCAGTGCCAAAGCCCCACTGCCTGTGGAGAAGGTGATGTTTGACTTCCTTGTACAGCTGCAGTTCGTGTGGTGAAGGTGCTCCCACAATGTGTTTGGGTAAGAGCTGTTATAGATTATTCACTCAGTAACATTGAAGAGTTGACAATATATGTGCAAATCAACAGCAGTTTTTTTTTATCATGTTCTTAATTCCACAGAAATACTATTGAGAACTTCTGACATAAGGCCATAGATGGGGATATTAGGTCAGGTGATCAAAAGAATTGCCAAATAAGCAGGTTTTCAGGAATACCTTAAAGGAGGAAAGCAGGTCTGAGGGGGTTCAGGTGGGAATTCCAGACCGCGTTGCCTTGGCAACAGTAGAAACAGCCAGACCAGTGAAGCAATGAATAAACTCATCGTTGGGAGTCTGAAAGAAAATGAGTTGTCGGGGTCTCGCAGGTTGTGTGGTGCAGGGAGACAGGGATGTTCACAGCCAGGAATTATATCAAGGGTGAGAATTTTAAATTGTTGCTTGTTAATAGGAGCCTTTTGATGAATCAACAAGTTTTGGTACAAGTGAGCACTCGGGCAGGAGGGTTTTAGATACTCTTGAGATTACATGTAAGTTGAATGTGGGAGGCTGGCCAGGAGTGTGTTTGGATAATGAAGTCTGGAGATAACACAGGGATGGACGAGTATTTCAGTAAATGAGCTGAGACTAGGGTGGAGTTGGGTGATGTCACTGATGTAGGAATAGTGCTTTTGGAGTTGGGCTGCTCCTCCTCCTCATCACTCCCCCTCCCCAATTCACAGATATTGTTCCTTGTTCGACCTGTCTGTCTTTGCTGGTTATGTCCTTCTCTCCCATTCTGCTACAAACTAATATTTAACCCAACCGTCGTTGCAAAAACCTACTCCATCCTGACTCTCCCTTTCCTTTCTGAATTCCTTGTATTTGGTGTCCCTTAAGGATCTCTCCTTGGTCCCTCCTGTTTCTCACCTACATACTGCCAGGAGGTGACATTGTCCAAAAGCACCGTGTTCGGTTTCACATGTACACTGTCAATGCCCAGCTCCCCCTCCCCATCATCCCTCTCCATTACTCAGTTATCAAACTGCTCATCACACTCCCACCAAGCGATTGGCTGCAATTTCCTGCAACGGAACGTTGCAATGGTTAAACCCATTGCCCTCAGTTGCTATTACAAATTACTTTCCCTTACTGCTGAGCCCCTCCCTCTCCCTGGGAACTGTCTGAGGCAGAACCACACTCTTCACAATATTGCTCTCATATCTGACCCCAAGGTGACCTTCTGATCAGACATCTACACAATCCCAAACACCAGGAATTCCAATCTCTTAAATGTTGCTTGTCTCCACCTCACCCCAGCTCCATTGCTACTGAAACCCCTGACCCGTGTCGGTGTTGCCTTAAACTTGACGAATCAAAAACAGAACCCGTGATTCCGCGACTATCCCAGAATCTGGTTCCAGACTCCCTCATGATGGGAAACATCCTCTCCGTATTTACCCTGTCAAACTCTTTAAGAATCCTACATGTTACAATGAGATCCCCTCTCATTCTTCCCAAATCCAATGAGTACAGTCCCAACTTCTTCAGCCTTTTCTTAAAAGATAATCCCTGTAAACCAGGGATCATCCCAGTCACTGTTCTGTGAAATGCCTCTGATGGAATGATGTATTTCCTTAAATAAAGGGACCAAAACTTCTGTCATTACTCCAGATGTGGTCTGACTCGCACTTTATAAAGTTCCTCTCGGGTATATACTCCAAACAACTCCCCGTAAACTTGCACAGATGTTGTTGGAAATGCTCAGTCGGTCATGCAGCATCTGTGAAGAAAAATCAGTTAAAGTTTCGGGTCTGGTCACCCTTCCTCAGATACGTTAACTCTAATTTCTTTTCACAGATGCTGCTAGACCTGCTGAGCTTTACCAGAAACTTCTGATTCTCTTCCTGGTTTACAGCATCTTCAGTTGGTTCGGTTTTCATATCCTTTAACCTTCCCATCTCTCTTCTAGAATTTGTCATTTCCTCCTTGGAAAAAAGATTCACATTTGTTTGGACTCCCCTACCCTGAGGAAAAAAAGAAACCATGACTAGTCACCCTATCATTGCTCCTCATAATTTTATAAAGTTCAATAAAGCCACCTAAAGTGTCCAGTGCTGCAGGGAAATAGCCTCAGCCTATTCAGCCTCTCCCTATGGTTCAAATGTTCCAATACTGGAAACACCCTAGTAAAACTTTTCTGAACTCTTGCAAGTTTTCCAACATCTTTCGTGTAGCAGGGAGACTGGAATTGAAAGCAGGCTGGGGTTTCCAAAAGTGGCCGAGCCAATAAACCGTACAACCGAACCATGATCTCCCAACTCCTATCCTCAATGCACTGCCCAATAACAGCTAGCATACCGCACACCACCTTCACCGACCTGTCTCCCTTCAACCACACTTTCAATGACCTATCAACCCACACTGCACAGTCTGTTTGTCTGTCAACACTTCCCAGGAACTTGTCATTAAGAGGTTAAGTCCTATTCTGGTAACATCTTTCTGAAATCAGGGAGACCAGAATTGAATACAGTATTCTAAAATTGACCTCACCAATGCCCTGCTCAGCCACAACGTGCCCTCCTAATCCCTATACTCAGTGACAGAATCCCTACAGTGTGGAAGCAGGCCTTTCGGCCCATGAGACCATACCAACCATCGGAACAGCATTCCACCCTAACTCTGTAACCTACCATTACCCAAAGCTCATCCAGCTAACCTGCATGTCTTTGGATTTGTGGGAGGAAATTAAGAGCACCCAGAGGAAGCCCACGCAGACAGACAGGGAGAATGTGCAAGCACCACACAGACAGTGGAATCGAATCGAATCAGCGCATTGCATTCAATGTTAGTGTCCCAAATGCCACGTTCAGCACCTGATCTCCGTGAAACTCTACTTTCCAAGAACTATGCAGTTGTTCTGAGCCCTTCAGAGGGGATAAAGGTGAGGAGGAGAAAACAGGAACAGGATGGAGTTGTAGATCTATAAAATAGCTCTCCATCTTCCCACTCTGTTTCCCCGTCTCCCCCCACACTGTCTGCTCCCCCCACTCTGTCTGTCCCTCCTTCCCCCCCCCCCCCCATCAGCCTGTTCCCCTCCTCCTCCCCCCCTGTCATCTGTTCCCCCATTCACCCCCCCTGTCTCTTCCCCCCTTTGTTGGTTGCCTCCCCTACCCACCAGGTCTGTTCCCCCTTTCTGTCAGTCACACCCCCCACGTTCCCCTCCTCTCTAATCCCACTTTCTGTCCCCACCCATCTCTGTGCCACCCCTCTCTGTCCCCCACTCTCTTTCCCCACCCATTTCTGTCCCACCCACCTCGATCCACCCACGCCCTGTCTGCCTACCCTCCCTCCCAGTCCCCTAGTTCTGTACTCCCCCACTGCAGGGCAAATATCTTGTCTATTTACCGTATCGATGCCCAACCTGAATTTAAAAATCTGTTTCAGGTCACCATTCAGCCTCTGACGCTCCAGGGAAAACAGCCTATCCAACCCTGGCAACATGCTATAATTCTTTTTGATCTCTTTAAAGTTTAAGAACATCCATCTGATAGGAAGGAGAACAGAATTCTATGGAATATAGATTCGGCAACTTTTGCAATGTCCTGTACAGCCGCACTAAGACCTCCCAACCCCTATACTCAATGCTCTGACCAATAAAGACAAGCAGACCAACTGCTGCCTTCACTATCCTATCTACTTGCTACTCTACTGTCAAGGAAATATGAACCTGCACTCCAAGGATTCTTTGTTTAGCAGCACTCCCCAGGAACTTACTATTAACTGTATAAGTCCTGCTCAAGTTTGCTTTTCCAAAATGCACCAGCTCGCATTTTTCTAAACTGAACTCCTCAGCTCATTCACCCATCTGATCCAGATCCTTTTGTACTCTGAGGTAATCTTTTTCACTGTCTACTCCACCTCAAATTTTGGTGTCATCTGCTAACTTACTTACAAATACCTCTTCTGTTCACATCCAAATCATGGATATAAATGACGAAAAGTAGTGGATCCAGCACCGATCCTTGTGAGACTCCACTGGTCACAGGCCTCCAGTCTGAAAAGCACCCTCTGCCTTCTACCTTCGGGCCAGTTCTGTACTCCATGCGATCTAACCTTGCTGACCAGTCTCCCATGAGGAACCTTGTCAAACATGTTACTGAAGTCCATGTAGATCATGTCCATGCTCTGACCTCAGCAATCCTCTTTGTTACTTCTTCAAAAAAACTGAGTCAAATTCATGAGATATGATTTCCCATGCACAAAGCTGTTATTAGTATCCAGGATTTAACTCTGTACATTGGGGTCTGCGTTGTCCAGTTATAGGTGTTAATATTCTGGATGAAGTTCAAGTATACCAGCATTTTGTCAGTGAGTCTGTATTGAGTCTTGTTCATGTCACCAACAAAGGGGAGTTCCTTTTGAAAGGCAGTCCCTATACCCTTGCCCACCAGGAAATAGTGTAAGTGAGCCTGATCCTCCTAGTCCAGAGGTAATGACAGAGTTGAGAAACAGCATCTTTGAAGAGGCTGATTAGTAAACCTGCCCAAGCCACCAGGCCATACTGTCTCCCAGCTGTCCCTGCCTGAGTCTCCAAACAGAACCTTCCTGTAGTTTCTCTCCCATTGCTCAGTTTGTCCAGGATCCCCTCCTGCTGCTGCACTGTTCCTGTCTCTCACTGACCTGTTAATCCCCCAGTGTCCTCCACATTCATCTGTCGTTTACAATCCCGTTGTCCCAGTCCTCCCGCCCCGCCTCCTCCACTCTATAGAGACGGCTCAGTGGTTAGCACTGCTGCCTCACAGCACCAGGTACCCGGGTTCGATTTCGGCCACGGGCGACTGTGTGGAGTTTGTGCATTCTCCCCGTGTCTGAGGGGGTTTCCTCCGGGTGCTCCGGTTTCCTCCCACAATCCAAAGATGTGCAGGGCAGGTGAATTGGCCATGCTAAATTGCCCATAGTATTAGTTACATTAGTTAGGGGGAATGGGTCTGGGTAAGTTACTGTTTGGAGGGTCAGTATGGACTTGTTTGGCCAAAGGGCCTGTTTCCATACTGTAGGGATTCTGATATATTGGGCAGCAGCTGCTGTCAATCACCCAGACTCCTGTATGATCGGGAGCTCGTGCTGCAGGAGGGGAGACCAGTGCATGGGTGCAGTGCTGGCTAATTGTGGGAGTATGTGCAGTATAGGTCAGTGCCTGGGAAGGAGGCTGTGGGTGTGAGGGATTAATCTGTCATTAGCAGCTTCATCCCTCTGGGAGCAGGACCCAGAGGAATGGCCCTTCTCTTGCTACCCTGACATGTGATCAGACTATCGGTGGTGCAGTGTTTTTCAGAAAGTTATCAGAACTCTTTTGTGAAGATTCACGGTTGTTATGGAAAGGGACAAGGATGGGCCTGCAATTAGAATTCTAATTTGGCTCATTTTAGTCAGATGGGTCTTGGCCAGAGTGTGCAGGAAGCAGTGTATGCAGGATGGTTCTCATCAGGAGCTAGGAAACTGAATTCGAAGAGAGAGTGTGAGAGAACTGGGTGTGGAGGAAAGGAGTGGGGGGATTGGTTTGGATTTCAGTTCACAGAAGAGAAATTGTGAGACTGAGGTTTAAAGCTTTGGGGGAACAAGGAAACTACAGTTTAATACTACAATTGTCTTATGAATTTCCATCCTGTGTTAACAGTGGTAACTTGTGTGCTCTGTTGTATGGTACTGAAAGGGTGGAGTTGCGGATGAGAAATTCAAATTGAACTTCATGTTCCGATCTGATCGTTACTTGATCCGTGCCGATCTGAATATCATTGGCCTTTTCATGTGGAAGGAAAGGTGTGTATTCTGTCCGTGGGCGAATATTTCAAATCTCAATGTGACTGCAAAAGTCCTGAGACCATAAGACATAGGAGTGGAAGTAAGGCCATTCGGCCCATCGAGTCCACTCCGCCATTCAATCATGGCTGCTGGGCACTTCAACTCCACTTACCCGCATTCTCCCCGTAGCCCTTAATTCCCCGAGACAACAAGAATCTATCAATCTCTGCCTTGAAGACATTTAGCGTCCCGGCCTCCACTGCACTCTGCGGCAATGAATTCCACAGGCCCACCACTATCTGGCTGAAGAAATGTCTCCGCATTTCTGTTCTGAAATGACCCCCTCTAATTCTAAGGCTGTGTCCACGGATCCTAGTCTCCTCACCTAACGGAAACAATTTCCTAGCATCCACCCTTTCCAAGCCATGTATTATCTTGTACGTCTCTATTAAGTCTCCCATTAATCTTCTAAACTCCAATGAATACAATCCCAAGATCCTCTGCCGTTCCTCATATGTTAGACCTACCATTCCAGGGATCATCCGTGTGAATCTCCGCTGGACACGTTCCAGTGCCAGTATGTCCTTCCTGAGGTGTGGGGACCAAACCTGAACACAGTACTCCAAATGGGGCCTAACCAGAGCTTTATAAAGTCTCAGTAGCACAATGGTGTTTTTATATTCTAACCCTCTTGAGATAAGTGACAACATCGCATTCGCTTTCTTAATCACAGACTCAACCTGCATGTTGACCTTTAGAGAATCCTCGACTAGCACTCCCAGATCCCTTTGTACTTTGGCTTTACGAATTCTCTCACCGTTTAGAAAGTAGTCTGTGCTTTTATTCTTTTTGCCAAAGTGCAAGACCTCGCATTTGTTCACATTGAATTCCATCAGCCATTTCCTGGACCATTCTCCCAAACTGTCTAGATCCTTCTGCAGCCTCCCCACTTCCTCAGTACTACCTGCCTGTCCACCTAACTTCGTATCATCGGCAAACTTCGCTAGAATGCCTCCGGTTCCCTCATCCAAATCATTAATGTATAATGCGAACAGCTGTGGCCCCAGCACCGAACCCTGTGGGACACCGCTCGTCACCGGCTGCCATTCTGAAAAAGAACCTTTTATCCCAACTCTCTGCCTTCTGTCAGACAGCCAATCCTCAATCCATCCCAGTAGCTCACCTCGAACACCATGCCCCCTCACCTTGCTCAGCAGCCTCCCGTGTGGCACCTTATCAAAGGCCATTTGGAAGTCCAGATAGACCACATCCACTGGGTTTCCCTGGCCTAACCTGCTTGTCACCTCTTCAAAGAATACCATCAGGTTTGTCAGGCATGACCTCCCCTTAGTAAATCCATGTTGACTTGTTCTAATCAGACTCTGCTCTTCTAAGAATTTAGAAACCTCAACCTTAATGATGGATTCTAGAATTTTACCAACAACCGAGGTTAGGCTAATTGGCCTATAATTTTCCATCTTTTGTCTTGATCCTTTCTTGAACAATGGGGTTACAACCGCCATCTTCCAATCATCCGGGACTTTCCCTGACTCTTGAAAGATCTCAACCAATGCCTCCGCTATTTCCTCAGCCACCTCTCTCAGAACTCGAGGATGTATCCCTTCGGGGCCAGGAGATTTATCAATTTTAAGACTTTTTAGCTTTTCTAGCACTATCTCTTTTGTAATGACAACCATACTCAACTCAGCCTCCTGACTCCCTTTAATTGTTGGGATACTACTCCTGTCTTCCACTGTGAAAACTGACGCAAAGTACTTGTTAAGTTCTCCTGCTGTTTCCTTATCTCCCATCACTAGGCTTCCAGCATCAGTTTGAAGTGGCCCAATGTCTACTTTTGTCTGTCGTTTGTTTCTTATGTATTGAAAGAAACTTTTACTGTCGTTTCTAATATTACTGGCTAGCCTACCTTCATAATTGATCCTCTCCTTTCTTATTACTCTCTTTGTTATCCTCTGTTTGTTCTTGTAGCCTTCCCAATCGTCCGATTTCCCACTGCTCTTGGCCACTTTATAGGATCTCTCTTTTTCTTTAATACATTTCCTGACTTCCTTTGTCAGCCATGGCTGTCTAATCCCTCCCTGGATAATCTTTCTTTTCTTGGGGATGAACCTCTGTACAGTGTCCTTAATTATACCCACAAACTCCTGCCATTTTTGCTCTACTGTCTTCCCCGCAAGCCTCTGCTTCCAGTCTATTTTTGTCAGTTCCTCTTTCATGCCCTCATAATTACCTTTATTTAACTGTAACACCATTACATCCGATTTTGCCTTCTCTTTCAAACTCCAGACTGAACTCTACCATATTATGATCGCTGCTTCATCAGGGTTCCCTTACTTTAAGATCTTTTATAAAGTCTGGTTCATTGCAAAGCACTAGGTCCAGAATAGCCTGCTCCCTTGTGGGCTCCATGACAAGCTGTTCCAAAAAGCCATCCTGTAAGCATTCCATGAATTCCCTTTCTTTGGATCCACCGGCAACATTATTTACCCAGTCCACCTGCATATTGAAGTCTCCCATGATGACCGTGACCTTGCCTTTCTGACATGCCTTCTCTATTTCCCGGTACATGTTGCGTGCCTGCTCCTGACCACTGTGAGGAGGTCTGTACACAACTCCAATTATGGTTTTTTTGCCTTTGTGGTTCCTCAATTCCACCCACACAGACTCCACATCATCTGACGATATGTCATTCAGTATCATACATTTAATATTGTTCTTCACTAACAAGGCAACGCCACCCCCTCTGCCGACCTCCCTGTCTTTTCGATAAGTTGAAAATCCTTGGAGGTTTAACTGCCAGTCCCGACCCCCGTGTAACCAAGTCTCTGTGATGCCTACCAAATCATAATCATTCACTATTATCTGTGCCATTAGTTCATTTGCTTTGTTATGAATGCTACACGCATTCAGGTAAAGCACCTTAATGCTAACTTTCTTATCATAAGAGATATTGGAAGTCATATGATGTCCTAAGTTATCCTTGCTTTTTTCTGCATTCCAAGTCTGCCTCAATTTTAAATCCGCCTGGGGACATGCTATCCTGCTGCTTGTCTTTCCATTTAACGCCATACTCCCTGTTGCTTTCACTTTCCCTTCTCTCTCTCCCCCCCCCCCCCCCCCCCCAACTCAGAAGTTTAAAGTCCTACTGACCACCCTATTTATCCTCTTCGCTAGAACATTGGTACCTGATCGGTTCAGGTGGAGACCGTCCCAACAGTACAGATCCCCCCCCCGTTCCAAAACTGATGCCAATGCCCCATGAAGTCGAATCCCTCTTTCCCACACCAATCCCTTAGCCACGTGTTTACTTGCCTAATTTTCTTGCCCCTATGCCAATTGGCACGTGGCTCGGGCAGTAATCCGGATGATTGTGACCCTTGAGGACCTGTGCTTCAATTTCCTGCCTAGTGCCTCGTAATCCCCAAATAGGTACTCCACCCTAGTCTTGCCTATGTTGTTAGTCCCAACGTGGACCACAACAACTGGATCCTCCCCCTACCGCTCCAATATCCTTTCAAGCCGGTCGGAGATGTCCCGCACCCTGGCACCGGGCAGGCAACACCATGCGAGACTCCCGATCCAGCTTGCAAAGGATACTATCTGCCCCCCGAATTATAGAATCCCCTATAACCACTACTTGTCTATTAACTCCCCCCTCTTGAATGGCCTTCTGCACCATGGTGCCTTGATCAGTTGGTTCATCCTGTCCAGAGCCCTTTTCCTCATCCGAACAGGGAGCAAGAATCTCGTACCTGTTGGACAGTGTCAAGGGCTGAGGCTCCTGAACTCAGGTTCCCCCTACCTGCCTCACTTACAGTCACACTCTGATGAGCCTGATCATGAGCTGAATGTGAATTACTTAATCTCCCAGGTGTGACTGCCTCCTGAAACAAAGTGTCCAGGTAACTCTTCCCCCTCCCAGATGTGCCGCAGTGTTTGAAGCTCAGATTCCAGATCATCAACTCTGATCCGGAGTTCTTCCAGCAACCAACACTTGCTGCAGATGTGGTCACTGCCATTCACAATGGGATCAGCCAGCTCCCATATCATACAGCAACAGCACATCACCTGCCCAGCCATCTCTGCTTAATTAATTAATTACTTAGTTACTTTATACAAGTAACATAAATGGGAGTCTTTTGATTGATCGGCAAGTTCTGGTACAAGTGAGCACTTCGGCAGTAGAGTTTTCAATATTCTTGAGATTATCGGGAAGGTGAATGTGGGATGCTGGTTTAGACAATGAAATCTAGAGTTAACAAAAGGAATGAATGAGAGTTTCAGCAAATGAGCTGAGACTGTGGTGAGGTCAGGTGATATCACTGAAGTCGAAATAGTGGTCTTGGAGGGGGTTTGGCCTGTCATCCTCACCTCATTTAGCTGTTTGTCAGTTTGTGAATCAAGTCTGTTACAAGCTCAGGAACTGAGTGGCCCTGGCAGAACCCAAACTGGGCATCGCTGAGCAGGTTATTGCTGAGCAAGTGCTTGACAGCACTGTTGATGACACCTTCCACCACTTCACTGCTGAGTGAGTGTGGACTGATGGAGGACAATTGGCTGAATTGGATCTGCCCTGTGTATTTGTGTTGGAACATCCCTGAGCAATGTTCCACAAAGTCAGTAGGTGCCAGTGCTGGAACAGTACTTGCCTTGGTGGGCAGCAGGTTCTGGAGCACAGCCAACAGTATAATTGCCAGAATATTGGCAGGGCCCATACCTTTACACTGCTTATCCATTTCTTGATCTGATTTGAAATGAGTTTTCAACCAAGTCGATTGATATCTGTGATGTGAGGGACCAATGGAGAAGGCTCATCCACTTGGCACTACTGGCTGAAAATCACTGCTAATGCTGTCCTCTTATCTGTTGCATGAATGTGTGAGACCCCTCCATCGGTAAGGGTGGGGATATCTGTGATGCTTCCTCCAGTAAGTTGTTTAATTGTCCATCACTATTCTTGACTAGGTGTGGCAGAACTGCAGAACTCACATCTAATCTATTGGCTATGGGATCACTTAGTTCTATTTAGTGTTGCTTGTGCTGTTTGGCATGCAGGTTTGGTAGCTGCACCAGGTTGGCCCCTCATTTTTAGGTATGCCTTGTACTGTTCCTGACATGCCCTCCTGCATTCACCATTGAACCAGGGTTGATTCCCCTGGCTTGATGTTAATGGTTGAGTGGGGGATATCAGGCCATGAGATTTCAGATTGGGCTGGAGTACAGTTCTGCTGCTGTTGTTGGCCCACAGTGAGACAGAGGTTGCAGGTTCAAGAGGGCTGATTGTGTTGTTGTATTTTCCAGTGCATTGGTAGATGTAATGTGGTCCATCCAGTTTCATTCCTTTGTTGAGACTGTGCAGTGATTCATACAATGAGTGACTTGATGGGCCACTGTCGGGTTTCTTTCCCTCAAGGACATTGTCAATGGCAGAAAAACATCCCCAATGGTTCCATGGCAAACAGTAGATTCTTCATTCCAGTTATTTTTTTCTTGACTTCAGAGCCACCCTCTACCGATTTGGGATTCAAACCTGAACTTCAGTTGTATATTTTAATATTCTTGATAAATGATAAATACGACAGGTTTGTTCACTTATTTTTAGAATCACTATCACAGGTTTTGTTTATTTTTTTGGAGATAAAAACACTGTCCATTATCCTGTCTCCTCCATCCTCCCTTCCAACAACAAGAGTGAGGAGCACATGGAGTTTCTCTGTCCATAACATTGAGACAATCCGATCAGTTGCCTCTGCTTCTTCCCTCCCTCTCCATGAGCCCACCGAGCCACACTGCCTCACAAGAGTGCTCCTCATTTTAGTCCTAAACTTGCATTTCCTCGAGTCTCTTGTCAAGCCTTATTAAAGGTCATCTTGACCATTTACTCTAGTGTAGCTAAATCATGGACATTCCAAATCTCTGTCTCATTCTCCTGCTTGTCACCGCTCTTCCCCCCTCCCCCCACCATTGCCAATTCACAGATATTGTTCCATGATCTGTCTGTCTGTCTTTTCTGGTTATGTCCTTCTCTCCCATTCTGCTAAAACCTAACATTTGACCTCACAATCATTGGAAAATCCTGCTCCGTCTCCACTCTCCCTTTCCTTTCTGAATTCCTTGTATTTGGTGTACCTCCAGGATCTATCCTTGGTCCGTCCTGTTTCTCACCTACATACTGCCAGGAGGTGACATCGCCCAGAAGCACAGTGTTAGGTTTCACATGTACACTGACAATGTCCAGCTCTCCCTCCCCATCATCCCTCTCCATTACTCCACTATTACTCAGTTATCAAACTGCTTACCACGCTTCGATTAGCTGCAATTCACTCCAATGAAACACTGCAATTGTTAAACCCATTGCCTTCAGTTGCTATTCCAAATTAATTTCCCTTACTGCTGTGTCCCTCCCTCTCACTGGGAAGTGTCTGAGGCAGAGCTACAGGAATAAAAGAATGACTAGGGAAGGAATAGGTCCAATCAAGGATAGTAATGGGAAGTTGCGTGTGGAGGCTGAAGAGATTGGGGAGGCGCTGAATGAATACTTTTCGTCAGTATTCACTCAGGAACAGGACATTGTTGTCGATATGAATACTGAGGCACGAATAAGTAGAATGGATGGCTTTGAGATATGTAGAGAAGAGGTGTTGGAAATTCTGGCAAGGGTGAAAATAGATAAGTCCCCTGGGCCTGATTGCATTTATCCTAGGATTCTCTGGGAAGCAAGGGAGGAGATTGCAGAGCCATTGGCCTTGATTTTTGTGTCCTCTTTGTCTACAGGAGTAGTGCCAGAGGACTGGAGGCTAGCAAACGTGGTTCCCTTGTTCAAGAAGGGGAGTAGGGATAATCCTAGTAACTATAGGCCAGTGAGTCTCACTTCTGTTGTGGGCAAAGTCTTAGAGAGAATTATAAGGGATAGGATTTATGCACATCTGGATAAGAATGATGTGATCAAGGATAGTCAGCATGGTTTTGTGAAGGGCAGGTCGTGCCTCACAAACCTTATTGAATTCTTTGAGAAGGTGACGAAGGAGGTAGATGAGGGGAAAGCGGTAGATGTAGTATATATGGATTTTAGTAAGGCGTTTGATAAGGTCCCCCATGGTAGGCTACTGCAGAAAATACAGAGATATGGCATTGAGGGTGAGTTGGAGGTTTGGATTAGGAATTGGCTCTCTGGAAGAAGACAGAGGGTAGTAGTTGATGGCAAAGATTCATCTTGGAGTGCCGTCACTAGTGGTGTTCCGCAAGGATCTGTTTTGGGACCATTGCTGTTTGTCATTTTTATAAATGACCTGGAGGAAGGGTTAGAAGGTTGGGTGAGCAAGTTTGCGGATGATACGAAAGTCGGAGGAGTTGTAGACAGTGAGGAAGGATATGGCAGGTTACAGCGGGATATAGAGAAGCTGCAGAGCTGGGCAGAAAGGTGGCAAATGGAGTTCAATGTAGCTAAGTGTGAAGTGATTCACTTTGGTAAGAGTAATAAAAAGATGGATTACTGGGCTAATGGTAGACTACTTGGTAGTGTGGAAGAGCAGAGGGATCTTGGTGTCCATGTACACAGATCTCTGAAAGTTGCCACCCAGGTAAATAGTGCAGTGAAGAAGGCATATGGCGTACTGGCTTTTATTGGTAGAGGAATTGAGTTCCGGAGTCCTGAGGTCATGCTGCAGTTGTATAAGACTCTGGTGCGGCCGCTTCTGGAATATTGTGTGCAGTTTTGGTCGCCATACTATAGGAAGGATGTGGAGGCACTGGAACGGGTGCAGAGGAAGTTTACCAGGATGTTGCCTGGTATGGTAGGAAGATCCTATGAGGAAAGGCTGAGGCACTTGGGGTTGTTTTCATTGGAGAAAAGAAGGTTTAGGGGTGATTTGATAGAGGTGTACAAGATGATTAGGGGGTTAGATAGGGTTGACAGTGAGAACCTTTTTCCACGTATGGAGTCAGCTATTACAAGGGGGCATAGCTTTAAATTAAGGGGGGGTAGATATAGGACTGATGTTAGGGGTAGGTTCTTCACTCAGCGAGTCGTAAGATCATGGAATGCCCTGCCAGTAGCAGTAGTGGACTCTCCCTCTTTATGGGTATTTAAGCGGGCATTGGATAGGTATATGGAGGATAGTGGGTTAGTGTAGGTTAGGTGGGCTTTGATCGGCGCAACATCGAGGGCCGAAGGGCCTGTACTGCGCTGTATTGTTCTATGTTCTATGTTCTATTATTCACAATATTACTCTCATATCTGACCCCAAGGTGACCTCCTGATCAGACATCTACACAATCACAAACACCACGAATTCCAATCTCTAAAATGTTGCTTGTCTCCTTCTCACCCCAGCTCCATTGCTACTGAAACCCTAACCTGTGTTGGTGTTGCCTTTAACTTGAGAAATCTGAAACAGAACCCTTGATTCCGCGACTGACCCAGAATCTGGTTCAAGACTCACCCGTAATGGGACACATCCTCTCCATATTTACCCTGTCAAATCTTGACAGAATCCTGTATGTTTCAAAGAGATCACCTCTCATTCTTCCAAAGTCCAGTGAGTAGATTCCCAATTTATTCAGCCTTTGCTTACAGGATAATCCTTTCAAAACAGGGATCATCCCAAAGGATCTTCTCTGAAATGCCTCCAATAAACTGCTCTATTTCATGAACTAAAGTGACCAAATCTGTTCACGTTACTCCAGATGTGGTCTCACTTGCCATTTGTTTAGTTGCCCTAAGGTATATATGACAAACTCTTATATTGCAAACTCTTTGAAATAAGGGACAGCATTCCATTCCCCTTCCTGATTCCATGTTGTAACTGTGTGCTCGCTTTCTGTGTTTCCTGCTCATTTTCCCCCAGTCCCTTTGTGGTGCAGCTTTCTACAGTTTATCCCAAGTTATACTCTATTTGCCAACTTGTTGCCCAGGTTTCCTGTGAATATCTCTCTGTTAACTGTTTATAATCCTTTTGGAACTTTCCTGTTATGCCTTTTCTAGGAGATTTCCCCCCTAATTATTCTAAACATGTCCTGTGAGCACTGGGCAGTGGGAAGCATGCTCAGTTGCTATCTTTCAGGGATACTCTGTTTCATGACTGGGAGGAGCTTGCTGCCCATTGGTCAGAATGGAGACATCTTCCCCATTGAGCTGCATGAGCCTTTCACACCCCATGTCTTATTGTGGAGGCACAGCGGCAGAACGGAAGGAAAGAAAAGGAAGCAAATCCTGCTCTCCATATCTCACTGAATTTTGGAACATTCTGTCCCATGTTCAGTCACATGAAGTCCCAAGGTGGAAACTCATAGAAACCCACATAGATTTGCCCTTGAAGTGCCTGCTAACCTCCACCAGGGGTAATGTGTACAGTCATCCTAGGCCGGGAGGAAGGGATTGTATGAGTTTCAAACTTGAACTGACAGTGACGGATTTTATAAACTTGTATTACAGGCAGATATTCAGATGGTAATCTCAGTCATTGTAACGCCAAACTCTGACAGAATTACTCCATTCATCAGGACCTGGATATTCATATTGTGTGAGTATTGTGTTCCAGATCAATACCATTTGCTGAATAAAAGTTCTCCTTTGAATCAAACCATCCTCTCAATAGTTCTTCCCAAATCTTCAGCATGTGTCCTGTAACCCTTGTATAATGAGCTGATGGGTGTAAGGTTTATTATTATAACGTATAACTTTTGTAAACCGCTTTGTTACAGCTCCCCAAGTTTCCTTTGGTACAAGGAGAACAATCTCAGTTCTTTCCAAACCGCTGATTCCCAATGTCTGTTTGCTCCCTATAAGATACACATCAGGGTTGTGTTGGAACATCCTCCACTTGCCTGCATCAGTGCACCCCCCCCCCCCAACAATATTAAAGAAAGTGAACATCCTCCAGGGTAATGTACTGTACCCGAATGGTTTCCCATCCACCGCCTTCAGCATTCCCTCTCCCGACCCTCGAGGTACAGTGGCATCACTGTGTAAAAGATCAAGTCAGCATTGTCCTACCCGACCATAGGACTGCTCTCTCATTATAGAGAGATATCTGGTAGTGGTTAACCTGAGTATTACCACAGCGCAGGCAAGGGGAGAGGTTGAAAAGGAGAGTCCATTAATTGTGGATGGTTATTCTTGATGTGTATTAGCAACACACATGTCACGTGAACAATTAATGTTAAAAAAAGCCCCACAAATTCTGCAACTAACATCCCCCATTCCTTGAACCATCCTGGTAAATCTGCTGTGCCCCGTCTCAGGGACCCTGCCATCCTTCTTAATGTGTGGGCGATCTGTGGTTCGCACAGACCCAGCTGCTCTGAACCCTGTGGGTGATAGCATAGAGCAACAGATGCACTAAACCTTACTGTATGGAAGAGAGTGAGAGACAGAAATCCCGAAGGCATTTAAAATCTATTTAGGATCACACTTGCAAGGCCAAGGCTGACAGGTCTATGGGCTCAGTGCTGGAAAATGGGATTAAAATAGTTAGCTGGGAGATTTCTTTACAGCATAAACCCAATGGACCACAAAACCGTTTTCCGTCATGTAGACCACAGACGCGTAATATAGGAATATGACAAGCCACAATAGAAACCAGGTCAGAGAAGGTGATATTAGAATAGGTGGTACATGATTGATTAATGTTTTTTTTGGAGGAAAATGTGACAGAGGTTACATTGGAGGATGTTGCAGAGATTGAGATGTTTTTGATGCAGAGATAGTGATAGTTCTGAGGCTAGAGAGGAATTATAGAGATAACGATGAGTTGTTCCCTTTCCCAACACGACCTCTTTACTGATGATGATTGTTTCTCTGTCCTCATCTGCCATTGCCTCCATAGGCCTGCGACAATGAGAGTACACAGACAGTATGTTCCTGTTAAGGCCAAGGCTGGGAGGGGTCGAGAATGCTGCATGACCTGAGAAATTGAGGCTCTGGTCAAGAAAATGAAGGGAGAATATGACAGGTACAGAACCTGGGTTTGAGTGAGTCCCTAGGGGACTATAACGGCAGTAGGAGTATACTCGCGGGAAACCAGGAGGCAGAAAGGGGGACATGAGAATAGCTTTGGGAAATAGGTTTAAGGAGAATCCAAAGAGATTCTACAAATACACTAAAGACAAAAGAATAACTAGGCAGAGAATAGCGACCCTCAAAGATCAACAAGACTGTCTATGGAACAGCAGGAGGTGGGAGAGATTCTGTAAGTATTTCATGTCAGTTTTTACTGAAAGGGGATATGGAAGTTAGAGAAGTTGGAGAAATAAATAATGATAACTTGGCAAGTGTACATATTACAGAGGAGGAGGTACTGGATGTCTTAAAACGCATAAAGGTGGATAAATCCCTGGAATCTGATCAGGTGTATCCCAGAACTTTGTGGGTAATTAGGGAAGCTTTTGCTGGGCCTCTCGCTGCGATATTTGTGTCATCGATCGCTCAGGTGAGGTGCTGGAGGATTGGTGCCATTATTTGAGAAAGGTGGTCAGGAAAAGCCAGGGAACTATAAACAGGTGAGCCTGAAGTCAGTGGCAGAGAAGTTGTTGGAAGGGATTCTCCGGGACAGGATTTACAAGTCATTGGAAAAGCAAGAAATGATTCGGGAGAGTCAGCATGGCTTTGTGCATTGAAATCAGTAACTTGGACTTGAGAAAGACACAAAGTTTCACATAACACACTGGTTAGCAGGTTCAATACCATAGAATTCTGGTGGAACTCGCTGTTTGGATACGGAATTGGCTGGAAGGTCAAATAGTCATAGATGGACAGCACAGAAACAGAGACCCATCGGTCCAACCAGGACATGCTGATCAGATATCCCAATGCAATCTAGTCCCACCTGTCAGCACCCGGCCCATATCCTTCCTATTCATATACACATGAAGATGCCTTTTAAATGTTGCAATCATAATGGCCTCCACCACTTCCTCTGGCAGCTCATTCCATACACGTACCCCCTCTGTATGAAAATGTTGCTTCTCAAGTCTCTTTAAAGTCTTTCCCCTCATACCATAAACCTATGCCCTCTTGTGCTGGGATCCCCCACGCCAGGGAAAAGACTTTCTATTTATCCTATCCATGCACCTCAGGTTTTTATATACATAGATAAGATCACCTCTCAGCCTCCGGCGCTGCAGGGAAAACAGCCCCAATCTATTCAACCCCCAGCCTAGCTCAAATCCTCCAACCCTGGCAACGTTCTTGTAAATCTTTTCTGAACCCTTTCAGGTTTCACAACATCCTTCCAATAGGAGGGAGACCAGATTTGTATGCAACGTTCCAAAAGTGGCCTAACCAATGTCCTGTACAGCAGCAACATGATCTCATAACTCCTGTACTCAATACTTTGTCTGATAAAGGCAAGCATACCAGATGCCACGTTCACTATCCTATCTATCTGCACTACAAGGTCTCTTTGTTCAGTTACACTCCTTAGGACCTTACCATTAAGTGTGTAAGTACTGCTAAGATTTGCTTTCCCAAAATACCACTCCTCAGCCCATTCACCCATCTGATCAAGATCCCATTGTACTCTGAGGTAATCTTTTTCACTGTCCACTACACCTCCAGTTTTGGTGTCATCTCACTAACTATACCTCCTATGTTCACATCTAAGTCACTGATATAAATGACGAAAGGTAGTGGATCCAGCAGTGATCCTTGTAACACTCCACTAGTCACAGGCCTCCAGTCTGAAAAGCAACCCTCCATCACCACCCTCTGTCTTCTGCCTTTGAGCCAGTTCTGTATCCAAATGGTTGGATCTCCCTGTATGCCATAAGCTCTAACCTTGCTGAGCAGTCAGTGTCATAGTGCAGGATGCTTTTTGTACTGGAAGCCTGTGATGAGCAATATGCTGTCAGATTGGGTGCTGGGTCCACTGCTTTTGGCCATTTATATAAATGATTTCTATGTGAATATAGGAGCTATGGTTAGTAGGTTTACAATAGACACCAACATTGGAGGTGCAATGGACAGCAAAGTTACCCGAGCGTACAATGAGACTCCAATCAAATGGGCTGAGGAGTGGCAGATGCAGTTTAATTTAGATAAATGTGAGGTTCTGCATTTTGGAAAAGCAAATCAGGGCAGGACTTCTACACTTAATGGGAAGGTCCTGGGGAGTATTGCTGAACAAAGAGATCTTGGAGTGCAGGTTCATAATTCCTTGAAAGTGGAATCATAGATAGGCAGGGTAGTGAAGAAAGTGTTTGGTGTACTTGCCTTTATTGGTCTGTGCATTGAGTACAGGAGTTGTGACATCATTTTGCGGCTGTACAGGACACTCATTCAGCCACTTCTGGAATTCTGCTTTCAGTCCTGGTCTCCCCGCTATTGGAATGATATTGTGAAACTTGAAAAGATTCAGAAAAGCTGCAAAGATGTTGCCAGGTTTGAGGGATTGAGCTATAGGGAGAGGCTGAATAGACTGAGGCTGTTTTCACTGGAGAATCGGATGCTGAGAGGTGACCATAGAGGTTGATAAAATCGTGAGGGGCATGGAGAGGGTAAACAGCCAGGGTCTTATTCCTGTTTAGGTGAGTCCAAAACTAGAAAGCACAGGCGTGAGGGAAAAGATAAAAAAGGGATATTAGGGGCAAAGTTTGAAGCTGAACGTGGCACGTGTATGGAATGAGCTGCCAGAGAAAGTGTGGAGGCTGGTACAGTTACAACATTTAAAATGCATCTCATTGGATATGTGATTGGGAAAGGTTTCGAAGGCTATGGGCCAAGGGCTGGCATATGGGACGAGATTAATTTAGGATATCTGGTCGGCATGGACAAGTTGAACTGAAGGGTGTGTTTCTGTGCTGTAACATCTCTATGACACTAATAAATTAAAATTAAGATAGGTTTCTCTTTTATGGAGAGTTAGCAGAAGGCCAGACAATTCTCCTTGGAGCTGAGAAGGTTAAGCAGTGATTTCGACCAGGAGTTGATTTGTTTCCAGGGTATTTCATTTACAGAGAGACAGAGTGAGAAATTTTTCACGTCACAATTTTTAGTAACTATTTTCAGGTAACTGGCAAATAATGCCGAGGAAAAATGTGAAGATTATTTTACTCACTAAGTTCTGAGCATCTGGAACAGTTTAAAAGACAGCTGGATGCAGACACGGTAGTTATTGTCAAAACAAATTTGAAATTTAACTTTTTTAAGGAAGGATTTTGAGAGGTATGTCCAAATGGGAGGTGAGTTGGGACTGACTGGCACCATCTCCAGAGGGAGAGAGTACAGCCCCAATGGGCTGAATAGCCCCCAGCCCCTATGTTCTGTGATACTGACCCATTCACTGTGAATTATGAAGCTCATCACAGGGCAGAGCCGTAGAGATGTACAGCATGAAAATAAACCCTTTGGTTAAACTGGTCCATGCTGACCAGATATCCCAACCTAATCTAGTCCCATTTGCCAACACTTGGCACATATCACTCTACACCCTTCCTATTCATATACCCATCCAGATGCCAAATGGTTTAATTGTACCAACATCCTCCACTTCCTGACAGAAGATTCCATACACGCACCAACCTCAGTGAGGAAAGAAAATTGCCCCTCAGATCCATTTTAAATTCTTCCCCTCTCATCTTAAACCTATGCCTTCTCATTCTGGACTCCCCGACCCCAGGGAAATGACCTTGTCTATTTATCCTACCCAGGCCCCTCATGGTTTTATAAACCTCTATGAGGTCACCCCTCAGCCTCTGATGCACCTGGGAGGATCCCACCACTCAGGTCACAATGGGGCTTGGCTGATTGACACAGCTTCAAACCAATAGGAGAGTTGGCATGATCCTCCAGCCAATGGGAGTGAATGAGGGGTGGGTCCAGCAGGCCAACACATGACCATCAGCTTTGCAGGCGCAGTGTCACTGTGAGGGGGGACTGAATGTGAAGGAGTGGGAGAGACAGCAGATACTGGGAGAGAGATGGAGTTAGTGTGGACTGGGAAGGTTGATAAACACTGTTTCAGTCTGCTGGACCTGAATTATATACTCCGGGTAAATTAGAATCAAAAGAACTTCGGATGCTGTAAATCACACAACAACCAGAAGGTGCTGGAAAAGCTCAGCAGATCTGGCAGCATCTGTGAAAAGAAATCAGTTCACATTTTCGATCCAGTGACACTTCCTCAGGAACTGATGTTACTGAGAAAAAAAGTCTGTTTTTATGCAGAAGGTTGGGGTTAAGGAGTAAATGATAGGTGGGGATAGAGTCCAAAGAGAGAGATAGGAGCAGTTGGACAAAGGAGTGAATAACGATCTGATGGGGGGAGAGTGAATAGCTGTTTATGGGGACTGTTAGTGGCTAACCATAGGTAGTGTGTAATGGCGGGCTACGTAATAACAAGGCCTGGTATGTGGGGTAGGGGGGCAAAGACACTAGGACATGGGAGAGTTCAGGACCTAAAATTATTGAATTTGATGTTGAAGCCAGAGGGTTGCAGGGTCCCCAAGTGGAAGATGAGGTGTCGTTCTTCCAGCTTGTGTTAAAGTGTGCTGCTGGAAAAGCACAGCAGGTCAGGCAGCATCCAAGGAGCAGGAGAATTGACGTATTGGGAATGTCAGCACTTCATCAGAAATGTGGGTGGTGGAATACGGCTGAGAGATAAATAGGGAGGGGTGTTTGGGGTTGGGGGGAAGCGAGCTCGGAGGCAATAGGTGGTTGTAGATGGAGGGTAGTGGTGAGAGGGTGGAATAAATAATTGGGAAGGAAGATGGGCAGGTAGGACTGTTCAAGAGGCCAGTGCCGAGTTGGAGGGTTTAATCTGAGATAAGTTGCGGAGTGGGAGATGAGGAAACCTTGATGCCATGTGTTTGAAAGTTCCCAAAGTGGAAGATGAGGTGTTCTTCCTCCAGGTGTCGGGTGGCTCGGATTTGGGGATGGAGGACTTGCATGTCCTTGTCAGCGTGGTGGCGGATGGGGTGGGGGGGGTTGGCGAAATGGTCGATCACAGGGCGGTGGGGTTGGTTGGTGCATGTGTCCCAGAAATGTTCCCTGAAATATTCCACAATTTGGCATCCTGAGAGTAAGGGACACAATAGGTGAGGTGTTTGGGTGGGCAGGGAAATCTCTGCTGGATGTGGGAGGATCCAGTGGTGCCTTGGATGGAGTTAAAGGGAAGGTGTGGGCACAGGTTTTCCACCTCTTGCAGTGGCAAGCGAAGGTGCTTGGAGTGGAGGGTGGGTTGGTGGGGACCGTGGATCTAACGTGGAAGTCACAGAAGGTATGGTCTCTGTGGAATGCTGAAAGGGGTGGGGAGGGGAAATATATCTCAGGGGGTTGGATCTGATGGTGGAAATAGCAGAGGATGATGCATTGTATCTGGGTGGAAGGTGAGGATGGTGGGATTCCATCTTTGTTGCATTTGGAGGGGTGGGGTTCAAAGGCAGTGGTGTGGGAAGTGGAGGCGATACACTGGAGGGCATTGTTAACCACATGTGAGGGGAGATTGCAGTCCTTGAAATAGGAAGCCATTTGGTATGTTCTGAAGTGTTCTTCCAGTTTGCATCAAGCTTCACTGGAACACTGCAGTAAGCATGAGACAGAGATGTTGGACAGGGAACAGTCTTGTGTGTTAATGAGCAGGCAACTGGAAGCTCAGGGTCTTTTTTGCAGGCACAATGTAGATCATCAGCCACCATTTCCACCACCGCCACTGAGATGCGAGAAGGTTCCTATCTCCTCCATTAACAGCTGTCCACCTTCCCACTCCTTTATCTTTCCAAATGTTCCTGTCTCTCTTTGGGCTCTGTCCCCACCTATTATTTACTCTTTAACCCCTATCTCCTGTAGTCCAAAGATCTGTAGGTTCGGTGAATTGGCCCAGCTAAGGTTCCCGTAGGGTTCAGGGATGTGCATTAGTTCGGGGGAAATGGAGAGTAATAGAATAGGAGAATGGGTCTGGGTGGGATAAACTTCGGAGGGTGCGTGTGGAATTGTTGGGTCAAAGGGCCTGTTTCCTGAAGGGATTCTAATTTTCCCAGCTGTCATCGGTTCTGAGGAAGGGTCACTGGACCCATGATGACCCATGGTGTGTGTAGGAGGCGGAAAGGGGAAAGGGGAGAGTGGCAGCAGAAACCAGATGAAATTTATCATTGTAGACTGGGAGGGTTTATTTACACTCTGCAAGTCGTTAGTCTGAATTAGAAACTCTTGGTCCCACGTTTGCAGCAAAGGGGAAGATGGCTTGGGCCTCAGGTAGTGAGAGGTCCTGGGTTATAGCCGCCATCGTTATTTGGGGCAAGGTACAGCAAGGAACATGCACGTGTCCTCTTCCTGGGTGGGGGCGGGGCGATTTGAAGAGGAGCATTTACACATCAAACACATACCGAGAGAAGTGTTTGTCTTCACTATTCATCTTGCACTGACTGTGAGCTTTGTTTTGTGAATTCATTTTATATTAATTGAGAATAATTGAGACTGGGATCTCAAAAAAACAAGGTTCTACAGTCAGCGGAGTCCTCAGGATCTGAATATCATTGGCATTTAACTGTGGAATGAGAAAGGTTTGTCTGTTCTGTCTGTGGGAAAATATCTTCAATATTTTTGTCAAGCCAAAAGCAGAAAGATGTTCAAGTCCATGGTTGGATCACCCTTGGGGTATGTGTTCAATTCTTGGCCCCCTAGCTGTGGAAGGAGGTATTGGCGTGAGAGAGAGAGCACAGATTTAACCAAATTCCACCTCGCCTTTTTGCAGGAACTGTCAGATTTAGTCTCAATCATCCACTTTATAATGTTAATCTGTAAACACCCTACTTCCAATTCTCTGCAAATTTCTCGTGGAATCAAATTCCAGCACCATTTCAGGTGGAACGTTCCAGATTCTGACAACTGTCTGTTCATTCAGAAACTGCTAAAGTCCATTTTGACTCTGGGGTTACAAAGGGATGAATTGAAAGATGCAATGCTGGTCTGAGCTCCCATTGAGATGCATTAGAACAGTACAGGAGGCTGAGGGAAGTGTAGGTGTGAGCAGATAATGAAAATGACAGGGCTGCACTGTGAGGGCTGCTTGGCTCAATGAGAGTGTTTTGGAGTTGGGTGTAAATAGTGAGGTGAGACAGGGAGAAGGTGAAGCTGAAACTCAGTTTTAATTCAGGCCTTTCAGAAATTCAGTCCCAATGGGAACAGCCAATTTGTCAGTGATACCTGTGGAGTATTTAAGTTTTTAAAGTATGACATATCAGCTTAAGTAAAGATTTTTTTTGTTATTATAATGGACATGTTTGAAGTGAAGGAAGGTTACTCACTCATTTAAATTCTCTTAATGGGAGTAACTAGATGAATGTAGAGAGACGTTGTGACAGGAGCCCTCAGACCCGTGGTGTGTTCCTCTTGCACAATGTGGGAAATAAGGGCAGCTTCCAGTGTCCCTGACGGCTATTTGTGCAGGAAGGGTTCCCATCTGCAGCTACTGGGAAACTGCCTTTCAGAGCTGGAGCTGAGAGTGGACTCACTGTGGAGCATCTGCAATACTGAGAATGTTATGGACAGCACGTTTAGTGAGTTAGTCACACTGCAGGTGAGGGTTACACAGGCAGAAAGGGAATGGGTGAACATCAGATCAAGTAAAAGGCTCAGGAAGTGAGTACAGGAGTCCCCCGTTATTATCCCCTCCTCATACAGATACTGTATACCGCTTGGGATTCTGTAAGGGCGGGAATGGGTGGGGTGGCTTCCCGGGAAATCAGCATCAGCCAGGTTCATGACACCACAGAGAGCTCTGCTGATCAGAACAAGAGGAATGAGAGTGGCAGGGCTATAGTGACAGGGGATTCAATAATCAGGGGTACAGCCAGGCACTTCTGTGCCCACAGACAAGAATCCAGGATGGGATGTAATCTCCCTGGTGCCAAGATCCATGATATCATGGAGTGGCTGCAGGACATTCTGGAGCTGGAGGGTAAACAGTCTATGGTGGTGCAACACACAGATACCAAGGACATTGCTAAACAGAGGGCTGAGGGCCTGAAAGATGGACATAGGGAGAGCAGAGATACATTAAAATGTAGCTCCTGAAATGTAATAATGTCAGACTTACTCCCAGTGCCATGTGCTAATGAGAGCAGGAATGAGAAGGTAGATCATCTGGATGTGTGACTGGGGAAATGGTGTACCGCAGAAGGGTTATGATTCTTCAGGCACTGGGACTGTTTCTGGGTGGGACCTGTACCAGCCTGACCGGTTACCCCTGGGCAGAGCTGAGACAAATCTGGTAGGGGATTTTGCCAGTTCGATTGGTGAGTTTGTAACTAGTCTGGCAGGGAGATGGGAACGAAAGTGTAGGCTTATGGGTCAGATTCAGGACAGGGAATGGGAGGTAGAATATTAGTGATGTAGTTAGCGGCTCAGAAAGCCAAAGGAAAGGAGGATTAAACGAAGATTGAGTCCCTCTTCATCCATCAGTCCTGACATCCCAGGAAGGTGAGTCAACAAAATCTGGAGCTGTTTACATGTCTATGACTCTGTGCTTCAGCAAAATGGGGGAAATCTGCAATAAAAACAAAAAGTGCTGGAGATCCTCAGCAAATCTGTCAGCATCTGAAATGGTGACAGATGCAGGAAACATTGCAGCCTTGAAGAAGTGTTTAGATGATCACACCAAGCAGGACAATATCGATTACACGCTGAGTGCCAGAACGTGGGACTAGCATGAATACGATGGGGCTGGAAAGTTGACGTTTCAGTCAGGGCTATTTATCAAGACTGACAAAGGGTCCCGACCCAAAACATCAACCTTCCTGCTCCTCTGATGTTGCCTGACCTGCACCTCCCCAGGTCCATATTGTACAGACTCTGACTTCCAGCATCTGCAGTCCTTAACTATCTTCACATCCCAGGACTCATCTGGTTATCCTCCTTTACACTCTCTCAATAAGCAGGAGAGCCTTCCTTGGAAAAGGGGAACAAAGGTGTATACAGTACTCCAGGTGTGGTCTCACCAAGGCCCTTCCAGAAAGGGATCCCTGTCCCCATCTTCTCCATAATGGTCATCAAGCGCACGTGCCTGGTGTGATCATCTAAACACTTCTTCAAGGCTGCAATGTTTCCTGCATCTGTCACAATTTCAGATGCTGCCAGACCTGCTGAGGATCTCCAGCACTTTCTGTTTTCTCTGTTATAGAGTATTGAAAGGGGGGATCTGCAGTTGAGAAATTCAAATTGAACTTCATGTTACTGGATCCATGCCGATCTGAATATCATTGACCTTTTCATCTGGATGGAAAGGTGGTGTATTCTGTCCGTGGGTGAATATTTCAAATGTCTGAGTGACTGGAAAAAGTACTGAGACAGCGAAGTCCATGTAAGTGTGGGGACTATGGAGAGAGATTTCATTGGTTTTTGAAAGTCTAAACAATCATGGCACATTTCCCTGGAACAGGTAAGCCACAGATTGGTTTTGTATGAGGACAATTAGCCATGAAACCAGAAAGACAAAAGGATTCCTGCATCATGGAAAAAGCTATGAAAATGGGATTGTTGTAATGGAGTGAATTATCGATCATTGATTGTAATCCATTGGCGTTGTCACATCGGTTCCAGCGCCGTGGGGAAACACGGGAAATGTGATGAGTGCAGTGTAGGTTTCAGTTATTCAACTGGAAAGGTGAAGAAGAAATTTACAAGGATGATGCCAGGTCTCAGGGGTCTGATTAAAAGGGAGAGGTTGGACAAGTGAGGACATTTTTATTTAGCAGAGGAAACTGCGGGGGAATATTTTATAGAAGTGTATAAGACCATGAGAGGCATGGGTAAGGTGAATGCACTCGGTCTTTTTCACAGGGACTCAAGGATTGGAGGGCATCAGGTTAAAGGTAGAGGAGAAAGAATACAAGAGAACCTGAGGGGCAACTGTTCTACACAAAGGTGGTATGTATATGGAATGAGCTGCCAGTGGAAGTGGTTGAGGTGGGTATATTAACAACATGTAAAAGACATTTGGACAAATACATGGATAGGAAAGTTTCAGAAGCAGATGGGCCAAGTGCAGGGAAATGGGGTTAGTGTGGATGGACAATCTGATTGGCATGGGCCAGTTTGGGCCAAAGGGCCTGTCTCTGCTGCAGGACGTTATAACTCTAAGTGCATTTGCTAATTTTCCCCCTAACTCTGTTGGTATCCTGGGATGTATTCCATCAGGGCAATGAGACTTGTTTATCTTTATCTCCATTAGCTTGCCCAGCTCTCACTCTTTCGTGATAATGGTTGTTTCTTGGTCTTCACATTCCTCAGTCTCCTTATCAATTACTGGCATGCTCTTCGTGTTCTCCACTGTGAAGACTGACTGCTGTGTGCTCATATTCCTGAACCCTGCTGGCTAGGAATAACTAGGCACAGAAATCTGAGAGGTCTTCTTTGAGTCTTTTATTGATGAAACATGGCAGGTACATGGATAGTGTACATGCAAAATGCCTTCAGGCAGCATCAGGTAACTCCCCGCCTGTCCGATGTACAGCTCCCCTTCTTATACCTTTTGTGGTTTGTGACTTTGAATACAGACTGTCTCTCAATATTATCTCCATGGCAACGGCAGTTCAAAAGTCTAATTCAGTTCAGGACTCTGTGGTTAAACCACACACCCCTCCCCCACGCCCCCGTGGCTCCCTCAAGTACCTGACAGGCGCTTCAGTTTCCGTGGGGCTGTCTATCAGGATTCTGATGTGGAGGAGCCGGGGTTGGGGTGGGGTGGACAAAGTTAAAAACCACACATCACCAGGTTATAGTCCAACAGGATTATTTGGAAGTACAAGCTTTTGGGGTGTGCTGTGATTTTTAACTTGATCAGGATTATCTCTATGGTAACAGTTACGTGCTTCAACAATTACAGAGGCCATATGTTCCCCACACAATAGGTTTCCCTCTAGCAGGGTAAACTGCTATTCTGTCCCTGGGGATAGCTACTCATCACTTTTTATCCCCAATTCCATCACACTTTTTCTGTTGAGCTTGGAAGTTTTTCCAATCTCCGAATTTATCCTTGGTCTTTGCCAATTTGTATGCCTTCGACTTCAATTTCATAGACTCCCTTATTTCCTTCGACATGGCAGATTACTCCTTTTCCTGGTCCTTCCTTTTCACTGATATATATTTTTGCGGAGAAATTTGAAAAATTACTTTGATATTCCTCCACTGTCTGAGAACTGTCCCACAGTAAAGTCTTTGCTTCCAGTCTGCATTAGCCAACTCCTGCCTCATCCTATTGTAGTCTCCTTTGTTTAAGCACAGGATCTTGGGATTAGATTTAATCTTCCGCTTTCCATCTGTGTTCTAAATTCAACCAGATTAATGACAAGTCTTTATCAGATTACGAGGGGAGGTGATGTTTCCTGGGTGTTTTGGTTTCATTGTCAGTGACCTTGGCTTTGTAAAAAAAGTCCAGGATAGATATTCACAACAGAGTATTCTGGACGGTGTGAATGTACTACACAGTCTAAAACCATAAATCACTGTCTCCCCTCAGTTTAAAATTGCAAAACCATTATCTCCTACACACTTCCTCACTACCTAAGTTTGGAACGCTAATCCACCTGACTATCCTGCTGTTTCTGAAAATCTCCTTTGGTGAAGGTGGTGAGTTTTGGATTCATCTTTCTGGTTATTACCGTATGAAGATAAGCCCTGGGCACAGGAGAGGCAATGCAGCCCTTCGAACCAGCTCCACCATTTAATTCGGTGATGATTGAGCTCACATCGGTCTCAGCTGGATTTTCCCGCCTGCTCTCTCTCACACTTCAACCCATTGCAAATTAAAAATCTGTATCTCTTCATTAAATTGGCTCACGTCTTGGCATCCACCGCATTTTGAATAGGGAATTCCACAGATTCACAACACATTGAGATAGGTACATTCTTCTTCATGAGAATAGAATAGAATCCCTATAGTGCAGAAACAGGGTATTCATCCATCGAGTCCACACCAACCCTATGATGAGCATCCCATTCAGACCCACTCATTCCCTGTAACCCTGCATCTCCTGTGGCTAATTGCCTAACCAGCACATGCATGGACCCTATGAGCAATTTGGCCTGACCAATCCACCTAACCTGCACATCTTTGGACTGTGGAAGGAAACTGGAGCATCGAACAAAACCATGCAGACATGGGGAGAATGTGTATACTCCACACAGTTGCCTCACGCTGGATTCAAACCCGGGTCCCTAACGCTGTGAGGCAGCAGTGCTAGTCACTGAGCCACCTCTGCTTAAAATCTGCTGCCCATTATTAACCTCCCCACCCCACAATTGGCTGAATGTATATTCCTTACGTCAGAAGTCCGGGTGTCTAAGCAGATGTCTCAGTAAATCCCAGTGACAGCCCACATGTCCTGTGTGTCTGAATGGATATCCTACACGCAACACCCTCCAGCCCACACTTTCTTTCACTTTCCAGAGACAGGTCTCTAGAGGCTTCATGGGGACTACAACTCCCACAGTCCCTGAGGCAGGGACCACATGTGTGTGGGGAAATATATGTATATTCTGTATATGTACAGAATGTGGGTGGGTTTTGGAGCATGTTCTTTGGGTTAACTAGTGGAAAGCATTTCACACTGTGATTGGCTGGAGAAGGGATGCATCTGCCGATGGTATTGATCAGTTGGGGGGGGGGGGGGGGTGCAAAGTGTCACTACACCCAGATGGGACCAAGTTCCATTCGCAACTTGTCATAACACTGGGAATTGACCAATGGGAAACAAAGAAGAATCTGACCCATTCTCCCAGTCTGAAGGTTCCTCTTCTGTCCAGGATCTGCCACCTCCCTTTCTGTTTTATTTTGTTTCATTCTGCTGTTGTATTATTGACTTGCAGCAACTGAAGGGAAAGGAAGTGAACCCAGAAAGGGTGCAGAGTCTAACTAGGGACGGGAAGTGGTGCCGTGGATCTGTTTATCAGTTACTCCATGAGAATGTAGAGGGTGTACATTAGGGGGTAGCAGAGTCAGAATGGTGGGAGAGAGTAAGTGGGCTGGAGGGTTACAGCTTTGGGGGAAGAAAGGGGAAATAGATATTCCACAGAAACTAGAATTGTCTGTTCTGAATTTCTAATCTGTACATATTCCTTTATTCAGGGTGCTAGATAGTGAAGATTTGCAGACTGAAATCTCAAAATCATGTGCAGATTGTGATAAAGTTAACCAGCATTTGAAGAACCAAAGATGGAGAATCACTCGGCCAAAATCCTGCAACACTCTCTCCCAGCATTGTCGGTCTATCTGCGCCAAATGGACTGTGAATGGTTCAAGACAGCAGAGGTTCCCATCTTCTGAAGGGTAACTAGAGATGGGGAATACAGGCTGACTGAGCCAGTGATGCCCATATCCTGGAAATGGGTTCTATCTCTCATTGCTGAAACCCAGTTGATGTTACTGCAGGATGATGAGGGATGCTGAGTGCATCCTCCAGGAAGAGCACCATCATATTACCCCTGCCTACACCCACACAGCAACGTCACTGGAACAAAAGGCAGTGAAGCCAAAGGAGGACTTAGATACAGTTCTTCAAGGTAAAGTCATGAAAAGGGATTGGAACGCAGCAGGAACAGGAGACTGAGCAGGATGGTCAGCTGTTTCCCATTGAATGGTGGAGCAGGATTGAAAGGCTGAATGGTCTCCTCCTGCTGCTATCTCCCAGGTATGTATATAGCCATGGAGCCCGGGTAGGAAGAAGGGGGCAGGAATTCTCCAGGAGATTGCACTTCCACAACAGATTTCAGTGAGGGATGGTTTGATGGATTTTATTTAACATTTATCTTTAACACAAGGTTTGTAAATTTTGGTTTTAAAACGTTGTAAGAGCTTTTTGCACCGCAAGCAAAATTAAAGAAAATAAATTGAACTGTTTGAATATAACAGTTTTAAAGCTTTCAACCTCCTGTAAAACAAAATCCTGTCTATTCCCAGACGCCATCACTTTCCAGCTCCTCAAACTCCATTACGCGCCAAGCAAACCATTACAAGTGACAGAGTGAGAAGGGACTAAATCAAAGTAGAGTTGTGGGGAGGGGGCAGGGGTGGAGATAAAGTACTGTATCCCCTGCGGTGCCCACCTCTATCTAAAGGCATTGAGGGCATTGATCCACACCACATGCTCCTTCTCCAAGGACACCCTGCTGTGTAGCCTTTATCCTCAATCATAGAATAAAATCCCTACAGTGTGGAAGGAGAGCATTGGCCCATCAGACCCCAGCGACCATCAAAAGAACATCACGTCCAGAGCACACTCTCACTGTAACCCTGCATTTCCTATGGCTGATCCACCTCGTCTGCACAATCCTGGATCCTGTGAACAATTTAGCACAACTGATCCACCTAACCTGCACATCTTTGGACTGTGGGAGGAAGCCAGAGCACCTGGAGAGAATGTGGGAACTTCACACAAGCCGTTGGACAAGGCTGGACTCCAACCTTGTGCCTGGTGCTGTGAAGCAGCCGTGCTACAATCACAATTTAAATCAAAACAGATGATCCCTGCTCATTGTCACTTTGCTGTTTGTGGAGACTTACTGCCCAGAGAGACATCCTGAGGTTCAGAAAGTGGCAATGTAAGTTCAGTCACCTCCAGCCCAGTTAATGTGATTAACAACAACACCATCAATCCTCCAGCAGTGTCATCATGTACAAGGTCCACTCCTGACTCTGATGGACAGTAACATCAGAATCAGAATCCTGCAGTCCACACGGATCAGGGGGTTGACCACTTCCCTGTGAGCACTCACTGGGCTCTCAATCGTGTTGAAGACGCCGCAAATCCCTTGTCACACAGAGGGGTGAACAGCTCCTACCCAGCGTGAACCCGCTGGAGTCTCGGGGGCAGGATGAATCACTGAGTCTGTATCCCCTGGGATCCACAATCCCCGTTTATTTCCTTCTTCCACTTTCATTCGGGCTATTGAACTCTCGGTTTCAATCCTTTCTCCTGTCATGCTCTTCAACATGTCCGTGTGGGTGGACGCGAGACAGCTGGGATTTAATGAAGGGAAGTGGGGATGAGGCGGAAACACGAGGAGAGGTGACAGCAAAGACAGTTCTCATTGTAACGGCAGAGTTTCTCCGTGACACAGTGAGTGGTGAGGCACCTGAGATTGTGGGGGGAGGCAGATTCAATCAGGGATTTGGTAAGATACTCAGACAATGACCTGTCCATCTGATTGTTAACTCAGATAGATAGATAGAAAGATGCACATTTAGATAGCACCTTTGATGATCTAGTGCAATGAAGCATGCTTCCAACCCAATGACTTCAACCACAAATCTCTGAAAACACAAACACAAAGCTTTCTACTTGTACCAGGCTGTCTCTGAGCCTCCTCTTTTCTTGAGAAAAGCGTTTTGAGCTGTTCAGCCTTTCCTGGTGATTATAACCGCTATGTTCCTTTAGGATTTGTGACTGAACCTTTACTTTCCTGTTCCTTGTGAGTGATGAAAGGAGCAGAAACAGCTCCTGACCTGTGACGGGTTTCGGTTGGAGTATTTATATTTACAAATCCATTCCCACCCTCACATACAGTGTGAAATTGATGTAAAACTGAAGGGAAAGAGTGAGTGAGCACCCACAGAATCATATGTGTGAGTTGAATGAACCTGGCATGAGGAAAATGGGACAACACTCGCAACTAGTTAGAATCACAGAATCTAGTGGGTGCAGAAAGAGTCTATTCTGCCCATCGTGTCTGCAATGACCTGCTCACCCACCCTACCCCCATATCCCCACATTAACCATGGCTAGCCCAACCCACCTAAATTGCACACTGCGACCATGTTAGCATAGCCAATCCAGTAACGTTACACATCTGTGGGAGGGTCACAAATGACTCTGACACAAATGCTCTGCTTTTCAAAATAAAATCAGGGGGAAACTGCAACCGGAAAGATTTCTGATTTATCTCAGGAGGAAGAGAATTCAAAACTCGTGCCATTGACCCAGGGGGCGCAGTGATAGTTACAGAGGTCTAGGAACCATCAGAGATGTAACAGGTTGTGAGCAAGGTGGGGGTGAGACAAGGACATCAAGACACTCTGTCACACCGCCGAAGGCAGGAGAGATTAAACAGCAGAAATGGTCGACCCCCCCCCCCAAGGTCATGGGGGATAGAATTAGGGCTGGGAAAGAAACAAGGAAACAAGGTGTGCAGCTGTCAAAGAAATATGTTAAAAACAGATTATAAAAGCATAGAGGGCAGAGTACAGTCTGAAATTGTTGCTCTCAATGGTGAGTACAAAAAGCTGTAAAGCCTGGGGTGTTTACAGCCAACACATACTCAGGATTGGCCAAATGGGCTCAAACTGTGCTGTACCTTTCTGATAATTTCTTTTTCTGACATTTGTCGTTAAAGTCTGATGACGCTCGTAACTTTTCAAATTGGACTGGAGTTTAATATTCTGGAGACGTGTCAAATAAATCACATTGATCACATTCTGCAGATCTCAGTCCATTACCCTGCATGTTCCAGCATTTCAGTTACATCCATGTCCTGCCGGTGGGACAGGACATACAAGGATGGTGACGATGGTGTCTAAGTCATTGTAAGCTATGATTCTGTGCATATGATTGTGTCAGCTTGTTGCTTGACTAGTCTGCGTTCCAGTTCACCCAATAAGATGTTAGCAGAGTGAGACACTACAGTTGGAACTCCTCTTCTCACCAGTTCCTTTCTTTTCTCCTTTTAAAAAAATCCTTTCTCTCTTACTCTCCACTTTGCAGACTCTGACACAAGTGTCAACATTGACTCATGACATTTTTTTTTAAAAGGACATGTCTCTACAAGAAAACCAATGGAGGAAAATATATTATTCTTGCATCAACTGCATTTTTAAACAAAAACAATCCTGTTCAATAAACACTTTTTTTTTCCCTTCAATTCTATCAAGCGAGCTATTTGATCCCTCAGTTTACCGATCTTAATAAATATCCAATCAATTTCAGAGCAACATGCTTACAAAGTATTGAACCAATGTATCTGTTTAGGTTTTAGCATTAGTTATTAAGTCATTGCCATTACAATAATTGCATAATAATTGGTCTGGGTAATAAGTATACTGAGGTTCACAATTTAATTTATTGACTGTTTGAAAAATGGTACAGTATATCATTTTTTCAGGATTCTAACAGTAATTATTAAAGAATTTGCATGACAATAATTATTATATGGTTTAGTTTATCTTGCTAACAACTACAGTGAAGTTTATATTTGAATTTAATCCAATCTTCCCTCATACCTATAAAGTAATATAAAAATCCATTTTATTTCCAATCAACACACCTACTAAAGAATCCATTATTTCTGATGCAACATGCACTGTTAAAAATATGACTTTTGCTCATTTGAATGATCTGTGTAATCCCAGCCTTATAAATTTAGAAAAACCTAATTACTTTTCCCTGCAACAATTCTTGTTTATTTTTGCATATAGCACAGTCAAATAGCAAGATGAAATTTATCATTATTCTTAAGTATGCTAATACAATTTTGACAATCTATATGTTGCTAATATATAAATGTTCATTTCCGTCCATAGAATATCGAACAGTACAGCACAGTACAGGTCCTTTGGCCACGATGTTGTTCCGACCTTTTATCCTCCTCTAAGATCAAACTAACCAACATGCCCTTCATTTACTATCATTCATGTGCCTATCCAAGAATTGCTTAGATGTCCCTGATGGATCTGAATCTACTACCACCACTGGCAGTGCATTCCACGCACCCACCACTATCTATAAAGAAAACATCTCTGACATCTCCCCACAACTTCCCCCATTCACCTTAAAATTATGCATTTTGTGGGGAAACGTCTTTCATTATCCATTCCATCTATGCCTCTCATCATCTTACTCAAAGCTATCAAGTAAACTCTCATCCTCTTTCACTGCAATGATCAAAGCCCCAGCTCCCTCAACCTTTCTTCATAAGACATGCCTTCCAGTCCAGGCAACATCTTGATAAATCTCATCTACACCTTCTCTAAAGCATCCGCATCCAAAGTGTAATGAGTTGATCAGAACCGACCACTATATTCCAAGAGTAGTCTCACCAGGGATCCATAGAGCTGCAGCATAACCTCGTCACTCTTAAACTCAATCTCCCTGCTAATGAAAACCAACACACCATGCACCGTTTTAATAACCCTATCATCTTGGATGTCAGGTATGAGGGATCTATGGACGTGGACCCCACAATCCCACTGTTCCTCCACATTGCCAAGAATCCTGCATTTAATCTGAAAATATGCATTCAAATTTGAAATTCAAAAATGAATAACTTCACTTTTTCCCCGGTTGAACTCCATCTGCCACTTCTCAGCCCAGCTCTGCATACTGTCAATGTCCTCTAGCAACCTACCAATGCCCTCCACACGACCCACAACTCCACCAACCCTCATGTCATTGGCAAACCTCCTAGCTCACCCTTCCACTTCATCATCCAAGTCATTTGTAAAAATCACAAAGAGCAGAGATCCCAGAAATAATCCCTTCAGAACACCATTGGTCACCGTGCTCCAAGCTGAAAACTATCGATGTAATCTCACCCTGTCTTCTATGGGCCAGCAAATTTATTATCTAACCCGGCAGGTTTCCCTGTATCCCATGCCTCATTACTTTCTAAATGAGCCGACCATGGGGAACCTTATCAAACACCTTGCTAAAATCCATATACACCACATCCACTACTCTGTCCTCACCAATGTGCTTGTCACATCCTCATATATTTCAATGAGGCTTGTGAGGCATAACCTGCCGCTCACAAAGCCATGCTGACCATCTCTAATCAATCAATGCTTTTTCAAATAATCATGAATCCTATCTCTAAGAATCCTCTCCAATAATTTGCCCACAATTGATGTAAGACTGACTCATCGATGATTCCCAGGATTATCTCAATTGCCTTTCTTGAATAAGGGAATAACGTTTGCCACCCTCCAATCATCTGGTCTGACTCCGGTGGACAGTGAGGATGCAAAGATCATTGCCAAAGTACAGTAATCTCTTGCCTCCCTTCCCATAACAACCTAAGTTATATCCTTTCTGGACCAGGGGACTGATCTATCCCCATGACTTTTCAATATTTTCAGCACATTCTCAGACTTAACATCGACCTGTTCGACCATATCAGCCTGTTTCACGCTGTCCTCACAAAGAACAACGTCCCACTCACTCGTAAATACTGAAGCAAAGTACTCATTAAGGACCTCCCCTACCCTCTCAGACTCCTGGCACAAGCTTGCTTCACTATAAGGGATATAAATGTGGAATTACGCCTCAGTACTGAATTAATGTAAAGATATTGCAGTGTAATCACTCGATTACTTTGAATATTGAACTGTATTTTAACTGAGAAAACACAGTTGAATTGATTTGATTATATTTCACATCATGCTAATGTTTATTGTATTTCAAACCACAATAAGAGTTTCATTTTTACATATATAAAACTTAAAATTCATCGCACGTTTATATACAGAAAATAGAATTACCATCTGCTTGTTCCTTCCTTTTTCAATGACTGTTCATTTTGAATTTGTGGAAGTTGTACGTTGTTGAATGGAAGGGAAATTGTCTTCAACTGAATATTCACATTGAATGATGCATTTTTAAATCAAAGTACAATGATCACGCAGTTTTGTCAATTTGTCTTTCAAAGAATTGTCATGAGATTCCTGTTTATTTAAGAGTATCATTCATTTATTCTATTGTTATTGTAAAATATTGTTCAATTTCCAGTCCATTACACACAGAAACTACCTAATTAATTCCCATTCAAATTACAACAATAAACGGCTGATTAGTTTTCATTTGAGAAACCACATGAAACACAATATTGCAGTCCTGCCGTCCTGAGTGGGAACATTATGAAAGGAGCCTGTGGAGCTGTGGCAGTGTCTCTATTACTAGACCCGAGGGAAGGTTTCAAATCACACCTTCAACAGAAATATAGCAAGAGCTATCTGAATGTTGATTAGAGAGTACCTAAGCACAGACTGAATTGCTATTCAATATAACATTAGATCTGCTTTTATCTATTATATCAATCATCACAAAATCTGATACTTATCAGATTACCAGGTTACCAAGAAATATGTGTTGGAAAATTCGCTTCAGCCACTTTGCTTTTACAAAAGACTTTCATCTGTCCCTGTTTTCTCTAACTGAAAGAAATATGAAGAGGATTTTCACTTTTACGAAAAAAGATGACATGTTTCCCATATAAATTAATGCTTCTTCGACTAAGGCCTTTTCAGATTATGTAAGGTTTCATAATAACACTTTACTTTCGGATAGTGGGGATACCTGTATCTAATTCTGTCGCTTATAAGTTCCTGGAGAATATTTGAAAATGTTGCAGAATTCAAGATTACGATGTCTAAGTAATTAGATTGATCTTTTTTTTGTTGCAAAGGGGCAAGTCCAAACAATTGAAACACATTAAACATTATTCTCTCATGCTATAAATTTGAAATAAAGTTGATACCTTCTTCAGTAAACTAACAAACTCTACCATCTATTACTTGTCAGTCAGCTGATTGCTTACTTTGTAACTAAATGTTGTTGATTCATCTAAATATTACTCTGTCCTTTGATCAAAGTGAATTTGTAATTGTTGTTCAGTTTATGAATTGTCAGATACTTGTTTTTATTTTTCCATTCACCTGTTCATTTTGACCATAAGATTGAAATGCTTTGAAAATATTGGAGTTCGTTCATTTAAAAATAAGGTTTGCACATCTCTCACATATCTCATTTCTTGTATTATGATTCAAGAATGTTTTTTGGTGGAATTCAAGTAAATTCCAAACATTTGTTCACTTCAAATAAGGTCTTTAACACCCAGTTATCAATCTGATGTTAATGTTTCAGCTGGTTACATTGACATTGATTAGGTACTCATTCAGAGAGATCAACTGACAATTATAAACTATTTGCAGGATTATTGAATTGAAAGAAAGATTCAGACGTGCAAACATTTTTTGGAAGGAATTGCTTTTTCATTCAAATGTGTAGGCTTTTCAAGAATTCTATATCGCCTTTCACTGGTTTTCTTGTCGAGAAATCAAATTTATAATTCATGTGAATTCTAATGTGTTCGTATTTTGAAATTTGCATCAGATTTAAGAAGAAAAAGAGGAAGAATTAACATGGAATCTTCAGTGAATAGAAAGCACCGTAAATTAAATTGATCGAGGCAACTTTTAATATTATCTCTGAACATTCAGTCAAATATTTCTAATGTCAAAAGAGAGTGGTGCTGGAAAAGCACAGCAGGTCAGGCAGCATTCGAGGAGAAGCAGAATCGACGTTTTGGGCATGAGCCCTTCATCAGGAATCTTTTCTGATGATGGCCTAATGCCCGACAGGTTGATACACCTGCTCTTTGGATGTGCCTGCCCTTTTCCAATGCTACAGCTTTCCTCACTTTCTCCAAATATGTTTAATGAACACGAACTGAATATGTTCGCATCAGCAGTTGAACAAGACCAAATTAACACATTTCTTTGCAATATCTATAGTGAAAACCTGTTTGAGAACATGCAACAAATCAGATCAAACAACATCTCTTGCCATTAGAACCCTTGGCCATCCATAATAAAGTATAACCATGCTTTGAACAACCAGTATGGTGTATAACTACTGAACTGAAATATCAGAGGGACAACGATTGCATTTATTGGAGGGAATGATAACCAGATCCTTTATGTGATAATGGTGATTGATCTCAGAAACAATAAAATTTTACTGTGATTATTCCACTGAACAGTAATTAGATGGTCATGAAGATATTTGTGTGGCTTAATGTGCAGGGTTTTGTGTGAACATTGATTTCAGTGACATTTAAATATTTTACAAGATTGACAATTAACAGTTAAAGATAAGTTTTAAATGCAACATTTAAAAAAAATGTCAGTTTTGTTTAGCAAAACACAATTCTAAGTTTATGGAATCCCTACTGTATGGAAACAGGCCATTTGGCCCAACAAGTCTACACTGACGTTCCAAAGAATAGTCCACTCAGCACCATTCTGCTCTCAGATTACTGGACATTTATCACTGACTAATGTACCTAACCTATACATCCCTGAACAGAACGTGCAGCTTAGCATGGCCAATTTACCTAACCTGCATATCTTTGGATTGTGGGAGAAAACCAGAACATGCAAACTCCGCGCAAACATGTGGCCGAGGATGGAATCAAACCCAAGTGCATAACACTGTAAGACACGAGTGCTAACCACTGATCCTCTGTTCTCAATGCCCAGCCCCCATGCAAGAAATGAGATAAGTGAGAGACGTGCAAAGTCAAATTTCAAATGAACACTCTCTGATGTTGCCAAAGCATATCAATCTTACATTCAATACGAATAGGTGAATTGAAAACGAAAAATAGAAATCCCTGGCAAATCATGAATGAACAATAATTAGAAAATTAATATGATCAAAGGGCACAACAATATTCGGATGAATTGCATTGTTTAATTACAAAATTGGGAAAGGGCTAACTTGGGAAGTGAAATTTGTTTTCTTCACTGATGAAGAAATTGACTTGCTTTTCATCTTTGTAACACTGCAGAATTGCAATTTATGTGCCTGAAATGTTTGAATTAAGCTCTTCCCAATAAAAAAAATCAGTAAAATCACATTGACTTCTTCATCTTTAAGACTGCAACAACATCAAATACTTTCCAGGAATTTAGAACCAGCAGAATTAGTTAATTTGGTTGCTTGGGAACTCGAAGAGAATAAACAGCAGATTCTGTGAATTAGTCATTCAATGTGATTATTCAGCTGAAGACAACATCCCTTCTTTGCAAAAATGCTCAACTTCGAAAAATTCAAAATGCATTCTCATTGTTTAATGAAACAATACAGAAATGTTAATTCTTTTTCATTTGACTTAACAAAACGCAGGAATTTTACATGATTTTGTGTCATGAAAAATACTTAAATCTTATGATGATTAGAAATACAGTAAATGTTCGCATCAAAGTGAAATATATTTAAATGAATTCAATTATGTTTCTGCCGGTAAAATAAGAATTAATATTAACAATGATTGAGAGATTGCACACTATATTAGTTATTCGTGTAAAGAGCCGTAATTCCATGTTCACAGCACGTACTGGATTGAATAATTATTAGGTATGAGCAACAACTGAATTATAAAATTCGATCAATGAATTTAGAAATAATGAGAAATCTCGTTTTGCTATTTGACTGAGGAATATGTGCAAACAAACAGGAATTATTGCAATGAAAAGTAATTGCAGGTCTGTGAATTTAAATTCTGTGATTACAGAGATCATTCAAATAAGCAAACATCAGACATTCACAATTAATGTTGGATGGGAAGTCCTTGGATCCATTGTGGGAAACTTGACCTGAAAATAAAGTTTCATATTGCAGTGTTGGTACTCAGAAACAATTGGTTAAATTAAAATGTGAATCTCACTTTACTTGTTCAAAAGACTTTCTTAAATAATTGCACAATTATTATCATGACAATGACTTGATAATGTTGCTATACGAGCAATTAAAATGATTCAATATTTCAAAATATTTGCTGTTATGTTGATTGGATATTTATTAAAATTGGTAAATTGTGGAATAAAATATAGTAACTAGCTTTGTGAATTGAAGAAAAAATGAGCCATTCAGTGATTATAGAAATTTTTTTTCTTTCTTTACTAAAAAATGAAGGTAACACAAGAAATATGAATTTCTATCAAATGGTTTCATCATAGAGACATGTTATTTTAATTGAGATGATTAATATTATGGTCAGAGTTCAGACATTTGTGTCAGAATTTGGAAGAAAGTTAATCGATAATGAAAGTGAGCATGAAAGTGAACAAATGATACAGTCAGTGACATTTGGTACATAAAAGAATTATAATAATTGTTCATTATTGTACAGTGATGTTGGAATAGAAAAGACAAAAAGAATTAACATGTTCAAAACAGTTATTTTCTTACAATTAAATGAAACCAATAATCATTTTGCAAAGCACATGATTTGGAAAAAAAAAACAGTCATTTACTGTGTTATATAAACTGAAAACTACTTCCATTTTGCAAAAATGGAGACTTTCCCAAATTCAAAACTTAGGTTTGCTGAATTATACAACAAAAACGGTTGTAATTTGAAATATCTCTTGCACACAAATTTAAAATAAGCCATCTTAAAGATTTTTAGAATCACAAAACGTTTGTTGTTTGCATGATTGTATTACAGTCAATATCGTGATAAATTGGAAGCATTGTTTTAAGCAACATAAATCATCTTTAACTACTGAACTGAAATAGAAGATAACAGTTGCACTTGTTGCATAGAATAGTAAACAAATGCTTACTGTTGTCATTGGTTTCAGGAGCAATAAGGTACTTACTCAGGTTAATCTACTGAACAATAATCAGATGGTGATGAAAGTCTTTGTGTTGTTTTATGGGTATTGTTTAGTATGAACATTTGTTCGATAAAATTGAGATATTTACATGAATTAGGAACAGAGTGATAATTGGGTGCGAATGATCTGATTTAAAATCAGACAGTTTTTGATATTTACGAGGATTGCTGAACGAAACGTTCTTAAACCATCATGCAATCAATGGGATAAGTGACAGATATGCAAATTTAACTTTCAAATGAACACACCCTGATATTTTCACACCATTTCAATGTCACATTCAGTATAAATAGATGACTGGAAAGCTAAAAACAAATCTCACACAATTCATAAACTGACCAAAAATTGATAAATAATAGCAAGTGACATTTGTTTATTTTACTGAGAAGTAATTGATCTTTTCTCATATTTATAGCAGTGGAGCATAAAATTCTGTGTTGTTTTAACTAAGATCTACAGAACAAGAGAAAGTTAATGATTATCATGACTGCATATTTCAGCTTTATGACTGCAACATTCTCAAATATTTTCTCAGGAATCTTGATTGAGTGGAATTAGATACATTTTGCTGTGAGTGACTAGAAGAAAGTATATAGCAGATACTGTGATTATTGAAATGGACGATGATACCTCCAAATAATCTACTGATATTGTGATTGGATATACAGTAAGTGTCAGAATCAAAGTAAATTATAATCAAATCAATTCAAAAATGTTTCCAAGTTTAAAATAAATACAACATTCACAATGATTGAGAGATTGTACACTGTAATGTCCTTGCAGTATTTATTGTACAGAAGCATAATTCCACATTTTTAGCCCTTACTAGATTGCACAATTATTAGATATAAGATATATTAGCAACAAATGGATTTTAAAAATATATATTCGTGAATTTGAGAATAATGAGATATCTCATCGTGATATTAGACTGAGTAATATGTAGAAATGAAGAGTAATATCGCAGGGAAAAGTAATTGGAGTTCTCTGAATTTCAAAGGCTGAGATAATTGTTATATTTCACCTGAGCAAAAATCAGACATTTACAAAGAATTTTGCAAGGGATATTATTGATCGTTTGGTATGTGCATGGGCCTGAACAAATAGGTATTAACATAGTAGCATTGACAATAAGAAAGAATGAATGACATTTTCAAAAAAACACTGCATTTTTACCAAGTCTATGTTAAATTGCTGTGCAATTATTGTAATTGATAATTGCTCTTAGAATCCTGACAGATAAATTGACTTAATATTTTGAAAACACTTTGCTCTGAAGTTGATTGGATATTCATTAAGATTAAGGAACTGAAAATTAAAGCATAAAACTTAGCTGGATGGTGTGAAAAAATCATTCAGCAGCAATTGAAAAAAATGATTTTGTTTAAAAATGCAGGCAATGCAAGATTTATATGGTTCCAATAGTTTTATTGAAGAGTCATGTCAATTTTGTTGGTGTAATTTTTACCACAATAAATGTTCTGATATTTATTTCAGAATTAGGAGGAAAAGAATTAGGCCATGAAAGTGACTATTATTGTGAACAAAACACAGGGGTCACTGACATTTGATACAGAAAGGAATTCTCATAATTGTGTGATTATTGTTCACTGACATCTAATATGGGAGGAAAAGGAGAATTGTCAACATTTCCAAGCAATTTTTTTCTTATTATGAAATGAAAATAAAAATAATTTTGTAGGGCAATTTGTTTGAAAAAAGGAAACAGTCATTTCATATGAAATTTGAGCTGAAGACTCGTTCACGTTTCCCCCCATTGGAGTCTTCACAATAATTTAAAGCTTAGTGTTGGTTGAACAAAAGAACAAACGGATATAATTGAAATGTTTTGTTGTACACCAAAAAATAGTAAATGTAAAGCAATTTTATCATGAAAATTATATCGCTCTGAATGTAATCATTTCAAACACAATAAATGTATGTGTTGAATTGAAATGTCATCATAGCTGTAGAATTGTTTTCACTGGCAGGGAATGAGGACTCAGGAGGCAATCTGAGCTCAGCCATGTGGAAGATGTTTACTCATGCAGCAACCAGTTAATGAAGGGATCATCCCCGGAAGCCCATCTCGGAAGGGAGATCCATAACACACTGTAACATGCACAGTAAAAAGCAGCATTTTTATGGACTTTCTGCATCACAATGGCCACATGCAATGTGGTTACAGCCCTTCCCTCCTCATCCAGCCACCCAATTGAAACACATAATCGCAGATGGGCATTCTAATGGACATCCCCAGATTCCTATTGGGATCTTTCCATGTATCTTATTGACTTAGATTCCAAAGCTATTCCTGAACTCCCTCGGGCCTCTCAGGATACCTTATCAGCTGGGACATTTTGAGTTCTGCTATTCATTATATTTTATTTTATCAAAACCAATTACTCCTCATATTGTTCACTGTCTTAGTTATATATGTACAAAGAAATCGAAAAGACAGTTAATTTTAGCCTACTTGCTATAATATTAGCAATATGACTTGTGTTATAAAGTTCGTTATATTGTGTAAAATTATACAGCTACTCGTTCTTTCAGGACTTTATAATTAATGAGCAGTCAACATCATACCGTGAAGTTAATTCCTAAAACTAGCTAACTTCAAATCTCGTTCTAAATGCTTTTCTATAATGTTTTTAGTCGGCATTGGTTACATATATCAAACTTACATTGCAAATTTCCCCTATTATACTCAAGAATCTGTAATTAGAACCTATGTTTAATATTCTGAGTAACTGTAAAATAATAACTATTTCTGACAAATGAACTTTTCTGTTGTCATGATAGCTGCTTAGTGAGTTAACTGTGCTGCACCCTACAGCTGCTGTTTAGTCATTTACTGGGACAATTATCCTTTCATTTATGAAGATCAGGATTGGTCATTTGTCTGTATGTCGGCATGCTCTTATCAAGAAATGTCAGGAATGCTGTCGTCCTGGCGTTGGAGTAGGTCCATTGGTAGTGTGCTTTCTTTTAATTTAAGGCTGGAACAGAATGTTAATCTAGTTTATCACCCCCTGACACCTTGTGTTTTAGTTCTAAGGTAGGCTGCCTGTTTTTGATTGTCAGGCATTTTGTACGAGCCAATTTGGACCATTCTATTCCAGGTGGGGCAGGCCATGCCCAGAACAGTAAATCAACTAAGATTCAAGTATTGAAATAAAAATCACCATTCGCTACCATTGGTTTCTGTACAATGCAATACGTTTACGTTACTGAGCCTTATTTTCACACTTAAAGCTAGATATACTGGATTTGATCAATTCTTAAATATTAGATATAAGTAACAATTAATCTTAAAAACATTTCATAGCAACACTTAAAAATGGTTAGAAATCTCATATAGCTGCCCTTCATGTGTAAAAATGAGCAGCATTTATTGGATGTAAAATAATCAGACGTCTCTTAATATGTAAGGCCGAATATTAATCCAATGATTTCTGTGAACATTCAAATGAGAAGGGAACAGATATTATCTGTGAGTGTTGGATAAGGAATCATTAATTAGTTTGTGTTTGTGTTATCCTGGAATAAGAGAACTATTATTATTCTTTTAATATTGACACTAAGAAATAATGGATAAAATTAACATGTGAATTTGACGAAGTTTGTTACAAAACCTAAACTGAATTACTATGTGATTTTTGGAATGGCAATGAATTGATAATTAATTTTAGAACTTTGGCAAAGTAAATGATTCAATATTTCCAAATGGATTTGCTCTGATGTTGACTAGATATTTCTTCATTCTGGCATGATGACATGGAAAGACATTAGACATTCAGTGAACGTTGATCAGAAATGGTTTGTCATTCACAATTCTCAGATCTTCAAGATTTCTATCCTTGGTTTCTCTACTTTTCTTCTGGAGAAATATAATATATAATAAGAACAAATTCTGCATTGTATTTAATTCATGCAATTTTTCATATCATCAATATTTAGACATTTGAGTCAGAATTATAATGAAAATAAGTCAATAAGGAAGATTTATTTTCACAGAAACATACAGTCAACAGCATTTATCAACGTATTTGTTTCAATATTGTCTCTGAATAAACAGTTAAATACGTTTAATGGGGATCTGTTGACAATGTAATCAACCACAATATCATTTTTATCATAATTTTTGGATTGGAAATCTATCAGAAAAAAAATCCTATATTCAGGACTTGCTTCATCTCGATACATGTTGCACGTAGTATCCTCAGGCATAAGTAATAAGGTGTTATCAATAATCTGGGAAAGACGTAGTGTGTAAATTATAATAAGGTGTCTCTTACATATGTTTGGATCTGGTGAGACTGTGATGTTTGCTATGATTATTCATCCTGAGAACAATAAGGTACGTACAAAGTGTTTTTCACCGAACAGTAATTAGGTGGTCTTGAAGACCATTACAAGTACTTTGATTTCAATAATGTTGAGCTGATTTCCATGATCTGGGAAATGTTTCACAACATTTACCAAAATTCTGGATTCTAAGCATTCAATGGGTTTCGTGCAAACACCCTTCACTTGTCGTCATTCTCAAGTGAGGTGTCTGATGCTCAGGCACTGGCTGGAAGTCAAGGTGCCAGGAAGTCTGCTTCAACCTCTCCAAAACACAGCTCTTGGGCTGGTTGTAACAGCATCTCCCGAACCTTTGTGAGCTCTTTGACCGGGCTTTCCACTGTTTTCTGGAGCTGGTTACTTTGTCTACTGTTTCCTTTACTTTGACCTTTTTTTTTAGCTCTGCTTTTCCCAGCTGTAGGAATATTTAGAATGTTCAATTATGGGCCACTGGTCACTTGACCTTAGCGGACAGATAAAATATGGTTCACTTACTGTTGTAATAACGAATTGAGAATGAATCTTTGCATTTTAATAAATAAAATGTTTCAATTTTATCAGTGGTTTACAATGACATTGATTAGATAGTCATTAAGAGAGATCAACTGACAATTATAAGCTATTTGCAGGATTATTGAATTGAAAAAGGATACAGACGTACAGAGATTTTTTTGGAAGGCATTGCTTTTTCATTCTAATATCTTTGTTGTTCAAGAGGTCTATGTAGCTGTTCATTGGTTCTCTTGTCCAGATGCTAGTTTATAATTCATATTGCTTTTATTGTGCCCGGAGTTTTGAGATTTGTATCAGATTAAGAAGAAAACGAGGAGCTATTAAAATGAGAACTTGAGTGAATAGAAAGCACAGTAAATTTAAATTGCAGAGGAAACAGAGAGTATTTGTTTCAAATAAGCAAATATTTTTTATGTCGAAAGTGTGGTGGTGGAAAAGCACAGCAGACCAGGCAGCATCCATGGAGCCGGAGATTCCCGATGAAGGCTTATTCCTGAAATATGGTTCCTCCTGCTCCTCAGATGCTGCCTGACATTCTGTGCTATTCCGGCACCACATTCTTGACTCTGATCTCCAGCATCTACTTTCCTCACTTTCTCCAAATATTTGTAATGGACATGAACTGAAAATGATCGCCTCGGCAGTTGAACAAAACCAAATTTACACTTTTTTGTGCAATATTTGGACTGAAAATTGTTTGTGATCATGCAACACATTAGGACATATGAACACCTCTTCTGTTAGAATCCTTTGCCATTTATAATAAAGAATAACCACTGCTTTGAACAACCAGTATCGTGTGTAATTACTGAACTGAAATACCAGAGGACAACTTCTGCATTTATTGGAGGGAATGATAACCAGATCCTTACTGTGGCAGTGGAGATTGATCTCAGGAACAATCAGATAGTTATTCTCATTATTCCACTGAACAGTAATTAGATGGTCATGAAGACCTTTGTGTGGCCTCATGTTTAGTGTTTTGTGTGAGCAATGATTTAAAAAAACATTGAGATATTTTACAAGATTTAGGAACACTGATAATCAAGTGTTCAAGGTATTAACTAAAGTCAACTTTAAAAAAGTTAGAATTGCTTAGAGAAACACAATTAAACTATTGTAGAATCCCTGTTAGCACAGTGTGGTAACAGGTCATTTCGTTGAAAAAAATGACCCTCCAAAGAGTAACCCAGCCAAACACTTTCCCAACCATATTCCTCTACATTTACTGCTGACTAACATGCACATCCCTGAACACAATGTGCAATTTAACATGGCCAGCTCACCTAACCTGCACATATTTGGATTGTTGCAGGAAACCACAGCAAAGTCACATAGACTTGGAGAGAATGGATAAAGTACACAAAGACAGTCACCGAGGATGGGATCAAACCGAGATCCCTGGCACTGTGAGGCAGCAGTGTATATGCAAAGACAAATTTCAAATAAACACCCTCCGCTATTGTCAAAGCATGTAAAATTTACATTCAATACGAATAGATGAATGGAAAACAAAAAAACTCCAACAATTCATGAATGAAAAATAATTAGATATTTAATTTGATCAAAGGTCATTCCAATATTTAGATGAATTGCAATTTTTAATAACAAATGTAGGTAATTAGCTGACTAATGAATAATTGGAAGTGGCATATGTTTACTTTACAGACGAAGAAAGTGACTTGGTTTCCCCCCTTGTAACACAGCAGAATAACAATGTGAATGTCCGAAATGTTTGAATCAAGCTCTTTCGAACAAAATACTGATCACTTATGATCACTTAGCTTTTCACTTTTAAGACCGCAACATTCTCAAATATTTTTTCAGGAATTTAGAACCAGCAGAACTATTTAATTTCTTTTCTTGGGAACCCGAAGAAGAGAATAAACAGCACATACTGTGAAAAAGTCATTCAATGCGAACATTCAACTGAAGACAATATTCCTTCTTTCAAAATATGTTCAACTTCCAAAAATTCAAAATTTATTGTCATTGTTGAATGAAACAATAAAGAGATGCTGATGCTTTTTCATTGGATTTTGTTGCATGAAAAATGCTTAAGTCTTAAGTGTTAGCATTGAAGTGAAATATATTTACATTAATACAACTATGTTTCAACAGGTAAAATAAAAATTAGTTGTTACAATGAATGAGTTATTGTACACTGCAATACATATGAAGAATTAACATGATTCAATATTTCAAAAGCACATTGCTGTGATGTCGATTGTATATTTACTAAGATCAGTAAACTAAGGAATAAAACATAGTAGCTAGCTTTACGTATTAAAGAAAAAATGAGACATTCAGTGATTATTGAACAAAATTCTTTTCTGAACTCCAAAATATATGCAATATACAAATTGTGAATTTCTTTCCACTGGATTCCTTGTAGAGATGGTACGTTGATTAATATTATAATCAAAGTGTCAGAATTAGGAAGAGAATTAATAGATCATGAAAATGAGCATGAAACTAAACAAACAATGAAGTCACTGCTGGGTGGTATATAAAGCGATTGTAATAATTGTGTCATTATTGTACAATGATGAATAATGTTGGAATTGAAACAACAAAAAAAATCAACACTTCTTTTCTTACAATGCAATGAAAGCAATAATCATTTTTTGGCATGCATGTTTGGAAAAAGCAGTCTTTTAATATGACATACAGTGAAGACTAACCTTTTTGCAAAATTGTAAGAAGTTCATAAATTCAAAATGTAGCGTTTGTTGAATTTGCAACAAAAATGGTTATAATTTGAATTGTCTCTTGCACACACACAACAGAAGAGGAGCTTAAAGATTGTTAGAATAGTTAAAAAAATGTTTCCAGTGTTCTTGTATTACAGTCAATATCCATGATAAATTAGAATAATTGTTTTAAACAACATAAATCGTCGTTAACAACTGAACTGAAATATAAGATATCAAATGCACTTACTGCATGGACGAGTAAACAAATGCTTACTGTTGTCATTAGTCTCAGGAACAATAAGATACTCAGGTTATTCCACTGAACAGTAATCAGCTGATGATGAATATCTTTGTGTCGCTTTATGTGCACTGTTTTGTGTGAACATTGACTTCAAGAAAATTGAGATATTTACATGAATTAGGAATAGATTGGTAATTGGGTGTTAAGGATCTTATTTAAGATTAGACTTTTTAAATAGTTGATAGAATTGCTGAGCAAAACACACTTCAGACATCATGCAATAAATGAGATAAGTGATTGTGAGAAACGAATTTCAGTCACTTCAATAACTTCAGTCCGGAACAAGACCTGAATCAGTAGTATCGTTTATTACGCTGTTGCACGAGGGGTGTGGTGTCCACTGTCCACAAGGCACACGCACACACTGAATTTAACGAGTACACAATATTTATGTAATTCGTTTCTCTTCCCTCCTCCTATTGCTCCTCCCCTGTTTACAACTATTTCTAATCTAAACTGGCTGTTTATCTCTGAATTCATCCAGCCTGGTCCCTGACAAAATGTTTATCTCTGGCCTCACAAGGCCGTTTGACCACCTCCCTCTGTGGTCTTATTGTTATTTATCCTTCTTCACTGCCATCTATTTCCATGCTAACCAAAGCATAATTTCTTTTTATTCTTTATTTACACCGAGCCTTATGACCTTTTGATGGTGTTATTTTGTTCCTGCTGAAGCGGGAAACAGATGCTTGTAACTGTTTGTACAGGCATATCTAGCTTAACCTACACCCCTCCCCTCACAGCACCTTAACTATTTGTCTATAACATCTCCTATTATGTGCAGACACATTTCAATCTTGTATGCACATTTTAGCTAATACAAAAGCAATAATATATTTCCTTCACATAGTTTTCATTCTTGTTAACTCAGCTCTTGGCTGAAACAATTATACACTGGTGCGAGTTCATTTACCTTGAATACACAATTATGATTGCAGAAGTAACACTGCTTTACATATATCCCACAGTGATAAATATGCAAAGTCAAATTTCAAATGAATGCACTTGGATATTTTCACAGCAGTTCAATCTCACATTCAATATAAATAGGTGAGTGGAAAATGAAAAACAAATTTCACACAATTCATAAACATCAATAATTAAAAATTGATAAATAAAAAGAATTGGCATTTGTTTATTTGACTGAACAAGAAATGTATTTTTTCTCCTCATTTTTATAGCACTGGAGCATCAAGTTCTATGTACTGTTTGAACTCAGCTCTTCAGAACAAAAGAAAATAAATTAATATCATTACTTTGTATATTTCATCTGTATGACTGCAACATTCTCAAATATTTTCCAACGAATATTGATTGAGTGGAATTAGATACATTCTGTTATTAGTGACCTGAAGAAAATTAATAGCAAATATTGGAATGAACAACAGATGGAAGCATATCTAGTATTAAATTGAAAGGCAATTCATTTGATTCTTAGATATTTTCTAACCAACATTCAGAGCTGCTCTGGCACAACTCTGTGCAAGGTGGGAATTGAAACTGTACCTCCTGGTCTGGTAACAGAGACACTATCAGAGCTGCACAACATTCCTTCATAATGTTCCCAACTAGGCTGGGCAGGTCTATAATAACATGCTCACTGTGGTTACTCAAGTGAAAAATAATCAGATGTTTATTGTGATAATTGGATTGTAATTAAATGGATGGATCCTGTGTGTAATGTACTTAAAATTAAATAGTAATTTACAATAATGATGGGAGTTAACAGATGTCTTAATTAAATATGATTTTTATGATAATTTGTGGAATAACAACTTGACAGATGTGTGATTACTGTAAATTGATAAATAAAAATGAATACAATCATTCTACATGTTCATAATAGTTTCTCATTTTATAAAATGCAACATAAATTTTGTTTGTTCTACACGTAAATTGGAACAAAATGATGACTTGGTCAGTCAATGTTACTATTCAGCTGAAGACAACTTTCATTGATTCTGAAAATGTCTGGTTTCTAAGAAGTCACCATTTCCCATGAGTGTTTAATGAAACAAGAAAGATGTCAATCCTTTTTTTGTGTACTTCAAAAAAATTCATCGGAATTTAAATAATTTTGCACAAGAAAAATATTCAACTATTATTGTGATTAGAAGCACAATAAATGTTAACATTGAAGTGAATTAAAACCAAATCATTTCAGGAGTGTTTCCAAGTTTAAAATGAAAAGCAATATTCACAATGATTGAAAGATTCTACATTGCTAAGTTCTTGCAGTAGTTATTACATGGAACCATAATTCCACACTTACATCCTTTGCCAAATTGAACAATTATTTGATATGAGCAACAAATTGATTTTAAAACTACTATTAATGAATTTAAGAATAATGATTTATCTCATCTTACTATTCCACTGAGTAATGTGCAGAAATGAAGAGAAATATTGCAGTGTAAAGTAACTGGTGTTCTCTGAATATCAATGACTGTGATGACTGTGATCTTTCAAATGAGCAAAAGTCAGATATTTACAAAGGATGTCGCAAGGGTAGTTATTGGTCTTTTCTGGGTGTATTGGCCCGACCAAACAGGTTTTTATATTGTAGCATTCACAATAAGAAATATAGAAAATATTAATAACACATTAACTTAGACTTCGTAACAAGCACAAAGTGCTGTGTAATTATTGTAATTGTTCATTGTTTCTAGAATATTGATAGATAAATTAACTTAATATTTTGAAAGCACTTTGCTCTGACATCGATTGCGTCATAATTAAGATTGATAAACAGAAAATTAATATATAAAAAGTCGTTTTAATAATTCTAAAAAATACTCAGCAACAATTGACACCGTTCAACATTGGGTTTTTTTGTTGAGTCGTGTTTATTTTTTAAATTTTTATCGTGATAAATGTTTAGACATCTATGTCAGAATAAGGAAGAAAATAATTAGACCAGGAAAGTGAGTACTATTGTGAACAAAAGGTCAAATAAATGACATTTGGTACAGAAAATTATTTTGCACAAAATGACTGATAATTATGTGATTATTGTTCATTGACAACTCATGCTGAAAGTAAAAGAAGCAGATTTTAACATTTCCAAAGCAGGTTTTTTTTTCTTATAATGAAATTAAAATACAAATCATTTTGTATTGATTTGAAAAAGTGTCATTTAATATGATATTTGAGATGAAGAATCGTTCTTTTTCCCCCAGTGTAGTCTTTTCAATAATTTAAAATTTAGTGTTATTTGAGCTAAAGAACAGATGGGTGTACCTACATTGTTTTCTTGCGTACAAAAGAAGTAAAGTCAACAACATTTTTAAGTTTCGTAGAGTTAATGAGCAAAATGCATTGAAGCTGTCATGCATGAAGTGAGATAAGTGAGAGAGAGAGACAAATTAAATGTTCAAATGAACACGTCGATATTTTGAAAGCATATCAATCTTATGAATTATGTATTGGTGGATGGAAAATAAAAACAAATTCCTGACAATTCAAGAATGAATAGTAATAAGAAATTTAATTTGTTCAAAGCACATAACAATATTTGGATGAATTGCAATATTTAGTTACAATTGTAGGTGATCAACTGACCAATGAATAATATGAAGTTGCATTTGGTTATTTTGCTGAAGAGGAATTTTGACTGTTTAGTTTTTCATCTTTATAATACTGGAGGAAAAGGATTTATGTGCTTGAAATGTCTGAACTAGGTTCTTTCAAACAGAGAAAAAAAATCAATGAGTATCATTTCTTAGACTCTTCCAACTTTAAGATTGCAACATTCTCAATTACTTTTTCAAGGAATGTTGAACTAGCAGATATGATCCGTTTTATTAGTGACCTGAAGAAAATAAGTAGTAGATATGGTGATGATTGAAATGCACAGCAGATTGAAGTATATTTCATGTTGTTTTGAAAAGCAGTTCAATCTATGCCAGGTATTTTGTCATGAATATTTTGAGCTGCTCTGACACATCTCTGCTGAAGGTGGGAATTGAAATTATTCCTCCTGATCTTGTCGTAGAGACACTGTCAGAGCTCCACACGGACCCTTCATAATGTCCCCACCCCAGAAGGGTAGGACCATAGTCACATGCTAACTGTGGCAACACAAATGAAAATGAATCAGATGCTTATTGTAATAATTTGTATGGGAATTAATTACATATTTTCTGTGTGTAATGAACTGACAAAATGAATTAGTAATTTACAGTAAAGTTGTAACAAAGCAATAATGACTTTAATTAAATATGAATCTCATGATAATCCATGATAGGAAAAAAAGCCTAATCATTTGATCATTGTACACTGATGAACAAAAATCAATAAAATAGTTCCATATGTTCAAAGCAAGTTTTCACAGAATAAAAAGAAAATTAAAATGCTTTTGCAACATAAATGAATAGGAAAATAAATGAATTAGTCAAACAATATGACTATTCATCTGAAGACATCTTCCCTTCTTACCCAAAATGTTCAAATTCCCAAAGTTCAAAATGTACTGTGACTATTTCATGTAACAATAGAGATGTTAGTTCCTTTTGTTGTACTTCAAAACGTCACAAGAATTTTAAATGATTTTGTTCCATGAAAAATTATTAACTTTATAGTGTTTATAAATACAGTAAATGTTAGCATGTAAGCGAAACATAATTAAATCAATTCAACTTTTGCTAGGGTTAAAATAAAAAATGATATTTACAACACACACAGCAAATCTTTACAATATTTCATGCATGAGCCATAATTCCACAGATATACCCTGAACTATATTGAACAATGATTAGATAATAGCAGCAATTGGATTGTCCAAATTCTATCAGTTAATTTAAGAATACGGAGAAATCTTAGTTGATTATTTCACTGAACAATTTGGAGAAATGCCCAGGAATTATTCAAATGAAAAGTAATTACAGTTCTCTGAACGCTTCAGGCTGAGATTAGCGTGATCATTCAAATGAGCAATCATCAAATATTTACAATGAGGCATTGAATGGGAAGTCATTGGTTCCATTATGGGATCGTTCAGCTGAACAGTAAATTGATTTTTATATTGTAGGGTTCGTACTCAGAAACAATTGATGCAATTAAAATGCGATTCTCACTATATTTGTTAGAAAGATTAACTCCAATAATTGTGCAATTATTGTAATGGCAGTGACTGGAAAAATAACATTATAATCTGAAAAAATAAATTGATTTAATATTCTAAAAGCACTTTGCTGTGATGATTATTGGATATTCATTAAGGTCGATAAACTGAGGAATACAATATAATGGCTAGCTTTATGGATTCACAAAAATGAGCCAGTTATTATTCAGCAGAATTGTTTTCGGGTCAAACATGCAGAATTACAAGAATGACATGTTACCATCCATTGGTTTGCTTCTTGAGACGTACTTTTAATTTATATACTTTTGATCATGACCAATGTTTCGACATTCCTGTCAGAAGTAGGAAGTTAATAAGTAGATAGTGAAAGTGCGTATGACAGTGAACGTAAGATACAGGGAACTTCCATAATTTTGTGATGATTGTACATTATAAATAACTTTGGAGTAAAAAAAAGTAAATCAACATGTTCAAAGCAGTTTTTTTGCTCATAACAAATTGAAAATTAAAAAAATCCTTCTGCAGTGCACATGATTTGAAAACGCATCAGTCACCAGTCACAAAAAAACATCAGCGCGAGACAATAAGACCCTTATGAAGGGGATTCGACTCAACAGGAATTCGAGGACCTTGAACATCTTCATGTCGTTCTTGCAAAGATTTTTAAGGTGCAAGCTCAAAGTGTTTTCACCTACTGGTTGTACTAAACCAAAATACATCATTTTATTTTGCGATACTTCAACTGGATTGGAAATCTGCTATGTATGGTGACGTTAGCATCCTCGCTCATTTGTAATAAAGCATTGTTATTGGTTTTAGCGAAATATTTCGTGTGCAATTACTGAAGTGAAATGTAAGAAATCAAGTGCATTTATTGGATGGAACAGCTCACCAAATGTTTATTGTGGTTCTTGTTCTCAGAAACAATAAGATACTTACTCAGGTTTTTCTCTGAGCAGTAATTAGATGACCAGGAAGATAATTGTGTGGTTGTGTGTGCCGTGTTCAGTGAGCATTTTTTTTCAATTACAACTATATTTTAAGAATATAGGAAGGGATTAATAATCGTGTGTTAAAGATCTTAATTAAAGTCATATTTTCTTTTAAAAATTACGAGAATTCCTTTGTGCAACAATAATTTGGAGATCTCGGTATTGGACTAGGGTGGACAAAGTTAAAAATCACATGACACCAGGTTATAGTCCAACAGGTTTATTTATAAGCACGAGCTTTCAAGGCTATGGCTCTGTATCAGGTGATCTGGTCTCTTAGGAGAGACACTACTAGAGATACACAAGTGCCTTTCATTATCGTCCCAACAAGGAAGGTTGGGATTACTCAAATGAAAACTAACCAGTGTTCATTCCAATAATTGGGCTGAGAATTAATTAGACTGTTTCTGTGTAATGGACTGAGAATGAAATAGTATTTCACTATAATAATGGTACTAAGCACATATGCTCTTACTTACAAATTAACATCAGATTAATTGGAAGAAAGATAAATCGACATATCATGAGCTTATTGTAAATTCATAAAAAATACAACTGCTGAATACGTTTAAAGCAGTTTTTCTTATAAAGAAAAAGATAATGAGAATGTTTAGCAGTCGGACGGAATCAGCAGAAAAGGTCATTCACTGTGACTATTCAGCTGCAGACATCTTCTCTTCCTTCCACAAATGTATAACTTGCAACAATTCCAAATGTATTCTAATTGATAAAGGAAAGAGCAAACACCTGTAAATTCTATTTTTTTGGTTACGAAAAAGTCACAAATTTAAATAATCTTACTGTGATCAGAATTACAATAAATCTTTGTGTTGAAGAAAAATATAATCAAATCAAATCAAAATATACATCGATATTCACAATAATTGGCAGAGTGAACACTGCAATATCTTTCCATTAGTTGATGTACTGAGCCATATTTCCACTTTTCTATCCCTGACTGGATTGGTCAATGGTTAGATATTAGCAATAACTAAATTATTAATATGCTGTCAGTGAACTGAATATTAATGAGAAACTTCACATTGCTGTTTGAACGAGCAATGTGTCAAAATAAACAGCAATTATTGGTGAAATATCATTAGATATCTCTTAATCGATGAGGCTGTGATTACTTTGATTGATGAAATGAGTAGTATTCCAATATTTCCAATGAGCATTGGATGGAAAATTGATACTTTTTGGTGTAGAGCTGAATTTTTTTTATTGTAGTATTGGCAGTAATAATCAATGGATTAAAGTATGATGTGCATCACACCTTACTGAATATTTTCAAGTTTTCTAACAGGTTTCTAGTCCAATCTTCAATTTAAAAAGGGTAATTTTGGCTCAGCACATCAGTAACTGCAAACATTTTCAACACATCTCCAAAGTTATTAATATTATAATTTTTAAAAAATCAAAAAATTACCTCTGTAAATGTCATTGACTCTATCTTTAGATTATAGTCAAGTTTGTTCTCTACTTATTTTCTTCCTATTTCTGACACCAGTGGCTAAATATTGATTAGATTAAATGTCATATGAGTGAGGTATTAGTTTTCTCTGAAAGATGTGTGCAGCACAGGAATGGGTCGTTTGGCCCGTAACGTTGTGCTGAATATAATCCAAAAGAAACTCATCCCTTCTGCCTATCCTTGGTCCATATCCATCCAAATTATCTAAATGAACATTAAATAGCCTTAATGTATCTGCCTCCACCACAAACCCTTGAAGTTCATTCCAGAGACCTACCACTTCCTGTGTAAAAAGTAAATGCCCCTCACATGCCCCTTGAACTTCCCCTCCCTACCCCCCCAACCTTAAATGCGTGCCTCATAGTTTTGACGTTTCAACTCTGGGAAGAAACGTCCTGACTGCCAACCCTACCTATGTATCTCATGATTGTATAGACTTCAATCAATTCTTCCCCTCAGCCACCGCCACTCCACAAAAAAGCAGCCTCTCCAAATCCAGGCAACATCCTGGTAAACGCCCTCTGTGCCATCTCCAAAGCCTCCATACCCTTCCTGAAATGTGGCGAACAGAAGTGAATACAATACTTTAAGTATGCCTTAACCAAAGTCTTACAAAGTTGCAAAATGATATCCTGACTCTTGTAACCAGTTCCCTGACGAATAAAGGCAAGCATGCTATTTGCCTTCCTTACCACCCTATCTACTTGCATGGACACTTTCAGGGAGCCATGGTCTTGAACGCCAACATCCCTTTGAACAACAAAGCTGTTCAGGGTCCTGCCATTAACTATCTACTTTCCCTTAACATTTGAGCTTCCAAAGTGTGACACCTCATACTTGTATGGATTAAGCTTTACCTTTATTTCTCTGGCCATAGCTGCAGTTTATCTTTTTCCTGCTGCATTCTTTGACAACCTTCTACATTATTCACAACTGCACTGAACTTTGTATCATCTGCAAGCTTATTAACTCACCCAATTAGGTTTTAATTCATGTCACTTCTATATATTTGTATCGTAACCAGAAGGGTTCCAGTACAGATCCCTGTGGAAAAAAGACAGAAAATGAGGGAAATTTCTTGAATAAATGTGTTTTTTTCAATGACAAAACAATTCTGATGAATAATCTCTGAAGTTGTGATTTTTGTTTTAAATTAACCCAATATTTTAATTCTCAGTTTACTGATCTTAATGAATATCCAGTACAAACTGCTTTTAATATATTGAATCATTTGAAGTGTTGAGTTCTAACATTAATTATTATTTGATTGTCATTTCAATTCTCACACCATCATGAGATTCACATTTTAGTTGAATCCATTATTTCAGTATCACAATGAAATGTTAACATTCTTTTCAGGTCAACACACCTGCAATCAACCAGAGTTTTCTCACCCAACACTCATAGTAACTATCTCATTCTCTTACATTTGAATTCTCATATTAATGGAAGGATTATTAATCAGCCTTATCAATTAAGAGATGGCTAATTATTTTTCACTTCAATATTTCATTTTTTTTCAGATATACTGCACAATTACATTGCAATAAGGATTTTCTTATCAACCTTAAATTTGGTTTCAGCCACTTTAAAACTAATTATTGCTAATGTCTAACTGGTAATCATTGTTTAAATGCAATATATCCAGCTGTCGATGTGGAACAATGGCTCAATACATCAACTGACAAACAATATTGCACTCTACAATCTCTTAATCTTTGCAAAATAATTTTCAGTATGGAAGCTTAGTTGGATTGAATTGGCTGTGAGCAAAAATACATTCTGAAGAAAGGTCACTGGACCCAAAGTATAAACACTGAATGCTTCCCACAGATGCTGCCAGACCTGTTGTGTTGTTTTCCAGCAATTACTGATTTTGTTTCTGAGTTCCAGCATCCACAGTTTTTTGCGTTCTTGTACTGATTGTATTTCACTTCAATGCTAACATTTCTATATTTCTGATTAATACAAAAGAGCTAACTATTTTTCACATTAAACATTATTTAAATTTCATGTTTCTTGTGTACACAAACCTGATTAACAAATGTTTGATCTATTCTTTTACAATAAATCTTGAATTCTTAGAAATCACAATTTTGTGAAACTGAGGAAAGTTGTCTTTCGCTGAGTAGTCACGTTGAATGGCGAATGCTTTATTTCCAATTCATGTGCGTTACAAAGCAGGTCAATGTTAATTTATGTATATGAATAACTGCTTCAAACACATTGAATTATTTGATTATCATGAGAATTATATTTATTTAAGATCATTGCCGCTTCGTTCCATCATTATTAGAAATTAGGAATTCTTTTTATCCATTACACACTGGAGCTGTCTAATACAATCCTAGTCCAATTATCACGATAAATATCTGAGCAGTTTTCCCTGTGAGTGACCACAGTAAGTATATGATTATAGTCCTGCCCTTTCTGCATGGGAACATTATGGAGGGTTCTGGTAAAGTCTGTACTAATAGACCATGAGGTAGGCATTCAATTCCTACCTTAAACAGAGATGTGTCAAAGCACCTCAGAGTTGATTAGAAAATATCTAAGTGTCAATTGAATTACTTTTCAATCCAACATTTTCTCAACTTGTATCTGTTGTTGATTATAATGGTCACAATATATTGAATTTATTTGCTTCAGGTCACTGATTAAAGTATGAATGTTATTAAGGTAAGGGGGAAAGTTTTAAAAGGCATCTGAGGGGCAACTCTTTTCACAATGCGTGTTTGGCATACTGAGATGAGATGTGACAGGAAAGGCAGCGGCTGGTACGATTACAACATCTAAAAGACTTTTGGACAGTTACATGGATAGAAAACATCCAGAGGGATATGGGACAAACACAGGAAAATGAGACTAGTTTAGTTTCAGAAACCTGGCCGGAATGCCAAGTTGGGCTGAATGGCCTGTTTCTGTGCTGTATCAGTCTAACTTTCTACAATTCAAACTTGACTGTGATAGGTAAAGGAAAGCAAAAACGGGTATTAATTCTGTTTTGTCTCCATAAAAAAGTGACATGAATTTTAAATAATTGTGTCACATGAAATAGTTCACTCTTATTGTGATTAGAAATACAATGAATGCGAGCATTAAAGTGAAATAGAATTGAATTAATTCAACTGTGTTTCCATGGTTAAAATAAAAATTGATTTTCACAATGATTGTGAGTTTGTACACTGCAATATATTCACATCAGTTCATGTACTGAGCTATTATTACACATTTATACCCCTTACTGAACTGAACAATAGTTACACATTAGCAACACATAGATTTTTGAAAATATATCAGTGCACTTCAAAGAAGGAGATATTTAATGTTGCTATGTGACTGTGCAATGTGTAGACATGAACAGCAATCATTGCAGTGAAAAGTAATTACAGTTCTCTGAATTTATAAGGCTGAGATTACTGTGATTATTCAAACGAGCAAAAGTCAGTTTTCAAAGCATGTTGGGTGCAAAATCATTGGTTCCATTGTGGGATACTTGACCTGAAAACAACAGTATTGTTACAATGCATTAAATTAAAATATGGATCTGACTATACATGTTAGAAAGACAAACAAATTATTCTGTAATTATTATAAAGATAATGAATTCATAATAAATGTTGTAATCAGAACAAATAAGTTGACTCAACATTTTAAAAGCACTTTGCTCTGATGTTGATTAGACATCAGTAAGCTCGGTAAATTAAAGACTAATATCTAACAGCTGGATTGATGGATTGAGGACAATAAATGAGTCATTCGGTAATTATTGAAAAGAAATGACTTTTGCTCAAAATGCAGACAATACAGAAGGAATGTATTTCATTCAATTAGTTTACATGTAGAAACGTATGTTTTTAAATTATTTAATTTTATCCTGATCGATGTTCAAATGTTTGTGTCTGAATTAGGAAGAAAATAAGGAGATAACGAAATTTAATATCAGAGTGGCCACAAGATACAGTCCATGACATTTGATAGAAAAAGGAATTTGCATAATTTTGTAATTATTGAACATTGATAACCAATTAACTCCTCAGGTACTGAAGCAGTCCAACCCCAAGAACAAGATCTGGACAATCTCCAGGTTTGGGCTGACAAGGGGCAAGTAACATACATCCCACACAAATGCAGGCTGCGACCATCACGTATAAGAAATGACCTAACCACCATCACTTGACATTCAATGCTGTTACCATCACTGAACACCCACTATCAACATTATCCTGGGAATAAGCATTGATCAGAAACTGAATTGGTCTCACCACATAAACACAGTGGCTACAAGAGTAATTCAACTCCTGGCTCCTGAAAGCCTGCCCAATAGCTACCAGGCACAAGTCAGGAGTGTGATGGAATACTCCCCACTTGCCTGGATTAGTGCCGCCCTAACAACACTCAAGGAACCCATGGCCACTTCCATCTCGAAGGACAAAGGCAGCAACTAGATGGAAATACAACTACCTTCAAGTTCCCCTCCAAGGTACTAACCCACCCTGACTTTGGAATATATTGCCATTCCTTCACTGTCGGTGGGTGAATGTCCTGGAAATCCCCACGCCCATGGTATTGTGGGGCAACCCACAGCAGGTAGACTGCAGTGGTTCAAGAAGACAGCTCAGCACCAATTTCTCAAGGGTAACTAGGGAGGGCAATAAATGCTGGGCCCAGCCAGTGACACCCACATCACATCAAATAAACATTAAAATAATGTCTGCAAGATCAAAACAGCTCCAACGCTGTCCTAGCTGCAATCTCTGCCTCTTCTTATTGACAATGATAAAAGGTTACCTTGCTCCACTTTCTCCTCAGTACAGTATTCCCCCCAGCCCTCTCTTATACCAACCAGCAGCATTTCCATCACCAGCAGCAACTCCGCTTCAAATATTTTGTCAGTAACTTTTCATTAACTGGTTACTTCAATTACAATGCAATCTCTACAAACAGACCAAGTACCTTTTAGGCGACAACAAATTTTCGAACAACTTTTCTTGATCTCTCTCTGCCATTCTTTTTGGTTATATGGAGGTAGGGAGGGATTGGATCACCACAGTGATGTAAGATATATGTAACACAGTGAGACAGGAAAGCTAGTATGGCTCACGTTGACTCTTAGACCCCACACAGTGGAACAACACATTCACTGCATAATAAACACAACACAACATTTCAACCCGGTGTGACAGTAATAAAATGTGGATCGGTTGGACAGGCTGGATTTGTTACAGCCAGAGTTTGGGAGAGTGAGGGGTGACATGACTGAAGTGTCTAAGATCCTGAATGGTTTATTAAGGAGGATGTGGAAAGGATGTTTCCTCTTGTGGATCATACGTAAACTCGAGAGAACTGCTTTAAAATTAGATTCACCCTTTCAGGACAGAGATGAGGAGATTTATTTCCTCTCAGAGGGCTGTGCAACTTTGGACCTCTCTGCCCCAGAAGGTGGGCTCACTGAGTATTTTAAGATACAGGTTGATAGGTTCTTGTTAAGGGACGTTGGGGGAAGATGGAACACAAATCACTAACAGATCAGGCCTGGCCTTATTGAATGATGGAGTGGACTTGAGGGGCTGAAACTTCACCTTCTGCTTCTTTCTCACATGACAAAGGACTAAGAGCTTTGTGGAAAATTCATTCACTGGATGTAGGTGCCACTGGCTATGGGCAGCATTTCTTACCCAGAGGGCAGGTAAGAGTCAACCACATTGCTGTGGGTCAGGGGTCACATGCAGACTAGATCAGGTAAGGATGGCAGCTTCATACCCTAAAGGACATCAGTGACCGAGTTGGATGTTTCCTGACAATCGAGAATAATTTCATCAATAGACTCATAATTCTAGATGATTATTGAATTCAAACTGCTGAAACTGACTGACCATGTGGCTGGCAGTGAATCCAACACAAGTGAATGGAAACATTGCTCAGAGTCTGGTTCTGGAACATTCAATACAACCAGGAAATGGAAAGTGAATAATTAGCTGAAAACAAGGCCACTGCTCTGTTAGAGACAAAACCATTCAATGTTCAGTTACTGACCATCATTGACTCACAGAATATTCTAACCTGCAGAATCACAGTAAAAGGGAAAAGTAAACAACATTCTTGGCAAAGACAGAATGAACCAACTGCTTGTATAAAAACAGCTCAGAACAAAGGGGCTGAATCCTCCACAAACTGATAAATCAGATTTGTAGATAGAGATTGGAAATCTTTAGAAAAAAATCCTTCCCTGCTGATGGTGTGTGCTAGAAACAATTCTCAGGGTGAACTGCCACTTATTTCTCCTCACAAAAGGAGGTGTGTTGCTCACTTACAGACTGACTTACAGACAAAGGAAACCTGATCAGGAACTCGCAGGTTAATTAAGCGATTAGTGACAGTCCGTTGCACACAACAAGAGCTTAGACCACAACAGATTCTAGTGAAACCAACAGTGCAATGAAAATGGTGAATTAGTCTTTATAATCATGCAGCCTCTCTCAATTAAAATAATCCCAGTCAACTTCTCAACATTTTAAAACTATTAATATCAATGAATATATATTTATTTCCATTCCTAATTTCCTCCAAAAAATGTATCTGATTATTCTCTTCAAAATATATTTAAATGGTGTATTCCAAATCACAATTCATTTCCAATTATTCTTAGAGCAAAACAACTTGCAAACTAAATTAGTTTTCATGTCAATAATGACACTGGAAACTTTGTTATGTAGTTCAACCATATTTCCAAATATTGTTTTGGTTCATTATTGCAGTGAAGCTAAAATTAAAGTCTATTTATTTTCTCTGATATCCTTCCATTACTTTATTCCCTAATAAGAATGCCCATGGTGTAATGGGTGACAAACATTAAATAAAATTGAATTTTCATTGCAAGAACTTGTAGAAAATATCACATATTATTCAGTTCATTCATTGTCGTTGATTATCTGTTATTTTCATTGTATGATCACGTTAAATTCACTTAAATAATCAAACTGGAATTTTCACCTCTATAGATATGTAAAGTGAATGTCAAATTATTCTTATTTTAATTAAAACCAAATTTACATTTTGCTCTGTTTTATTCCAGGAATGACAGGATGTGTTGAATTATTATGGGAAACAGGAACAAGTGAAGGTGGTGGCTCTCTGACGTGAGGCCTTAAAGCCAAAGGGCCAGGTGGTAGTTACAGTGGGGGAGGTACCTAGTGCCCCGCTCTCCTCAGAAGGCAGTGAAGATGGTGACACTGACTGGAACGGGTTAGATGACAAAGCACCCACGTATGGACAGAGGGACGGCAATGGGTGGGATGACCCACCGCCCTATAAGGTCCAGAAGGCCGTGTCTATGGCACCACTGGGCATCAAAGCTCGTCTTAGACAATAGGGAGCAACAAAGGGAACTGACAAAACCAAACTTGAACCGTTCACCCGCTGAATGACAGATGTTGGTGAATGAACACCAGCCTGATAGAGAAATGGCAATAATGGGCCTTATTGGGACAATATGGATGAATTAGTAGAGGTACACAGTCTCACCGAAGATGATGTACGGACCCTCCCTCGGCCCAAGATGCCCTGAAGTGTACAGCAGAAACTGTCCCTGCAATGAGAGGATGGGGTGCGAGCCGGATCCCCCCCAGAGTACAGCTGATCTATGGCGCCAGGCATTTACAGATATTGCAGGGACACACTGGGGACGGGACAGGCTGAATAGGCTAAAATAACCTTGGTGTCTCAGGGACAAAAGGGTAATATCGGGGATCATACAGAGAGGAAGCCTGAGGTGTGTAAGGGCCACGGGGGTTTACCAAACCCCAACCTGTGATGATGAAATCGGTTTGATGTATTTAAAAGATGACATGGGACCCTATTTAACTGTAATTATAAACATGGGACTCTCAGTGGGAGATAATTCTAACCACACTCTGAATTGGGCCATGAGAGCTGAGGCAAACACAGAAACACAGGGGAATAGCTGCAGTACAGGGAGGGTATTCAGACCCACAATGTTACAAGGGAAGCAGGAAAGGGCACATAGACAAGGAACATAGGCAAAGAGTGGGAGATTGGTGTTCATATTGTGAGTGGCCTCTGTTCATGTAGGTATATGCATAGCCCATGAATATTCATGACGTGCTGTTAAGGGGCCAACACTTGCATGATTCTAACACCGGAGCATCTTTGTCAGTTACCGATAAGGATTTACCCCTCACCCCCTCAATTACTAAAATGAGAGCAGTCGGAGAGGGAACCTAGGAAGCTGGATGAAGCAAACCTGCCCGGATGTAGACCGGGAGTATGACAAAACGTATTCAGATATGGAGGTGTGACACTCAAGAAGGGACCATTCTGGGAGTTGCTCCTATTTATTCTAAAATGGCAACTATTGACATCAACACCCGAATTTAAACATGGGGATGCTCCGGCCAGGACTGGGACAGAAAGAAAAGGAGAGGCAACCTCTCCAGAGTAGCTATATTGTAGGGAGAATGGGACAGTCAGAGAATCTGGTGGGTTATAGCTCGGACCCACTTAGCGGTGTGCGTAACTCAAACAGGAAAGTGGGTTGTTATCTATCGACTCTGTAGAGATCGAGGGCCCTCTCACTCCCCACACAAACGGGATCTCATCAAAGCTGGGGCTGAAGAGGCAGTAATTGTGACAGTGATAGATTGACAGAAGCTGGAAATAGTCTGGGTCAATACCTGTGGACATTGAATTGCAGAAGAGAGTGGTGTTTACTGACCGAGGAGAACAGTCCACCAGGATACTATTACCTCAGGGATCCCACAATATTCCAGTATTACACACCGATGTGTGTTTGATGGATTTCGTCACACTGATCGAACCACAACACCTCATCACCTGAAGTGGTGAGAAAGAACATATCCAGATATTAGACAGAGTATTGGATCAGGTTAGCCAGGCCAGGCTGAAAATTAATGCACAGAGAGTGCAACTGGGAAGGTAGGGAGAGACGGAACTGGGACATCATATTGGGGAGATCAAATCAGGAAGGGAGAGGGAACAGACCCAGCGGGAACAAAAACTATGATTATAAAACTATCTACCCACACACCGTAAAGGGATCAGGCAAACTTTAGGATTGTTTAATTATTGTGGGAATTTTGTGAGGAATTATCCAGAATTAGAGAACCATCAGGAGCCCTGGCAGAAACGCGGACATTAACCAGGGGTGAGGGAGGCAAAATGCACACAGTCAGCATGCCTTTGGTATAGTTCATGACTGGGCTTGGTGAAGGTATATCACCCTGTCTGTGGGCCACATTGAGCATGAAGAACAGGTCAGAGAGTTAGTGGAAGCAGCTAACTTTCCCAGTGAAGCAGCAATAATGAAGATTAGAGCTCACAGGAAAGTAGAAACCCCACACCAATGGGGTAATTGGTGAGCATGGGTGAGCATACTTACTGAAACAGTGCAGACATTTGAGGAGGATGCAGTGGCAGTAGCTACAGAAGTGAGAAAGGAAAGTTTAAAGACATTTCCAGAAACAGTCCCATAGCAGGAGAAACAGGAATGGGAAAAGGGTGGGGCAGTAATAGGACATAGGATGATCCAGCAGTGCCACTGTATAAGACAAACATTATTAAAAACATATCATGGGCTGGCCCATATTGAGCAGGATAAAATGCAATATCGGATGATCAACTACAGGGGTGTTCTGGAACAAGAAGGTTTTGTCGAAGGGGTGTAGTCTGTACACAGTGTGAGCCAGGGAAAACAATCAGGATAAAATGGAGGCAGTAGCAGGGACCCAGGGGCCCACGGGAACAATTACAGATGGATTTTACATACACCCCCATCCCAATCCCAGGGAAGGAAATCCTGCTGGGTCTTAATAAACAGGTTTACTCAGTGGGTGGAAACATTCCCCTGCAGATTCTGACCAAGGGACACATGTTCCAGGAAATGAAGTTAAGCAGCTCTGTGGCCTGTTTGGTACTGAGCAGAAATCCCATCTTACATACCACCCCCAGAGCTCAGGGACAGTAGAAGGAATGAAGCAGACACTGAAAGCTAGTCTGACTAAGGCCCTGACAGAGACAGGCCGGGATGGGTTAGTGTACTCCCCACAATCCTAATGAAACTGACATCAACCCCAGCAAAGGGAACTGAGCAATCCCCCTTTGAATTTGGACTATGCAGCTGCCAGAGGGTATGGTAGTGGGAGGGCAGGAGATGTACAATGGCAAGGATAGGGGGAAACAATTTGTGAAAGAACTGACAAAGCAACTGCATGAGCTGAGAGGGGAAGTTGCAGATGGACAGAGAATCAGAGACTGGGAAAGGGAGCTCATAAACATCCGAGCTGACATCCCGAACCCAGGAGATCGGGTCAGGGGGGAGATATTAGTGGAACATATGAAAGAAACACATCCAAATGATGGACATGGCTGGGGGAGCCACAGAATTCCAGAGAGGGAACTCTTCCATCCTGCATTAGTAAGGAGCTCTGAATAAACGTTGGTCCTGCTGCTCAGCACAGAACTCAAGGCTCCTCTTTGATATTTCTCCCAGTAACAGTTGTGCAGGGGGATGTTGCTGGCTGGAGGTCTGTGACCAGTGCCTCTGTTCCACAAGGGTCAGAGCTGGGACATCTGTCCTTTGTAATACATATAAATGATTAGCCTGAAAATGTAAACGATTTAATTAGCAAGTTTGTAGATGGCACAAAGTGAAGAAGTTGTGAATCGTGAAGAATGTTGTCAAAGGAAACATCAAGGACAAGATCAGTTGGAAGGTTATGCGGAGAAATTGCAGATAGATTTTAACTCAGACAAGTGTGATGTGATGCGTTTTGGGCGGCTCATTGTAAGAGAAATGTATACACTAAAAGGAAGTGCCCTGAGCAGCATTGATATACAGAGGGAGCTTCAGGTGCAAGTTCACAGCTCCCTGAATGTGGTGAAGGAGGTGGATGGCAGGCTTGCCTTCTTCTGTCAGGGGAGTGAATATAAAACTGTCATTAGGCCACCTTTGGTGTTTTGTGGGCTGTGTTGAGCACCGCATTATAAGGAGGATGTGGAGGCTTTGGAGAGGGTGGAAATGGGTTTACCAGGATGTTGCCTGGATTGGGAGAGGTTGGAAAATCTCGGATTGTTGTCTTTGGAAAGTCAGTGGCTGTGGAGTGATCCGAGAGGCACAGACAGAGTGAATAATCTGAATCTTTTTCCAAGTGGAAATTACCAATTCCACAGGCCATAGATTTAAGGGGAGAGGGGGCAAGTTTAAAGGAAATGAAAACCGAAAGAACAGCAGATGTTGTAAACCAGAAAGAAAAACAGAAGTTTCTGAAAAAGCTCAGCAGTTCTCGCAGTATCTGTGAAGAGAAATTAGTTAACATTTCTGAGGAAGGGGGACCGGACCCGAAACATTAACTGATTTTTCTTCACAGATGCTGCATGACCTGCTGAGCATTTCCAACAACATCTGTGTAAGTTTAAAGGGAGTTGTGTCAGACAAGTTTCTTATGCAGGAGGTGGTCAGTGACTAGAATGTACTTGCCCGAGAGATGGTAAAAGCAGAAACAATCACAATGTTTAAGAGGCATTTGGACAGACAGATAAGCAGGTATGGGTTGGCAGGGATATGGATCATATACAGGCAGATGGAATCAGTTTGGAATTGCATCATGATCCACACAGAAATGGTGGGCCGATTATTCCAGTGGTAAAAACAATGACTGCAGATGGTGGAAACCAGATTCTGAATTAGTGGTGCTGGAAGAGCACAGCAGTTCAGGCAGCATCCAAGGAGCTTCGAAATCGACATTTCGGGCAAAAGCCCTTCATCAGGAATAAAAGAAGGGCTTTTGCCCGAAACGTCAATTTCGAAGCTCCTTGGCTGCTGTCTGAACTGCTGTGCTCTTCCATCACCACTAATCCAGAATCTGGTCTCCAGCATCTACAGTCATTGTTTTAACCTCGTTGATTTTAACCCTACTGCGAATCCTCTTGCAAGGATGCCTGCCTTGAAGAAGTTTTCTTCCTCTCTCTACAAGAACCTCAGGGAGTCCCTCTCCCACTGCAACTCCCAAGTCATTTACTCTGCCCTACAAGCTTTTATTCCTGATGAAGGGCTTTTGCCCGAAACATCGATTATTCCAGTGCTGTACTGTTCTGTTTTCCAGGGGGGAGAATGTGTGGTGCGAGAGATAACATTTTGAGTATAATATGTCTCTTCTTTAGAACACACTGTAAGTTGATGCATTTTGAGAGAAGCAGTGTAGAAAGGGAATATATATTTGAATGGCACAGACATAGAGAGCAGGACATCAGGAATGCGGGACAATGTGTACAAATCCTTAAAGGAGAGAGAACATAAAGTGTTTTGAGTAAACGTATGGGATGCTGGGCTTCATTAATAGAGGGAATGATAACATACTCATGGAAAAGATGCTGACCATTGACAAAGTTCTAGTTAGGTCACAGTCAATCATTGCATCCAATTGTGGTCAACAGATTCCTGGTTCAGGATGAGGAAGTTAAAATAGCACAGAGGGCCCTGTTCCATACTTTGCTTCTCTTTCAGGATGCATTGGCGACTCAAGGGTTAAACATTCTCCTGCCAAAGGTCTTCCTGCCGTATTGTAAGAGTACAAGGCCTGTACTCTTCCAATACAGACTGAACACCTCAGTAGGGGTGAGGCAGACTGTATCTTCGAAACAGAACCTCTTGGAGCCACACATGTGATTCCACCATAACCCCAGATAGAGCAATTTGCCCTTTCCAGACAAGACTGAGAGCCCTGGGCACAACCCTGTTAAACTGCCTCCTGCTCCCATTGTCTTACCTCCCCTCCATATGAGCATAGGTAAGTGAATCCCCCATTTACTGAAGGAAGAACCCTTCTGCCTTAATCTCTTCCCATCAACACACAATCATGGACAATACGATAATCAGTTTCTGTCATCCATCACACATTATCACAGGACATTGGCATTCATCAAGCTTTTTAAATTCATAATTACCATCTTTAAACTGGGTAATGGCAATCGCCCATGTGACTGATATGCTTTTGTCTAATTCTTATTAAATATACTGTCTCTGTGGGTAAGGTAGAGATTCATGAAGAAGAGTCTGTACAAATAGACACTCGGCTACTTTAGAGATGCTTTGAAATTCTTGCCAGCTGTCCGATAATAAAGCTACTGCTGTTGTACAGAAAACTTGTGTCATCTGGATTTGTGGAACAAAACAGACATTAACAAGGAATGATATGAGTGATCTTCAGGGTGTGGAGTACAGACTTACTGGAGTGGTTCACTGATGAAGAAAATGCAGTCACTGGATTGATTTGAAGAGATTGCTATTTTCTTTGAAATAAACAAGGTCAATATATTTTTGATAAAGCTGTATAAGATTATAACAGACCTAGATATAGCAGACAAAAATATCTGTATTCGATAGGTGATAGCACAAGAATTAAGATCAGATATGAGATTTTGAGACAGTGGGAGATGAGTAAGTGTTTCTGCTGACTGTATTGGCTGGAAATATGCAGAATATGCTGCCTATTACAGTGGTGCAAGCAAAGAAGATGAATGATTGATAAAAACAATTATATCAGATCTGAGGGAAATAAAATCGCAGAGTTTGGGGGACAGATGGGGAATGAGAATGTTGGATTCTGCTACAGAGAGCCAGTTTGGATTTGATGGGCTTCTTTCTGTGCTATAATGCATTTTAGTTGGACTTGCTTAACTTGCTCTGATCACCGATTAAATTGTCATTGAGGTAAATCAGATCAATACAGGCTATCCCTCCACAGCAAGAGATAATGTTTACTGCGTTATACTGGATTCTGGGGGTGGTGGGGGATAGGGGTGGGGGAGGTGTAATGGTGTGTGTAACAGTCTGCCAGCATTTATCTGAAATGGCAAAACACCAGTGCAGCCAGACTAGGGATCGACTCTGGAAATGTGGGGAATGCCAGAAGGGAATTCTTTACCTATCCCATCTGGAAACTGGCCAAACCAGTCAGACTGGGGAGAAGCTGTTCACATACTGTGTGTGTGTGTGTGGTGGGGGGGTGGGGGGTGGGGGGGAGGGATTCACTCAGGCATCCATTCTGCTGAGACACCAGTGAATTTACTCATAACCACAAGTTGAAGGATTTGTTTTCTCTTGTTCACACCAAGTCACCAAGTAATGAACAATGGCTTTGGCAGCTCATAACGTTTTGCACATAGAGAACTTACTTTTGGAAATGTTCACAACATCGTTGAACATGTACAGATTCACACTGGGTAGAGACTTTTATTTTCCTTTATTCATTCACAGGATGAGGGTGTCGCTGGCCCGGCAGCATTTACTGCCCATCCCTAATTGCCCAGAGGGCAGGTAAGAGTCCACCACATTGCTGTGGGTCTGAAGTCACAATGTTGGCCAGACCAGGGAAGGATGGCAGCTTCCTTCCTGAAAGGGCATTACTGAACCAGATGGGTTTTTCTGACAATCGATTAATGGCCATCATTAGATTCTTAAATTCCAATTTTTTTTTTACTTTAAATCCCCCCCATCTGCTGCAGCAGACTTTGAACCCAGGTCTCCAGAACACTATCTGGGGTTTTAGATAAACTATCCTCACGACAATACAACTCGGCCAATACTTCCCCACATCGCTGTCCATCTGCACAGAGTGAACAGTGATTTTCTGGTTCATCAGAACAGGGTAATCACACATACGTTTGCTGAATAATTGCAGGAGTTGGATGTTGCTGGGCTATTGACATCCATCTCTGAACCATGTATTCTGGGGTTTGTTTCTATTGTCTTGTTATCTTTTGGGGATAAAAACAGTTTCAATGAGCTTTCTGTTAAATGCATGGCAATCAAGTCAATCCCATAACTCTCAGGCAGATTAGTTTCTTTTGAAGGGCTCTCCATCTCCCAAACCTCCTCCATCCACACTCCAACAATAATCTCACAGAGTCTCTTTGTGACTATGAATGAGACAATCTGATCAGCTGCTTCTTTCCCTACTCCTATGTCATGTTGGCTCTTAGTCTCCCCTTGCTGCAGTTGTGATCCTGCATCGTTGTATAGTGATGCTCCTTCATTTCATTTCTTGGCCGATCAGTGTTCATGATACGGCATGTAGCTTCTTGTATATACGGCTTACAGTGCAAGAGTTTAGCTCTTTCCTTCCACCAACAGCAGTAGAAATGTACTCCAACAAAACTTACAGAATCACGGCCAAGCATTTTCCCCAACTTACCTCTTACCATCAAACCAGAGTATCAATCCTCGTTCAAATGAGAGAGTTCAGGACGGCATGCCAGTAACAGCAGCATGAATACCAAAAAATGAGGTGTTAACCTGATGAAGTTCCCAAAGAGGATTACTTGTGTTCCAAACAGCATAAGCAGCAATTGATAGACAGAGTGAAGCAATCTGGGAAACAACAGAACAGATCTAAGATCTGCAGTCCAGCCACATCCAGTTGTGAATGAAGTCAGAGCACAGCTGGAGTTCTGAGGACAGTTCTCTTCAAGATATTAACCAACAAGAATGTCAGACTGGATTAATTATCATAAAACTCAAGTCCGTTTGTCATTCATATATTTACAATCAGTGTTCAATTCACCAAATGTAGCCGAAGGTAAAGATAATCTTCAAGTGATTGTAACAGTGGAGACATCTGAATACTTGATCAGCAAATTAAAGCCTGTTGTGTTTAGATAGTAATAATTTTAAAGAGATTTTAAAAAGTAAGGTGACTTGAATATAATGGAAGAAGTTGATTGGTGGGTAGCTGATAATCTTGTTTTAAACTGAAGTTAATTTAGGATTAGTTAACAAATAAACACATGGTAGGGAATCCCAGCCCCATGGAGTGCACATCCAGTTCCATGTGGGAAAACCAGGACACTTCTTGTGTGAGTGACAACCACAAGAACACGGAGATGACAAAGGAAATGTCAGGAACACTCGTTTGACTGCGGTTAAAGTACTGCACACAGTTCTGATCCCCTTATTCCAGGATTGATGTGATCACACCAGAGAAGGTACAGAGGAGATTGATCAGAATGTTTCTACAATTGGAAAATTTCTGCTCTGAGGAAAGGTTGGATAGATTGGGAATGATTTCCGAGGAGGATGTGCTGAGATTTAATTGAAGTGATAAAATGCTGAGGAATCCAGATCGAGTGGATAGGAAGGAGCTATTCATTAACTGAGAGGTCAGAAACTGGAGGATTTAGATTGAAACTAATTCCTAGAAAGAAGGGGAGGAGAGAATTCATTTCACTCAGAGATGGTGGGGAGCAGGAACTCATTGATGGGGTGACAGAGGCAGTAACCAGCATCACATTAGAATAAAAGGATGTAACTGAGATGCTGGAACATGCAGGGCTGTGGACTAAAGTCTGCAGAATGGGATCATTGTGATTTATTTAACATTTCTCCAGAATATTAAACTCAAGTCCAATTTGAGAAGTTATGAACATCATCCGACCTGAATTCCAAATGTCAGAATAAATTTATCAGAAAATTACAGCACAGATCGAGGCCACTTGGCCTATCCTGTATGTGTTGGCTGTAATAGAATGACCCAGGCTTTACAGCGTTCTGTACTCACCAATGAGAGCAACAATTTCAGACTGTGTACTCTGCCCTCTATGTTGTTATAATCTGTTTTTTCAATGTATTTCTTTGACAGCTGCTCACCTTGTTTCCTGGTTTCTTTCCCAGCCCTAACTCCATTCCCCATGGCCTTGACGGACTACCATTTCTGCAATTTAATCTCTCCTGCCTTCCCCCGTGTGACAGATTGTCTTTTTGTCCTTGTCTCACTCCCACCTTGCTCACAACTTGTTACATTTCTGATGGTTCCCAGACCTCTGTGACTTCACTGCGCACCCTGGGTCAGTGGCACGAGTTTTGAATTCTCTTCCTCATGAGCTAATTCGAAATCTTTCTGGCTGAAATTTCCCCCAGATTTTATTTTGAAAAAAAAAAGAGAATTTGTGTCAGTCAAGTATTTGTAACACGAGCCTTCATCTACAATCCTGAGCACTTAGACATAATATGTGACCCTCCCACAGATGTGCAGGTTTGATGGATTGGCCGTGCTAACATGGCCTGTAGTGTGTAGGTAAGGTGGGTTGGGTTAGCCATGCTAAATGTGGGGTTATGGAGGTAGGGTGGGACAGCAAGTCATTGCAGACTCGATGGACTGAATAGTCTCTTTGTGCGCCTAAGGGATTCTGTAATTCTAACTAGTCGTGATTGTTGTCATATTTTCCTAAGTCCAGGTTCATTCAACTCAGGTACACATGCTGCCTTTTGTGTTTCTGTGGGTGCTGACTCAATCCTTTCCTTCTGCTTTACATCAATTTCACACTGTATGTGAGGCAGGGAATGAATGTGTAAATATAAATACTCCAACCAAAACCCGCACAGTTCTGGAACTGTTTCTGCTACTAGCATCACTCACAACAGGAAAATAAAGGTTCAGTCACAAATCTGACAGAAACACAGTGGTTATAATCACCAGGAAAAGCTTAATAGCTAAAAACTCTTTTCTTAAGAGGAGGCTGAGAGACAACCTGGTACAAGGAGGAAGATTTGTGTCTGTGTTTTCAGAGATTTGAGGTTGAAATCATTGGGTTGGAAGCATGTTTCATTGCCCCAGGTCATTAAGGTACTATCTAAATGTGCATCTTTCTTTCTGCCTATCTGTCTGAGTCAACAATCAGATGGATATGTCATTGTCTGAGTGTTTTCCCAAATCCCTGATTGAATCTGCCTCCCCCCACAATCTCAGGTGCCAGCTGCCTCCAGCCCACCCACATGGGCATGTTGAAGAGCATGACAGGAGAATGGATTGAAACCGAGAGTTCAATGCCAGAATGAAATAGGAAGAAGGAAATAAACAGGATTTTTGGATCCCAGGGGATACAGACTCCAGGATTAGTCCTTCTGGGCATTCCTGCAGTAATACGAGACAGCATTCCATGATGAGAGTTAAATCCGGGTGGCAGTAGAGGGAGCCACTGAACATGAGCAGGTTTAGTTCAAACACAGGAGGTTTGTTCAGTCAGTAACAGTGTGTTAGACATGAAGGTGAAGGGAGCATTGAGGGGAAATGTTACCACAAGCTGCAGATGGATCACTTTCATTGGAACAGGAGGAAGCCATTCAGCCCTTCAACCCTGCTCTGCCATTCAATAGATCATGGCTGATTTGTGGCCTAAGTTGCAATGTTCAAAACTCTCTGTACTCATCAATAAACTCCTCTGTAACAGACAAGATCAATATTCAAAAACGAAACATCTGCAAATGCTGGGAAATCAGGAACAAAAGCAGAAATTTCTGGAAAAAAATCAGCAGATCTGGCAGCATCTATGGAGAGTGAACCGTTCGTGTCCAGTGACCGGTCAGGTGAGCACCTGCAGCTGACCATTCTGCCTTTTCTGTAACACTCTCTGGAACAGGTTCTGGTGCGAGGGGAATGAGACTGTCAATAACAACTAAGAAAACAGGAGGACGTGCTCAATCAGAATAAAACACATTTTGGTCTTTCACTTTTAATTCAACTGCAAAAATTATTCATTATCATTTCAGAAATAAGATAATAGGCCAGAAGTCAACTCTTCATGTCATTGGGTCTGAGAAACTGTTAATTCTGACCTGGTCCAGCCTACATGTGAATCTAGACACTGAATAACGTGGTTGACTCTGAACCATCTCTTGGGCCGTTAGAATGGATGACAAATGCTGCCCCAGCAAGTGATGCCATGATCCCATGAACAAACAAAACAAATCCAATCGCTGTGGTTACTTGTGAACTCGCCGGTGTTATTGGAAGAGGATGAATGGGAAGGTTTATGGGGTAAAGGGAGAAGAATAGCATTCAGTGAGGTGATCCTTTGGAGAGCTGATGAGCCAATCAGCCCCCTATTGTGCAGTAACAATTCTGTGAATATTTCATTCTGAGCCCTCTAAGGAAATATCAGGGAAGGGTTTATAAAGAGGTCAGATTGAATGAGGGTCTCGGTGAACACAAGTGAGACACAGGTACAGAGAGGTTTTGGGATGGAATAAATTATATTTTATACATTTGCATAGTCATCAACATTACAGCAGTTAAAACTGGGAGTGTAATTAGAGCAGCAAATAAATCCTAAACATTTATCCAGCTAAAGGGGCTGCTGGGTAAAGATACCGTAGTTAGTGTTTATTTTATTCCAGGCCCACCAGCCTAGGAGCACATCCTTCCTGTATCTATCCTCTCGAGCTCTTGAAGATTTTTGTTCATTTGAAGTGTTTCATGTTTAGATACTCCAGAGAAGACAGCTTCAAGCTCCTCAATCTCTCCTGCCAGGACAATGCTGCTGTTAGAATTCAATTCACTGGTGAATGTTACTGGCTGCTTCATGGACTGGAACTGGCAATTGAGACTGAAAGGTTACGGTATAAAATATCTTCAATGGTATTACCAGACGTGAGTGGTTTTAGGAAAATGACCTTGGCTTACAGGCATTGAGTGTCAGAGCACTTCCTGTTGTGGGGCATCCTGTTTAGATTCAATCTATTGATAACTATTAGAACTGACTTGCACTGGCTCTGTCAAAGTGGTCAGAGCATTATGGCTGTCATCGAAGCTGGTAACAAACTTCCCATGGGTTAAAAATCGTAAATGATAGAGTAGGTACGAGGTCGGATGGCACTGTTGGAGTATTGATGTTATTGTTAATCACATTAACTCGGCTGGAGTTGACTAAATTTATATTGTCTCTTTCTGCATCTCAGGATGTCTCTCTGGGCAATAAGTCTCCACAAACAGCAACGTGACAATGAGCAGGGATCATCTGTTTTGATTTAAAATGTGATTATAGCACTGCTGCTTCACAGCACCAGGTACAAGATTGGAGTCCAGCCTTGGTCAACAGTCTGTTTGGAGTTTGCACATTCCCCTATGATTGTGTGGGCCCCCTCCAGGTGCTCTGGTTTCCTCGCACAGTTCAAATATTTGTGGGTTAGGTGGAGCAGTTGTGCGAAATTGTCCAGAGTGTCCAGGATTGTGCAGACTCAGTGGATCAGCCATGGGAAATGCAGTGTTACAGGGATGGAGTGCTCCATGTGGGATGCTCTTTGGATGGTTGGTGGGGTTTGATGGGCCAATTCTCTCATGCCACAATGTCGGGATTCTATTCTAGGATTGAGGATAAAGCAGGGTGTCCTTGGAGAAGGAGCATGTGGTATGTATCAATGCTCTCGATGCCTTTAGATAGAGGTGGGCATCGCAGGGGATACAGTGCTTTATCTCCATTGCTGCCCCCTCACCCCTAACTCTACTTTGATTTGGTCCCTTCCCAATCTGTCATTTGTAATAGTTTGCTTTGCCTGTCATGGACTTTGTTTGTAAATATTCAATTGTTTACACGGGTGGTTTACTGCTGGTGATTATGTATTAACAAAACCCAAAATGGTGTAATGATGAACGTGGGAAGGTTGCTCAGCTGTGTGAGATAACATGTCTGGGTAGGAGAAATGGGGGGAAAAAGAACACTTCACAGCTCATAGAAGGAGAACTGAAAAGCAGTTAAATCAAACCAAAGGTTTCAGAGGGAGGGAATATTTCCCTGGAATTTGAGTAACTGGAAAGTGATGGTGTCTGGGAATAGACAGGATTTTGTTTTACAAGGTGTTTCATATTTTTAAAAACTGTTATATTCAGATAGCTTCATTTCTTTTAGTTTTATTTATTGTGGAATAAATAGCTACAATATTTTAAAACCAAATTCATAAACCTTGTGTTAAAGACAAATGTTAAATAAAATCCATCAAACCATCTCTAACTGAAAACTGTTGTGGAAATGCAATCTCCTGGAGAATCCCTGCCCACTTCTTCCTACCCGGTAGATAGCAGCAGGAGGCCATTCAGCCTTTCAATCCTGCTCCACCATTCAATGGGAAACAGCTGACCATCCAGCTCAGTCTCCTGTTCCTGCTGTGTTCCAATCCACTTTCATGACTTTACCTCGAAGAACTATATCTAAGTCCTCCTTTGGCTTCACTGCCTTTTGTTCCAGTGACGTCGCGGTGTTACTGTGTGGGTGTAGGCAGGGGTAATGTGATGGTGCTGCCTCCTGGAGGATGCACTCAGCATCCCTCATCATCCTGCAGTAACATCAACCGGGTTTCAGCAACGAGAGTTAGAAACCATTTCCAGGATATGGGCATCACGGTCTCAGCCAGCATTTATTCCCCATCTCTCGTTACCCTTGAGAAGATGGTCGTGAGCTGCTGTCTTGAACCATTCACAGTCCATTTGGCACAGATAGACCGACAATGATGGGAGGGAGAGTGTTGCAGGATTTTGGCCGAATGATTCTCCATCTTTGGTTCTTCAAATTCTGGTTAACTTTATCATGATTGGCAAATGATGTTGAGATTTCAGTCTGCAAATCTTCATCTAGCACCCTGTATAAAGGAATATGTACAGATTAGAAATTCAGAGCAGACAATTCTAGTTTCTCTGGAATATCGTTTACCCCTTTCTTCCCCCTAAGCTGTAACCCTCCAGCCCACTTACTCTCTCCCACCAATCTGACTCTCCTACCCCCTAATGTACACCCTCCCCATTCTCATGGAGTTGTTGATAAACAGGTCTATGCCACCACTTCCCATCCTTGGTTAGAGTCTGCACCCTTTCTGGGTTCACTTCCTTTCCCTTCAGTTGCTGCAAGTCAATAATACAACAGCAGAATGAAACAAAATAAAACAGAAAGGGAGGTGGCAGATCCTGGACAGAAGAGGAACCTTCAGTGTGGGAGAATGGGTCAGATCCTTCTTTGTTTCTCATTGGGAGATTCCAGTGTTATGACAAGTTGGGAATGTAACTTGGTCCCATGTGGGTGTGGTGACACTTTGACCCTCCAACAGATCAATACAACAAGCAAATACGTTCCTCCTCCAGACAATCAGAGTGTGAAATACTTTCCACTTTACCCCAAAGCTCACCCACATTCTGTACTTGTGCAGTGCCAGGCTTACCCACAGACGTGGGGGCCCTGCCTCGGAATTTGGGAGTTGCAGTCCCCATGCAATCACTGGAGCCCTGTCTCTGGAACGTGAATGAAAAGTGTGAACGGAGGATGTTCTCTATAGGATCCCCATTCAGACACAGGACATGTGGGCTGTCACTGGGATTTACTAAGACATCCGCTTAGACAACCTGATTTCTGACGTAAGGAACATAGATTCAGCCAACTGGGGGATAGGGAGGTTAATAAGGCACAGTAGGTTTTAAGCAGAGGTGGCTCAGTGGTTAGCGCTTCTGCCTCACAGCGTCAGGGACCTTAGGCGACTGTGTGGAGTTTACACATTCTCCCCATGTTTGCATGGTTTCGTGCAGTTCTCCAGTTTCCTCTCACAGTCCAAAGATGTGCAGGTTAGATGGATTGCCCATGTTAAATTGCTGACAGTGTCCATGCACGTGCCGGTGAGACAATTAGCCATGGGAAATGCAATGTTACAGGGAACGAGTGGGTCTGAATGGAATGTTCATCGTAAGGTTGGTGTGGACTCGATGGATGAATATCCTGTTTCTGCACTTTCGGGACTCTATTCTATTCTCATGTGGAAGAATGTACTTGTCTCAATGTGTTGTGAATCTGTGAAATTCACTGTTCAAAATGCAGTGGATGCCAGGACAATGAGCCAATTTAATGAAGAGATACAGATGTTGAATTTGCACTGAGATGAAGGGTGAGAGAGAGCAGGAGGGAAAATTTAGCTGAGACCGAGGTGAGCTCAAGCATCACCGTATTAAATGGTGGAGCTGGTTCGAAGGGCTGAATTGCCTCTCCTGTGCCCAGGGCTTATCTTCTTACGGTAATAACTGGAAAGCTGAATCCAAAACTCACCACTTTCACCAAAGGAGATATTCGGAAAATGACAGATAGTCAGGTGGATTAGCATTCCAAGCTTAGATAATGAGGAAGTGTGTAGGAGATCATAACTTAGCAATTTTAAACTAAGGGGAGTCAGTGATTTATGGTTTTAGACTGTGTAGTACACTCACACCATCCAGAATACTCTGTTGTGAATATCTATCCTGTACTTTATTACAAAGCCAAGGTCTCTGACAATGAAAACCAAAACTCCCAGGAAACATCGCCTCACCTCATAATCTGATAAACAGACTTGTGATAAGTCTGGTTGAACTTAGAACACAGATGGAAAGCTGGAAGATTAGATCCACTCCCAAGATCCAGTGCTTAAACAAAAGGAGACTACAATAGGATGAGGCAGGAGTTGGCTAATGTAGACTGGAAGCAAAGAGTTTAGGGTGGGACAGTTGACAGACAGTGCGGGAATATCAAAGCAATTTTTCGAAGTGCTCAGCAAAATTATCTATCAGGGAAAAGGAAGGACTGTAGGAAAAGGAATAATCTGCCGTGGGTGGCTCAGGAAATAAGGGAGTCTATCAAACTGAAATAGAATGCATACAGATTGGCAAAGACCAAGGAGAAACTTGGAGATTAGAAAAACATTAAAGATCAACAGAAAGCGAGATGGGATTGGGGGAGAAAAGTGATGAGTAGCTATCCCCAGGGACAGAATAGCAGTTTACACTGCTATTGTGTGGGGAACATATGGCCTCTGTAATTGTTGAAGCATTTAACAGTTACCAGAGAGATAATCCTGATCAAGTTCAAAATCACAGCACACTCCAAAAGCTTGTACTTCCAAATAAACCTGTTGGACTATAACCTGGTGATGTGTGGATTTTAACTTTGTCCACCCCACCCCAACCCCGGCTCCTCCACATCAGAATCAGTGAAACTGAAGCACCTGTCAGGTACTTGAGGGAGCCAGGGGGGTGTGGGGGAGGGGTGTGTGGTTTAACCACAGAGTCCTGAACTGAACTAGACTTTCTAACTGCCGTTGCCATGGAGATAATACTGAGAGACAGTTTCTATTCAAAGTCCCAAACCACAAAGGTTTAAGAATGGGAGCTGCACATCGGACAGGCGGGGAGTTACCTGATGCTGCCTGGAGGTGTTTTGTCTGTACACTCTCCATGTAACTGCCGTGTTTCATCAATAAAGACTCAAAGAAGACCTCTCAGAGTTCTGTGCCTGGTTATTCCTATCCAGCAGGGTTCAGGAATATGAGGACACAGCAGTCAGTCTTCACAGTGGAGGATACGAAGAACATGCCAGTAATTGATAAGGAGACTAAAGGAGGGTGAGGACCTCGATAATAACCATTATCACGAAAGAGTTAGAGCTGGACAAGCTAATGGAGCTAAAGGTAGACAAGTCTCATTGCCCCGATGGAATACATCCCAGGATACCAACAGAGTTAATGGGAGAAATAGCAAATGCACTTAGAGTCATAGAATCCTACAGCAGAGACAGGCCCTTTGGCCCAAACTGGCCCATGCCGACCAGAATGTCCATCCACGCTAACCCCATTTCCCTGCACTTGGCCCATCTGCTTCTGACCCTTTCCTATCCATGTATTTGTCCAAATGTCTTTTACCTGTTGAGTGTTCCTGCCTGAACCACTTCCACTGGCAGTTCATTCCATATACATACCACCCTCTGGGTAAAACAGTTGCCCCTCAGCTTCCCTTTTATTCTTTCTCCTCTAACCTTAAACTGATCCAATCAAGCCGTCCAATCCTTGAGTTCCTGGGAAAAAGACTGAGTGCATTCACCTTATCCATGCCTCTCATGGTCTTATACACTTCTAGAAAAGAACCCCCTCAGTTTCCTCTGCTCTAAACATAAAATCTTCACTTGTCCAATCTCTCCCTATAACTCAGACCCCTGAACCCTGGCAACATACTTGTAAATTGTTCTGCACTTCTTACAGTTTAATAACTGAAACGTACATTACATTCATCATATTTCCAGTATTTCCCAACGGCGCTGGAACCGACGGGACAATGCCAAAGGATTACAATCCATGATCGAGAATGAACTCCTTTACAACAATCCTATTTCCATAGTGTTTCCCATGATGCAGGTATCCTTGTGTCTTTCTGGTTGTATGGTTAATTAAAGACTTGTCCTTCTACAAAGCAAAGTTGTGTCTTAATTGTTCCTGGGAAATGTGCCATGATTGTTCACAATTTCAAAAACAAATGAACTCTCTCTCCACACTCACCATGCTGACATGGACTTGGCTGTGTCTCAGTACTTTTCCAGTCACACAGATTTGAAATATTCGCCCACGGACAGAATGCACACCTTTCCTTCCAGATGAAAAGGCCAATGATATTCAGATCGGCACGGATCAAGTAACGATCAGATCGGAACATGAAGTTCAATTTGAATTTCTCATCCGCAAAACCACCCTTTCAGTACCACACAACAGAGCACACAAGTTACCACAGTTAATACAGGATGGAAATTCAGAAGACAATATTAGTAAACTGTAGTTTCCTTGTTCCCCCAAAGCTTGAAACCTCAGTCTCACAGTTTCTCTCTTCTGTGAACTGAAATCCAAACCAATCCCCCCACTCCTTTCCTCCACACCCAGTTCTCTCACACTCTCTCTTCGAATTCAGTTTCCTAGCTCCTTATGAGAACCATCCTGCATACACTGCTTCCTGCACACTCTGGCCAAGACCCATCTTACTAAAATGAGCCAAATTAGAATTCTAATTGCAGACCCATCCTTGTCCCTTTCCTTAACAACCCTGAATCTTCACAGAAGACTTCTGCTAACTTTCTGCAAAACGCTGCCCCACTGATAGTCTGATCACATGTCAGGGTAGCAAGAGAGGGGCCATTCCCCTGGGTCCGGCTCCCAGAGGGATGAAGCTGCTAATGATAGATTAATCCCTCACACCCACAGCCTCCTTCCCAGGCACTGACCTATACTCCACATACTCCCACAGTTGCAATCCCTGCACCCGTGCACTGGTCTCCCCTCCTACAGCTCCTGCTCACGATCATACAGGAGTTCGGGTGATGGACAGCAGCTGCTGCCTCATATATCAGAATCCCTATAGTTTGGAAACAGGCCCTTCGGCCAAACAAGTCCATACCGACCCTGCAAACAGTAACTTACACAGACCCATTCCCCCTAACTAATGTAAGTAATACTATGGGCAATTTAGAATGGCCAATTCACCTGCCCTGCACATCTTTGGATTTTGGGAGGAAACCCGCTCAGACACTGGGAGAATGAGCAAACTCCACACAGACAGTCGTCCGTGGCCGGAATCGAACCCGGGTACCTGGTGCTGTGATTCAGCAGCAGTGCTTACCACTGAGCTGTCTCTATAGAGTGGACGGGGCGCGGCTGGACGACTGAGACAATGGGATTGTAAACAATGAATGAATGTGGAGGGCATTGGGGGATGGACAGGTCAGTGAGGGACAGGATCAGTGCAGCAGCAGGAGGAGATCCTGGACAAACTGAGCAATGGGAGAGTCTGACAGGAGAGAAACGACAGCAAGGTTCTGTTTGGAGGCTCAGCCAGGGACAGCTGGGAAACAGCATGGCCTGGTGGCTTTGGCAGGTTTACTAATCAGCCTCTTCAAAGATGCTGTTACTCAACTCTGAGCCTGATCCTCCTACTCCAGAGGTAAGGACACTTACACTATTTCCTAGTGGGCAAGGGATACAGGGACTGCCTTTCAAAAGGAACTCACCTGTGTTGGTGACATTAACAAGAGTCAATACAGACTCATTGACAAAATGCTGGCGTACTTGAACTTCATCCAGAATATTAACACCTATAACTGGGCAACGCAGACCCCAATGTACAGAGTTAAATCCTGGATACTAACAACAGCTTTGTGAATGGGAAATCATATCTCATGAACTTGACTCAGTTTTTTTGAAGAAGTAACAAAGAGGATTGCTGAGGTCAGAGGATGGACATGATCTAATTGGACTTCAGTAACGTGTTTGACAAGGTTCCTCATGGGATAGTGGTCAGCAAGGTTAGATCGCATGGAGTACAAAAGTGGTCCGAAGGTAGAAGGCACAGGATGCTTTTCAGGCTGGAGGCCTGTGACCAGTGGTGTGTCACAAGGATCGGTGCTGGATCCACTACTTTTCGCCATTTATATCCAGGATTTGGATGTGAACATAAGAGGTATTGTAAGTAAGTTTGCAGATGACACCAAAATGGGAGGTGTAGTAGACAGTGAAAAAGATTGCCTCAGAGTACAAGATGATCTGGATCAGATGGGTGAATGGGCTGAGGAGTTCACTTTAGAAAAATGCGAGCTGCTGCATTTTGGAAAAGCAAACTTTGGCAGTAAGTTCCTGGGGAGTGCTGCTAAACAAAGAGTCCTTGGAGTGCAGGTTCATAGTTCCTTGACAGGAGAGTAGCAAGTAGATAGAATAGTGAAGGCGGCAATTGGTCTGCTTGTCTTTATTGGTCAGAGCATTGAGTATAGGGGTTGGGAGGTCATATTGTGACTGTACAGGATATTGCAAAAGTTGCTGAATCAATATTCCATAGAATTCTGTTCTCCTTCCTATCAGATTGACGCTCTTAAACTTTTAAGAGATCAGAAAAGATATATAGAATGTTGCCAGGGTTGGATAGGCTGTTTTCCCTGGAGCGTCAGAGGCTGAGTGGTGACCTGAAACAGATTTTTAAAATCAGGCTGGGCATGGATAGGGTAAATAGACAAGATATTTGCCCTGCAGTGGGGGAGTACAGAACTAGGGGAATGGGAGGGAGTGTAGGCAGACAGGGGGTTGGTGGATCGAGAGGGGTGGGACTGAAATGGGTGGGGAAAGAGAGTGGGGGACAGAGAGGGGTGGCACAGAGACGGGTGGGGACAGAAAGTGGGATTAGAGAGGAGGGGAACAGACGGGGGGCGGCTGACAGAAAGGGGGAACAGACCGGGGAGTTGGGGGAGGTGACCGACAAAGGGGGGGAGGGGGAACAGGCCGACAGAGGGGTGGGGGGTGGGCACAGGCCGACTGGGGTACGGGGGGAACAGAGTCGGGGGGAACGGGGGGAACAGAGGGGGAAGATAGAGAGTTATTTTATAGATCTAAAACTCAACCCTGTTCCTGTTTCTCCTCCTCACCTTAATTCCCTCTGAAGGGCTCAGAACAACTGTATCGTTCTTGTAGAGTTTCAGGGAGATCAGGTGCTGAACGTGGCATTTGGGACACCAACATTGAATGGAATGTGCTGTTTCGATTCGATTCCACTGTCTGTGTGGTGTTTACACATTCTCCATGTGTATCTGCATGGGCTTCCTCTGGGTGCTCTTAATTTCCTCCCACAAATCCAAAGACATGCAGGTTAGCTGGATGAGCTTTGGGTAATGGTAGGTTACAGAGTTAGGGTGGAATGCTGTTCCGATAGTTGGTATGGTCCCATGGGATTCTGTAGGGATTCCACTGTAGGGATTCTGTCACTGAATTTAGGGATTAGGAGGTCACGTTGTGGCTGAGTAGGGCATTGGTGAGACCAGTTTTAGAATACTGCATTCAATTGTGGTCTCCCTAATTTCAGAAAGATATTACCAGACCAGGAGTCAACCTCTTAATGACAAGTTCCTGGGAAGTGTTGAAAGACAAACAGACCGTGCAGTGTTGGTTGATAGTTCCTTGAAAGTGTGGTTAAAGGTAGACAGGTCGGTGAAGGTGGTGTTTGGTATGCTAGCTGTTATCGGGCAGTGCATTGAGTATAGGAGTTGGGAGATCATGTTTCGGTTGTACAGTTTATTGGCTCGGCCACTTTTGGAATCCCCATACTGCTATCAATTCCAGTCTCCCTCCTATAGGAAAGATGTTGGGAAACTTGCAAGAGTTCCGAAAAGTTTTTCCAGGGTGTTGCTAGTATTGGATCATTTGAACCATAGGGAAAGGCTGCATAGGCTGAGGCCATTTCCCTGCAGCACTGGACACTTCAGGTGGCTTTATTGAACTTTATAAAATTATGAGGAGCAATGATAGGGTGACTCGTCATGGTTTCTATTTTTCCCAGGGTAAGGGAGACCAAACAAATGTGAATCTTTTTTCCAAGGTGGAAATGACAAATTCTAGAGGAGAGATGGCAGCAGCTGTGAAAAGAAATTAGAGTTAACGTATCTGAGGAAGGGTGACCAGACCCGAAACTTTAACTGATTTTTCTTCACAGATGTTGCATGACCTGCTGAGCATTTCCAACAACATCTGTGCAAGTTTAAAGGGAATTGTTTGAAGTATATACCTGAGAGTAACTTTATAAAGTGCGAGTCAGAACACATCTGGAGTAATGACAGAAGTTTTGGTCCCTTTATTTACGGAAATACATCATTCCATCAAAGGCATTTGACAGAAGATTGACTGGGATGAACCCTGGTTTGCAGGGATTATCATTTAAGAAGAGGCTGAAGAAGTTGGGATTCTACTCACTAGATTTAGGAAGAATGAGAGGTGATCTCATTGTAACATGTAGGATTCTTAAGGAGTTTGACAGTGTAAATACTGAGAGGATGTTTCCCATCATGAGGGAGTCTGTAACCAGATTCTAGGTCAGTCACGGAATCACGGTTTCTGCTTTGGATTCGTCAAGTTTAAGGCAACACCGACATGGGTCAAGGGTTTCAGTAGCAATGGAGCTGGGGTGAGGTGGAGACAAGCAACATTTTAAGAGATTGGAATTCCTGGTGTTTGTGATTGTGTAGATGTCTGATCAGAAGGTCACCTTGGGGTCAGATATGAGATCAATATTGTGAAGAGTGTGGTTCTGCCTCAGACACTTCCCAGTGAGAGGGAGGGGCTCAGCAGTAAGGGAAAGTAATTTGTAATAACAACTGAGGGCAATGGGTTTAACCATTACAATGTTCCATTGCAGGAAATTGCAGCCAATCGCTTGGTGGGAGTGTGATGAGCAGTTTGATAACTGAGTAATGGAGAGGGATGATGGGGAGGGAGAGCTGGGCATCGTCAGTGTACATGTGAAACCTAACACGGTGCTTTTGGACAATGTCACCTCCTGGCAGTGTGTAGGTGAGAAACAGGAGGGACCAAGGAGAGATCCTTAAGGGACACCAAATACAGGGAATTCAGAAAGGAAAGGGAGAGTCGGGATGGAGTAGGTTTTTGCAACAACGGTGGGGTCAAATAATAGTTTGTAGCAGAATGGGAGAGAAGGATATAACCAGCAAAGACAGACAGGTAGAACAAGGAACAATATCTGTGAATTGGGGAGAGGGAGTGATGAGGAGGAGGAGCAGCCTAACTCCAAAAGCACTATTCCTACATCAGTGACATCACCCAACTCCACCCTAGTCTCAGCTCATTTACTGAAACACTCGTCCATCCCTGTGTTATCTCCAGACTTCATTATCCAAACACACTCCTGGCCAGCCTCCCACATTCAACTTACATGTAATCTCAAGAGTATCTAAAACCCTACTGCCCAAGTGCTCACTTGGACCAAAACTTGTTGATCGATCAAAAGGCTCCTATTAACAAGCAACAATTTAAAATTCTCTCCCTTGATGTAATTCCTGGCTGTGAACATCCCTGTCTCCCTGCACCACACAACCTATGAGACCCTAACAACTCATTTTTTTTTCAGACTTCCAACGATGTGTTTATTCAGTGCTTTACCGGTCTGGCTGTTTCTACTGTTGCCAAGGCGACACGGTCTGGAATTCCCACCCTAACCCCCTCAGACCTGCTTTCCTCCTTTAAGGTATTCCTGAAAAACTGCTTATTTGGCAATTCTTTTGATCACCTGACCTCATACCCCCATTTGTTGCCTTATGTCAGAATTTCTCAATAGTATTTCTGTGGAATTATACACATGATTAAAAAAAAACAAACTGTTGTTGATTTGCACACACATTGTCATCTCTTCACTGTCGCTGAGTGAATAATCTATAACAGCTCTTACCCAACCACATTGTGGGAGCACCTTCACCACACGAACTACAGCTGTACAGGGAAGTCAAACATCACCTCCTCCACAGGCAATGGGGCTTTGGCACTGATCAATGGAATCTGTGGATGGAGAAACACACAGTTGATATTTCAGGGAATGCAAAATGCATTATAGGGAAGGAAAATGGTGCAGAATTTGGGATATTCAAATTTATGTGTTACAATGTGCACTATGTTCTGTAAAACCTCTCATCCCATACCATGAAAATTTCCTCCACTTCCTGGTCAAAATGTCTTTACTTTCCACTGCCCTTCACCTTCACACATTTCCAATGCCTTGGTCACAACAACACTGTCCATGAAGTTTATCACGTGGTTGAGTAATGCCCCGCCCCTCATTCACTCCGATTGGTTGAAGGACCAACTAGCACCTCTAGCCCCCGTTCCCCCACTCTTATTGGTCCTGCGCTGATATCAATAATCCGAAGCCCACTGTGGGTTGGAGCATGCTCAGTGCTTCCTGCTTTTACTGCTGTTCATCAGGTATGAGAGAGAGAGGGCTCAACCCTGTTTTTCCTGATGTCAGACAATAACAACAACAACTACCTGCATTGTATGGAGCCTTTCACATTGACAAATCTCCTAAAATGCTTCACGAATGATGGAAACGTTGATTAAAGTGAACGATTTTTAGATACATCTTTAAGGCGGAGAGAGGGAGTTAGGGAGGATATTCCAAAGGTTTGTGTCCTCGGCAGCTCCAATCGTGGAGTGATATAGATGGGCAACAGCTTACCATAGGTTAACAACCTCATGTCATAGCCCCCTACCCCACACACCAGTCCTTGTTCTCACAGCCTGCCATTACACACTACCTATGGTTAGCCACTAAAGTCTCCATTAACAGCTAGTCACCCTCCCCCAGCCAGATCGTTATCCTTTACCCAACTGTTCTTCTCACTCTATCCCCACCTATCCTTTACTCCTTTCATCTCCCCCCCCCCCCCCCACACTACCTTCTGCACATAAACTGACTTTTTTTCTCAGGAACATCTGTCCTGAGGAAGGGACACTGGGTCTGAAACTTTAACTCTGATTTTTCATCACAGATGCTGCCAGACCTGCTGAGCTTTTCCAGAACCTCCTGGTTGTTGTTTCTGATTTACATCTTCCACAGTTCTTTTGGTTTCAATTTACTGGGAGTTTGTAATTCAGGTCCAACAGCCTCAGTCCCAGTCTCTGCTGTCTCTCCCACCCCCACCCAGTGACACGGCACCTGCACAGCTCATGGACAGGTGTTGTCTTGCTGGCCACACCCCTCATTCACTCCCATTGCCTGCAGGACCACACAGCCTCTCCTCCTATTGGTCTGGAGTTGCCGTTAATTAAGCCGGCGCTGATTGAGAAGCGAGTGGTTGGCTCCTCCCTCTCTCTGCCCTGAGATGAGCTTCATCATTCACAGTGAATGGGGCAGTATCACAGAGCACAGGGGCTGGGGGCTATTCATACCATTGGGGCTGTACTCTGTCCCTCTGGAGATGCTGCAAGTCTGTCCCAAGTCCCAACCCATGTGCCCACAGCCCCCCAAATCTTTCATTAAAAAGTAAAATTCCCAGTCTGTTTCAGAATACTTGCTGAATCTGTGGCATTCAGACTGTTCCAGATGCTCAGAATTTACTAAGTAAAATACTGTTCATAGTTTCACCTTGTATTATTTGCCAATTACTTTAAAGTAGTTTCTAAAAATCGTGACAGTGTTAACAATTCCTCTCTCTCTGCAAATTCAAGACCTTGGAACCAAATCTGCACCAGGTCGAAATCACTGCTACCTTCTCAGCTCCAAGGATATTTATCTGTGCTTCAGCTAGCTCTCCACAAAAGAGAGGAATGCATCTTAATTTAGTAAGATCACAGAAACAGACCTTCGGTCCAACTCGTCCGTGCCAATGAGGAATCCTAAACTAATGGATTCCCATTTACCAGCTATTGGCCTGTATCCATCAAAACCCTTCCTACTCATGTACCCAATTGGAAGCCTTTTAGATGTTGTGATTTTATCAGCCTCCACTACTTCATCTGGTAACCCCTCCCATACACACACCACACTCAGCTTGAAAACGTTGCCACTTAGATCCCTTTTAAATGTTTGCCCTCTCAACTTAAACCCAGGTGCTCTAGTTTTGGACCCACCTAACCTGAGGAAATAGGACCCCGGCTGCTCACCTTATTCACACCCCTCGTGATTTTATAAATCTCCATGAAGTCACCTCCCAGTCTTTGACTTACCAGAGAAAATAGCCCCAGCTTATTCAGCCTCTCCTGTAGCCCAAATTCTCCAATCCTGGCAACGTTTTTGTAAATCTTGTCCAAACTTTTTCAACTTTCACAACATCCTTCCCAGAACAGGGAAATTCAAACTGAAAACAGAATTCCAGAAGTGGCGTAATCAATGTCCTGCCCAGCCACAATATGGCGCCCCAGCTTCTGTATTCAATGCATTGACCAATAACGGAGAGCGTTAATGGAGTCCCATTTGCCAGCGGTTCACCCTTAACCCTCTAAAACCTTCCTTTTCATGTACCCAATTAAATGCCTTTTAAATGCTGCAATTGTACTATCCTCCACCCCTTCCGCTGGCAGTTCATTCCATACTTGCAATGCCCTCAACATGAACAAGATGCCCCTTAGATCCCTTTTAAATCTTTTCCCTCTCACCTTAAGACTGTACCCGCTAGTTCTGGACACACTGAACTTGGGAAAAAGTCACTTACTGCTCACCTTATCCATGCACTTCATGATTTTATAAGGTCACCTCTCAGTCTCCAGCCCTCCAGGGAAAATAGTCCCAGCCGATTCAGCCTTTCCCAATAGCTCAAACCATCCAATCCTGGCAAACTCCTTGCAAACGTTTTCTGAACCCTTTCAAGTTTCTCAACATTATTCCAAGAACAGAGATATTGGAACTGAAAACAGAATTCCAGAAGAGCTGTCATCAGCGCCCTGTACAGCCTCAATATGACGTTACAACAGCTGCATTCAATGCATTGACCAATATCGGGGTGCGTAGCAAATGCTGCATTTACTACCCCGCCTACCTGTGACTCTACTTTCAAGGTACTATGAACCTGCATTCCAAGTTCCCTTTGTTCAGCAACGTTCCCCAGGACTTTACCATTAAGTATAAAAGTCCTGCGCTGATTTGCCTTTCCAAAATACAACAGCTCACATTTATCTAAATTGAACTCCGTCTGCCATTCCTTGCTCCAATGGCCCATCTGATCAAGATCCTGTTGTATTCTGAACTAACCTTCTTCACTGTCCACTACACCTCCAATTTTGGTGTCTTCTGTAAACGTACTGACCATATCTTATATATTCACATCCAAGTCATTATTTAAGGGCCCAATATCCATTCTTGCAGCACAGTGCTGCTCACAGGCCTCCAGTCCGCAAAGCAACCCTCCATCATCATCCTCTGTCTCCTACCTTCAAGGTAGTTTTGTAATGGCTTGCTCTCCCTGCATTCCATGTTATATAACCCTGCTAACCAGTCCACTTTGAGGAACCTTGTTGAATGTCCATATATACAACGTTCACCGCCTGGCGTAATCAATTTTCTTTGTCACTTCAAAACACTCACTCAAGTTAGTGAAACACAATTGTGCATGTACAAAGCCACATTGACTCTCCCTGATCATTCCTTACCTTTCCAAATAGATGGATATCCTGTCCCTCAGAATCCCTTCCAACAACTTGCCTGCCACTGACTTCAGGCTCACTGTTCTCTTGTTCCATGACCTCTCCTTACCACTTTTTAAAAATAATTGCACCTCACCTGTCGTTATCAACGATACAAATACCTCATGAGAGGCCCAACAATCAGTTCCCTAGATTTCCAGGAAGTTCCAGGATACACCTGATCATTTTCCAGGCCTTTATCCACCTTGATGCGATTTAAGACATCCAGTCCCACCTCCTCTGTAACATGGACACTTTTCAAGATATCACTGTTTATTTCTCAAAACTCTCGAGCTTCCATATACTTCTCCAGTAAAAATGACGTGAAATATTTACATATCTTTCACACCCCCTGTGGTTCCATAGACAGTCTTGTTGACCTTTAAGGGGTCCTATTCACTGGTCCAGTTAATCTTTTGTCTGTGATATATTTGTTTAATCTATTTGGATTCTATTCCAGGACATCCCAGAAAGGACTACTTCAAGAACCGTAATTTTCCTCTGACTTGATCAACAATGTCCTCCAACACATACCCTCCACTTCCCGCACCTCCGCCTTTACCCCACCCCTCCAGCCACAATAAAGAATATAACCCTGCGCTCTTCACCTTCCACCCCATTAATCTCCAGATACAGCCCATTAACCTCTGTTATTTCTGCTTGCTAAAGTCAGACCCCACCACTAGAGACATATTTCCCACCCCACCTCTATCTGTGTTCCGCAGAGACCATTCCTGCTGCGCCTTCCTTGTTCGGTCCACACCCTCCCACCAACCCACGGTCCACACCCTTGACCCTCCCTTGCCGCCATGGGAGATGTAAAACATGCGGCAACACCTCCCTCTGACCTCTGTCCAAGACCCCGAAAAGGATCTTTTCACATCAGGCAGAGATTTGCCTGCACATCCCAAAACCTCATATACTGCATCTAGACAGTATGGAAAATTTAACATGTTTCATCCAACGAACCTACACATCTTTGGACTGTGGGAGCAAACTGGAACACCCGAAGGAAACCCTCACAGACACTGGGGAGAATGTGCCAACTCCAACACAGACAGTCGCTCGAGGCTGGAATCAAGCCCAGGTCCAATAGGATTTGCAATCACACTTCCTGCAGACAATCATCAGGATCATTGAAACTCTCCCACATCGACAGGAACAGCACGCCACTCTACAACAGGCCATCTCTCCGCCTTAACAATCTACAGACCAAGACAAAGGCACAGTCTTACGGCTCGAAAAAAAAACTGCCCGAGAATAACTTAATGCTTATGTTTTATATCTTAAACATTTAATCAAGAGACCGTAAGACATTAAAAAGTAATCCTCACCTTACTCACTATTATGGGTTTAATAAAATAAAACCGACTAAGATTGATATTTGAATAGACTGAACCTCACTGAGCTGATCCCCGGCTCTGAGTACTTCCAAGGGTGAGGTCTCTCTGAGGCCAGCTGTGAAATGTCTCTGTTGCTCTTCTCTGCCCACTCCATTTCCAGAGAGGTTTTTAACTTCACAGCAAGTCAGCTCAGAGAGGTTACTGCTTGGTTTTATTCACTGGGGGTTGCCTTTGCTGCCCAGACCAGTATTTATTGGCCACCTTTACTTGTCTTGGAGAAAGTGGTGGTTAACCGCCTCCCTGAAATGCTGCAGTCCATGTACACCACAGTGATGTTTGGACAACAATCCCCCTCTGGCCCCACAACCCTCCCTGTCTCTGTAATCCCCCTCCGGCTTCAGAAATTACATGTCCGTGGCATAAGACTTTTATTTAGATTCATTTTGGTTTAATAAACTGGCCCAAAAAAGTGAAATATTTCACCCCCAAACAAATTTCTGTTGATTGACCTTTTGGAGAGGCTGACACATGAACGTTGCAGTATTTTATCTCAAATTGTACACGTAGAATGATGGAACTTTCTTTTAAACATTGCTAAAAAGGGTTGCAACGGCTTAATGGTATTCCTGCCAGATGAGTGACATGTACAGTGTTCCGAGGATTAGGGTTAGAATCCCAACATGGCTGATGAAAAGGCGAATGATGACCATGAAACTATTGTTGATTGTTAGAAAACCCATCTGGTTCACTAATGTCCTGTAGGGAAGGAAACTGTCATCCTCACCTGGTCTGGCCTACATGTGGCTCCAGACCCACGGAAATGTGTTTAACTCTCAACTGCCCTCAGGAAAAATACTTTAAAAACTCTTAACAAATACTCCGCAGGTATCACTTAAATACTGACTGTTTCCATTGGGACTGTGAATTTCTGAACAGCCTGAACTAAAACGGAGTTTCAGCTTCAACTTCTCCCTGTCTCACCTCACTCTGTTTACAACAAACTCCAGAACACTCTCATTGAGCCAAGCAGCCCTCACAGTGCAGCCCTGTCATTTTCATTGTCTGCTCACACCTACACTGCCCTCAGCCTCCTGTACTGTTCCAATGTATCTCAATGGGAGCTCAGGGACAGCACCTCATCTTTCAACTCAGCCCTTTGTAACCCCAGAGTCAACATGGACTTCACCAGTTTCTGAATGAACAGACAGTTGTCAGAAGCTGGAACATTCCACCTGAAAAGGTACTGGAATTTGAGTCCAAAAGGACTTTTAATGGTAAGTTTGCAGGTAATGAAAATATGAAGTTTACAGGTTAACATCATGAAGTGGGTGATTGGGTCTAAATCTGAGAGTTCTTACATAAAGACGAGGTGTAATCTCGATAAATCTGTGCTCCTTCTCAGGCCAATATCTCCTTCCTGTACTGCAGGGCCCAGAACAGAGCACATACCCAAAGGTTGATCCAACCATGAATTTGTACATCTTACTGCTTGACAAAAATATTGGAGTTATTTTCCCACAAACAGAACAGACAAACCTTTCTCCTTCCACAGTTAAATGCCAATGATATTCAGATCCTGATGACTCCATTAACTGTAAAAACTTGCTTTTGAGATGCCAGCCTCAATTATTCTGATTTAATTTCCTATGAAATTAATTCACAAAACAAAACTCAGACAGTGCAAGAAGGATATAAAGACATTCTTTTCTCTTGGTATGTGCTTGATGTGTAAATGCCTCTCTTCAAATCGCACCCCCATCCTAGGAAGGGGACATGCACATGTGCCTCACTGTACCTTACCCCCAATAAAGATGGCGGCCATATCCCAGGGCCTATCACAGCCTAAGGGCCGCAGCCATTTTCCCACCTGCTGCAAACGCGGGATTAAGAGTTTCTAATTCAGATTTACGAATCGCACAGAGTGTAATTAAAACTTCCCAGTCTAAAGTGACTCATTATCTCCCTGTCTCTGAGGCCACTCTCCCCTTCCCTGTTTGCGTCTCCCACATTCACCAACTGCCGTGTCACGTGGCGCTGCACAGGCAGAGTTACTGGTGACGTGTCATCCCACTGGCCACGCCCCTTAGTAACTCACATCGTTTGGATGACCAACTGGTTCCACTTCGTCCACCAGACCCACCGTTTTTTCTTATTGGTCCAAAGCTGCCATCAATCAGCTGGACCCCATTGTGAGGTCAGTGGTGGGATCCTCCCCCTGTCTGAATCAAACCCAGAAGGTGCATGGATGGTGTCAATCAGGAACAACAAGCAGAAGGTGCTGGGAAAGCTCAGCAGGTCTGGCAGCATCTGGGAACAGAAATCTGTCCAGTGGCCCTTCCTCAGATCCGATGGGAGCTGGGAAAATTAGAATCCTGACAGTGTGGAAACAGGCTATTCAGCCCAAAACGTCCACTGCGTCCCTCCGAAGGGTATCCCACCCAGACCCATTCCCCTACCCTACTACTGTATATTTCTCCTGACTAATGCAACTAACTTACACATCCCTAAATATTATGGGAAATTGAGCTTGGCCAATTCAACTAACCTGCAGATCTTTGTACTGCAGGAGACAGTGGTTAAAGTGTAAATAACAGGGAGGGACAGAACCCAAAGAGAAACTGGAACATTTGGAAAGAAAAAGGAGTGGTTACGATCTGGCTGGGAGGGTGCATAGCTGTTAATGGAGGGGACAGGAACCTGTGTCTGGCAGCATCTCAGTGGAGGTGGTGGAAATGGCGACTGATGATCTACGTTCTGCTGCAAAAACAGACCCCGAGCTTCCAGCTGCCTGTCCAGGGAACACGAGCCTGTTCCCTGGACAACATCTCTATCTCATGCTTACTGCTGTGTTCCAGTGAAGCCAGAACATACCAAATAGCCCCGTATTTCAAAGACTGCAATTTCCCCTCCCACGTGGTCAATAACATCCAATGTATCTCCTCCACTTCCTGCACCTCTGCCTTTGAAACCCACACCTCCAACTGCAACAAGGATAGAACCCTCCCCAAGTCCTTACCTTCCACCCAGATACAACACATCATCCTCTGCCATTTCCACCAGCTACAATCAGAACGCACCAGCAGATTCTTAAGGGGTTTGACAGAATAAATACTGATGTGTCTGGGGGTAAATACTGAGAGGGGAGCCTGAAACCAGATTCTGAGTCAGTCACAGAATCAAGGGTTCTGCTTTGGATTCGACAAGTTTAAGGTAACACAGACATGGGTAAGTGGTTTCAGTAGTAACAGAGCTGGGGTGAAGAGGAGATAAGCAATGGTTTAAAGATTGGAATTCCTGGTGTTTGGGATTGTGTAGATGTCTAATCAGAAGGTCAGCTTTGCGTCAGATATAACAGCAGTATTGTGAAGAGCCTAGCTCTGCTGCATAGTTCCCAGTGAGAGGGAGAGGCTCAGCAGTTAGGGAAAGGAACTTGTCAGGCAATGGGTTTAACCATTACAATGTTTCATTGGAGGAAACTGCACCTAATCGAGTAGTGGGAATGTGTTAAGCAGTTTGATAACTGAGTATCAGTGGAGTAATGGAGAGGGATGATGGGGAGGGAGAGCTGGGCATCGTCAGTGTACATGTGAAACCCAACATGTTACTTTTGCACAATGTCACCTCCCGGCAGTATGTAGGTGAGATACAGGAGGGGCCAAGGATAGATCCATGAGGGACATCAAATGCATGGAATTCAGAAAGGAAAGGGAGAGTGGAGATGGAGCAGGATTTTCCAAAAACCGTGAGGTCAAATGTCAGTTTTTCACAGAATGGGAGAGAAGGACATAACCAGAAAAGACAGAACAAGGAACAATGTCTGTGAATCGGTGAGGGGGACTGATGAGGAGGAAGAGAAAAGAGAGTTGGAAAGTCTATGGTTTAGTGAGATTAGGGTAAAGGGTCAAGATGAGCTCTGATAAGGCTGGACATGAGATGAGATTGGAGAAAGATGTAGGTTTGGACAAAAACCGGGAACACCACGTGAGGCAGTTTGACTCAGTGGGCTAGTGGGAGGGAGGGAAGCAGCAGATCGGATTATCTCAGTCTTAGTGACAGAGAAACTCCATGCGCTCCAAACTCTTGTTGTTGGAGAGAAGGATGGAGGAGACAGGATGATGGACAGTGTTTCACAAAGAAACAAAACCTGGGTAAGTGATATTTAAAGTGAGTGAACAAACCTAATGTATTTAAATTTTAACCAAAATATTAAAACAAACGACTGAAGTCCTGGTTCGAATCTCATCTTGGCAGATGCTGGAATCTGAATTCAAGAAAAAAATAATTGGAATTAGGAATCTCTTGATCTCCATGGAACCATTGTCAATGGCATAAAAAAACCCTGCCAACCTGGCAGTGACCCAGCAAGCTACTCATTGTATTAATAACTGCAAAGTCTCAACACAGGAATGAAACTGGATGGACCACTCGCCATCTAAGAAGGCACCATTTAATACAACCACAGAATCAGCCCTCTCGATGGTGCAAAGTCCTCCAGACTAACATCTGGATTTTGGTGCCAAAATGTGCAGAGCTGTCTCACAGACCAATCAAGGAACAGCCTGACATACTCATACTCATGAAATCAACCCTTACAGACAATGACCAGACACCACCATCACCATCCCAAGATATTGAAATTGTGGTGATGGAAAAGCACAACAGGTCAGGCAGCATCCGAGGAGAAGGAGAATCGATGTTTCGAGCCTAAGCCCTTCATCACCCTGACCTGCTGTGCTTTTCCAGCACCAGTCTCGACTCTGATCTCCAGCATCTGCAACGTTCCCTTTCTCCTGAAATCTCTGGATATGTCCTGTCCCACCAGCAGGACATACCAGGCAGATGTGGTGGCACAGACAGAGAGGATTTGCCCTGGGAGTACTCAGCATTGACTCCGGAGACCAGGATGTCTCACGGCCCCTGCTGATTACCACGTCCCGTCCTCCCTTGGCTGATGAATCACTTCTCCTTCAAGTGGAACAACATTTGGAGGAAGCACTGAGGCAATAAAATGGTGTCAAACATACTCTGGGTACAGGATTTCAATGTCCACAATCGAGACTAGCTCTGTAACAGAATTACTGACTGAGCTGGCCAGGTCCTAAAGGATATAGCTGCTCAACTGAGTCTGCAGCAGGTGGTGAGGGAACCAACAAGAGGAAAAAACATACTTGATCTCATTGTTATGAATTGACCAGCTGCAGATACATCTGTCCATGACAGTATCGGTAAGACCAACCATCACACATTCCTTTTGGAGACACAAGTCTTGGCTTAAAGTTCAGAAAAACCTCCATTGTGTTGAGTGACACTATCACCGTTCTAATTGGGACAGACTTTGAAGAGATGTCGGATCTCAAACTGGGTATCTCTGTGGCACTGTGGGACATCAACAGTAGCAGAACTGTACTTCAGCACAATCTGTAATCTCATGGGTTTGTAAATCCTGCTCTCACCCATCACAATGGACAGTAAAGGAGGGCATGCCATGAGCAGCACCAGGCATACCTAAAAATGAAGTGCAAACCTGATGAAACTATCAAGCAGAACTACCTGCATATCAAACAGCATCAGCAGCAAGCAACAGAACTCAGTGATCCTACATTCAATGGAACAGATCGGAGCTCTGCAGTTCTGCCACACCCAGTTGTGAACGGTGATGGGCAATTAAACAACTCACTGGAGGAAGCATCACAGATATCCCCACCCTTTCTGATGGAGGGGCCTTACACACCCATGCACCAGATAGGACAACAGCGTTGAAGGAATCTTCAGCCAGAAGTGCAAAGTGGGATGATCCATCTTCGCCTTCTCCAGTGGTTTCTAACATCTCAGATGTGAGTTTTAAGTCAGTTCAGTTGAGATTGAATAACATCAAGAAATGGTTAAGTAGTGCAAAGGCTATGGGCTCTGCCAATATTCCGGCAATAATACTGATGGTTTGTGCTCCAGAACTTGCCACCCACCAAGCCAAGTACCGCTCCAGCACTGGCATCTACCGACAATGTGGAACATTGCCCAGGGATGTTCAACACAAAAACACAGGGCAATCCAACCCAGGCAATTTCCATCTATCAGTCCACACTCGATCAGCAGTAAAGTGATGGAAGTAGTCATCAATAGGGCTATCAAGCAGCAGCTGCTCAGCAACAGCCAGCTGAGCGACACTCATTTAGGCTCCACCAGGGCCACTCAGCTCCCGATTGTGTTACCGCCCTGATTCACAACCTGACAACCAGCTGAATCCTAGAGGAGGATGAGGGTGACAGCCCAGTCCCACTACAATACCACTAATTCTAGCTGATTCCACCCTTGTCTCAGCTCATATACTCTCATCCACCTTGTGTTATCTCCAGACTTCAGTATCCAAACATACTCCTGGCCAGCTTCCCACATTCAACCTCCCTGTAATCTCAAGAAAAACTAAATCTCTGCTCTCCAAGTGCTCCCTCGTACCAAAACTTGCTGATCCATCAAAAGGCTCCTATTCATAATCAACAACATAGAGCTACAGTGATGTACAGCATGGAAACAGATCCTTCAATCCAACCCATCCATGGTGATAGTTAGAAATGGAAGGAAAATGCACTTGCTTATTGGAAAAAAGAATTCTTGACTGTCAAAGATTTTCCAGAAAAAAATTAATAAGCGGAACATGGTCAGCGGCTGGGCAGCAGTGAAAAATTAACTTACAAAAATGTCTGTAAAAGTAATAGTAAAATACTAAACAGACCAAAAATTCACCCATTGTTCGAGACTGAGGAAGCTAGATATTGACAAAGTGGTCAAAGGGAGCCCAGAGATGAAGCAGAGCTGTATAAGCTATTATGATCCCACAGTCATAGAGATGTATAGCACCGACATAGACCCTTCGGTCTAACTCATCCATGCCAACCAGGTATCCAAACCTAATCTATTCCCATTTGCCAGCACTTGGCCCATATCCCTGTAAACGCTTCCTAATCATATCATGTGTCTATTTAGATGCCTTCAACATATGTTAACTGCACTAGCCTCCACCACTTCCTCTGGCAGCACATTCCACCCACTGCATGAAAGAGTTGTCCTTTAGGCCCCTTTGAAATTTTATCCGTTCACCCTAAAGCAATGCCCTCTGCATCTGGACACCACCATTCCAGGGAAAACACTTTGTTCATTTACTCTATTCATGCCCCTCATGATTGTATAAACCTCCATAACATCACCACTCAGCCGATGGCACTCCAGGGAAAACAGCCCCAGCCTTTTATGCCTCATCCTGTAGCTCAAATCCTCCAACCCTAACAATATCCTTGTAAGTCTTTTTTGAAACCTTTCAAGTTTCACAGCACCCTTCTGATAGGAGGCAGGCCAGAACTGCACACAATATTCCAAAAGTGGCCTAACGAATGTCCTGTACAGCAACATGCCCTCCCACATCCTATACTCAATGCTCTGACGAATAAAGGAAAATATACTGAACACCTTCTTTATCATCCTATCTGCCTGCAACTTGATTTGCAAAGAATATGAACCTGCTGTCCAAGGTCTCTTTGTTCCACAAGCATCGCCAGGGCCTTGCCATTCAGTGTACATGTCCTGGCCTGATTTGCTTTTCCAAAATGCAGCACCTCACATTTATCGAAATTAAACCCCATCAGATAAATATCTTATTGTAATCTGTGGTAACCTTCTTCATTATCCACAATACCTCCAATTTTGTATGACCTGCAAACTCATTTACGATACCAAATCATTTAAATGAATGACGAAACAAATCCAGAAATAAACATCCATTTCTCTGAGTTTGAATGTGCTCTGTGTAAATCCTGCCCAATGACTGCATCAGAGAAAGGCTGCACATGCGCCTGGCTGAACCTTGCCCCTACAAAGCTGGCGGCTCCGCACGTGTCCAGTGAATTCTTGCCCCGAATAAAGATAGCAGCGCGCACTCATGCCTGCAGCCACACTGAGGCAATTTCCCACTTACTGAAAACACAAGACTGGGACATTCAAATACGTGTTTTCCGACGTGCACAATTTGTTTGTAAAACCTCTCCGCTCTTACGGAATTGCTCTCACCTCCTGCGGTTCCAGACAGCCTTGATGGTTTTTGCAGGTACCTATTCTCTGCCTGGTTACTCATTTCTCCTTAGTGTATTTGTACAATCACTTTGGATTCTCCTTAAACCTATTTCCTAAAGCTAACTCATGTCCCCTTTTTGCCCTCCTGGTTTACCTCGAGTATACTCCTACTGCCCCTTTACTCCTCTATGGATTCACACAAATACAGCTCTCTGTATCTGCCATGTACCTCCTACATTTTCTTGACCAGACCCACAATATCTTTCGTCAGGCAGCATGCTTTACACCTACCAGCCTTTGCCTTAACAGGAACATACTGTCTGTGTACTCTCATTGTCGCAGGCCTATGGAGGCAATGGCAGATGAGGACAGAGAATCAATCATTCTCAGTAAAGAGGTAATGTTGGGAAAGATAACAGCCTAAAGGTAGATGGGTCTCCTGGCTCTGATGGAATGCATCCCAGGGACTAAAAGAGATGGTGGGGAGGTGGGGAGGAAAATAACAAATAGACCTCGTGATAATTCACGAAACTTTGTTGGATTCTGGGATGGTTTTGACAGACTGGAAGCTGCAAATGTGGTGCCTCTATTTTTCAAAAAGGACCCATCAGCTTAACTTCTGGAGTGGATAAAATGCTTGAACCTCTCAAGGAAGTAGTGATGAGATATCTGGGTAGAAATTGTCTCATTGAGCAGACAAAGCATGGATTTATGAAAGGCAGGTCACGTTTAACGCATTTACTGGAATTATTTGAGGATACAACGAGTGCGTTGGACAAGGTGGACTTGGTGGATGTGGTGTACCTGGATTTCCAGAAGGTATTCGATAAGTTATCACATAAAAGGCTGCTGAATAAGGTAAAGACGCATGGCATTATGTGTAATTATCATTGACACAGGATCAGTTAACCAACAAACAATAAAGAATGGGGTAAATGGGTGCTTGGATTAGTGTTGGCAAGAGAGAGATGCACAGGAGAAGGGGGCAACAAGTTGCCAGATGGGGTGCAACTTGGGAAAATGGGAAGTTGCTCATTTTGGAGGAGATAATAAAAGAACAAAGTACTATTTAAATGGTGGAAACTGTAGAAAGCTACACAACAAAGGGACCAGGGGTAATTGTTCAGGAAACACAGAAAGCTACCACACAGTTACAACAGGGAATCAGGAAGGGGAATCGAATGTTTTGTTTCAAACGTTTTCAGTATTAGAGTTTGGAGTCTCTACCTGAGAGTAACGTGTGGAAGTGCTGGTGAGACCACCATATCTGCAGGAATGAGAGCAGTTTTGGTCCCTTTAGATAAGGAAATGTGTCACTTTATTGGAGGCATTTCAGGGAAGATTCAATGAGATGATCCCTGGTTTGGAGGGATTATCGTTTAAATAAAGGCTGAAAAGGTTGGGACTCTACTCACTGGATTTTGGAGAAAGAGAGGTCATCTCATTGAGACAGATGGGATTCTTAAGGGGTTTGACAGGATAAATACTGAGAGGATGTGTCTGAGGGTAAATACTGAGAGGGGAGTCTCAAACCAGATACTGAGTCAACGAATCAAAGGTTCTGTTTTGGATTCAAGTTTAAGGCAACACAGACCCGGATAAGGGGTTTCAGTAGCAATGGAGCTGGGGTGAGTTGGAGAAAAGCACCGTTTAAGAGATTGGATTTCCTGGTGTTGTGATTGTGTGGATGTCTGAACAGAAGGTCACCTTGGGGTCAGATATAACAGCAATATTGTGAAGAGTGTCGTTCTGCCTCAGAGAGTTCCCAGTCAGAGGGAGGGGCTCAGCAGAAAGGCAATGGGTTTAAGCGTGACAATGTTTCATTGGAGGAAATTGCAGCTAATCGAGTAGTGGGAATGTGATAAGCAGTTTGATAACTGAGTAACAGTGGAGTAATGGAGAGGGATGATGGGGAGGGAGAGCTGGGCATCGTCAGTGTACATGTGAAACCTAACACAGTGTTTTTGGATGATATCAACTCCTGGCACCATGTACGTGAGACACAGGAGAGACCAAAGATAGATCGTTGAGGCACACCAAATGCAAGGAATTCAGAAAGGAAAGGGAGAGTGGAGATGGAGCAGGATTTTCAAACAACGGTGAGGTCAAATATTAGTTTTTCACAGAATGGGAGAGAACGATATAACCAAAAAAGACCGACAGACAGAACAAGGAACAATATCTATGAATTGGCGAGGGGGAGTGATGAGGTGGCAGCGGAGGAAAGAGAGTTGGAAAGTGAGTTTAGAGAGATTAGGGGAAAGGGTCAAGGTGAGCTCTGATAAGGCTTGACAAGACACTGGAGAAAGATGTAGGTTTAGGACAAAAAACAGTGACACCCCATGAGGAAGTTTGGCTCAGTGGGCTGGTGGGAGGGAGAGAAGGAATGGATCGGACTATCTCAGTCTTAGTGACAGAGAAACTCCGTGTGCTCCTCACTCGTTGTTGAAGGGGAGGATGGAGGAGACAGGACGATGGACAGTGTTATACAAAGAAACAAAACCAGGGTTAGTGATATTTAAAATGAGTGAACAAAGCTGATGTATTTAGCTTTTACTCAGAATATTAAAACAAATGACTGAAGTCCTGGTTCGAATCCCATCTTGGCATATGGTGGATTCTGAATTCAAGAAAAGAAACAACATATTAGGAATCTCCTGATCTCCATGAAACCATTGTCAATGGCAAAAAAAAACCTGCCAACCAGACAGCGGCCCAGCCAGCTACTCACTGTACTAATCACTGCAAAGTCTCAACACAGGAATGAAACTGGATGGACCAGTTGGCAACTAACAAGGCACCAGAAATTACAGCCACAGATTCAGTCCTCTTGATGGTGCAACGTCCTCCTCACTAGCATATGGTATTTGGGGCCAAAACGTGGAGGGCTGTCTCACAGACTAGTCAAGGAACAGCCTGACATTATCAGACTCACGGAGTCATCCCTTACAAACAATGACCAGACACCACCATCACCATCCCTAGATATCGAGAGTGTGGTGATGGAAAAGCACAACAGCCAGGCAGCATCTGAGGAGCAGGAGAAGCGACAATTCGAGCCTAAGCCCTTCATCAGCCTGACCTGCTGTGCTATTCCAGCACCAGACTCTTCACTCTGATCTCCAACATCTGCAGTCTTCCCTTTCTCCTGAAATATCTGGATATGTCCTGTCCCACCGGCAGGACAGACCAAGCAGAGGTGGTGGCATAGTGGTGTACAGACAGGGAGGACTTGTCCTGGGAGTACACAGCATTTGCTCCGGAGACCAGGAAGTTTCATGGCTCCTGCTGATTACCACGTCCCGTCCTCCCTTGGCTGATGAATCACTTCTCCTTCATGTGGAACAACATTTGGAGGAAGCACTGAGGCAATAAAATGGTGTCAAATGTACTCTGGGTACAGGATTTCAATGTCCACAATCGAGACTAACTCTGCAGCAGAATTACTGACTAAGCTGGCCAGGTCCTAAAGGATATAGCTGCTCAACTGAGTCTGCAGTGGGTGGTGAGGAAACCAACAAGAGGGAAAAACATACATGATCTTTTTGTTATAAATTGACCAGCTGCAGATACATCTGGCCATGACAGTATCGGTAAGAGCGACCATCACACATTCCTTTTGGAGACAAAGTCTTGCCTTAAAGTTGAGAAAAACCTCCATTGTGTTGAGTGACACTATCACCGTTCTAAATGGGACAGACTTCGAAGAGATGTAGGATCTCAAACTGGGTATCTGAGGCACTGTGGGACATCAACAGCAGCAGAACTGTACTGCAGCACGATCTGTAATCTCATGGGTATGTAAATCCTGCTCTCACCCATCACAATGGACAGGAAAGGAGGGCATGCCAAGAGCAGCACCAGGCATACCTCAAATGAAGTGCCAACCTGGTGAAGCTATTAAACAGAGCTACCTGCATATCTAACAGCATTAGCAGCAAGCAGATCCAAACAATCCCACAACCAATAGAACAGATCGGAGCTCTGCAGTTCTGCCACACCCAGTTGTGAACGGTGATGGACAATCAAACAACTCACTGGAGGAAGCATCACAGATATCCCCACCTTTACTGATGGTGGGGCCTCACACACCCATGCACCAGATAAGATGACAGCATTTGCAGCAATCTTCAGCCGGAAGTGCAAAGTGGGATGATCCATATTAGCCTTCTCCAGTGGTTTCTAACATTACAGATGTGAATTTTAAGCCAGTTCAGTTGAGTTTGAATAACATCAGGAAATGGTTAAGTAGTGCAAAGGCTATGGGTTCTGCCAACATTCTGGCAATAATATTGATGGCTTGTGCTCCAGAACTTGCCACCCACCAAGTCACGTACCGCTCCAGCACTGGCATCTACCGACAATGTGGAACATTGCCCAGGGATGTTCAACACAAAAACACAGGGCAACCCAACCCAGGCAATTTCCCTCTATCAGTCCACACTCGATCAGCAGTAAAGTGATGGAAAATGTCATCAACAGGACTATCAAGCAGCAGCTGCTCAGTAACAGTCAGCTGAGTGACACTCATTTTACGCTCTACCAGGGCCACTCAGCTCCCGATTGTGTTACCGCCCTGATTCACAACCTGACAACGAGCTGAATCTTAGAGGCGAGGTGAGGGTGACAGCCCAGTCCCACTACAAGACCACTAATTCTAGCTGTTTCCACCCTCATCTCAGCTCATATACTGAAACTCTCATCCATCGTGTGTTATTTCCAGACTTCATTATCCAAACACACTCAGGCCAGCTTCCAAACTTCAACCTCCCTGTAAGCTCAAGAAACTCTAAATCTCTGCTTGTTGATTCATCAAAAGACTCCTAAGTATAACCAACATAGAGCCACAGAGATGTACAACAAGGAAACAGACCCTTCAGTCCAACCGGTCCATGCCAAGAATCTAGTCTCACCTGCCAGCACCTGGCCAATATCCCTCAATGTAAAATTCTCACACTTGATTTAATTCCTGGCTGTGATAATCCCTAGCTCCGTGCACCATACACAGTTTGAGACCTCAACAACCCATTTTGTTCGAGACTCCCAACCATTTGTTAATTCATTACTTCACCTGTGTGGCTGTTTCTACAGTTGCTGAAGCAGCATGGTCTGAAATTCGCAGCCAAAACCTCACAGGTCTGCTTTCCACCTTTAAGACATCCTTCAAAACCTGCTTTTTGGTAATGCTTTTGGTCACCTGACCTAATATCTCCATCTGTGGCCTTATGTCTAAAGTTCTGAATAGATTTTTTGTGAAATTATATGCATGAAAATAAAAATACAAGCTGTTGTTGATTTGGACATTATTTTCAAATCATCACTGTTGCTAAATGAATACTCTGTAATGTCTCTTATCCAACCACATTGTAGGAACACCTTCACCACACAAACTGCAGCTGTACAAGAAAGTCAAACACGCCTTCTTCACAAGCAACAGGGCTTTGGCATTAATCACTGGTATCTGTGGATGGAGAAACACAGTTGATGGAGTGCAAAATGGAGTACAGGGAGGGAAAATGGTGCAGGATTTGATAGTGAGAAATGGAAGGAAAATACACTTGCTTGTTGGAAAAAAAGAATTCTTGACTGTCAAAAATATTCAAGAAAAAAGTAATCTGATAATAGAGCAGTACATTGTCAGGGGCTGGGCCACAGTGAATAACTCATTTACAAAGGGTCTATAAAAGTAATAATACTGCACTAAACAGAGAAAAAATACACCCATGGTTGGAGACTGAGGAAGCCAGATATTGACAAATTGGTTATGAGGGAGCCCAGATGTGAATCAGAGCAGTATTGGCTGCTATGATCAAAATGACTCTTCACTAGAGAAAGGCTGCACATGCGCCTGGCTGCACCTTGCCCCCTACAAAGATGGCAGCCGCGCAGGTGTCAAGTGAATCATTGCCCCGAATAAAGATGGCGGCGTTCACTCAGGTCTGCAGCCGCGCTGAGGCAATTCCTAATTTACTGCAAACACGGGACTGGGACGTTCAAATTTGTGTTTTCCGACGTGCACAACTTGTTTATAAAACCTCTCCGCTCATAGCAACGCAGTTTTTCTCCCGTTTCCCTGTTTATTTCTTTCCTTACCATATCGTCTCTCTCCATAACTTCCCGAACATTCATTGCAGCGACTCTGCGCCGCGCGCTAACGTGATTACATGGTATAGTTTAGCTCCACCCTTCATTCACTTTGATTGGTTGGAAGACCAACCTCCCGCTTGGTCCCCTAGCTCCGCACACCGTCCGTTCATTGGTCCGGTGCTGACATCAATCACCCGGGGTCGCTTTGTTGACTAGAGCATGCGCAGTGTGTCCTGCTTTAGCGGTTTTGTTGGGTAATGTGATGGAAGAGTTTACTGAGGGGAAGAATTCCCTTTGTGTGAGCTCTGCAGTAGATTTCCTTTATTCATGGAGGGAATTGCCTTCCTACTCATGACTGTATAGCTGTGATTGATGAATCAATGCCATCGGAACCAGTACATAAACACCCCATATTCACTGCTTTTCACAACATCTTTGATCTTTAGCACATTGTATCACACTCTTCTTTGGAGACCAAAAGAAACATGAAACGGAGCCTCAAGGAACCGGAGCAGGCATGGGCAATTCATCCCTTTCATCTTGTTCCCACATTCTGTCAGATCATGGCTGGGCCAGACCTCAACACCTCTTTTATGCTTGATCTGCCCTCTTTTTAAATAATTTGAGATAGAATCATAGATTCCCTACTCTGTGGAAACAGGCCCTTCAGCCCAACAAGCCAGAACAACCCTCCAAAGAGTAACTCAATCATTTCCCTCCCACATTTAACTTTCATAACTGTTTGGGCGAGAAAATTCTAATCATTCATTGAGAGAACAAATTATTTACTTTTTTAAAAAATGAATGTTTCCTTATGTAATGTCCCCTGGTTTGAGACTTCACTGGTTCTAGAAGATCGAGTCAACATCTACCCTGTCAAGGTCCTCAGAATCTTGTTTCTATAAAATCACCCCTGCTTATCTATTCTTGATAGGTCAACCCTTTCGTCTTCAAAGCAGCTCAGTGAATCTTTTTTGAATGGTCTCCGATGTTGGTTTATCCTTTATTAAATATGGGAGCTATCATTGTATACAGCACTGCAAGTGAGGACTCAGTAACAGCCAGTGTGGTTAACTAATCCTCAGTCCATGCTAATACATTACGCCGATATCATGAGCTCCTAAATTGTGCAATAAACTTTTATGTAAGCACATTATCATTTGCATTTTAAAAATGCAAATACAGAACATCATTGGATTGCCCTTTATCAGCCCGGCTTGTTATCTCCTCAATGAACTGCCGTAAATTTGTCAAATATAGTTTCTCTTTCACAAAAACCAGTCTACCATGTTTAATAAGCTTTTCTAAATGTCCTGCAAATTTGTACTTTAATATTTGACTCTGTAGATTCTTTCAGTAGATTTGCTAAGTATGATTCCCCTCTCTTAAATCCATGTGGATTCTATCCAATCCTGTCACTGTTCAGTTAAGAAACTTGACCTTACTCCAATATTGTTCGTAAATATATCTGTATTTATTTTTAAAAATTGATTACTTATAAATGCTGGACCCATGCAATATCAATGATTAAGTGACTCTGAATTTGGGTTATAATTTTTTTTTGTTAATTCCTTTTCATACTGTGTTATGCAGACAGCACCAAGTGATCACTCTTAATTGTGAGTAACTTTGAAAATAATATATTTTAAAAATGACATCCCAAAATGCTGCCTCATTGTTGTGCATGGAGGATTTTGCATTCAATAGTTTGCAGATAAAATTGAACAGATTTTTGCTGCAATTTGGCCAGACTGCAGGTTACACCAAAGTGGCAACTCTGCTCTCAAATTCTTACTTGACACTGCCAAAGGCAATACTGATGGGAATTCACTTTGCCATTCTTGTTCACCAGCTTTATTTCCAGGTTTAAGTCTATAATCATTCTCGAGCTTGTAATTTGAGACAACTTCTCTTTTAGGTACATATGTAAATATCACACAGAAAGTTTGCACTGAATGGTACCAAATCTGAAATTAGTCTCGATGATAGTAACATGCTCTGACCCTTCTACATATATATTGGCATAAGTCTATGTCAGTTATTTTTCTGAAGCCTGTGATTCCTGATAAAGGGCTTATGCCTGAAACATGAATTCTCCTGCTTCTCAGATGCTGCCTGACCTGCTGTGCTTTTCCAGCATGACACTTTTCGACTCTGATGTCCAGCTTCTATGGTAGTCACTTTCTCCTGTGAGAAGATTAAACCAAGAATTTTTTTTTGATCAAAGTGCAATAGGAACCAATTCATGCAATTCACATATCTCACATTTACCTTAGCCCTCACATAGTTAAGATATTACTAAATTATTTTCAGTAATTGAAACCGTGTTGACAAACTTGTGCAGTATCAGTGCCTCACGTTTACAGTGTTCCCAGATATCACGCAGCTGCAGTATTTTGTTTTGCACTCAGCTATATGTTGTTCTCACTTGTTTCTTTGTGAAAGATTACAAAATTAACTTGGATGAATGAAGTTATGATTTCTTTAACAAATGTTGGGAGAAAAAAAAGTCAGTATTTCAAGTGCTGATAAAGTAAAATAAACTGATAATCAGTAGAAAGGGTTTAAGATGGATATGGAACAAATGCTGGCAAATGGGACTAGATTAATTTTGGCTATCTGGTCAGCATTGTCAAGTTGGACTGAAGGGTCTGATTTTGTGTTATACAACTGTGATTTTATTCTCTCAATTATTCAAGAAGTTGAATACTTCAAGGAGGAAAACAAGAATTTTACAGAGAATGCACTTGAAATGATGATTGAGGTATATCAAACTCACATTGTTTCATGACCTTTTCCTCTGGGTTCTTCAATAAACAAATTTGTTTTGTTATCTGAATAACTACGTATCATGTGATTTGTTTCGCACAACATTCGTTAGGATCTAGTGAACTATTAAGAAGTGTTCATGCTTAAAATTTAGGCAGCGTGATTGTTAAGCAAGAAAAGGTTAACGATTTACTCCCACTGAATCATTGCTCTATAAAAGGTAACAAGCTTTTGATCTTTTCTGGGCACTGAATATATGGAAATCAATTCTGAAGGAAATAATCCTCATCGGTAATGTTCCCACATATGGGGAGTAATTGCTTCTGGTCACTCTTCAGGCTATAGAGGCTCAGAAAGAAATGAGTTGGCCAAAGTTAGCAACATCATTTGGATGGACTATGCTCATTGGGGAAACTTGGAGAATCTGTAGAAGAAACACGTGTTTCAGAGTGTATGCAATAAACCTGAACATGCTTTTTTTTTTCACAGAGCTTGGGACCCGACTGGAGCAGCAATGAAGCTTGTATTGTTATTTTTTAAATTTCCGAGCTTGCCAAATTATTGTTGGTAAATGCAGATGACATTATCAAAGCACATTTCACATGCCCCAGCTAGGAATTTGGTCCCAATTCTGTCAGTCCATCCATTCCTATGCATAACAGGTATTTTAAATGTGAGCACTCCATTTAACTATTTGAATTGAATACTTCAGTGGTTAAGTCCTCTTGGATTCTTCAATTCAAAATACTCAATTTGATGTTTTGTTCCCTCTGAATTTGCCAAGCACTGGGCAGTTCTGGAATATTCCAAATATTTACAATAGTTGCATTTACACTATTGAAGGTAACCTGGCAGATTTGAATACCATTTAGGTCAACAACAATACATAAGTAACTTTATGAATTGATTACTGTACACTAACAACGCAAGCCAAGTACTACCGAAACCACAGATTCTCTCCCAAGGATTCCCAAATCGAAACAGTGCATTCCAGGATCACACTCACCATCTGGGAGCAGTCTCCCAAAGTGCTCCCAGAATTTAAAAAGCACACACACTGCCCTCCAAAGCTAAATCTACTCTCACAGGCTTCACTCTTATTGCATGCAATGACATTTATTGTCCAGTTCTTTAACGTGACAAATGATTTTACAAACAATTTATAAAATTCATTAAATCCTGAAGAAATGTGATGTCAGCCCTTTGTGGAAGTGAATGGAAAGTGTGATGTTTGTTTGACCTTTGGCTCTATGTCTCAGACTGAACTGAACCTTTCGCAAGATGTGGGATGTTTCCCACACATTTTGTTTAAAAAAGCATAGATCATGCTCTAAGATTTAAATGTTCAATCAGGTTTAATAAAAATCCTTCCAAAAATTGAGAGTTTGACTTCAGCTCCTTTAAACAGACATGCTCCCAGCCTTCCATTTTGTGACATGTCACCATTCTTTGGTAAAGGTGGCTGTGTGTAACACTGCAGGATGTTGTACTGAAGTGCCTCATTGGGTGAATGAGCTTTATTACTGGTGTAACTTGGTTAATTTTGAGAAGGAATGTTACTTTGAGTTCAATCTTGTTTTTAAACTGAGACGTGCTTCTGTAACTCAAGTGTGGAAACTATGCTCATGTTTGCAATGAACCTTTCACTTTTGGAGATTAGTATTTTTCCGATCTGTTTTGTAAATAAAGTTCACTATAGAAAGCACAGTGCTGGAGAACCGCAGGTCCAGCAGCATCTCTGTGGGGGAAAAAAAAACATTGTAAGCTCCAAGTCTCATGAACTTTTGTCCGTTCAGACGAAGAGTTAGTGAACTTGAAGTGTAACATTTTTTTTCTCTTCACCGATGCCCTCAGAACTGCTGAGTTTCTCCAGTACTTTGTTTCTGGGGTTTAGATCTCCAGCACCTGCAGTTTATTGCTTGGTTATCGATCCTACGATGTGACTTGGGGAGCGAGAGGCAGCAACTGTGATCAACTTGAATAAAACTCCGCAATCATGGAAAAAAAAAACACATAGTTCTTTATACTTTGCAAAACACGACTGTAAATAAGAAATGCAATTAAGCTAAGTGCAAGGTGGCATACCACCGGCCTTGTCTCAAACTTGCTACTCACCTTTGAGGACTAATCTGTCAGAATTGTGTTTGCTCGCTTCCTTTGAGATCACAGTCCACAAATTTCCCAGTTCCAGTTCCTGGGCCGGGCCCAGTTACCACATTGCAGTGGGGTGGGGAGCTTTGTGTCAGCCTGAAGTTTTTGTTAATAACAACATTGCGGGTTGAAGTTGACGGTTTTGACGAATATTGCGTCATCAAAACTTGGAGGAAATCCTTCTCAATGTATTGATTAACTGGACTGAGCCAGTTTACATGCAGCCCTGTTTGTAGTGCTGTAATATTCTCAGTTAATAATCACACAACACCAGGTTATAGTCCAACTGGTTTAATTGGAAGCACACTAGCTTTCGGAGCACGCTCCTTCATCAGGTGATTGTGGAGGGCATAATTCTAAGGCACAGAATTTATAGCAAAAATTTAGTGTGATGTAACAAATTATCCTTTGAAAAATACCTTGATTGTCTGTTGAGTCTTTCTTCTGTTCGAATACTATGATAGTTTCACTTCTTTCATATGTAAATCACAAAAAGTTTTTTTAAAAAGTTGCATTCCTGACAATGGCCCATCAAATCACTCATTGTATTAATCACTGCACAGTCTCAAAAAAAGAATGAAACTGGATGGACCACATTACAACTACCAAATGCACTGGAAAATACAACTCAATCAGCCGTCTTAACCATGCAATGTCTGTCTCACTGTGGGCCAAAACAGCAGCAGAACTGTTATCCAGCCCAATCTGAAATCTCATGGCCTGGTATATTCCCCATTCAACCATTAACATCAAGCTAGGGGAATCAACCCTAGTTCAATGGAGAGTTCCGCAGGGCATGCCAGGAGCAATACCAGGCATACCTAAAAATGAGGTGCCAACCTGGTGAAGCTACCCAACCTGCATGCCAAACAGTGCAAGCAACACCAAACAGAACTATGTGATCCAACAACCAATGGATCAGATCTGAGCTCTGCAGTTCTGCCACACCTAGTCAGGAATGGTGATGGGCAATTAAACAACTCACTGCAGGAAGCATCACAGATATCCCAACCCTTACTGATGGAGGGGTATCACACATCCATGCAACAGACAAGGCAACAGCATTTGCAGCAATCTTCAGCCAACAGTGCCAAGTGGATGAGCCTTCTACATTGGTCCCTGACATCACAGACTTGAATCAACTTGGTTGAAAACTTATTTCAAATCAGGTCAAGAAATGGAGAAGTCGTGTAAAGGCTGTCGGCCCTACCAACATTGTGGCAATAATACTGATGGCCGTGCTCCAGAAATTGCTTCCCACCAAGACAAGTCCAGCACTGGCACCTACTGACATTGTGGAACATTTCTCAAGGATGTTCAACACAAAAACGCAGGACAGAGCCAACCCAGCCAATTTCCCTCCATCAGTCGACACTCGCTCAGCAGTGAAGTGATGGAAGGTGTTATCAACAGTGCTGTCACGCAGCTGCTCAGCAATAAACTTATGTGAAACCCAGTTTGGGTTCTGCCAGGGCCACTCTGTTCCTGATCTTGTTACAGACTTGATTCACAAACTGATAAACAGCTGAATTCCAGAGGTAAGGTGAGGGTGATAGCCCAGTCCCACTCCAAGACCACTATTTCGACTTCAGTGATATCACCTGACCTCACCACAGTCTCAGCTCATTTTTTGAAACTCTCATTCATTCATTTTGTTAACTCTAGATTTCATTATCTAAACCCACTCCTGGCCAGCATCCCACAATCCCCCTCCCTATAATCTCCAGAATATTGAAAACTCTACCGCCCAAGTGCTCACTTGTACCAGAACTTGCTGATCCATCAAAAGGCTCCCATTTATAAGCAACAACAATTTACTTTCACACCCTTGACTTAATTCCTGGCTATAATCATTCCTATCTCCATGCACCAGACACCCTTTCATATCTCAATAACTCATCTTAGTTAAGACTCCCAATGATGTGTTTATTTTTGAGTTCAGCTGTGTGACTGTTTCTATAGATTCCAAGGAAACATGGTCTGGAAATTCCCACCCTCAACGATCTGCTTTCTTCCTTTAAGGCATTCCTGAAAAATTGCTTATTTGGCAATGGTTTTGGTCACTGGACATAATATTTTCCAGCTGTGGCCTTATGTCAAAAGTTCTCAATATTTTTGTGAAATTAAAAACATGTTGATCTGTACAGATATCTTCTACTTTTCACTATCGCTGAGTGAATAATCTGTAATGTCTCTTACTCAACCACGTTGTGGTAGCGCCTTCACCATTCAAACTGCAGCTGTACAAGGAAGTCAAATATCACCCTCTCCACAGGCAACAGGGCTTTGGCAATGATCACTGGTATCTGTGGAAGGAGAAATACACATGATGTTTCAGGGAGTGCAATATGAATTATAGGGAATGAAAATGGTGCAGAATTTGACTGTCAGAAATGGAAGAAAAATCCACTCACTATTGGAAAAATGAATTCTTGACTGTCAAAGATGTTCTGGAAGAAATAACCTGATCATGAAGCAGTATACGGTCAGGAGCCGGGCAGCAGTGGACAATCCATTTACAAAACGTTCTGTGAACGTAGTAGTAAAATACTAAACAGAGCAAAAATACACTCATGTGAGACTGAGGAAGCTGGATAACGAACAAGTGGACATCGAGGAGCCCGGAGGTGAATCAGAGCAGTGTTCACTTTTATGATCCCACAGTCAGAGATGTTTGGCACAAAAACAGTCTCTTCAGTCCAACCCATCTATGCAAACCAGATATTCTAACCGAAACTATTCCCATTCGCCAGCACTTGACCGACATCCCTCTGAACCCTTCCTATTCAAAATGCCTTTGAAATGTTACAACTTTGCTTGCCGTTAGGCTCCTTTGGAATTTTCCAATGTGCACCAAATGTTTGTAAAACCTCTCAGCCCAAACCAACACTATTTCCCTCCCACTTCCTGCTGTTCATTTCTTTCCTTATCAACAGCTCTCCATCCACACGTCCCACACGTCCGCGCCCACAGTGAGGATGATCACATGGTATCATCTAGTCCCAACCCTCATTTACTCTGATTGGTCGGAGGACCAAATGCCCCACCAGGTCCTCCAGCTCTGCCCCTGCCTTTCCATTGGTCTTCCGCTGATATCAAACACCAGGGGCCCATTGTTGCCTGGAGCATGCGCACTGCTTCATGGCTTTTGTTGCTGTTTATCAGTTACAAGAGTGAGACGCAAAGTTAAAAATCACACAACCACCTGATGAAGAAGCTGCAAAGTGAGTGCTTCCAAATAAACCTGTTGGACTATAACCTGGTGTTCTGTGAATTTTAATTTTGTCCATCCTAATCCAACACCAGCACCTGTAAGTCAAGAGTGCGGGAGGAATGCAAAATATAACAACAAAAGTACTAGGAACAGGAGAAGGCCGCCTGCCCTTTGAGCGTGCTCTGCCATTCATTAAGATCATGGCTGATCATTTCGTGGACGCAGAACCATTTACCAACGTTCTCACCATATCCCTTAATTAATTAATTATTTCTTTTTAAAATAGTTATCTTAGCTTTAAAAACGTTTACTGAACTAGCATCAACTACTTCACTGGGCAATGAATTCCATAGTGGTCAAGAAGTTCCTTCCCAATTCACTCTGAAATTTGCTGCCTCTAATCTTGAGGTGATGCCATCTTGTCCTGGCTTCATCTGCCAGTGGAAACATTCTCTCTACTTCTATTTTATCCACTCCATTCATTTTTTTTATGTGTCCATTCTTCTGAATTCCAATGATTATAATCCTAATCTACTCAGTCTCTGTTCAGCCAACTCCCTCAACCCCAGAATCAACCCAGTTAACCTCCTCTGCACCCCCTCTAGTGCTGGTACATCCTTTCTCAAGTAAGGAGACAAAAACTGCATGCAGTACACCAGGTGTGGCCTCACCAGCACCCAAATACAGCTGGAATATAACCTCTGCTTTTCAGCACAATCCTTCAGCAATGAAGGCCCAAATTCCATTTGTTTTCTGAATTGATTGTTGTACCTGGTAACCAACCCTCATGCAGAAGGATACTCAGGTGCCCCTGCATAGCAAATGATGCAACTTTTAAAAACTCAAGTAATATCCGCTTTTTAAATGTTACTCCAACCAAAGAGTATGACTTTACATTTATGAACATAATATTCCAAATGCCAGCCCATTGCCCACTCACTCAATGTATCTCTGTTCCTCTGCAAAGTTTCACCGTCCTCCACACACTTTGTTCTGCGACTCATCTTAGTCTCATATGCAAACTTTGACACCCTACATGTGGTCCCCAACTCCACATCATCTGTATCAATTCTAAATAATCGCAGTCCCAACACTGATCCCTGAGGCACACTGTTAGTCACAGATTTCCAGCCAGAATAGTACTCATTTATCCCCACAGTTTGCTTCCTGTTAGTCAACTAATCTTCTATCCATGCTCATACTCTACTCCTAACACCATGCACCTTTATGTTATGCAACAGCCTCTTGGACAGCACCTTGTTGAAGGCCTTTTGGAAATCCAGCTCACTGCATCCACTGGGTCCTTGTTGTCCACCTTGCTCGACATGTCTTCACAGAATTTCAAAAGATTTGTGAAGCAATGCCTGCCCTACATGAACCCATGCTCTGTCAGTCCAATGGGACAATTTCTATCGAGATTCCCTGCTATTTCTTCCTTGATAATAGACGCAAGCATCCTTCCCACTACAGAGAATATGGTAACTGCTGTGAAATTCCTCACCTTTTGTCCACCTCCTTTTTAAAAACGTGGCATCACTTTTGCTGCTTTCCAATCTGCTGGCACTGCCACAGAGTCCAGTGAATTTTGGAAAATTACTGCCAGTGCATTTGCTATTTCTCCTGGAATCTCCTTTAGTACCCTGGGATGCATTCCATCTGGGTCAGAAGACTTTTCTGTCATGAGCACAATTTCCTCCAACAGTCCAACACGAGCTGTTCCGTAATAATGATCGTTTCCAAATCCTCACCTATCTTTGTCTCTTTACTAATTATTGGCAAGATATTAGTTTCCTCCGCTGTGATATCCCATAATGAAATGTTCCTTCTCATTTTCCAAAGGACTAACATTTACTTTAGCCACTCTTTTCTCATCCAATATAAAATTTTGCTTTCCGTCTTTATAGTCTGTGCTAGTTTATTTTTCTCATGTTCTATCTTACGTTTCTTTATAGCTCTTCTGCGGCTTTCCGTTGACCTTTAAAGTTTTCCCAGTTCTAGTTTCAGGCTGTTATTGGCCACTTTGCATGCCTTCTCTTTCAATTTGATTGCTTTCCTTAGATACCCATCGCAGAGTATGCTGAGCACTTTGTAAAGTGCCTTTGAAAATCATCCACTGCTCATCAACTGTCCCACCGTAAAATCTTTGTTTCCAGTCTACTTTATCCAGGTTCTCCCTCAATCTATTGTAGTTCCCTGTGTTGAAGCACAGGACCCAGGTATTTGATTTTATCTTCACACTCTCCATATGTATTCTAAATTCAACCATACAGTGCTCACTTCTTTCAAGAGGATCCCTAACTCTGAAGTCATTAATTATTCTAGTCTCATTCCACAGGGCCAGATCCTGGATAGATTGCTCCCTTGTCAGTTTAATTTCGTACTGTTCAAGAAAACTATCATGGATACACTAAATAGACTCAAGACTACTCTGACTGAGCTGGTTCGATCAATCTATATGTAGATTAAAATCACCCATGATAATAGCCATACCCTTTTCACAGGCATTCGTTATTTCTTTGTTTATTGCGCATCCCAATGTGATGTTATTATTTGGTGGCCTGCACACTACATCTGTCAGTGACTTGTTAGAATTTTGAATGCATCATTCCTGTTTCTCCTAATGTACAGCAATAACAGCAAATCTCCTAAGGTGCTTCACAGATGATCAAAACGTTGATTAAAGAGAATGATTTTAAAATACATCTTAAAAGGAGGATAGAGAAGTTTAGGGAGGGTATTCCACAGACTTCTGCCCTTGACAGCACTACTCGTGGAGTGATGCAGGTGGGGTGGGTTGGAAAGGGAACGTGCAAAGGGGAAATGCAGGAGCACAGGCAGTGCATAAGGTCTTAAGGACAGAGGAGGTTCCAGACTGAGTCTGTCTGTCAGAGAGTATGGCTGCCTCATGGAGTTTGAAGCACTGCAATGGGTCCATGCATGTCACGTTAGGCGAGGAGAGTATAACGGTGGCTGAGAGAACTTTTGATGAGGACTAGTCTCCTGAGGTAGTGTGGGCTGAGGTTAGAAACAGGCGAGGTCACACTGTTTGGAGTTTTTTATATATATAGTCCTCCGCAGAGTTCCAGGGAGGTGGAAGAGAGGATTAGCAAAATTATTCTGGATAGGAGTGAAAGTAACAGGGTGGTCATTATGAGGAACTTTAACTTCCCCAAAATTGAAGGGAAATGCTATAACTCTAGTATGTTGAATAAATCGGTTTTTATCCAATGTGTACAGGAGGACTTCCTGACACAGTATGTCGAAGGGCCAACAAGAGGGGAGGCCACATTGGATCTGGTCCTTGGTAATGAACCAGAATATGTGTTTGATTTAGTTGTAGGTGAGCACTTTGGAGAGAGTGACCATAATTCAGTTAAGTTTAGTTTAGTGATGGAAAGGAATTAGTACATGCCACAGGTCAAGAGTTATTGATGGGGCAAGGGCAATTATAATGCTATCAGGCAAAATTAGATGCACAGAATGGGGGAGCAAAATGCAGGGGATGCAGACAATGGAAATGTGGAGCTGGTTTAAGGAACAGATATTGCGTGTCCATGATAGGTATGTCCCTGTCAGGCAGGAGGAAGGGATAAGGTAAGGGAACCTTGGTTTACTGCGGAAATTGCATCTCTTGTTACAAAGAAGAAGGAGGCTTAGGTGTTGATGAGGCAAGATGGTTCAAATGAGGCAATGGAGAATTACAGATCAGCTAAGAAGGATTTAAAGAGAGAGTTAAAAAGAGCAAAGAGACGACACGAGCAGTATTTAACAAATAGAATAAAGGAGAACCCTAAAGCTTTTTATAGGTATGTGAGGAATAAAAGGATGATTAGGGTAGGAATAGGGCCAATCAGAGACAGAATAGGAAGATGAGTGTTGACCCTGTGGAGATCGCAGAGATGCTAAATAAACATTTCTCATTGATTTTCATTCAGGAAAAGGAGAATATTGTGGAGGAGGAAAATGAGTTATGAGATATTAGACTAGAAATTATCAAGGTTAGTTACGAACAGGTGTTATCAATGCTGGAAGGAGTGAAAATAGACAAGTCCCCTGGACTGGATGGGATTTATCCAAGAATTCTCTGGGATGCTCGGGAGAAGATAGCACAGCCTTTGGCTTGGATATTTGAGTTGTCATTGTCTACAAATTTGCTACCAGAGTACTGGAAGATTGCAAATGTTGTGTCCTTGTTCAAGAAGGGTAGTAGAGATAACCCAGGTAATTATAGACCAGTGAGCCTTACTTCTGTTGTAGGAAAGGTTTAGGAAAGGATTATGAGAGATAAGATTTATGATCATCTGGCAAACGTCAATTTGATTTCAGATAGTCAACTTGGTCTTGTCAAGGGCAGGTCATGTCTCACAAACCTCTTTGAGTTTTTTGAGAAGGTAACCAAGCATGTAGTTGAGGGTAGGGAATTTGACATGGACAAAAGTAAAGCCTTTGACAAGGTTCCACATGGTAGGCTGTTAGAGAAAATGCAGAGGCATAGAATTGAGGGTAATTTAGCAGTTTGGATTAGAAACTTGCTTTCTGAAAGAAGGCAACGAGTGGTGGTTGATGGAAAATATTCAGCCTGGGGTCCAGTTACTAGTCACGTGCCACCAGGATCTGTTTTGGGACCACTGCAGGTATAGGTGAATGGATTAGGAAATTTTCAGATGACACTAAAGTCAGTGTAGTAGTGGACAGTGTGGCAGAATGTTACAGGTTGCTAGGGGACTTGGATAAACTGCAGAATTGGGCTGAGAGGTGGCAAATAGAGTTCAATGCAACTAAAGGTGAGGTGATGCACTTTGTGAAGAAGATTAGGAAAGCTGAATACTGGGTCAATGGAAAGATTCTTGGGAGTGTTGGTGTGCAGAAGGATCTTTGAGTCCATGTACATAGATCCCTGAAAGTTGCCACCCAGGTTGATAGTGCTGTTAAGAAGGCAAACGGTATGTTAGGTTTCACTCGTGGAGGGATTGAGTTCCGAAGTTGAAATATCATACTGCAACTATACAAAACAATGGTGCAGCCACAATTGGAATATTTTGTTCAGTTCTGGTGCCCATATTTGTGGTGCCCCCATTCCCCCCACTCCAGTTACAGGCTCTGCCCCCACTCCCATCTCCACACCCACACCAGATCCCAGCTCCCAGCCCGGCCGAGCTTTCGCCATCCCTCCAGACCTTCCCACTCACTGAGGACAAACGATCAGTTCTCAGCAAAGGCCTCACCTTCATCCCCCTCTGTCCACGCAACAATGAATTTAATGCACGCCGTGAAATTGAACATTTCTTCTGCCCCCTCCAACGCCGAGCTTACATTCACCATCTGGACTCCAGCCCACCTTCCGAGGACCCCTTCGCCCACTTCCAACACACTGCATCCGCGGTGGCCTATTACCTGCCCTCGACCTCTTCATTTCCAACTGCCGACGGGACATTAACCACCTCAACCTGTTTACCCTCCTCCCACACTCCAAACTCTCACTCTCTCAACACACAGCCCTCCAATCCCAACCTCACCATCAAGCCAGCAGATAAAGGGGGCGCAGTGGTAGTCTAGCGCACAGACTTCTACACCGCTGAAGCCAAACCCCAACTCGAGGACACGTCTTCCTACCACCCCCTCGACCATGACCCCAACCCCCATCACCAAACCATCATTTCCCAGACCATACAGAACCTCATGACCTCAGGAGATCTCCCACCCACAGCTTCCAAACTCATAGTCCGGGAATCCAACTTTGCCCAGTTCTACCTCCTTCCCAAGATCCACAAGCCTGACCACTCTCACTGACCAATTGTCTCAGCATGCTTCTGCCCCACTGAACGCATCTCTACTTACTTCAAAACTGTCCTATCCTCCTTAGTCCAGGAACTCCCCACAAACGTTCGAGACACCACTCACGCCCTCCACCTCCTCCAATACTTCTGTTTCCCCGGCCCCCACCACCTCATCTTCACCATGGATATCAAATCTCTCTACACCGCCATCCGCCATGAACAGGGCCTCCAAGCCCTCCGTTTTTTTCCTCTCCCAAAGTCCACAACAGTACCCTTCTACCGACACTCTCATTCATTTGGCCGAACTGGTCCTCACCTTTAACAACTTCTCCTTCGTATCCTACCACTTCCTCCAGACCAAAGGGGTAGCCATGGGCAGCTATGCCTGTCTCTTTGTTGGCTATATAGAACAGTCGATCTTCCGTAATTACACCAGCACCACTCCCCACCTCTTCCTCCGCTACATTGATGACGATATTGGCGCCACCTCATGCTCCCGCGAGGAGGTTGAGCAATTCATCAACTTCACCAACACATTCCACCCTGACCTTAAATTTACCTGGACCATCTGACACCTCCCTTCCCTTCCTGGACCTCTCCATCTCCATTAATGACGACCGACTTGACACTGACATTTTTTACAAACCCACCAACTCCCACAGCTACCTGGATTACACCTCTTCCCACGCTACCTCTTGCAAAAATGCCATCCCGTATTCCCAATTCCTCCGCCTCTGCCGTATCTGCTCCCAGGAGGATCAGTTCCACCACAGAACACACCAGGTGGCCTCCTTCTTTAGAGACCGCAATTTCCCTTCCCACGTGGTTAAAGATGCCCTCCAATGCATCTCATCCACATCCCGCACCTCTGCCCTCAGACCCCACCCCTCCAACCGTAACAAGGACAGAACGCCCCTGGTGCTCACCTTCCACCCCACCAATCTTCGAAAATACCCAAATCATCCGCCGACATTTCCGCCACCTCCAAAAAGACCCCACCACCAGGGATATATTTCCCTCCCCACCCCTTTCCGCCTACCTGGTCAGGTCCACGGCCCCCCTACAACCCACCCTCCCAACCTGGTACCTTATCCTGCCACGCAGGAATTGAAAATCCTGCGCCCACACCTCCTCCATCACCTCTATCCAAGGCCTCAAAGGAGCCTTCCACAGCCATCAAAGTTTTACCTGCACATCCACTAATATCATTTATTATATCCATTGCTCCTGATATGGTCTCCTCTACATTAGGGAGACTGGACGCCTCCTAGCAGAGTGCTTTAGGGAACACCTCCAGGACACCCACACCAATCAACCCCACCGCCCTGTGGCCCAACATTTCAACTGTTCCTCCCACTCTGCCGAGGAAATGGAAGTCCTGGGCCTCCTTCACCGCCGGTCCCTCACCACCAGACGCCTGGAGGAAGAAAGCCTCATCTTCCGCCTTGCAACACTTCAACCCCAGGGCATCACTGTGGACTTCAACAGTTTCCTCTTTTCCCCTTCCCCCACCTCACCACAGTTCCAAACTTCCAGCAGAGCACTGTCCCCGTGACTTGTCCTACCTGTTTATCTTCTTTTCCACCTATCCACTCCACCCTACCCCCGCCCCCGACCTATCACCTATCACCTTCATCCCCTCCCCCACTCACCTATTGTAATCTATCCTACTTTCTCCCACCCTTCTCTAGCTTATCTCTCCACGCTTCAGTCTCTCTGCCTTTATTCCTGATGAAGGGCGTTTGCCCGAAACGTCGATTTTACTGCTCCTCAGATGCTGCCTGAACTGCTGTGCTCTTCCAGCACCTCTAATCCAGAATCTGTACCCCACCACATCACTTTGCCCCACAATCATGGTATCTGTCTGTGCACAAGGAGGAGTGGCACAGTCTGTACTGGGATGCACTGGGGCCCTGAAACTCATGGTAAAGACTAAAATCACCAGAGCATTGAGAGCCCCACCACATTGTTTGCATGTTCTATTGTTTTTACTCTCTTCCTGCCTTCCCTTGTTTTTTCTTAAAAATGTTGTTGTTGTTACACACACCTGAACAAGTTGTGAAATGAACTTAGGCCTCTCGATCCAAGATTTGAGATATTTTCACCACATCACAAGGTATCGACTCTATCTTCCCTTGTCCCTCAGCCTGTTGAGTCACGCCTGAATCAACTCTGCAATTGGGAGAAAGGGGCGGAACAGGAGGACCGAGCAGCGGCCGGTCTGCCAACCAGAGTGAGTGAGGAGCGGGGCCAAAGCATTTTTACCCTCTTTCTCTTTTTTTTTCTTCGCCGGTGACAAGAAAGTTCTGGTTTATTTCTTTTTTTTAAAACACCCGAGTGGCCAGTGACAAGCAGTGGCCCTTCACATCAAAACACTCCTGTTTATTTTAAAAACTTTTTTTATTATTTAACCCCCACACTACCGCGTAACTGCGGGAGTGCTTATTTTTCCCCAGCACCCATGGTGTGTGTGTGTGTGTGTGTGTGTGTAGGTGTGAGACACAGTGAGAAACGCAAGGTGCACGAATCTTTATTCAAGTTTCACCACCAGGAAGATAGGAAAACACCCAAGCGGCCAGTGACAAGCACTGCCATTCAAACCAAAGAGCAATGCTGTGTGATCAAAACAGTGAAGGGGAGGGGTGGGACTAAATCAAAATAGAGTTGGAGGGAGAATAATGCACTCCAATTCCCTGTGGCCAGGGGCCAAAGCATTCTCGGGGAGTGAACGCTTCAGGATTGGAGAAACTATTTTGCAGGATTGATCACCCTCACTACATAGTGGAGCATTAAACCTCTCCCATGAATCAATGTGAGATTTTTAAGAAATAGTTGAGATGTAAACCTGAAAACGTACATTGGGGAGATTTAAACAATCCTGAGATAAATACATAGGTGATTTTGCAATCGTGTCGGGGGACGAGCTGAGAATAATTCATAGGTCGGTTTACACAACTCGAGTAAGAAACTTATTTTGAAACTCTCAGAACGATTGGTAATTTACATACCTGGCTAGCATGGTTAAGTTGAATCGAACAATCTATTTGCATACAACCATCTCAATGACTGCAGCTTGACAGAGCATTTGGTAATGACTAATATTTCACCCATGATCCTGAGCAGTTATGAATATTCTCCATAAACTCACCGGCAATCTCAGACGCACGCGCAGTTTGGTTTCTATGCAGAGCATGCGCAATGTCACATTGATCAGGACACAGAAAGAGAGAGAGAGAGAGACTTGGAGCTGTTTCTCCGGCAGTGGCTGCGATCGGCTTCAGAGAACGGCGCTCAGAGCCGGTGTATGGGAGCTTCACTGGGAGAAAGGAGCAGAGAGATTTCACAAGTCCCGGATAAAGGTTAAAACTAACTCGAAAAAGACCCTCCAGGCCCGGGTAAGGAGGCGGCGGTCTCTGATCAGGGAAGCGGCCCAGAGTCACGGCCGCCATTTGTTTGAGGGAAGAGGGAGCGCGGGCCTGAGGGCTGCCATCTTGAGAAGGTCAAGGTGCAGGAGGGCGGGGCTCTCGGGGTCTGTAGAACAATCAGAGGAAAGGGAAGCCCCATTGTTATTGATTAATTCCACGAACACAGCTTCACTGGGCGGTCCTGCAGGAATATCCTCTCTCAGTCCTGCTGGGATGTTTCACCCCATCAGAACCAGCAGCTCTCCTCCTCTCTCAGCTCCCCTTCTGTCCTTCCTGCAGCATCTGTCCCCTGGAACATTGAGCTGCCTGTCCTGTCCCTCCCTCAGCTGTTGTTTCTGTAATACCTGTGATATCCCAGTCCCATCTTAGATTACTTTACTAAAGACAGGAATGCACCCGATGGATTTTTCTTAACATAAGCAATTGTTTAATACTCACTTACAGGTTTTTAATTACATCATTTTTGAAGCATTTCCTTCTCATTCAATCATTTGCAATGGTGGGATTTGAACCTGTGTCCAGAGAACACTTGCTGAGTTTCTGGATAAATTGTCACACAATAATGCCACTAGGCCATCACTTCACCTGCTCACAGTTTGTATATCCCAGTGCAACATGAATCAAAACCCTTTCTTCCTGCACAAGTGTTTGACCCGGCACTCTGGTGATGTGACTCAGTACCTCTCCATGTGGTATCTCTCACTGTGTGGGTCTAATTGCTGCCTCTGTCAGCTTCTCTCACTCTTAAAGCTACTCCAGATCATGAGCCAACAGAATTCTCCACTCCAGAGAGATGAGGCAGCACAGCAATGGAGACTGGGATTTTCCAGATCTCTGTGGGCTCAGTGCCATTCTATATGTGTAACCCTCACAGCATTAGTCTATTTTCCCATTCTGCCTATTTCTGTGTGTTCTACAGGTACTCATGGAGTTCCTGACTCAATAGACTTGCCGACTGCTGGTTGGGACGATGGTTGGTCAGTCAGAAAGACAAAGTCAGGGAGGTCGGGAGTCTTCAATAAATTCTGCTGCCAGGTAAGCTCATTCCAGTGCACAGAGCAGAAAGTAATAAGGGGGATCCAAACATCAGCTAACAAGACATGACATAGAGAAAGTGCTGGAGGGGGAGCACAGTACAGACACACCCCAGGCTCAATCACCACGTCTGTTGCAAGTTTTGTTTTAATGAGACAGCACCGGGAGTTCCCAATTATCAGTCCAGGCCTGTGCTTTCTTAGGGAGCATCAGAACAACTGAGGGGAAAGCAGGCCTCCCACGACAGGGTGGTAATGCTGCCGGGGATCTTTCTGTTCCCTATTCACTCTCCAACACTGTATCTATGGCTTGTATTGAGGACCAGTGTCTTCAATCATTCTAACTCCTATAACAGTTCCTATCTCTGTCATCTCCTCCCCTCTCACCAATTATTTCACATATTTGAAACCTCCAGTCCAGATGACCATCCGTATCGCTGTAACTTGCTTCAGTCTCGACAACATGCCTTGTCTCGATAGTCTCCTCCTCCAACAACTGGAGACATAGGGTCTGTTTCTGTGCTGCATGACTCTTCGGCCAAGGTTCCCTAAATGGAATGAGTCGGGTTTGCCTGTGTTTGGCCCATATCCCTTCAAACCTTCTCCTCTCCATGTACCTGCCCGAATATCTTTTCCATGTTGTAATTGTACTTGTTTTTACCATTTCCTCTGGCAGTCCATTCCGTCTATGCACCATCCTCTATGGATAATGTTGCCCCTCAGCTCTTTAAATCCTTGCTCTCACACCTCACATTTATGCCTGCTACTATGGACTCACCGACCCTTGGCAATTCACCTTACTTAGACCATACATAGTTTCATAAACCTGTATAAGGTCACCCCGTGGCCTCCTCTGCCCAAGAGAAATATTGACGACAATGTTACCAATATCTCCAACTCTTGTACTCAATGCTCTGACCAATGAAGACAAGTGTGCCAATTGCCGCTTTCAACACCCTGTCGCCCTGTGATGCCAGTCCAAGGAACAATGTAACTGCACCCCCTGGTGTCTCTTTTTTTCTAAAATACTGCCCAGGGCCCAACCATTACCCGTGTTAGTCCTCCTTGGTTTGTCTGAACTAAATCCAACACCTGAATTAAATTCCATCTTTCATTCCTTGGCCCACTGGCCCAGTTGATTAACATCCCCTTCGATAACTATATTCCCTGCCCACTCTTCCACCAATCTTAGTATCCACAAACATACTAACAGGGACTGCTATCTTTTCACTCTGATTGTTTATGTAAATGGTGCACAACAGTGGTCCCAGCACCAATCCTTTCAGCACACTGCTGGTCAGAGGCCCCAATCTGAACAACAACCCACTCCCACCACCCTCTGTCTCCCACTGTCATCCCATTTTGTATCCAGTTGGCTAGCTCTCCCTGATCCCTTGTGATCTACCCTTATTAACCAATGTATCATGCTACACCCTGAACAAAGGTTTGCGGAAGCCAGAAACAACGTCTATTGCTCTGCCTTCATCTATGTTTTTGGTCACATCTTGAGCAAACTCCAGTCAAGTTTGTGGGACATGTTATCCCACGCACAAAGCCATGCAGGCTGTACGAAATCAGGCCTTATCTTTCCAAATGCATGGACGGCCTACCTCTCAGAATGACCTCCAACAACTGACCCACCCTGATGTCTCGCTCATCAGTCTGTAGTTCCCTGGCTTTCTCTTGCAGCCTTTCTTAATAAATGACACAACATTATAATCATAGTCAGAGAGTCATACCGCACTGTTTGGTTAACGCCACCTGGACCTTGTCCCTGCATCCTCTCTGTCAGTTTAAAACCTTGTCCATAAACCCACTGACATGATTGGCCAGGACACTGGTCCCACCACGGTTGCAGTGGGACCATCCTATTGGATTTTTTTATAAATCAGGTAGGGGATGTGGGTGTCTCTGGCTGACCAGCCTTTATTGCCGATCCCTAGCTGCCCATGAGCTGAGCAGCTTGCTTGGCTATTTCAGAGGGCAATTGAGAGGCAAATACTTTGCTGTGGGTATGTCGTGCAGACCACGTGTGGATGATCAGATCTCGTTGTCGAAAGGGCAAGTGGGCGGCACGGTGACTCAATGATTAGCACTCCTGCCTCAAAGCACCAGGGTCCCAGGTTCGATTCCAGCCCCGGGTGACTGTGTGGAGTTTGCACATTCTCCCCGTGTCTGCGTGAATTACTTTCGCTTTCTCCCACAGTCCAAAGACGTGCAGGTCAGGCGAATTGACCATGCTAAATTGCCCATAACGTTAGGTGTATTAGGTCGAGGGAGATGGGTCTGAGTGGGTTACTCTTTGGAGGGATGGTGTGGACTGGTTGGGTCGAAAGGCCTGTTTCCACACTGTAGGGAATCTAATCTAAGGGATTGTGATCTTTGTACATCAGCAATGGTTTCATATTTGTTTATGGATTATTAATTGCTATTTTTAAAATTATTGATTTTAAAATTCCACCATATCTTATGGTGGGATTCAAACCTGCCTCCCCTGAGCACTAACTGAGGTTTTGGACAAATGCCCTAACAATAATGTTACTAGACCATCACTTCACCTGCTCACTGGTTGCTCATCCCTGAGCACTGACACATGAAGCTAAACCGATTCTTCCAACATGACTGTGTGATCTCTGCACTCTGATCTCTTCCTGCACTCTGGTTATATCACTCAGTCTCTCTCCATGTGGTATCCCTCACTGTGTGGGTCTAATTGCTGCCTCTGTCAGTGTCTCTCTTGCAGCTACCTCCGATCTTGAGCGAACAGAATTCTCCACTCCAGAGAGACGCAACAGCACAGGCCAGGGATGGAGACAGGGATTTTCCAGATATCTGTGGGGTTCATTTCCATTCTCTTTGTGTAGCCTTCCCTGCCTCAGTCTAATTTCCCATTCTGTCTATTTCTCTGTCTCTTGTAAGTACTCAGGAAGTTGCTGACTCAATAGACTTCCCAACTGCTGTGTGTCTCATCCATCATCTCATTGAAGATAGTTGGTCAGCCAGAGAGGCAAAGAGAAGGGAGATCTGGAGCCTTCAATAAATCCTGCAGTGAGGTAAGATCACTCACAGTGCACAGAGCATAGAGCAATGGGAGGGCTCCAAACATCGCTAACAACAGTATAGACACACCCTATGCTCAATCACCACGTCTACTTTAACTTATGTTGCGCTGAGACAGCATCGTGAGTTCATAGTTATCAATCCAGTCCTGTGCTGTCTTAGCGAGCATCAGTCCAACAGAGGGGAGAGAAGGCCTCCGACGACAGGTTGTGAATGCTGCCTGGGATCTTTCTGTTCTTTGTTCTCCGTCCAACACTGTACTAAGACTCACTACTCTGCAACACTATCTGTGGCATGGCTTGTGCACCAGTGTCTTCAGTCATTTTTGACTCCTACAATAGTCCCTGTTCCTGTAACCTCCTCCCTTCCCGATAGTCCCTCCACGTATTTGAGACACACTGCATTCCAGACTACCATCCCCATCGCTGTAACTTGCGTCAGTGTCTACAACATGCCTTATTTTGGTACACTAATCCTATTTAGCTGGATACAGAGTGATACAGCACGGAAACAGAACCTATGGTCCAACCCCTCAATGCTGTCAATGTTACCTAAACTGAATGAGTCTCATTCGCCTGCATTTGGTCCTTATCTCTTCAAACCTTCTCCTCTCCATGTATCTACCCAAATGTCTTTTCCATGCTGTACAATTGTTCTTGTTTCTCCCATGTGCCTGAGGCAGTCTGTTCAATCTATGCACCATCCTCTGTGGATAATGTTCCCCCTCAGCTCCCTCTTTATATCCTTGCTCTCTCACCTCCTGTTTATACCCTCTAGTTTTGGACTCACTTACCCTTGGTTATTCACCATTCTTAGGGTCACCCCGTGGCCTCCTCTGCCCAAGGGAAATATTTAGGTCAATGTTGCAAATATCTCCAACGTATATAACAAAGTGCTGGCCAATGTCGGCAAATGTGCCAAATGTCACTTTCCCCACCCGGTCCATCTTGTATGCCATTTCCGAGGAACAATGTAACTTGCACCCCCTGCTCTCTCTCTCTCTGTTTGACAACCCTGCCCAGAGCCCTTCCATTAACTGTGTTAGTCCTCCATGGTTTGTCTTAACAAAATCCAACACCTGAATTAAACTCCATCTTTCATTCCTTGGTCCACTGGCCCAGTTGGTCAAGATCCTCTTTGATAACTGTATTTACTGCCCACTACACCATTCATTTGATCATCAACAAACTTTCACACACTCACTCCTATATTTTCAAACAGGTCGTTTATGTCGATGATGCACATCAGTGGACCCAGCCCTGATCCTTTCTTCAATTATGGAATCAAACTATATTCTTGTCATAGAGCCATACAGCATGGAAACTGACCCTTCAGTTGATACCCACCATCATCTAAAACTAAACTCTTCCCAGCTGCCTGTTGCTGGCCCATATCACTCCAACCCTTCCCTATTCACCTGTTTATCCAAATATCTTTTAAATTTTGTAATTGTACCCACATTAACCCCTTTCTCAGGAAGTTAATTCCACACTCAAATCACCCTCTGTGTAACAAATTGCACCATATCTTTTTTTTGAACATCTCTCTGCTCTAACCTTAAAAATGTGGCCCCTCCTCTTGAGATTCCAGCATCCTGAGGAAAAGGCAACTACCATTAAATTGATCTATGTACCTCATTTTTTTTCATTAATCTTTATAGCATCATGTCTCAACCTCCAGGCTCCAGTGAAAAAAGACTCAGCCTATCCAGCCATTTTTCTGAACTCAATCCTTCCAGCAATAACCTGGTAAATCACTTCTGAATGCTCTGCAGCTTAATAATATCCTCCCTGTTAACTGGGCGACCAGAACTGGACAGAGTATTGCAGAACAGGCCACACAATTTTCTATGTAATCTCAACATGACGTCCCAAATCCTCCACTCAATGGACTGAGCAATAGTCAGGCATGCCAAGCACTGTCTTATCCATCCTGTGATGTAAAATTCGAGAATTATCCACCTGAACCCGGAGGGCCCTCTGCTCTAAAACACGAACCGAGGCCCGAACATTAATTGTATAAGCTCTGCCCTTGTTTGTTTTACCAAGTGCATGACCTTGCATTTACTCCGATTGAATTCCATCTACAGTTTTTCAGCCCATTCACTCCCTTCATCAAGATCCCTTTGTAATCTCAGAAAACCTCCTTCACTGTCCATGATGCCACCCTCCAGCCTGCCAGCCCATCACACATGGCTGTCAGTAGTACACATACCTTTGCTAGGGGCTCCACAATTTCTTCCCCAGCATCCCACAATGTCCTGTGATACACTTAATCAGATTCTGGGACTTGTCATAGCTTTGTGTTGTAAAACCCCCAGCACCACCTCTTCTATAACATGCACTCTTTTCAAGTCATAGAGATATACAGCATAGAAACAGACCCTTCGGTCCCCAACTCGTCCAGGCTTACCAGAAGATCGAAAGAAATCCATTCCCTTTTCCAGCATTTGGCCCATATACGTCTACACCCTTACTATTCAGATGCCCATCCAGATACAATTACAACATTTAAAAGGTATCAGTCTCCATTACTTTCTCTTTCAGCTCATTCCATACACACATCACCATGTGTGTGAAGAAGCTGTCCGTTCAGTCCCTTTGTAAACCATTCACCTCTATCCTTAAACTTATGCCCTCTAGTTTTGGACTCCCCACCTTCTGGGAAAAGACCTTGAATGCTTACCCTATCCATACCGCTCATGTTTATATAAACCTCTGTAAGGTCACCCCTCAGTCTCTGATTCTCCAGTGACAGTAATCCCAGCTTATTCAGCAACAACACGGACAATATCTTGTTAATCTTATGTGAGACCTTTCAAGTTTCACAACATTCTTCCTGTAGCAGAGAGACTGGAATTGCAGAGAACTCCAATTGTGGTCTAATGTATTATTCTTGTTCCATGAGTTCCCCAGACTTTCTCCACAGTAAGTTCTGGAGTGAAAAATTTGTTTAGGATCTTATCAAATATCCTGCAGTTCCACACATCGATGGCCTCATTGATCTTTAATGGACACTATTTTGTCCTGAGTTACTTATGCACTCTTTACATAATGATACAATCACTTTTGGATTCCCCTTTCCTTCTCTGCTGAGGCTATTTCAGTTAGTCTTTCTCCATTCCTGTTTTCTACCCAAAGTGTATTCCTACAGCCCTTGTATATCCTCAGGGATTCCCTTGATCCAGCTGGCTATACCTGACATGTGCCCCCTTTTCCTTGACCAGACCCTCAATAGACAGCCAGTGTTTCCGAATGCTGTCAGCATTGAGCTGCACACAAACAGGAAAATGCTGGCGCTGATCGATCAATTTATCTCACTTTTAAAATATTCTCACTTGCCAAACTTCCCTTTCCCTGTAAATAATTCCCTTCCCCAATCACATTTTGAAAGTTCCTGGCTAATACGATCAAGATTGGTCAGGCTCCATTTTATAACTTGCACTTGTGGACCAGGCCTATCCTTTTCCAAAGCTGTTTTCAAACTACTAGAACTGTGGTCCCTTTGGCAAAACGCTTTCCCACTCTCATCTCAGTCCCTTTCCCGACCTTAATTCCCAAGTGGAGGTCAGGTTTTGCCCCTTTCTTTTTTCAGGCCATTTACATATTGTTTGGCAGTTTTCTGGAACACAATTATCAAATTACTCACTTAAACACTGAACACTGGTTTTGGAACGTTCAAAAACCCTACCATAACAGCCCTATTATTATGGTTGATATTTAAGCTGTCCCGACATATCTGTTCCTCAGTCTGCCACAGATTATTCGGGGTCAGCAGTCCGATCGTACCAAAGTGATGACCCATTCTTATTTCTCAGTTCCACTAACGTAGCTTCACTGGGCGATCCCACAGGAATATCCTCTGTAAGTACTGCTGTGATGATTTATGCAATCAAAACCCACCATCACACGTCCTCTCTTGCCGCCTCTTCCTGTAGCATCTCCACCTTGAAACAATGAACTGCCAGTCCTGCCCCTCCCTCAGCTGTGTTTCTGTAATAACTATAATATCCCAGTCCCATGTTCTAATCCATGCCTTGAGTTCATCTTCCTTAGCTGTCTGGCCCCTTGCATTGAAATAAATGCAGTTTAATAACCAGTATTCCCCCATTCCCTGCTAGGTTCTTGCCTGTCTTGTCTGCTGAAATTGCTGTCTTTAACTCGGTGTACCAGCCTCAATCTTCTTTCTGGCCTTACATTTATTTAAGGTCCAACTCCCTGCCAGACTGGGTGATATTATCTCAAACAGCTCTAGCAATTCACCCCACCAGGATATGGGTCCCACTCCCGCTCCCTGTTGAGGTGCCTTTTCCACCCTGTCAACCTGTGCTGACACTTTCAGGGATCTATGGACTTGTCCACCAAGGTCCCTGTATTCTTCAGTTCTCCGCAAGGAAATACCGTTCATTATGTCTGTTCTTCGCTTATCGTACCTCCCACAGAGTATTACCTCACTTCAATCAGAACTAAACTCTGCTTAGATTATCATCCGATCGACATCGGACCGCAGACGGAGACCATCCTCCTCACTGTGAACAACGCCCTCACCTTTCATGTCATCTGCAAACCGACTAATGATACCTTCTGCTTTCTCATCGAGTTATTAATGTTCAATGGTTCCTGCACAGTTCCCTGTGGTACACCCGGTGGTGAAAGTATTCTATCCACCAATTTTGCATGAAATCTGCCAACTTGCCTTGGAACCCAGTCCTTTTGGACCAGCCTTCCGTGTTGGATCTTGTTTAAGGACTTATTCAAGTCCATGTAAACCACATCATCTGCACTGCCTTCATCAATATACTTAAGCACCATTTCAAAAAAACTGAACTGAATTTCTCAGACATTATCTCCCTCTGCCAAATCTGTGATGACTAAACATACCTTTCCAAGTGTTGATTCATCCTCACAATTGTTTCCAATAATTTCCCTCCCCCCTGCTGTCAGACTATCTGCTCTGTAATTACCTGGCCCATCCCTGCTGCCCGTGTTGAACAAAGGAACCACATTAGCGATCCTCCAGTCATTCAGCACTTCACGTGTGGCCAGCAAAGTATTATATTTATCCACCAGGGCCCCAACAATCTCTGGGTAATTAGTATGGGGTCAAAGAATGCTGGTCCAGGCAGTGACACCCACATCCCATAAATGAATAAATAAAAATACCTATGTCCCTCCCTACCTCTGCAAACCCCTCCAGCTGCAGCAATCCGTCCTGGCTTTGTAACACCGTTCAGGCCCTGACCACTCTCTGTAACACTCTCACCACCTCCAGCACCTTCACCTCTCCATGTTCATATCGTGTCAATAAACCTTGACAACGATTCCCCTTTCCATTGCTGCCCTCCTGTTAGCAGACCCATTGCAATCCCTTTAAAACTAACTCTAAAACTCTCTCTCTCTTCAGGATTTTATGTACTTTGTGGTGGTCTTCTCAGCCTCATAATCTAATATGATCCATTTTGTCCTGAGTGAGGGACCAGTGGGGATTTCTTGCTGAGTTTTTGTGTGTTTCAGTGGAATGTCCTTTTGTTGAGTATTTTACTCTGTTCCTTCAAATGTTTTCTGCTGTTCATTTACAGGCACATGTTTCAGTCTGTTTAGCCTGTTTATCTTGGTCAGTTCTCCTCTCCAACTCATGTAATTGCCTATTTTTGTTTCTAGTTGTAGCGTGTCCTGTCTGTCGTTCACTTTAAAACTTTATATTTCTTTAAACTGCACTTTATCACAATTTCCCAAAGGGTCTTTCCAGGTGACATTACTCATTCACTAAGTTTTATCACACAAAGTCGCTCTGAGACAGTTACGTCCCTCGCCAGTCGCACAATGTCTTATTCTAAGAAACACTGAAAAAAATTCTCCGAACTCCTCTTCCAATATCACTGTTGTCAGTGTGATTGTCCCAGACTTTGCGAATATTGACGTTTCACTAAATGTTCCCCATGCCTGTATTAAAAATTCCAATGAATTCCTATTTATTGCAGTGACGAGCCATGAAATGCTTTTCGGTGGGTGGTCGAAAACTGTTCTGCTGCTTGTGTCCTTTGCAACTAATAGCCAGAATTTACATTCAGCCTGACTCTACTTCATGATTTGATGCCAAATGCTTTCTCTGTAATGCCTTTCTTACCCATTATTGTTAGCGTCGACCATTTTGCCTGAATTTGCACAAGGTTGTGAACCATTGAATATTTCTGTTCCACCTTTTGTTCGCCCTGTAACCACATCTCTCTGGTGTCTGAATCCCTTTTATCTCTGTGTCACAAATCCATCTACCTGGTTGCAGAGACTTTGTCCATTAATAAAAAGCATAATTTACTCGTTCCCACAATTTCCTGTCACAAATGGATTTGCTGATCTACAGTTTTAGTTAAACTTTGTCCCATCCTGTTCCTTTCTGTTGTCTTCAGTCACATTCCCACGCTGCTCTGATGCTTCATGTTTTCTCTTTGGATTTGGAAAGCTCCTTTCACCTGAAGCCTGTCCCTGCATCCTCTCTGTCAGTTTAAAGCCCTGTCCATAAATCTACCAACGTGATTGGCCAGGACATTGATCCACTAGAACTGTGCTGGAACCAATCTAAATGGATTTTTAAAAAAATCAGGTATGGGAAGTGGGTGTCTCTGGCTGACTAGCCTTTATTGCCCATCCCTTGCTGCCCTTGAGCGAAGCAGCTGGCTCGCCCATTTCACAGGGTCATTGAGAGGCAAACACTTTGCTGTGAGTATGTCCTGCAGACCACATGAGAGTGAACTGTTGTCTTTCTCTGTGTTTGGATTTTTATCAATACTTATTTATGGATTGTTAATTCCAATTATTAAAACATATATTCATTTAAAATTCCACATGGTTAGAAGTTAGAAAGAAGAAGGGGGGTGGTCACTTTGTTGGGACTGTATTGTAGACTGTTGTAGACCCAACAGATACCAAAGGAGCAGATGTATAGAGAGATTGCAGATAACTATAGGAATAATAGAGGAGTGCAGGCTGGAGATTTTGATATTCCCTGTATTGACTGGGCCACCTAGAGTATAAAAAGACCTGGACGGAGAGCAATTTTTCAAAGGTGTCCAAGGAAGGTTCCTAAATCAATATGCAGAGGGCCCTACTCTACTCAGGCAGGTGCAACACTGGACCTCCCCTCAGAAAACGTGGTCGGGCAAGTGACTGAAGTGTCATTCAGAGAGCACTTTGGGTCCAGTGCCCACAACTGTCTTCGTTTTAACATAGTTATGGAAAAAGATCAGCAGCTCCACAGATTGAAGAGGAATACTGGAACAGGGCCAGGTTTGGGGCCATTCTGCAGGATCTGGCCAGCGTCAATGCTGTGAAATTAAAATTGCACAATGCCCAGTTATAATCCAACTCGCTTTGGAAGCGCTGGTGATCACTGTAACAGATGAAAGGCTTAAACTAAATTTGTTTGATATGATATTCCATGACACTGCCATCCTGTTGCTATAAATTCTGTACCTTAGGATTGTGCTCCACAACCACCTGATGAAGAAGCAGTGCTCTGAAAGCTAGTGCTTTCAAATAAACCGGTTGGACTGGAACCGAGTGTCGGGTGATTTTTAACTTAGTCCACCCCCAGTCCGACAACAGCACCTCCACATTGTGATTCGAATCGATTGGGTGAGTCTGTTTGAAGGAAAAGGAACAACTGGCAAATGGGAGGCTTTTCAAAGTGTGATCTCAAGAATCCAGGACCAGTCTGCCCCAGTGGGCTGAAGGGAAAAGCTGGCAGGGTTAGGGATCCTTGGCTGATGAGGGATAATAAGGTTCTGGTCTTGAAATGGAGACTGCATTCATTGGGTTTAAGATTTCCATATCTACATATTCTTAAAGACACGATCAATCTGTGGAGCCCCTACAATCCTCTCAGTCCCTGTAACACTCCCAATCTGCAGAAGTCATTCCAATGCCTGTGACTCTTTCAATCCAGTTCCTACAAGACCCTCTATCTGTGTGATATCTTTTCATTGCCAGCACCCATCCTGTTAATGTAAGCTCCTCCAGTGTCTCCATCCATCTCCATCTCCACAATCTTCTCCAACTCTTACATGTGTTAACATCACCCTCCCCTACAACCCTTCCCACTCTGACCAAACTGGAGGAGGTTACTAATGCTCCCTAAACTGTGAACTGTCTCCAACCAAAAATTGCTGTCTTTATCATTTGGAGAATCTGTCTGATTCCACACCCCCTTTATCTAAATAACCTGCAGAACCTAAGCCTTCCTGTGTCTATAAACATCTTCAGTCACGACTACCCTCCATATGTCTATTTGTTTTTCCAATCTGTACAACCCACTTTATATCTGTACTCAGCTCCATTCACCTGAAACATTCCTGTCTGTGTAAAACACCCCATCCTACCAACATCCTTATCCCTGTAAACTGCTCCATTCCTCCCAACCTCCCCATCTCCATGAACTCCTGTGTGCCCGACAGCTCTCCACATTTCTGTAACCTCCTGTGGCTCTATGCTCCTCCCTCCCTGTGAAAGCACCTCCAGTCCCCACAATTCTCCCAGTCTGGTCATCTGCTCCAGATCAGAACATCGCTGTCTCTGTTACCTCATACAACTTTAGCAACGCCTCATATTTGTGTCACTTCATTCAGATCGCATCCTCTCCCACTTCCCGAAACCTCTTGCTGCCATCATAACCCTTGCTATTGAGAACATGGAACAGCACATTCCAGTACAAGCCCTTCTGCCCTCAATATTGTGCTGACCTTTTATCCTACTCTGAAGATGAAACGAACCGACATACCTTACATATTACTATCATTGATGTGCCTATCCAAGACTTGCTTAGATGTCTGTAATGTGTCTGAATCTACTACCATGGCTGGCAGTCCATTCCACGCACCCACCACACTTTGTGGAAATAACGTACCATTCCCTTCCATGCCGACAGGATATCCCAACCCAATCTAGTCCTACCTGCCAGCACCTGGCCCATATCCCTCTGATATCTAAGCTAAACCTTCTGCCAATTACCTTAAGCGTATGTCCCCTTGTGATAGCCATTTCGCCAAGGGAAGTAGTCTCTGGTTATCCACTCTATCTATGCCTCTCATTCCCTTGTACACCTCTATCAAGTCACCATTCTTCCTCCTTCGCTGTGATCAGAAAAGCCCTAGCTTCCACAGCCTACCTTCTATGGACATGCCCTCCAGTCCAGGCAGCATCCTGCTCAATTACCTCTGCACTGTCTTTAAAGCTTCCACATCCTTCCTATAATGAAGCGAACAGAACTGTTCACAATATTCGAAGTGTGGTCTAACTGGGGTTCTGTAGAGCTGCAGCAAAATCTCACATCTCTTAAACTCAATCCCCCTGCTAATGAAAGCCAACACACCATCCGCCTTCTTAACAGCCTGTCAACTTGGGTGGGAACCTGAGGGACACAGGATCCCTTTGTTCCTGCACACTGCTAAGAATCCTGCCTTTAACCACGTAAAGTTTTTTGCAGAATCCTCCAATCGAAAACTATCCCTATCTTTGTAAGTTCCTCCAGTCCCTACAACACTCATAAACTGTGAAACCTCCTCAAGTCCATATATTCCTAATGTCTGCAAAATCCTCCCGTCCTGATGTCCCTCCATATCTCTGTAACCCCCACCATCCTCCAGTGCCCTTCTGGGGAACATTGCAGAGGAAGGAGGAGTTGGAGAGTCTGGGCCATGTTACAAGGTATGAAGGGCTGCAGAACCTGGAGGATGGTACAAATGTCGGAAGGGACGTGGGTCTTGAAGAATGTTAGGTGTTCTGGGATTCATTGAACCTGCAGGATGGGACAGGGGATGGCTTGTGGAACCTGGAGGATATTATGATTTGAACCACAGGTAATTTTTGATTGGAACATTCAGCCGATCTTATAGTCATAGAGATGTACAGCATGGAAACAGACCCTTCATTCCAACCCAGCCATGGCGACAGGATATTCCAACCCAATCTAGTCCCACCTGCCAGTACCTGGCCTATCTCCCTCCAAACCCTTTCTATTCATATATCCATCCAAATGCTTCTTAAATGTTGTAGTTGTACCATCTGTAAGATTGGCTGAAAGATCCAATCAAACATTACCTGTGGTTCAAATCATAATACCCTCCAGGTTCCACAACCCATTCATGGTCCCATCCTGCAGATCAGATATCCCAACCCAATGTAGTCCCACCTGCTCGCACCTGGCCCATCTCCCTCTAAACCCTTCCTATTCAGATACCCATCCAGATGGCTTTTAACTGTTGCAGTTGTACTAGCCTCCACTACTTCCTCTGGCAGCTCATTCCATACATATACTATCCTCTGCGTGAAACAGTTGCCCCATTTTATCTTTTATATCTTTCTACTCTCACCCTAAACCTCGCCCTATAATTCTGGACTCGCATACCCCAGGAGAAAACCTTTGTCTATTTACCCTGTCCATGCCCCTCTTGATTTTATAAACCTCTATCAGGTCACCCTCAGCCTCTGACTCTCCAGGAAAAACAACCACCACCTGTTCAAACTCTCCCTACAGCTCAGCCCTGGCAACGTTGTTGTAAATCTTTTCTTGGACCCTTTCAAGTTTCACAAAATCCTTCCGATTGGAAGTAGAACAGAGTTGCATGCAGCATTCCAAAAGTGGCCTAACCACTGTCCTGTACACCCGCAACATGACCTCCCAACTCCTGTACTCAATACTCTGACCAATGAAGGAATGCATACCAAGCACCTTCTTCGCTATCTGTGACTCTACTGTCAAGGAACTCTGGATTTCATTTGAAAAATTGCATAGACAGGTAGAGTGGCCCGAGGTCTTCTGGATAATGCTAGTTCAGTCTGAGCTGGGAGGCAGAGCCAGTGAAATATTTGCAGCGCTGTCTGATGAATGGTCGAGAGATAATGCACATGTTAAACAGGCTGTTTTAAGGGCTTATGGATTGCTTATGAAAGGGAAGCCACTACAATTCCCTTTACTGTACCATCACTATCTGTCAAAGCTCCTTCAGGTCTATATCCTCCGAATTGTTGAAACCTGCTCTCACCATTGCAACTCCCATTATTTCCTAACATTGTTGAGTCTCTAAAAGCTTCCCTATCAGGTTAATCTCCTCCATTGCATACAACACTCCTAGCCTGTGTAATCTCTTCAATTCCTATATACCGATGTATAGGTGTGACTGCTTTGTGGCCATTGTATCCTCATTTATATCTGCAAAAGGCTCTGCTCATTGTAGCACATCCTATGCTCATAAGTGAACCTGGTCTCTCACAAGATCTCTATCACTCTCTCTTCCAGTCTCTCCAAGCTTCCCTATCCCTCTTGTATCTTGCAGCTTGCACACCACTCACTCTCTCTGACATCCCTTCCAGTGCATAAATTCATCTCTCCTTCTAACTGTATCCAGTCTACAACTTCATCCCTTTCCCTGCAACATCCTCCAGTCCCTATAATCCTCTCTATTGCTGCAGCATTCTCCAGCTTATATCATCGTCCATGTGCTTGCAACATTCCCCAGTCCATACTACCCACCCTTTCCCTGTAATATTCTCCAGTCCATACCATCCTCCCTATCACTGTGATATTCTCCACATCCCACAACTGTTGCTAAATGTACGACATCCTGGAATCCTGTGAATGTTTCTACACCCTGATCAACATAGTCCATATAAAGATCCACAACCCTACACACATCCCTATCTCTGGAATCTAATCAAAGACGCTTTATCTGTCTAACTTCCACCAAACAATAAAATATTTTCTGCTGCGAACATTCTGTAGCAACTGTAACTATGTTTAACCCTGCAACATTGTCACGCCCCCAAACATCTCTCCCATTCTGTGACCTCTATCCATCCCTCAAAGGCCCTCTCTCGGTGACACGCGCCATGCATTTGCAACAAGGCAGATGGAATGACAGCATTAACCGAAGGGAACAGATATGATCGAACTGTTATTGTGGAGGTGTGGCTGCAGAATGATCATGACAGCAATGTGATTATTGAGGGGTTGTAGGGATTTAGACAGATCAGCAAAAAACTAAACAAGGTCCCGTTTTGTTGTGAAGACAGGACGCAGTCAGTGCATTAGTGAGACAGCCAATTTAATCTGGGAATCAAAATATAGAGTCATTTTGAATGGTCAGCTTCCAAATAGCAAGGGGGATCTGGAAGATCAAATCACAATCCATGCTCGTTGGTAAGTTGGATGCAATATTTTCTTGGTGATAGTGGACAGAGGCATGTGGAGTGATCAATTTCTGATTGGACGTCTGTGGCCAATGCTGTTTCACAAGGATCAGTGCTGCGATGTCTGTGTGTAATTTATATCTGTGAGTCAGATGAAAAGGTCAGCAGTTTGAGTGGTAATTTTACAGACGACATTCGGAAAGGCATGTAATGATTAGGGATAGTTAGGGGAATTGTGGATAGTGAGGAAGAGTGTTCAAGGTTGCAGCAATATGTAGATCAGCTGGAACGTTGGGCAGAGATGGGGCAAATTGAATTTCATCTGGACAGGTGTGAAGTTATGCATTTATGAAGCCAAATAGAAGAGAGAAGTACACTAATTGACTAGCTGGAAACATTGATAAACAGAGAGACATTGGAAGCAAGTCCATAGCTCCCTAAAAATAACAACACAGGATGTAGTGGTCGAGGGGGGAGTATGGTATGCTTACCTTTATTGGGCACAGTATTGAGTACAGACGTTTGCATGTCATGTTGTGACTGAATGAAACTTCAGTCAGCCATGTTTGAAAGATTGCGTGTCATTCTCGTTGCCACACTACAGGAAGGATGTGGAGGGTGTAACAGAGGGTTGGCAGAATGTTGCCTGGATGAGAATGTGTTTACTGTAAGGAGGTTGGACGCAATTGGATTGTTTTGCGTGAGTATCTGAGACTGAGGGGTGACCTGGTACAGGTATATAGCATTAGGAAAGGCGTGAATAGTGTGGATAGTTGGAATCTTCCTTCCAATGTAGAAATATGAAATTCTAGGGTGCATCGGTTTAAGGTGAGAGTGAGAAGTTTTAAGTGAGATGAATGAGGCCAGTTGTCTTTACCGAGAGGGTAGAAGCTGCTCGGGAGGTGGGAGAGGTGGAAATAAGAGCAAAGTTTTGAAGTGGCATTTAGACACAAACATGAACAGGCCGAGAATAGAGGGATATCGCCCATGTGCAGGCAGATGGGATTAGTTTAGAATAGCATCATGGTCAGCACAGCCATGGTGGGCTGAAGGGCCTGTTACTCTGCTGTACTGTTCGATTTTCTAACTTAACGACATCTACCCTGTCAAAGCCCCTCCAAATCCTGGATGTTTCATTCAATTTCTCTCCCATTCTTCAAAACCCCAGTAGGTTCAAGGGCAATTTTGAGTGGGAGCAGCGGCCGAGGAAAAACGAACCCGGGAGACTACAGCTAAGGTAAGACAGTTTGTTTCAAAATTACTTACCTGTAGCGGGCAGCGGAAGTGAGGTTGGAGCGCATAGCTGGGCGGGAAGGTAAGTGATTAGTATTTGAGTGGGTGATGGAGTTCAACCCTGCCAAGTGTGAGGTTGTCCATTTTGGAAGAACAAATAAGAATGTGGAATACAGGGTTAATGGTAGGGTTCTTGGTCAGGTGGAGGAACAGAGGGATCTTGGGGTCTATGTACATAGATCTTTGAAGGTTGCCACTCAGGTGGATAGAGTTTGTAAGAAGGCCTATGGAGTATTATCGTTCATTAGCAGAGGGATTGAATTCAAGGGTCGTGAGGTGATGTTGCAGCTGTACAGGACTTTGGTTAGGCCACATTTGGAGTACTGTGTGCAGTTCTGGTCGCCTAACTTTAGGAAAGATGTGGAAGCTTTGGAGAGGGTGCAGAGAAGATTTACCAGGATGTTGCCTGGAATGGAGAGTAGGTCGTACGAGGATAGGTTGAGAGTTCTCGGCCTTTTCTCGTTGGAACGGCGAAGGATGAGGGGTGACTTGATAGAGGTTTATAAGATGATCAGAGGAATAGATAGAGTAGACAGTCAGAAGCTTTTTCCCCGGGTACAACAGAGTGTTACAAGGGGACATAAATTTAAGGTGAAGGGTGGAAGGTATAGGGGAGATGTCAGGGGTGGGTTCTTTACCCAGAGAGTGGTGGGGGAATGGAATGCGCTGCCCGAGGGAGTGGTAGAGTCAGATTCATTGGCGACCTTTAAGCGACATTGGGATAGGTACATGGATGGGTGCTTAATCTAGGATAGAAGTTCGGCACAACATCGTGGGCCGAAGGGCCTGTTCTGTGCTGTATTGTTCTATGTTCTATGTTCTATGTTCTCTTCTCATTGGAAAATCCCGCCATCTCCAGGATCAGCCGAGTGAACCTTCCCTGGCCTGCCTCCAATACAAGAATGTCTTTCCTTAGGGCACGCAACCTATTCATTATAATCTAGGTGTGGTCTGACATCATTTCAGCAAGACCTCCCTATTTTTAGACTCCATTCCCTTTGCCTTCTCTATGACCTGCTGATCCTGTAAGCTACCTTTTTCAGATTGATACACAAGGATTCCCAAAACCTTTGTGCAGTCAGTCTGAACCAAACGGTGTTAGCTTGACAGTAAGTCGGGAACGTGCTGGAATGTGTTATGAAGGATATGACAATAAATAATAACTGGATACTTAGAAACAATGGGAGGTGTATGATTTTATAAAAGGGGAATATTTTTAAATCTGATGGATTCTATATTTTGGTGTGACCATAAATGCAGAATAGATAACGGTGGGGAGGCTAATTGCGGTAGAGGGATATTTGAAATTTCAGAAGCATTTAGACAAGTTTCAACCAGGGCTAAAACTTAGCTCGTGAGAGAATAGGGCCCCTGAAAGGTCAATGAGGCTGTCTGTGTGGGATCACTGCTGTTGGGTGAGATATTGAACAAATATGTTGTTTTAGGATTTACTGTGGTGAAAGACATGGAAGCTCGGGAACTTGGGAAAATACATAGGGATGTCTTGAAAAGAGTTCACATTGGAGAACAGGATGTCTTAAAATGCAAAAAGTTAGATAAAACCTTGGGACATGATCAAATATACCCCAGCGCCTTGTGAGAAGCGAGGGAGGAAATTACAGGGCCCCTTCCAGAGATATTTGCATCATCAACAGCTAGTACAGACCAGTGAGACTGACGGCAGGGTGGTAAGTTGTTGGAGGAGATTCTGAGAGAAACGATCATCGTGCATTTGGAAAGGTAAGGACAGATTAATGATCGTCAGCATGGCTTTGTGCACGGGAAATCACGCCTCAAACCTGAGTGTGGAGGTAGACAAGTGAGAGATCAAAGCAGAGCAGTACACGATGTCCACATGAACTTTAGCAAGGCCTTTGACAAGGTCCTGCATGGCAGATTGGATCGTAAGTTTAGATCAGACATAACCAGGGAGCACTCACTAACTGGATACAAAACAGGATTGACGGTAGGAGACAGAGCATGTTCATAGAGGGTTTCTGCTCAAACTGCAGGCCTGTGACCAACGGTGTGCCATGGGGTTCGGTGCTGGGTCACTGTTGTGCATCACTTATATAATAAATGATAAGCAGGAGTCATGATTATCAAGTTTGTGATTGAGACTGAAATTGGTGATAATGTGGACAGTGAAGAGGGTTATCGAAGAGTACAATGGGATCAGCAGTACTGCTGGACCAGTGAGGTTAGGAATAACAGGTGGAGAATTGCAAGATGCAGGTACACAGTTTTTTGAAAGTAGCGTCACAGGTAGACAGGCTGGTGAAGCAGGTGTTTGGGATGGGGTCACCCTTCATTGGGCAGAGCATTGAGAGTAGGAGTTGGGATGTCATGGTGTATCTGTACAGGACATTAGTGAGGCCACTGTATAAACATTGTTGATTATCTGGTAAAAATCAACTAGTTCACGTATGTCCTTTAGGGAGGGATATCTGACATTCTTACCTGGTCTGGCTCACATGTGACTCCAGTCCCACAGCAATATAACTAACTCTGAGCTGCCTCTGGGCAATTAGCAGGAGGGCAATGTATGCTGCTCCAACCGGTGACATCCTTAGGCCATGAATGAATCAATGAAAAATGCAGATGTCTATCCCTCCCTTTGCAAACAGCTCTAGCTGCAGCAATCTGTACTGGCTTTGTAATGTTGTTCAGGCCTTTGCCCCTCTCTGTAACACTCTCACCACCTCCAGCACCTTCAATTCTCCCTGTTCCACTACTCTGATTAAACACTGACAATATTTCCACTTCCTACTGCACTCCTACACATTTCTAAATGTTGGTTACTTCAGAATTGATCGGTTCTTTTTCATCTTAATCAAATCGGCCAAGACCGTCTGAAGTGGGGAAGGAGCATTGGGAAGGTGTCGAGCACCTCGAGACTTTCTGTGGGGAAAACGGGACTCCAGGAGAAAACAGCACAAGGAGCGCGTGACCACACACCCACCCCCTTCCCTTGGCCACCTTCTGCCCCAAGTGTAACAGAGTCTGTGGAAAGCCACATCGGTCTGTACAGCCAACTCCAGACCTCCCCTGCCCAACCCACCCCACCCCGAGAGTGGGAGAGTTAGTCTCATCTGTGACCCACCGCCAAAGAGATGATGAGATAGGAAGGTTGAATCCCCTCACAATTATCCCAGTGCCTTTGTTACAAATTCAAACAATTCCCTGTTAATGCAGTGTCTAATAATATGCTATCACTCACTATCTCTCCATCTGGTATCCCTCGCTGTGTCGGTCTATTTACTGCCTCTGTCAGCATTTCTGCCTCTTACAGATGGTCTGAGATCCTGAGTCAACAGAATTGTCCATTCCAGAGACATGCAGCAGCACAGGCAAGGGATGGAGACTGGGATTATCGAGATCTCTGCTGTACTCAGTGCCACTCTGCATGAGTTATCCTCATTGCATCAGTCTAATTTCCCATTCTGTCTATTTCTGTGTCATGCAGGTCATCAGGATGTTCCTAACTCCTGTCTCATCCATCACCTCATTGAAGACAGTTGGTCAGCCAGAGAGAGATGGAGAGGGAGATCTGGAGCCTTCAGTAAATCCTACAGCCGGTAAGATCACTCACAGTAAACAGCACAGGGTGGAGGTAGGAGAAGTCTATATTCATACCTGGAAGATAGGACATAGATACAGAGCTGGGTAAGGAACAGCAACATTCTAGGTTTCATTCCCACCATCTTGTGAGGGTCCTGCTTTCACCTCTTCTGTACTGTTCCTCAATGCGACAGCACAGGGATCGCAGGCACCAATCCTGGCCCATGCCGATCTCTGTAATATTCTCCAGTCCCGATAATCCTTCCTCTGTTTGGAATCTCCTCTAGTCCACACCATTCTCTGTGTCTCTGTCTCTGTCTCTGTCAGGTTCTCCAGTCCCTAACACCCTAATCCCTAACCTTCTCCAGTAGATACTAAATTCCTTCATCCCTGTAAATCCTGATAGACCTGTCTATCCCTGTAAGCTCCTCCCACCAATACCACCCTCCATGTCAATGTATTTGTCTTTAACCTCTCCATCCGTCCTTACCTATGTAATCTTCTCCAGCTCCTACAACCCTTCTTAAACTGTGAAAAATTTGTAATCTCCTTCTCCTTCTCCAATTCTTTGATCTTTATCTTGTTAAATTTCACCCTCATTCCCGACACCATACCCCTCCCGACCACAGGAACCTCTTTCAGTTTGTGCAACCCTCCCCATTTGTGTAACTGTCTCCAACCCAGTAACCTGGCATTCTCCATTGCCTTCCTATCTATGAGGCCTCCAGAGTCTAGAAGCCTTCTTATATCTGTAAATGTCTTCAGTCAGGACAACCTTCCATATCTCTGTTAGTATACACAATAATCTCCGAGATGAAACAGCCCCCAGTCTGTGCCTCTCAGCCTGCCTGCCTCTCCCTACATCTATCCCTATCCCTATCTCCAGAATCAAATCCAGCTCCCTCTATCTCTGTAAATTCCTCCAATCCCCCCAAACCCCTTTGTCCCATGAACATTCTTGACCAGATGTAACTCTGTTTAACTCTAACATCCTCGAGTCCCTGTAATCCTCCCTATCTCTGTAACCTCTACCCATCTGTTCAACCCCCTCCCACTCCTGAGGAATGACTCCCTGTATTCGCCATAAGGCAGATGGAATGACAGGGAACAGATATGATGGAACCGTCATTCCGGAGATTTAGCTGCAGAATGACCATCACTGGGAAGGGAATATTGAAGGGTTGTTTTAATAGAGTCAGTGTCAGAGAGATGTACAGCATGGAAACCGACCCTTTGGTCCAACCCATCCACGCTGTGCAGATATCCCAACCCAATCTAGTCCCAATATGCACACTAGGCATAAAGCCAACAACTTATGAAGGAAGCTTGAGGTTAATGCATTAATGAGACAGTCTTGTGGATCTGAATATGAAAAGTGGAGCTGAGAATAAGCAAGCAGCAGCAACCGTTAGCAGGAATTCTTTTGTAGGCACCAACCTGTGATGGGAATGTCAATGTGGTTACAGTCGGGACACTGAATGTACTTATGGCAAGGGCAGTACAGTAACTGTGTGACAGTGGTCTCCATGCCGACTGATACAGCAACGAGCCTGTTGGATTGAATTAGTTGGTGTGAATATAAATGGCAGAATTGTAAGGGTGTAGGAGGGGTGTAGTAGTATAGGGGATATAGTGTATTTGAATTATCAGAAGCCTTTATGCAAGTTTCAATAAGGGTTAAAGAGTAACTTGGGAGAGAATAGGGCTCCTTAAAGATCATAAGGTCGCCTATATGTAGAACCAGAGGAGATGGGTGAGATAATAGACAAAATAGTCTTCTCAGTATTTACTGTGGAGAAAGACATGGAAGCTCGGGAACGTGGGGAAATAAATAGTGATGTCTTGGAAAGAATCCTCAACAGAGAAGAGAAAGTGCTGGAATCTTAAAACAAATAAAGCTAGATCAATCCTCAGTAGCTCATTATGGTCAATCCGAGAATATTGTGGGAAGCTAGGGAAGAGATTGCAGGATCCCTTACAGAGATATGTATACTATCAACAGGCACAGTAAGATGTTGGAAGACTGGAGGTTGGCCAATGCTGTTCCATCACTGAAGGACTGCAGGGAAAAGCCCGGAAATTACAGCCCCGTGAGACCAGTGATGGGGATGTTGGTGGAGGAGATTCTGAGAGAAAAGAGATCCTTACATTTACAAAGGCAAGGGCTGATTTGAGATGGTCAGCATGGCTTTGTGAGTGGGAAACCACGTTTCACAAACTGGATTGACTCTTCGAGGAGGTGGCCAAGGATAGATGAAAGCAGAGCAGTCAACGTTGTCCACATGGACTTTAGCATCTAGTCAAGAGGAAGGAGGAAGTTTACTTAAGGTCGAGGAAGCAAGGATCAGACAGGGCTCCAGAGAGTTACATTGGATGGCACGGTGTCTCAGTGGTTAGCACTGCTACCTCATAGCACCACGGACTCCATTTCGATTACAGCCTCAGGCAACTGTCTCTGGGGTATTTGCGCATTCTCCCTGTGGGTTTCCTCCAGGTTCTCCGGTTTCTCCCCCATAGCCCAAAGATGTGCCAGTTTGGTGCCTTAGCCATGCTAAATTACCCATAGTGTTCAGGGATGGGTAGGTTTGGGGAATTAGTCAGGGCAAATGGAGAGTAATAGGGTGGGGGAATGGGGCTGGGTTGGATACTGTTTGGATGGTTGATATGGAGGTGCTGGGCCAAATGGCCTGTTTCGACACAGTAGGGATTCTCTGAAGGTACCAGGAAGGAACCGAGAGACGGACTTAAGGCAACTAGAAGGGGGCATGAAAAAGCATTGTTGGGAAGGATTAAGGAAAACCGCGAGGCATTCTCCACTTATGCGAGGAACAAGAGCAAGGCCAGAGTGAGGATAAGGTCAATCTGGGATAGTGAAGGAACTAGTGCCTGGAGTCACAGGAGGTAGGGGAGGTCCTTAATGAATACTATGCCTCAGTATTCCCTGCTAAGAAGGGTCTTGTCGTTTGTGAGGACAGCGTGAAGCAGGCTGATGTACATGAACAGGTGGATGTTAAGAAGGAGGATGTGCTGAGAATTTTCTAAAAGATAAGGATAGAAAAGTCGCTGAACCAGACTGGATGCGTCCAAAGTTACGACAGGAACCAATGGAGTGGTTGCTGCGCACCTGGTGATGACCTTTGCAGCCTCACTGTCCACTGGAGTCGGACCAGATGATTGGAGGCAGGAAAATATTATTCCCTTGTTCAGGAAAGGGAATAGGGATAATCCTGGGAATTGCACATCTGCCAGTCTTATGTCTGTGGTGTGCAGATTATTGGAGAGGACTCTGGGAGACAGGATTTATTATTCCTTGGAAAACCCTAGTTTGATCAGAGACAGTCAGTATGGATTTGTAAGGGGCAGGACATGCCTTACAAGTCTTATCGAATCTTTTGAGAATGTGACAAAACATCTTTATGGTTCATTCAGAAAGTATGGAGGTATGGGATACAGGGAAACCTGTCTGTCTGGATACAGGATTACTGGCCCACAGAAGACAGAGGGTGATGATAGATGGAAAGCATTCATCCTGGAGCTCAGTGACCAGTGGTTTTCTGCAGGGAGAGGTTACAGGACCTCTGCTCTTTGTGAGTTTATGAATGACTTGGATGTGTGATTGAAAGAGGGGTTAGTAAGTTTCCCAATGACACGAAGGATGGTGAAGTTGTTGATATTGTGGAGGGCTATTGTAGGTTGCAACGGAACATTGACAGGATGCAGAGTTGGGCTGAGAAGTGGCAGATGGAGTTCAATCTTGGAAAAGTGTGAAGTCATTCATTTTGAAGATTGAATTTGAATGCAGAATGCAGAGTTACAGGTAGGATCTTTGGCAGTGTGGAGGAACAGAGGGATCTTGGGTACCAAGTCCATAGATCCCTCAAAGTAGCCACCCAAGCTGATACGCTTGTTAAGAAGCAATATATTTTGTGGGATTTCATTAGTTTGGGGATTGAGTTTTAAAGCCGTGAGGTTATGCTGCAGCTCTATAGAGACCTAGTTCGACCCCACTTGGAATATTGTGTTCAGTTTTGGTCCCTTCATTGCACGAAGGATGCGGAAGCTTTAGAGAAGGTAAAGAGGAGATTTACCAGGATGCTGCCTGTACTGGAGAACATGTCTTATGAAGAAAGGTTGAGGGAGCTAAGGCTTTTCTCATTGGAGTGAAGAAGGACGAGGGGTGACTTGGCAGAGATGAACAAGGTGATAAAGGCAGAGATAGAGTCAATAGAGAGAGATATTTTTTACCCTCATATAAATAGTTATTACAAGGGGGTATAATTTTCGGGTGGTTAGTGGATGGTGAAGGGGAGATTTCAGAGGTAGGTTCGTTACATACAGAGTGGTGGCTGAGTGGGATCCACTGCCAGCGGTGGCGGTAAAATTCGATGTATTAGGGACATTTAATATACTTCTGGATAGGAACATGGATGATAATAAAATGAAGGGAATGGAAGTTAGAGTCATAGAGATGTATAGCATGGAAACAGACCCTTCAGTCCAACCTGTCCATGCTGACCAGACATCCCAACCCAATCGAGTCCCACCTGCCAGCACCTGGTCCATATCCCTCCAAATCCCTACTATTCAAATACCCAAACAAATACCTCTTAAATGTTGTAATTGTATCAGTCTCCACCACTTCCTCTGGCAGCTCATTCCATACACCTACTACCCTCTGCATGAAAAAGTTGTCCCTTAGGTCTCTTTTATATCAATCCCCTTTCATCCATAACCTATGCCCTCTAGTTCTGGATGCCCCAATCCCAGGGAAAAGACTTTGTCTATTTACCCTATCCATGCCTCTCATAATTTTGTAAACCTCTGTCATGTCATCCCTCAGCCTCCGACGCTCCAAGGAAAACAGTACCAGCCTGTTCAGCCTCTCCCTATAGCTCAAATCCTCCAGCCCTGGCAACATCCTTGTAAATCTTTTCTGAACCCTTTCAGGTTTCCCAACATCTTTCCGATAGTAAGGAAACCAAAAATGCTCGCAATATTCCAACAGTCCTGTACAGCCGCAACATGACCTCCCAACTCCTGTACTCAATACTCTGACCAATAAAGGAAAGCATAACAAACGCCTTCTTCACTATCCTATCTATCTGCGACTCCACTTTCAAGGAGCTATGAACCTGCACCTGAAGGTCTCTTGGTTCAGCAACACACCATAGGACCTTACCATTAAGTGTGTAAGTCCTGCTAAGATTTGCTTTCCCAAATTGCATCACCTCGTATTTATCTGAATTAAACTCTATCTGCCACTTTTATTTTTGATCTTATGGTCGGATAAAAGATTGGCATGTCATCATGGCCAAAGGATCTTGTTCTGTCCTGTTCTGTGTTCTACGTGTCGTATGGTAAGCTGGGTAATAAGCTCAGATCAGTGTAAAAGGTTATGGCGTTCAGGAGGAGTTTGTCAACTGGACAGAAAATTGGGCTTGATGGAGACAGAGGGTGGTGGGAGACATGTTGTTTTTCTGACTGGAGGCATGTGACCAGCGGTGAAGTGAGTCCCCTGCTGTTTGTCATTTGGATAAATGGTTTGGATGGGAATATTGTTAAGTAAGTTTAAGTAAGTTTTTTGAGTGACACTGAAATTGGTGGTAAACTGGACAGTGATGAAGGTTATCTATGATACAACAGGATGAACAGTACTGCTGGGAAAGTGGGCTGAAGAATAGCAGATGGAGTTTAATTAGATAAAGGTGAAGTGTTCCATTTTGGTGAAACAAACCAGGGTGGGACCTGTACAGTTAATGTTTGGGCCCTGGGAATGTTGTCAGTCAGTGACCCAGGGATGCAGGTACACAGTTCATTGAAAGTGGTGTCACAGATAGACAGGCTGGTGAAGCAGGCGTTTGGGATGGTTTCCTTCATTGGGGAGAGCATTGAGAGGAGGAGTTGGGATGTCATGTTGTATCTGTACAAGACATTGGTCAGGCCACCATAAAAGCGTTGTTGATCAGTGGGAAGAACTCATCTGGTTCACTGACCTCCTTTTGTGTAGACCATCTGACATTTTAACCTGACCTGGCTAACATGTGACTCCAGACCCACTGCAATACGGCTGACTCTGAGCTGTCCTCTGGGTAATTAACAGTGACACCCACATCCCATGAATGAATAAATAAATATACATATGGCCCTCTCTACCTCTACAAACCCCTCCAGCTGCAGCAATCCGTACTGGTTTTGTAACATCGTTCAGGCCCTGACCACTCTCAGCAACACTCTTACCACCTCCGGCACCTTTACCTCTCCCTGTTCCTTTTGTGACATTGAACCCTGACACTGATTCCCCTTCCCACTGCCCAACTTCTGCGAGCAGACCCTTTGCAATCCCTTTAACACTTACTCTTAAAACACTCTCACTACAGGATTTTAAGTACTTTTTGGTGATCTTCTAAGCCTCATAATCTAATATGATACATTTTGTCCTGAGTGAGGGGCCGGTGGGAATTTCTTGCTGAGGTTTTGTCTGTTTCAGTGGAATGTTCTTTTGTTGAGTGATTTACACTGTCCTTTCAAATGTTTTCCACTGTTCATTTATAGGCACAGATTTCAGTCTGTTTCGCCTCTTTACCTTGGTCAGTTCTCATCTCAAACCATGTCATTGGCTGTTTTTGTTTCTCGTTGTAGCATGTCCTTTCTGTGATTCACTTTAAAACTTTATATTTCTTTCAACTGCACTTTATCACAATTTCCCGAAGGATCTCTCCAGGTGACATTACTTATTCACTAAGTTTCATCACACAACGGTCGCTCTGAGACAGTTACGTCCCTAGCCTGTTGCACAATTTGTTATTCAAAGAAACACTGAAAAAAAATTCTCTGAACTCCTCTTCCAATATTCCTGTTGTCAGTGTTTGTCCCAGATTATGGGAATATTGAAGTTTCCCAAAATTATCACAAAGTGTTTATTAAAAAATTCCAATGAGTTCCTGAGTAATGCAGTGATGAGCAATGGAATGCTGTTCGGTGGCTAAAACTGTTCTGCTCCTTGTGTCCTTGGCAAGTAGTAGCCAGAATTTACATTCAGACTGACTCTACTTCATGATCTGAGACCAAATGCTTTCTCTGTAATGCCTTTGTTATCCATTATTGTTAGCGTTACCCATTTTCCTGAGTTTCCACAAGGTTGTGATCCATTGAATATTTATGTCCACTTTTTGTTCGCCCTGTAACCACGTCTCTCTGGTGTCTAAATTTATTTTATCTCTGTGTCACAAATCAATCTACCTTCTTGAAAAGAGTTAAAAATCACACAACACCAGGTTATAGTCCAACAGGTTTAATTGGAAGCACACTAGCTTTCGGAGCGATGCTCCTTCATCAGGTGATAGTGTGGAGCTCGATCGTAACACAGAATTTATAGCAAAAAATTACAGTGTGATGTAACTGACATTATACATTGAAGAATTGATTGTCTGTTAAGCCTTTCATCGTTTAGAATACAGTGATAGTTTCACTTCTTTCATGTGTAAATCACAAAACATTTTTTTTAAAGTTGCATTCTCGGGTTAGCTGTTAACAATGGTGATAGCTAGACAATATGTTGAAGGTGTTAGACCCCTGTGTTCTCTGTCTATGCCCTGATGTTTAGATTGATTCTAATCTAAAAAGTGAGATAAAAGTTTGACATAAATTCATGCAGTTTTTGAGCGCAGAGTTCTACATGAATGCATGCAGTATTTGATCAAAGTACAATGTAATCCTGCAAGTACAAATTCACCCCACAAAATATATGTGTGTCTGTGGGTCTTTGTCTGTCTGGGGTGGGGGTTGTGAGTGTGAGAAAGTGTGTGTGTAGTGGGTGCAGAGTGTCTTAGGTCTGTGAGGGAGTGCATGTGTGAGTGTGTGTGTCTATAAGGGTGTGTGTGGGTGTCTGTGTGTACCTGTGTCCGTGTGTATGTGAGAGTGTGTGTGTGTGTAGGAATATCTGTGTATGTGTGTGTAGTGCAATGGTGATCACCTGTAATGTTCTGAGCTCATTCCATACACACACCACCGTGTGCATAAAAAAGCTGTCCCTTCAGTGCCATTTAAACCTTTCCCCTTTAACCTTAAACTTATGCTCTCTAGTTTTGGACACTCCAACCCCTGGGAAAAGACCTTGAATATTTACCTAATCCATACCCCTCATGTTTATATAAACCTCTGTGTGGTCACCCCTCAGTCACCGATGTTCCAGTAAAAACAACTCCAGCTTATTCAGCAGTAACCCTGGTAATATCTTGTCAATCTTTTCTGAGCACTTTGAACTTTCACAACATCCTTCCTATAGCGGGGATACTGGAATTGCAGAGAACTCCAAATGTGGTCTAACGTATTACTCTTGTTCCCTGAGTTCCCCAGTCTTTGTCCACAATAAGTTCTGGAGTAAAAAATGTGTTTAAGGTCTTAGACATATCCTGTGATTCCACACACCAATGGTCTCATTGATCTTTAAGGGACAGCATTTTGTCTCGAGTTACTCTTTTACTCAATATATTTATACAATCACTTTTAGATTCTCCTTATCATTCTCTGCCAAAGCTATTGCATGTACACTTTCTGCAATCCTGATTTCTACCCAAAGTGTATTGCTAAAGTCCCTGTGATCCTCAGGGATTCCCTTGGTCCATCTGGCTATACCTGACATGTGCCCCCTTTTCCTTGACCAGACCCTCAGTAGACAGCCAGTGTTTCCGAATGCTGTCAGCATTGACCTTCACACAAACAGGAACATGCGGGTGGTGATCGCTCAATTTATCTCACTTTTAAAATATTCTCACTTGCCAGACTTCCCTTTCCCTGCAAATAGACTCACCAACCACCTTTTGAGAGTTCCTGGCTAATATCGTCAAGATTAGTCTGGCCCCATTTTATAACTTGAACCTGTGGACCAGCCCTGTCCTTTTCCATCGCTATTTTCAAACTAATAGACTTGAGTCACTTTGGCAAAATGCTTTCCCACTCACACCTCAGTCCCTTTCCCTACCTTAATTCCCAAGGGGAGGTCAGGTTTTGCCCCTTTCTCTTTTCAGGCTATTTACATATTGATCGGGAGTTTTATGGAACACAATTACCAAATTCCTCTCTTCCAAACAATGAACACTGGAAGTCCCAGTCCAGGTTTGGAAAGTTTAAAAACCCCAACCATAACAGCCCTATTATTATGATTGATATTTGAGATCTCCTGATGTGTTTGTTCCTCAGTCTGCCACTGATTATTCGGGGTCAGTAGGACAATCGTGTCAGAGTGATGACCCATTCTTATTTCTCAGTTCCACTAACATAGTGTCACTGGGTGATCCCACAGGAATAGCCTCTCTCGGGATTCATGCAATGAAAACCCACCACCACGCGTCCTCTCTTGCCTCCCCTTCAATGTTTCCTGTAGCATCTCCACCTTGAAACAATGAGCTGCCAGTCCTGTCCCTCCCTCAGCTGTGTTTCTGTAATAACTATAATATCCCAGTCCCATGTTCCAATCCATGCCCTGAGTTTATCTTCCTTAGCTGTCAGGCCCCTTGCATTGAAATAAATGCAGTTTAATCATCAGTTTCCCCCTCCCCCATTCCCTGCTATGTTCTTGCCTGCCTTTTCTGCTGAAATTGCCGTCTTTAACTTGTGCACCAACCTCGATCTTCTTTCTGGCCTTATAACTGTTTAAGGTCCAACATCCTGCCAGATTAGATTATATCCTCTCAAGCAGCTCTAACAATTCGCCCCATCAGGATGTGGGTCCCCCTCCTGCTCCCAGTTCAGGTGCCTTCCCCACCCTGTCAACCTGTGCTGACACCTTCAGTCATCCAGGGACTTCCCCACCAAGGACCCGGTGTTACTCAGTTCTCCAGGAGGACCTACCCTTCATGATGTATATCCTTCGGTTATGAGACTTCCCACAGTGCATTACCTCACAGTGATCAGAAGTAAACTCCATCTGCCATTACTCAGAGTGTGTACAACTCTGAGTATGACTAACTTCATCCAGTCTCCCCAACCGTCCCTACCTCTAATTGTCGAGAGAATGCACAACCCTCCCTATTGCGTTAACCTCCTCCAGTCCCTCTCATGGACACCATCTCTGTAAGCTTCTCCTGTTCCTGACTATATTTTCCTCCTGTTCCAATAAACCCTTGTGAACTTTGTGACCTAGTCCAATCTCTGCAGTGCTTTGTATAATCAGCCTCACTGTGCCTGGAACCTGGCTTCAATTCCAGCCTTGGCCAACTGTCTGTGTGGACTTTGCATGTTCTCCCCCAGAATGTGTGGGTTTCTTCCGGTTGCTCTGGTTTCCTGCCATAGTCCAACAGACAGAAGATACGTGATTGGCCATCATAAATTGACTGTAGTATTCAGGCAAGTGGTGGTTTAGGTGAGTTCACCATCAGGAATGCAGGGTTTATTGGACAGGGAGAGGGATGGGTCTGGTTCGGATGCTCTTTAGAGGGGTTGGTGTGGTCTTTTGGGCCAAGTGGCCTGTTCCCTCACTGTGGAGATTCTATTCAGGTTACTGCCCAGTCCTGACAACCATCCCTGTCTCTTGAACCTTGCCTCATCCCCAATAATCTCCTTATATGTGTAATCTCCAACAGTTTCTAAAACATTCCTTGGCGATGTCAGCTTCTCCAGTCTTTACAAAGATCGATACGACTGTCACCTCTTCCTGCTTTTAGAACAATTCCGATAACTATTGCCATTTGTTACATCACTCCCAATCACTGTTCCATCCTGAAACCTCCAAAAACATTTATATCTCTGTAAACTCATCTGGACTGTCTATACTTCCTTTTGACAATCCCGTTCTGAGACTTTCTCTATATCAAAAAAAGTCATTAAGTTTAGGTAACTCTTATTATTGTAACCTCCCTCCAGCCTTACAGCACTGAGGATCTGTAGAACCTCTTTTCAAATCGACAGCCATCTCTGTGTCTGTAATCTCCTCCACTCCCCATAATATATTTTCTCTGAGCTCCTCTGTAGTCCACTAAACACTCCATAACACTGTCTGTATCAGTGTAACCTTCACCAAAAACACAACCTTCCCTATCTGTGTGAATCCCTACACCAGTCCCTATCCCTCTCAGCTCCGTCTAAAAATACAACCCTCCATGTCTGTGTATTCACCTTCAGTCCCTACATCCCTCCCTATCTGTGTAACCTTCTCCATGCATTTTTGCTACAGTCTCTTCAACTGTCCCTGTCAGTGTAATATCTTCCAGTCCCGAAAACTCCCCTCTCTTTAACTTTCTCAGGCCACACATCCCTCACTATCTGTGACCTACTCCTGTCGGAGAACCCTCCCTCTGTGAACTGCTCCAACTCTTCAACTCTCCATAATCTCCTGCAGCTCTTCCAGCCCTCCCTATCGACCAAACCTCTTCCAGTCCCTAAAACGCCATCAGTCTGTAGAGACCCTACCATCATCCCTATCTGTGTTATCCTCTCAGGTCCCTGCAACCCGATCTGTAGATCCCACTCCAATGCCTGTGCCTCTCCCGATCCTGTTCCTCATTAACAATGTCACATCCTCCCGTCACTATCACCCACCCCGTCAATGTAAGCTCCTCCTGTATCTCCAAACATTTACTCATCTCCATAACCTTCTCCAGCTCTTACCCCCCCATCTGTGTAAACATTACTCTCCACTCGAACCCTCCCTATCACAGGAACTTCCTCCTGTTTGTGCTATGCTTCCTTCTCTGTGAGACTGTCTCCAACCAATCTTGCTCCTCATTCTCTCAAAAAAGAATCCAGATTCCACAGTCTCCATGTTGAAATAACCCCCAGAACCTAAGCCTTCCTATCTCTATAAACATCTTCAGTCACGATGACCCTCCATAACTCTGTTTGTTCCGCCAGATGATACAAACATCTTTATCTTTGTAATCTGCTCAACTCCCTAAAACAGTCCCTGTCTGTGATCTAGCCCTGTCCTACAAACATCCTTATCCCTGTAAACTTCTCTATCCCTCCCAACTTTCCCAACTCCATGAACCCCTGTCAGTCCTACAGCTCTCCACATTTCTGTAACCTCCTGTGGGTCTATGGTCCTCCCTCCCTGTGAAACCACCTCCAGTCCCCCATCCCTCCCAATCTGGGTCCTCTGCTCCAGATCAGACCATTGCTGTCTCTGTAAACACCTCCACTCCTGACAACTCTTCCCATTTGTGTAACTTCGTTCAGACCCCATACTCTCCAGCTTCCTGAATCCTCTTCCTGCCATTGCAACCAAAACCACATGTTTATGTAATATCCACCAGTGCTTAAACCTCCCCTCCTCAGTAACCACTTACAGCCCTAACAAAGCACCTAAACTGTGAAACCTCTAATTTCCCTACAATCCTCCCTCCCTCCCTCCTCAAATGCCTTCATCACCATGAAACCTCACAATTACTGAAGCCTCCTTTTGGCATTGCAACCCTCCTAATGTCTGCAAAATCCTCCTGTCCTGATATCCCTCCCTGAGTCTGTAATTCCCACCACCCTCCAGTACCCTTCTGGGGAACATGGCAGAGGAGGGAAGATTTGTAAAGTCCGAGCCATGTTACGGAGGTAGAATTCTGGGAATTACAGATTTGGTCGAATGTTTGTGGTGTGCAGATTATTGGCGAGGACTCTAAAGAAAGGAATTATGACTACTTGGAAAACCATAGTTAAATTAGAGACAGCGTGGGTTTGTGAGGGGCAGGTCATGCCTTACAAACCTTATTGAATTCTTTGAGGATATGACAGAATACGTTGATGGCTCATTCAGAAAAGAAGGATGATTGGGATACAGGGAAATCTGTCTGTCTGGATGCAGGATTGGTTTGCCCAGTGAAGACAGAGTATGGCGGCAGATGGACATTATTGAGCCTGGAGCTCAGTGACCAGTGGGGTTCTGTAACAATCGGCTCTGGGACTTTGCTGTTTGTGATTATTGTAAATGACTTGGATGTGGATGTTGGAGAATGGGTTAGTAAGTTTGCCAATCACACCAAGTTTAGTGGAGTGGTGGGGAATGTGGAGGGCTGTTGTAGGTTGCGATGGGACATTGACAGGACCCAGAGCTGGGCTGGAAGTGGCAGATGGAGTCCAATCTGGAAAAGTGTGAAGTGATTCATTCTGGAAGGTCGAATTTGAATCCAGAATACAGGTGGAAAGGCAGAATACTTGGCAGTGTGGAGGAACAGAGAGATCATGGGGTCCATGTCCAGAGATCCCTCAAAGTTGCCACGCACATTGATAGGGTTTTTTAAAAGTCAAGTGTTGTGTTGGCTTTCTTTAGCAAGGGGATCAATTTCAAGAGCCATGAGGTTTTACTTTATCTTTATCGCGACCTGAAGAGAGCACACTTGGAATGTTGTGTTCAGTTCTTGTCCCATCTTTACAGGAAGGATGTACAAGTTTTAGAGAGCGTACATAGGAGATTTACCAGGATATTGCCTGGAATGGAGGGCATTTCTTATGGAGAAAGTTTGGGGGAGCTGTGGCTTTTCTCATTGGAGTGAAGAAGGGGGCGGGGTGACTTGGTAGAGGTGAACAAGGTGATGAGAGGCACAGAGAGAGTGAATAGTCAGAGACTTTTTCTCCTGTGGCATGAATGGCTATTACAAGGCGGCATAATTTTAAGGTGATTGGAAGATGGATAAGAGGATAGAGGATGGTAGGTGGTCGGATGGACTGCCAATGGTGGGAGTAAAATTAGACACATTCGGGACATCTAATAGACTCTTGGACAGACACATGGATAGAGTAAAATGAAGGGTGTGTAGGTTAGTTTGATTTTACAGTTGGATAAAAGGTTGGCATAGCATCATGGCCGAAGGGTAATGGGCTGAACTGTTCTGTGTTCTGTGTTCTGTCTGGTAAACTGGGTAATAAGCTCAGATCAGTGTAAAAGGATATGGCATTCAGGAGGAGCTCGTGAACTGGATACAAAATTTGCTTGATGGTAGGAGACAGAGGGTGATGGGAGACATGTTTTTTTTCTGACTGGAGACATGTGACCAGCGGTGGAGTGGGTCCACTGTTGTTTGTCATTTGGATAAATGGTTTGGATGGGAATATTGGTTTCCTGGTAAGTCATTGTTTTCGGTGACACTGAAATTGGTGGTAAAGTGGACAGTGAAGAAGGTTATCTATGATACAACAGGATGGACAGTACTGCTGGGAAAGTGGGCTGAAGAATAGCAGATGGAGTTTAATTAGATAAAGGTGAGGTGTTCCATTTTGGTGAAACAATCCAGGGTGGGACCTGTACAGTTAATGTTCGGGCCCTGGGTAGTGTTGTCAGTCAGAGACCCAGGGATGCAGGTACACAGTTCTTTGAATGTGGTGTCACAGGTAGACAGGCTGGTGAAGCAGGCGTTTGGGATGGTTACCTTCATTGGGGAGAGCATTAGGAGTAAGAGTTGGGATGTCATGTTGTATCTGTAAAAGATATTGGTGGGGCCACCATTAAAACATTGTTGACCAGGAGGAAGAACTTATCTCGTTCACTAACCTCCTTTAGGGATGGACATCAAATATTCTAACCTGGTCTGGCCGACATGTGACACCAGACCCACAGCAATATGGCTGACTCTGAGCTACCCTCTGGGTAATTAGCAGTTGGGTCAAAGAATGTTTGTCCAGGCAGTGACACCCACATCTCATGAATGAATAAATAAAAATACATATGTCCCTCCCTACCTCTGCAAATCCCTCCAGCTACAGCAATCCGTACTGGCTTTGTAACACCGTTCCGACCCTGACCACTCGCAGTAACACTCTCACCACCTCCAGCACCTTTACCTCTCCCTGTTCCTATTGTGTCAATAAACCCTGACCATGGTTCCCCTTCCCACTGCCCTCCTCCTGCTAGCATACCCTTTGCAATCTATTTAACATCTACTCCTGAAACACACTCTCACTTTAGAATTTTAAGTACTTTGTGGTGATCTTCTCAGCCTCATAATCTAGTATGATCCCTTTTGTCCTGAGTGAGGGCCCAGTGGGGATTTCTTGCTGAGGTTTATACTGTTTCAATGGAATGTCCTTCTGTTGAGTGTTTTACACTGTTCCTTCAAATGTTTTCTGCTGTCCATTTACAGATACATGTCTCAGTCTGTTTAGCCTGTTTACCTTGGTCAGTTCTCCTCTCACACGCATGTAATTGGCTATTTTTGTTTCTAGTTGTAGCTTGTCCTTTCTGTGAATCACTTTAAAACTTTATATTTCTTTAAACTGCACTTTATCACAATTTCCCGAAGGATCTCTCCAGGTGACATTACTCATTCACTAAGTTTCATCACACGATCGCTCTGCGATAGTTACGTCCCTTAACAGTTGCACAATTCGTTTTTCAAAGAAACACTGAAAAAAAATTAACCGAACTCCTTTTCCATTATCAATGTTGACCGTGTGTTGTCCCAGATTATACGAATATTGAAGTTTTCCAAAATTATCACAATGCCTTTGTTAAAAAATTCCAACGAGTCCCTGTGTAATGCAATGATGAGCAATGGCATACTGTTCAGTGGCTAAAACTGTTCTGCTGCTTGTGTCCTTGGCAAGTAGTAATTACATTCAGACTGACTCTACTTCATGATATGCAGCCAAATGCTTTCTCTGTAATGACTTTGTTATCCATTATTTTTAGTGTTACCCATTTTTCCTGAGTTTTCGCAAGATTGTGAACCATTGAATATTTTTGTTCACCCTGTATCCATGTCTCCCTGGTGTCTAAATCTCTTTTATCTCTGTGTCACAAATCCATCGACCTTATTACAGTGACGTTGTCCATTAAAAAAAACATAACTTACTCTTTCCCACAATTTTCTGTCACAAACCTTTTTGCTGATGTACAGTTTTAGTTAAACTCTGTCCCATCCTGTTCCTCTCTGCTTGTCTTCAGCCACATCCCTTTGCTGTTCCGTTGCTTCGCCTTTTCCCTTTAGATTGGGAAAGCTCCTTTCACCTGAACCCAGTCCCAGCATCCTCTCTGTCAGTTTAAAGCCCTGTCCATAAACCTACTGACATGATCAGCAGGACCCTGGTCCCAGCACGGTTCCTGTGGGACCATCCTAATGGATTATTTATTAAATCAGGTATGGGATGTGGGTGTCTCTGGCTGACCAGCCTTTCTTGCCCAGTCCTAGCTGCCCTTGAACTGAGTAACTTGCTTGGCCTTTGAAGATGGTAATTGGGAGGCAAATACTTTGCTGTGGCTATGTCGTGCAGACCACGTGAGGGTGGACAGATATCCTTCTCTGAATGACATAGCAGCCTGGGATACATTTCCCTGGGCACTGGGGATTTATCCACCTTTATGCCTGTGAAAACATTTAATACCTCCTCCTTATTGATCTTAACATGTTCTGGAACCTCAGCATCCCAACTGAAATCCCCGGCTACGATGCCTTTCTCCTGTGTGAATACAGGTGGGAAGTATTCATTGAAGACCTCACCTGCTTCCTCTGGCTCCATGCACAGATTGTCCCTTTGGTTTCTCACAGGCCTTCCTCTTTCCCTGGGAATCCTCTGACTCTCACGATGCTGATAAAACACCTGTGGCTTTTCCGCAATTGTATCTGCCAAATATATTTCATGACCATTGTTTGTCCCTCATTTTCCACAATCCCCTTGCACTCTCTATACTTGTGAAGGGCTTCACCTGATTTTATTGCACTGTATTTTCTTTATCAAACTTCCGGTATTCACTTGATCAGTTTTCCCTGGACTTGCTGCCTTTACTATTCACTCTTCAAGGAGCACACTGGCCCTGCGTTCTCACTGCATCACTTTAAAATTCTCCACTTTCCTAACATGGACCCAACTGTAGGGAGTTCCTCCCTGTCTCTGTTTGCCGGATCCTCTGTAATGATCGTGATACTGATAGGAGGCTCAGTTGTGAGGGGGACAGACAGGAGACTGTGTGGCTCCAGAGGAGACCCCAGGATGGTGTGCTGCCTCCCAGGTACCAGGGTCAAGGATGTCTCTGAGTCGTTATTGAACATGATGAAGGGGGAGGGTGAACATCCAGAGGTCATTGTGCTCATCGGTCCACATGACAGGGGTAGACAAAGGGATGGGGTCCTGTGAAATGAGTACAGGGAGTCAGGTGAGAAGTTAAAAAAGCAGGATATTGACCTTAATGATCTCCAGATTACTCCCAGTGCCAAGTGCCAATGAGGATAGAAATAGAAAGGTCGGCCGGATGGATGTGTGGCTGAGGAGCTGGTATAGTGGGCAGGGTTTTCAGTTCTTGGGTCATTGGGATCTCTTCTGGGGTAGAGGGGACCTGTACAAAGGGGATGGTTTGCAGTTGAAGCAAAGGGGCACAAGTATCCCAGGGAGGAGATTTGCTAGTGTTACCCGGGAGGATTTAAACTAGTTTGGCAGGGAGTTGAGACTCTGAGTGAGGAGAGGGACCATCGAAAAGTCAGGGGAAATACATCAGCCATCAAGAGCAAGTTACCTATTCAGGATATCCAGGGGCACAGTCGAGGGAGGGAGAAGACTTCTGGTTTAAAGGGCATTTATTTCAACACACGAGGCCTGACTGGTAAGGCAGACGAGCTCAGAGCATGGATTGTCTCTGGAGGACTGGGATAGTATAGCCATAACAGAATCATGGCTGAGAGAAGGGCAGGACTGTCAGCTCAGTGTTCCAGGATACAGAAACTACAGGCGTGACAGAAGGACAAGTAAGTGAGGAGGGAGAGTTGTCTTTTTGATTAGGAAGGACATGACACCTGTGTATCGAGACAATTCCGTTAAGCAGTCATCAAGTGAGGCCATAAATTTAAAAGTTAGAAACAAAAAGGGGATGGTCAGTCTGCTGGGATCGTGTTCTAGACCCTCAAATAGCCAGCGGGTACGAGAGGAGCAAATGTGTAGTGAGTTTGCAGGTACCTGTACAAATAATAGAGTAGTATTGGATGGAGATTTTAACTGTCCCTGGATTGACTGGGTCACCCAGAGTGTAAAAGGCCCGGACTGGGTGGCATTTGTAAAATGTGTCCAAGAAAGTTTCCTAAACCAAGACGTAGAGGGCTCTATGCTACTCAGGGGGGTGCAACACTGGACCTCTCCTCAGAAATCCAGGTCAGGCAAGTGACTGAAGTATCAGTCGGAGAGCACATTGCATCCAGTCACCACAACGGTCTTTGTTTTAACATAGTTGTGGAAAAAGATCAGGCAGGTTGACAGATTTAGGTCTTATACTGGAACTGGGCCAATATTGGGACCATTCAGCAAGATCGAGCAGGGGTTGATTGGGTGAAGGTAAAAATCACACGACACTAGGGTATCGTCCAGATGGTTTACAGAGGAACCTCGATTATCTGAACGAGATGGGTGGGCACTATTTCGTTCAGATAATTGATTATTCGGTTAATCGATTCAATACCTTTCCTCTGGGGCTCGGAGTTTTCAGTCCAGTCTGCTCCCTGTTCAGGTGACTAGGCAGCAGCAAGCCATGAGTGAGCCCCCACACCCTGCCAAACCCCAAAAACACACCCCGCTCACCTCCAAACCCATCCAACACCGCCCCCACCTGCCTCTCAACGTCACCCCCCAAACTGACCCAACAGCGAATCCTGCCCCCAAAAGTGTCCGACACCACCATCCACCCGACGCCTGCCCCCACTTCCCAGACACGTCCGACATCACCCTCAGCCCGTCCCCAAACCCGTTCAACACCGCCCCTCCCCCCACCCACCACACTCACCGTCCAATCCATGTCCACGCCCATGCCCCCGTGAGTGTTACCTCGGTAAGCGGATAGTGGAGAAGGTGTTTGGTATTCTTTCCTTTATTGGTCACAGCATTGATTATAGGAGTTTGGAGGTCATGTTGCAGCTGTACAGCACACTGTTTAGGGCACTTTTGGAATATTTCAAGTTCTGATCTTTTTCCTATTGGAAGGATGTTGTGAAACTTGAAAGTGTTTAGAAAAGCTTTACAAGGATGTTGCCAGGATTGGAGGATTTGAGCTATCAGGAGAGGCGGAAACGACTGAGACTGTTTTCCCTGGAGCGTCAGAGGCTAAGGGTTGACGTTCTTGAGGTTTATAAAATCATGAGGGGCATGGATAGGATAAACAGACAAGGTCTTTTCCCTGGGGTAGTGGAGACCAGAAATGGAGGGCGTAGGTTTAGGGTGAGAGATGGAAGATTTAAAAGGGACCTAAGGGGCAACATTTTCACGCAGAGTGTGGTTATGTAGGGAATGAACTGCCAGGGGAAGTGGTGGAGTCTGGTATAATTGCAGCATTCGAAAAGCATCTGGATTGGTATATGAATAAAACCGGTTTATTGGGATATGGGCCAAGTGCTGGCAGATGGGACGGGATTGGGACGTGGACGAGTTGGACCGAAGGGTCCGTTTATGTGCTGTACATCTCTAGGTCTCTCTGGCTCTAAATGTTTTCCACTGTTCATTTACAGCCTGACATTTCAGTCTGTTTCCCCTGTTTACCTTGGTCAGTTCTCTCTCAAAATCATATAATGGTCTTTGTTAGTGATGGTCGGGTGTGATTTATGGTCACCTTAAAATGTCGTAATCTGTTTGAATTCCGGTATAATTTCTTGGAGGATCTCGATGTGATATTACTCATTCACTTAGCTTCATCACCCAATGGTCGATCTGAGATAGTTACATCCCTAGCTATTTGCACAATGTGTTATTCGAGGCAATACTGACAAAATCATTCAAGGAGGATCTCGGATAATATCACTCTTGCCAATGTGTCTGTCCCAGATTATACAAAGATTGAAGTCTCCAAAAATTATCACACCACCTTTGCTACAATTTGTAATGAATTTCTGTTTAATGCAGGGATGAGCAATGAAATACTGCAAGGCAGCATACAAACTGTTCTCCTGCTTGTGTTTTTGACACATAGCACCCAGAATTTGCATTCAGGCTGATTCAGCTGCATAATCTGAGGCCAAATGCTTTCTCTGTAATGCCTTTGTTATCCATTAATGTCAGGGTTCCCATCTTGTTTTTCCATTCTCCCTGAGATCCTGTAAGGTTGTTTACTGTTGAATATTTATGTTCCACCTTTTGTTCACCCTGTAATCATGTCTGTCTGGTGACTAAGTCTCATTTATCTCTGTGTCCCAAGTCTATTACCTTATTGTAGATACTTTGTCCATTCCAAATCAAAACAACATTATAATTTCCTCTTCCCCACGATGTCCTGTCACAAACCGATTCATCAATGTACAGTTTTAGTTAAACTCTGTCCCTTCCTGTACTTTTCTGCTTGTCTTCAGTCACATTCCCATGCTGTTCGGAGGCTTCACATTTTCTCTTTGGATTTGGAAAGCTCCTTTCATCTGAACTATGTCCCTGCATCCTCTCTGTCAGTTTAAAGCCCTGTCCATAAACCTACCGACATGATTGGCCAGGACACTGCTCCCAGCAGTGTTGATTTTAATTCACTCATGGGATGTTACTGTCTCTGGCTGGCCAGCATCGCATGCCCACCCTGACCAGCCTTAGAGCTGAGTGACTTGTCAGATCATTACAGTGGGCATTTGAGCGTCAATCCCATTGCCCTCGGTCTGGATTCATATGTAGGCCAGACTGGCAGCCTAGAACAGATTTGCTTACTGAAAGGGTATTATTAAGTGGTTAGATGGGTATCCCTGCCTCTGGCATTAAATTAGGAAAGGATATCTGGTCAGCGTTAAATTCTGGATGAACAGTCAAGTGAGAGTAACACGAGGTCATTGCCTGGTCTACTGATAGCTCCCTCATCCCTGAGTACTGATCCCAGAGCACCTACTTCCTGACCGTGATTTGATCCTGATACCTTCCTGCACTCTGGTGCTATCACACAGTCTCTCTCCATGTGGTATCTGTCACTGTGAGGGTCTAATTGATGCCGGTGACTGCACCTTTTGCAGTTACTCCAAATCCTGAGCCAACAGAATTCTCCACTCCAGAGAGATGAGGCAACACAGACCAGGGATGGAGACTGGGATTTTCCTGATCTCTGAGGAACTTAGTGCCATTCTCCCTGTGTAACCCTCACTGCATCAGTCTCATTTCCCATTCTGTCTGTTTCTCTATCTCCTGTAGATATTCAGGATGCTCCTGACTCAACAGAATTCCCAATTCCTGTCTCGTCCATCACCACACTGAAGACAGTTGGTCAGCCAGAGAGATGGAGAGTGAGGTCTGGAGCCTTCAGTAAATCCTGCAGCGAGGTAAGATCACTCACAGTGAACAGAGCAGAGTGGATTTAAGGGATCGAACTTTGGTCCAGAAGACATGGCACAGATACAGTGTTGAAGGGTAAACATAGAGTATGATGGTCCCAGGCTCAAACCCCACCGTCTTGTTAATTTTCATCTCTGCTGTACTGAGCCTTTCTATGTCAATATAGTAAGTTGACAGTTATCAATGCAGGCCTGTGCTGTCTTAGTGAGGATCAGTTCAACAGAGGGGAAAGCAGGCCTCCCTCAAGGAGATGGTATTGAAACCTGGGATCTTTCTGTTCTATATTCCCTCCTCACGCTGTCTCTTGTCATGTGATAGAGTCATACAGCAAGGAAACATGCCTTTCGGTCTAACTTGTTTGTGCCAATCTCTTGAATGCTTGTAATTCCCAGAAATTTTCCTATTTCTGTAACCTCCACCCCTCCCAAATTCCCGCTGTATATTTGAAACCTACTCCGATGCTGACGACTCTCCCTGTATGTAAATTGCTCCAATGTCGATAACATACCCAATCTCAATAATCTCATCCTGCATTCAGTACAATAATTCCTATTTCTGTAGTTTTGCACAATACTTACAGTGCCCCTGTCTCTGTAAAATCCTCCAGCCTGGAGCAAAATACCCACCTGTGTACTTTCCTCAAGCCCCAAGAAAACATGATATCACTGTAACCTTCTGCAGGTCCGATCACACTCCTACCTCCTGGCCTATAGTACCACACGACCACAGTAACCTTCTCCCAACCCTACCCACCTCCTTACCGATATGAGCACCTCCAGACCCTATTCAAGCCATAGCAGCACTCCACATCTCTGTTTGCTCGTCCACTCCCTACAGTCCTCCCAGCACCTCAAACACTCTCTCTTTGTGTAATTCTGCAACTTGGGCAGCACGGTGGCTCAGTGGTGAGCGATGGTGCCTCACAGTGCCAGGGACGCAGCGTTCGGTGACTGTCTGTTTGTGTGGAATTTGCACCTTCTCCCTGTGTGGGTTTCCTCCAGATGTTCCAGTTTCCTCCCACAGTCCAAAGATGTGCAGTTCAGGTGAATTGGCCATGCTAAATTGTCCATAATGTTAGGTGCATTGTCAGAGAGAAATGGGTCTGGGTGGATTACTCTTTGGAGAGTTGGTGTGGACTTGTTGGGCCGAAGTACCTGTTCTCATGCTGTAGGGAATCTAATCCAAACTCTCCCTCTGCGTTCCATGTTACTGTCCCTAAATATATCCATCTATCCATAATCAGCCCCAACCCCTTCAAACCTCTGAATCTCTGTGAACTCCCACAACTCCAACATCCCTCCTTAACTGTGTAACCTTTTCCATTCCTGAAACACTCTGAAAATGTGAACATCCTACAATCCTCCCTATCTGCTTAATCCTCTCAGGACCCTGTAAAACCCCCGATCTGTGGAACCAGCTCCAATGCTTGTGACTCTCCCGATCAGTTTCTACAAGACTTACTATCTCTGTAACATTCTCCCGTTGCTATCACCCGCCCTGTCAATGTAAGCTCCTCCGGTCTCACCACCAATCTAATCATCTCCATAACCTTCTCCTGCTCTTACACCCCTATCTGTGTAAACGTTACACTCCCCTACAACCATCCCTAAAGCAGAAACCTCCTCCAGTGTCTGCAATACTCCCTATCTGTGTTTGTGTCCCCAGGATCTATTGCTGTTCCTGTCTCTGTAAGCTCTAACAGATTGTACAGCTTGCCGGTCCATATTCTTTCCAGAACCTCAGCATCTGACATCATTAACTGACATAATTAAAGTCTTCATTAACTACAGCCTTCCATATCTCTGTTCGTTACTCAATTCTACACAACTCTCTTAATCTCTGTAAGTAGCACAATTCTATAAAATACCCCATGCCTGCATAAACTGACCCAATCCGACAGTGAGAAGCCTCACTGACCTTTTGATCACCTGTTGTCCCTTCAGATCTCCCTGTATCTTCCCTGACTTCATTGAATACAGCCCATCTCATGTTATAACTCCTCTAACTCATATGTTCCTCCCCATCTCTGTGATATTCTTCAGTTACTGCAATTCTCATTCTTTATCTCCAGAGCTTCCAATCCCCCGATCGATGTAAGGATATTGATCCCTTGCAGCATGTTTAACACCTGTAGCAGCCTCCAACTCCTCAACGCATCCTGTCGCAGTAACCTCCTCAAATACTACAGCTCACCGTCTTTGTAATATCTTCCAGTATCTGCAACCCTCTTGATTTTTGTAACCCACTCCAGAACAGCACTCCACATCTCTGTGTAACTGATGGGAATGCTGTAAACCTGCCTTCACAGTCCTCAGTAACTCTCTGAACTTCTGCAGCCCTACAACTCTCAGTATCTCTGGCTCCTCCAATCCCTACACTTCTCCCTGGCTGTGTGCACTGATCCAGCCCCTTCACTCTCCCTATCTCACTCACTTCTGCAGCTCCAACTGTTGCCTCTGTCACTGTAATTCGAGCACCAAGAATCCTCCCAGTCTCTATAAACTCGTGCAGCTCCAACTACCACCCCTATCTGTGTACTCTCCAGTCCCTCCAATCCTCCCTTTCTCTCTAAACTCCTGTAGCTCCAAATACCACCCCATCTGTCTACTCTCCAGTGCCTATAACACTCCCTTTCTCTAAAACCTTCTGTAGCTCCAACTACTACTGTGTAATCTCTAGTCCCTATATTCCTCCCGATCTCTGTAAATCCTTCAGAACTGATAATCCTGTAACTCCACTTGACATCTTTCAGCCCATCAACCACCTGATCTCTAACCACCAACAGTGATCTCAAACCACCGAACTCTGTAACATCCTCCAGTCTCTACAGTCCAGCTTTTCTGTTAACTTCTCTAGTAACTGTGTTCCCCTTCATCTCCAGTTACAGATTCTTGCTCAGTGAAACAATGTCTCGGTGCCGAATCTGTCAGAACACAAGAATCTTTGGTGTATCAATAAATTTGCCTCATTTTCTAAATGTTAACAATTGCAAGTTCAACCTTCTCCACCTCTTCTCATAAATATCCATCCATTTTGAAGACCAGCCTGGTGAACCTTCTCTGGGCTGCCTCCAATGCAAGGGCATTTTCCCTCCAGATAGGGCAGCAAACCTGTTCACAGTATTCTGAGTGTGGGCTGACAGGAGTCCTCTATATTTATGACAAGCCTTCCCTATTTTTATTCTCCATTCCCTTTGAAATCAATGCCAGCATTCTATTTACATTCTCTATGTCCTGCTGACCCTGTATGCTACCTTTCTGAGATTTATACACCAGGATTCCCACGTTACACCATAGCGTAGCTTTCTGCAGTTGATCTGAAACCAAGAGATGACAGCAATAATCACGAAAGTGCTGGAATGTATGTTAAACGATATGCCAGAAATGATAACTGCACACTTAGAAACCTATGGAATAAGCGCAGTCCATAAGACCATCATGTAAAGGGGTACAATTAGACCATGCAATCCATCAGGTCTATTCCACTATTCGATTGTGTATGTTTCTCAACCCCATTCTCTCACTCCTTGTAACCCTTGATCTCCTTATTCACCCAGAATCTGCTTATCTCTAAGTAAGATACACTGAATCACTTCGCATCCACAGCCCCATGAGGCAGTGAGTTCCACAGATCCATCACGCTCTGGCTGAATAAATTCCTCCACATCTCTATTCTAAAGGCTCCTCCTTTACTCTGAAGCTGTGCCCTTGGCCCCTCGTCTCTCCTGCTAGTGGAAACATCTTGCCCACGTCCACTCCATCCAGGCCCCTCAGTATTCTGTAAGTTTGAATGAGATTCTGCCGCCGCCTCTGAAACTTCATCAAGTGCAGACCCAGAGACTTCACCTACTCCTCATATGACACGAATTTCATCCCTGAAATCTTTCTTGGAAACCCATTTGTCATACCCCTTCACATCCTTTGTTCAGACTCTGAATGAATAACGTGTTGAGTGTAGTCCCAACACTGACCCCTGCGGAGCTCCCCCCATCACCCGATCCCATCGTGAAAAAGACCCCTTCCTTCACACTCTCTGCCTTATGCCAACCAGACAAATCCTCTCTCCATGTTCAACAAGTTGTTGTGAAACAGAAATTTCATTTCACACACACTGCTGGATTTATTTTTCTGTCTGGCTGTCAACAGCAGAGTCTCACCATTACCTTCCCATCTGTAATTCCCTGGAGAAGGTGGTGGGGAGCTGCCTTCCTGACCCATTGCAGTCCTTTGGGTGTAGGGACAGACTCAGTGCTGGGAGGATGGAGCGTGCCTTGGAGGGCACCCTGGAAATGTTGGTGTTCCTCTGCACCTGGAGCTCCTGTCCTTCCAGGGTATAATGGTTCTAGGTTTGTAAAGTGCTGTTGAAAGGGCCTTCCTGAGTGACCTCAGTGCTACTTGTAGATCTTTTATTCCTTCATTCATTGGTGAACATGAGCTTTGTTGGCTGGACCAGCATTTATTATTGATTTGGAGTTGTCCCTGAGAAGGTGGTGGTGAGCTGCCTTCCTGAGCCACTGCACCAGCCGTTTGAACTGGTGTTATCCATGTAACCTCCAGCAGGCGCTACAACACTCCTCATGTCTCTAATGCACACAGACAATGCAGCTCTCCCTTTTATATCTGACATCCTCCCCGACTTATAACTCTTATAGTTCCTCACACTATCGCACCTCTTCCATTCCCATCTGTGTTAGAGGTCACTAAAATTTCTTTATTCTTGTTTAAATTTCTGATCACCTAAAATCTCTCCCTTTTAAAATTTGTAACCCCTTCAGTTTCTGTAACTCTCCATATAGCTGTAATCAATGACAGCACAGGTTCCCTTCCTTAAATCTCTATAATTACGATGGTTGCGTGTGGTAAATTGGAACTTTTCATCCTCCTTATCCATCTCGAGACTTCCAGCCCCCACAATCCCACTATTTGGAACGCTCCCATTCTCTGCACCTCCTCATGTCCTGAGGGTCCTTGAACACTACCAGTGCTCCAAAAATTCTCTTCCCCTCATGTACTGCTAGTCTTCTAATTCGGTAATATCCAACAGTATCCAGTACCATACAACACTTGCTGGCTCTCAATTTGTATTTGTTGAAGTCTACACATCTCTGTAAGCAGCACAGAAAAAACACTTTGACTCTACATAGCTCCGTCATGAACAAGCTACTATCTCTATTTCCTTCGCCTTCTTCAGTGTCTGCAACTCTCACTGTATCTTCCAATGACCTGCTTTCGATACTGTAGGTCTGCCTAGCTCCCCAGATAACCTGCTGCATCCCATATAGCTCGCTCAATCACTCTAACACCCTCTGCTCTGTCTAATCCTCCTCTTTCCCACTGTCTTCCAGGCACAACCGCGATTCTGTAAGGCAGCAGTGCGGAATGGGATGTTGTAAATCTTCGATGAGGCTGAGGCCTATCATTACCTGGGAGTCACAACGGGAGAGAACCTGAGAGAGAGCAGCGCAAAGCGAGAGAATATTGATCAGTAGCGAGGATCGAGGTCGACTAGGACTTGGAGTTGGAGAAGCAGCAGAGCAGGAGGCTCGATATCAGCACCGAGTCACAGAAGGAGT